>NC_140431.1:4377500-5002500 GCF_965140295.1 Lepidochelys olivacea | reverse complement strand
TAAGTACGCTTCCAAATGGCTAAATAGCTTTTTGGGGGGATCTGAGACAACTTTCTTAGTGAAAACTCTCTTTGGTTCACCTTCAGTGGAAACTTTAATTTTCATGTTGACATTCTTTGCTTCAGCAATACCTTGTCCTCCACCTCCTGATATCACCCAGGGATCCCATAATGGTCAGAGTGGAGAAGAGTTTTCCTTTGGCTCAGCAGTAACTTACAAATGTGACCCGGGCTTGTCTCTTATTGGAGAGGCCTCCATTCATTGTACAACGAAAGATCATTTCAATGGAGAGTGGAGTGGGCCTGCCCCTGAATGCAAAGGTTAGTAGCGTCTGTTTTTTATCCCCTTCTTATTCTACGATCACCTTCCAAGAAAAACTCTATTTTGATTGCTAAGTAAACCCATAAACCTGAGGAAATTCAGTTAGTGCTTTGTCCCCCTAAATACGTATCATGAAAACTAGTTACTGTTGAAAAACTAAAGAATGACTGAAACTTCATGAATCATTCCTGGAAACAATTTTTGCCTCTAATACATCCTGTGTTTTTTGTCTCCCCTCAGTGTTCCAAGATTGAAGTTAATTCTCAGGTCACAAACAGTTGATTTTTAGGTGGAGAGAAACTCTTAAACTAAGGTTTTGCTTTTATGCCAGTACCCTTCAACTCAAGTGCTAATGGGGAGTGGGCGGAGAGAGATAGGGGCTTACAAGCAGGATTGTTTGGCAAGCCTCTTTTTCAGAACTCTCCGGGAGGGCTCCTTGGCAGTGAAGGCTCAGGCTTCTGTGAGTTCATATCACAGCCATAAAGTTCTTCGGAGGGAGAAATAAAGGTCATTGTACAATCCTCATTTTAGTGACGGCAGTGCTCCTGCACACTGTTGCATTTAGCTAACAATGCATTTATGTACTTGGTATTCAAGCAAGTGCAACAACTTGGTTTTATTCTTTCTGAGTTACCCAGCCTAACAGCTGGGATTGAGGCTTTTTCAGAGGCATTAGGGCAGGTTGGTCATCTTGCTACTTAATATTAACTCCCCCAAAAGCAGGGAAGTTCAGTTCCAGAATGTCATTGTATGTACATCTCTTCTAGTGTGACCCAAATTCCGGATGGCTTCGTACAACAATGATGTTTAACTCATGCAGTTTAGTGGAGGGTGGGGGAAGGGGCGGGATAGCCATACAGTTGGGTGCTGTCGTGTTTGTAGACTAACATCTTTTTAAAGGAAAAGATCCAGAGTTGTCTAACTTTATTTTGAAATACATTTTGGTACCTGCTGCTGTTTAGGGAGCTTATTGCTTTTGAGTAGCCATGTTAGAATGATGTAAAGTTTGAGTATCTGTGTCCCATTTATGTCATAGGCATAACACACACACAAATTTTATCAAAGCTAATGTTAAAATAAAATGAAATATATATAGGTTGGTGTCATAAATATAAAGGGAAGGGTAAACCCCTTTGAAATCCCTCCTGTCCAGGGGAAAGCTCCTCTCACCTGTAAAGGGTTAAGAAGCTAAAGGTAAGCTCGCTGGCACCTGACCAAAATGACCAATGAGGAGACAAGAGGGAGGAGGGAGAGAAACAAAGGGTCTGTGTGTCTGTCTATATGCTGGTTTCTGCCGGGGATAGACCAGGAATGGAGTCTTAGAACTTTTAGTAAGTAATCTAGCTAGGTATGTGTTAGATTATGATTTCTTTAAATGGCTGAGAAAAGAACTGTGCTGAATAGAATAACTATTTCTGTCTGTGTATCTTTCTTTTTTTTTTTTTTTTTTTGTAACTTAAGGTTTTGCCTAGAGGGGTTCTCTATGTTTTTGAATCTAATTACCCTGTAGGTATCTACCATCCTGATTTTAGAGGGGGGATTTCTTTATTTCTATTTACTACTATTTTTATTAAAAGTCTTCTTGTAAGAAAGCTGAATGCTTTTTCATTGTTCTCAGATCCAAGGGTTTGGGTCTGTGGTCACCTATGCAAATTGGTGAGGCTTTTTATCCAACATTTCCCAGAAAAAGGGGGGTGCAAGTGTTGGGAGGATAGTTCATTGTTCTTAAGATCCAAGGGTCTGGGTCTGTAGTCACCTAGGCAAATTGGTGAGGCTTTTTACCAAACCTTGTCCAGGAAGTGGGGTGTAAGGCTTTGGGAAGTATTTTGGGGGGAAAGACTCCTCTAAACAGCTCTTCCCCAGTAACCAGTATTAGTTTGGTGGTGGTAGCGGCCTATCCAAGGACAAAGGGTGGAATATTTTGTACCTTGGGGAAGTTTTGACCTAAGCTGGTAAAGATAAGCTCAGGAGGTTTTTCATGCAGGTCCCCACATCTGTACCCTAGAGTTCAGAGTTGGGGAGGAACCTTGACAGTTGGTAAAAGAGTGTCTGTACATAGAATCATGGAACTGGAAGGGACCTCGAGAGGTCATCTAGTCCAGTCACCTGTACTTAAGGTAGGACTAAGGATTATCTAGACCATCCCAGACAGATGTTTGTCCAACCTGCTCTTAAAAATCCCCAATGAAGGAGATTTCACAACCTCCTAGGCAATGTATTCCAGTGCTTAATCACCGTGACAGGAAGTTTTTCCTAATATCCAACCTAAACCACCTTTGCTGCAATTTAGGCCCGTTGCTTCCTGTCCTATCATCAGAGGTTAAGAAGAAGAAGAAGATTTCTCCCTCCACCTTGTAACAACCTTTTATGAGCTTGAAAACTGTTATGTCTCCTGTCAGTCTTCTCTTCTCCAGACTAAACAAACCCCATTTTTTCAATCTTCCCTCTTAGGTCATGTTTTCTAGACCTTTAATAATTTTGTTTGCTCTCTCCAGTTTGTCCACATCTTTCCTGAAATGTGGCGCCCAGAACTGGACACACTATTCCAGTTGAGGCCTAATCAGTGCGGAGTAGAGCGGAAGAATTGCTTCTCGTGTCTTGCTTACAACACTCCTACTAATACATCCAAGAATGATGTTTGCTTGTTTTGCAACAGTGTTACGCTGTTGACTCATATTTAGCTTGTGATCATCTGGGTATAGTGCTTAGCTTGTTTACAAATATAAAGTTTAGTTTTTAAAAGTCATATGATACATAGAGCACATAATCAGCAATAACCCCAATTTAGGTGAATCAATTTAACAATACAGTTTAGATATCCGAATACTCAGGTACATCACTCTTGAAAAGTTGTACAGAGATTTGGTCGTGGAAAACAAAATCTATCAATGAGTGGAGATTGTCCCTCAGTAATTGAGAATTAGGTTGGTTGTCCATTTAGAAAATACGATCCATGAGGAAAGTATTTGTTACTTTCCTGACTGCGCTTCTCAGCGGCACTCCAGCTCATCCCTCCTGGTATTGCCGATGTCCAGTGATGTGTTCTATGTAGATGTTCCTCGACCACCTGATGGCGTCGGACACCATGAGTTGCCACATCAGCCGAGTGTAGCGTTAACCGAATCCATATGATCTCCGCACTCGCTCCTTACTGGGGTCCCATGCGCCAAGGACTCTGACGATCAGTGCGTTTGTCTGGACCTGGTAACCCTTTGTTCTCAAGGTTTCGGCCAGAGGGGCATATTTCTCTACCTTTCAAGCTCTGGCATTGTAGAAGGCCAGGATCCTGTTCTTGAAAGCCATTGTGATGTCCACCATGATCTTCTTCCGGTCCTTGCTGGTGATGACAATGTCTGGTTGCAGTTGGCTGTTGGTTCCGGGGATGGCGGAGTTTACGGCAACCTTCCCCACTGGTGGCGGGATGGCTCTGGCCAGGCGACCTTGGATGGCATTGTTTTGCAGCTGCCAAGCTCTTGAATGGGGCTTGCAGCTACACAGGACGTGGGGTAGCGTCTCGTTGGCATAGCCGCACTTCCCGCATCGCTTGTCCCTAATCCCATGGTGTGGACAGCTCCGTTCAGTGGGACGCAGTTGAGCTGGGCCCTGTGGCTGCACTTCCAGTTGGCAAATTGGGTGAAGCTGCTCCCAGGGAGGAAGTGGTTGCTGGGTCCCACTTGCACGTCACCTCAAATGCCTTGCCCTGGTCCGGCTTCCGTTTCAGGTTTTCCACGTAGTGGCGCAGGTGGCATCCTTCAGGGTCCTCTCCAGCATGGTTCTAGCTCTCGGAGTGATGATAGTGTGATCTGTATTCTTCAGCTGTGGCACCAGGCCTCCCAGCTCCTGGCATTCCTCGCATCACATCCAGTGGCAGCCGATATGTTTCTCCAGTCGTCGCGTAGCGTTGCGGGCATGAGTCCAGAGTAAAGCCGAAGTCAAGAGGAAGACTCATAGACTTTAAGGTCAGAAGGGACCATTATGATGGTCTAGTCTGACCTCCTGCACAAAGCAGGCCACAGACTCTTATCTACCCATTGCTGTAACAAACCCCTAACCTATGTCTGAGCTATTGAAGTCCTCAACTCATGGTTTCAAGACTTCAAGGTGCAGAGAATCCTCCAGCAAGTGACCCATGCCCCACACGGCAGGAAAAGGTGAAAAAACCCCCAAAGCCTCTGCCAATCTGCCCTGGAGGAAAATTCCTTCCTGACCCCAGATATGGCGATCAGCTAAACCCTGAGCATGTGGGCAAGACTCACCAGCCAGACACCCAGGAAAGACTTCTCTGTAGTAACTCAGATCCCACAGTATCCTAGAGGAGGAACCTGCAAGAAACTCTGCCGAGGAGCCAGAGGGGGAAAGTAACCTGGGCACCTACAAGACTCTCATCTCTGGCTCAACAGTCTTGAGAGGATCAACTGGGTCCAACAGGAAGAGGGGGATGGAGCGGAGTACAGGCCTGAGACTGGTCTGGGAAGGAGCAGTTAAAAAGCTTGGTTAGAGAAGTTAGGGCGGAATGAAGAGGACAAACCAGGCTGGAGGGGGTGAAGGATGGTGTTGGAGAGAAGAAACATGAGGCAGGGGTGTGTTGGGAGAACTTACAAACGAAGGGAGGTAAGGGAACAGTTTGGAGGCATAGGTGGGATGAGACGATAGCTTTTGAGAATTGGGGAGACCATGTACTAAGCGAGGGAATAGACGCTTACAAGCTCCTAGGGGGTGTGGCACTCCAGGCATGTTGACTTGGCCGAAGATGGATCATCTTGAAAACTGTACTGTAATACTAATTATTTTGTGTAGGAGTAGATGGCTTCTGGTTCAAAGAATTAGTTCTTGGCATGGCTGTACGAGTAATGTGTCCACATGCATGTGGACACTTGTCACTGTGCAAACTCAACAGAAATCCTAAGGAAAATGAAATGGGTAAAATAGCTTGTCTGTATTGCCTAGTTGAATAGTGTGCTAGCAGGTAGTGCTTGATCCTTTGACCAGGGAGAGAGAAAAGGAGCAGTCTTGGGACTCAGTTTTAGCATGTTTTGTTGCAAACTAACTTTGTAAAATCGCTCTCTAGTTGTCTTGTCGCCTTTGAGGTCTTTCCCTGCATGGCGTGGCTTTGTTCAGCATATTCAGATAAGTGGGTTGCTTCTGTATCGTCTTGTAAATCTCCTTTTTTTTTTTTTTTGCGGAACCTACTCTGAACATAACCCCAAATGGCCCTAAAGAAAGCCCAGGTCAACCTGATGACGATAAAGGGAGCGAAAAAACCACTGTGCTCAGATACCTAGAATCCTCAAGGTGGATGGTGGAGGCGTTGGTTTACACATTGAACTGGAGCATTCTGCACACTTACTTCAATTTGCGCTTCATAATATATAACAAAGTACAGTTGTGCTCACCTGAATGCCCCTTATGCCCAGGTGTGAATTATAAGACTGAGGCTGGAATTAAATTCCTATACCTAGGTAGTAGTCTTGTCTCCCACCCAGAACTACCTCTTCCTTCATTCCCTTTTCCCCCACTCGTCAGTATGATAATACCCACCTGCTGATGGCCACTCACTCAATATATCTCTCTAAAATGCCAGCTGTATGAAACTGTCAGTCTGAATTCTGCACAATAATGGCACAGGCAGCTACAGGCTTAACTGGTCGTCAAGTGTCAATGATGAGAATTCAGAAATTCTCAGTGATGAATACAGATCCGATGAGATGTCTACTCAGTTCACTTTTTGTTCTGTAAGTAACGGTTAGGCTTGAGTTGACTGATCCTCTGGTAATGACAGCAGGAGTATCAAAATGAAAAATACCACTCTTCTCCTGTTTCTGCTCTGCTCCCAAATAAGTACAGGTTGGCAAAGAACCTGATGTCACTAATCCTGTGGTTACGTGTAGAGGCCTGTTTTGTGGTAGCTGATCCAAACACCACACCTCTAGTGACTTTTGCTATAGGTAAAAATTTGGCTGACCAGTGCAGAATTTGTGTGCGGTGTTTTGTTGTAGCCATGTCGGTGCCAGGATATTAGAGAGACAAGGTGGGTGAGGTAATATCTTTCATTGGACCAACTTCTGTTGGTGAGGAGAGTCAAGCTTTCAAGCTTCCTCAGAGCTGTTCTTCAGGTCAGTGCAGAATTTGGCAGCTGAGATCCTGAAAGTGTCTGGAGGGGAGGGCCCTCTGGTCTCAGAAGGATGCATAAGAATTCCGCAAATGAGAGCGTTCATTCATAATAGAGGAAATCTTTATAGAGGTTTTGCCCTGTCAATTCTCAGGTCTGTCGTCATGTCTCTATTACAATGTACAAGTAATAGGCAGCTTTTCCAGGTATCCTTTCTTCTTTCAATATTGGATTATCTAGGGGTCAGATCCTGGTTTCCAGTATGCCTTATAAATTCTGTAATTTGCATGATGGTATTAATTTGAGTCTATTTGTTTAATTTAGCGTGTGGTTTAAGGTACTAAATGTTGCACCAATAGGAATCAATGGAGTCCTATAGTTAGCTGGCATTCATGTAATGTGTCACTTCAGCTCACCTTGCACTTTTTTTCTTTCTAGGGCTGAACACTGGTACCGTGATTGCTATTGGTAAGTAATTTAAAATTTTAAAAAATAATTCAATGCATAGACTTTACATGGTAAGATACGGTAATAGCATAAAGTATTTATGTTCCACTTCATTTCAAGCAATTTTTTCCCCGCTGCTTCACTACGTGAGGCATCTACTCCGGGTGAGAGAGTTTTTCTGTTACTGTATTATGTTCTGTCGAGTGGTGCCATGTAAAAGCTCATGAGGCAGATGCTTGACTTATTAATGTTCTTTTAACATAGGATGTTTAATGTAGGACTTTTGTGTGTAATACTAGAAAGAGTTGCCCTTAAATATCCATCTTACCCTCAGCCCATCTCCTCGGCAGCCTGAGGGTGTGGGCAGGGGAACACGGCAGAGGCTCACTGCATGTAGTCACTTTTGCACAACTTAGTAAATTCAGCCGTTAGATTAAATTTTCAGTATATTACTTTAAAATAGGTTTCTCAGCTTCTACAAATCACTCCCTTTACACAACCAAGGACAATGAAAGCTCCATTTTTAAACTGTAGATGCATGTAAAAAGGAAAAATCGGGGCGCGTTCAGCTTGGCCAGTGGGAGGGAAGGGGGTGGGGATGAATGGCGGTTTGAAATGTAGTGTGTGTGTGTCTACGCTGGAGCTGTAACTTTGAGCTCGGGTGTAGACATATCTGCGTTAGCGCTGATTGAGCTGGAGTGCTGAAAACACAAGCGTGGCTGCAGTGGCACTGTACTTGGATGGCTGTCTTGCCCCTCGTGCCGCCACAGCTATGCTTCTGTTTTCAGCATGCTAGCACGGAGCTATGTCTGCCCGAGTTGGAGACTACATCTCCAGCTCCAGCATGGACACGGCCTTAGTGTTTCTGTCCCAATCCCCCAACCCAAAGTGTCTTCTCTCTTTTTTGATTTTCTTCTCCCATTAACAAAATAGGAATACTTGAGTTACCCTCAAACTAGGTGTGCGACCCAGAGCCTTTTCCCTTGGACCCCAAGAGATTCAAGCCCAGAATGTCTTCAGAAATGCCTGCAAGACTTTCAGGCTTGTAAAATGAGAATGTGGCAAACTAAAAACGTAATCCTATTGATCTGCTGTTCAAGTTCTGCTCGCTACAGCGTTCACAGTGAAGATTTTGTCTTGCTGCTAATTAATACTGTGTAAAAGCTTTTAAAAATGGCTTTAAAATGAAAAACTACCATTTAAAATCAAGTTCCCTTGGGCGCCATGGTTTCTGAAGTGCCTTTTGATTTGCAGCAAGATCTAGTTTCAGTCTAAATTCCTTTGTGTTTAGCCCTGACTTTGCAAGAGACATCTTAGATGCTGTGAAGCCTGCTTTTTACTGTTTTACAATTTTTAGAAATGGAAGTATTGCTTGTTACCTGTGTAGGCAGAGACTCAACTCTACCCATCCACATCATACACATTCTTAGCTTACAGGATATTTCAACAAAGCACCTGCCTAATATCTTTTGTAGGGTAAATGAGAATTCTGATGCTGAGGCTTATTTTGTCCTTAATCTGTAAGCAAAGGCCAATGATCATAAGCCTTTAACAACACATGGTGTCCCATGTCGTGTCTAAGCTAATGAGATGTGCAGCATCCTACAACTGTTAACTTAGAACTGTCTCCAGCTACACAGGTAACTGACTTGAGAGATCCTTTTTGCTTGCTATCACTTTTATCACTGTTGGAGGAAAAGATACTCGCATTTAAAATGGGCTATTACTGCCAGAGTAAAAGAAATCCAGTATCAAGAAGACTTGCAAGTAACATGTTGCTATGTAGTCTCTCTGACTATGAAAAATAAGGTCTTGCTAGGATTTAACTGGGAACAGTTTTGAAAGAGAACTATCCTAAATGAGGTAACTCGTTGTCCTATAAATTTTAACCAGAGTTGTCTATTAAATAGGAAAAGACACACATATTAGAGAAGAAAATTGTCTATTGTTTTTGTGTTAACTTAATCCCAGAGACCGTTTGCTGTCTGAAAATGTAAAGCCATAGGTTTTTCCAGTGGTTTAACTTCAGTTTTTAGGAAACAATTTTAAGCGCTTTATACCTGTCTTTAATTAAATTGCATATTGACCAATCATTTGCCAAAACTATTAATAACTCTTTTCAATGTTTTCTAGGAGAGCAATATGCTTAAATAAATCTGAGACTTCATTCCGTAACGGGGTTCTAGCACGTACACTAATTATAAATGAACCCTATATACCCAATCATGTGAACCTGAGGCTTGACAGACCTGTTTGCTGCAATCCCCTGGGGATGTTTGATTGGCAGAAATATGAATATTAATATTGATAAGAGACATGAGTTAAAACTGTGCCTCCTTTCCAAGGGGCACAGCTGGGTATCTTGCATATAGGTTTTTACCTTGTGTGGGATTTCTTTCACAATTGAGTTTTAATAGAAAATTGTACATAAAATTTTAGAAAAGAGTTTTGGATTTGAACATTCTCTTAGAGTTTGCAACACACTGCAATGCTTCATTGTGCTAGTGCTTAGAAGGTAAAAAGAAAAAAAAATCCCTATGTGCATTGAAAGAAATGCAAAAGTAAATAGCATTAACTAGTTTTTTTTTTAAAAAAATCTTTCTTTTTTTAATGATATGGAAATAACGTGTAAGGATTTTTTAAACCGCTTAACCTCACGAATATAGAATTATAGAAGGGGGTGTGTGGCTGGGGGGAGTCTGTCGAATCATCCTGTCCCTGCAAAGGCAGGATTGTTCTCTACAGTACTTTTCTCTACCATTTTAGTCCATGCTAGTTTTAAAAGTTCCAGGTAATAGGGCTTTCACTACTTCCCCCTGCCCTTCCCCCCCACCCTCCCAAAAAAATCCATTGCTGTCAAAAATTTTCCTCATATTCAGCATCCGTTTTCTTCGGAGTTCTAATGATACAAAAAGCCTCCTTTTAAGGAAGCGAAAGCAACTTTGATTTTTACTCTTGAATTCTGGAGTCATATTTTATGGAATTAGTTTCTCTCCTTTCCTGCTGTTGAGCCCATATGATGCAAAACAGCGCTTCAGTGATCTACAGGAATGTGGAAAAAAACCTTGCTTGGGTCCAGAAAGGTGTTTTAATAGAAAATATTTACTTCAGTGTGAAAAGATGGTGCGGTTCTGATGAACCGTTATCTGCAAGAACATAATATAACTATGCAACATATCAAATTGAGACTATAAATTACTTTCTTAGGTTACCTTTGTTCTGTGGCCTGAACAGATATGTTGAATGTGACACTTATGTGAATATCGGCTAAATTCTCCATTTCTATAGAACCATTCTGTCAACCACAGCAGTTATGAATGCATTGTGTACCTTATGTCCTTGTGATGTAACTTGTCATTAACAGCTCTGTCTTAACACATATAAACGTTACTTCAGTATATTACCATTTTGATGATATAAGAACAAATATTTTCTCCAGAAGAATATTAATGCTACAAAGCCCATGTTGGACTTTCATTTCTGGTGTAAGGTTGCAATTCTATCCTTAAATCCGAGACTTCATTCAGTAGAGGAGTAGCAGCATACAGACTTTACATTTCAACTTTTAGCTGATACAATTTTGTGTGCGGAGCTCGCCAGCAGGCAGGAGATGTTAAACAGATCTCTGCTGAAGAAGAGCTCAGGTGGTGTGGGTGTGTTTCATAGTGGGTTCACTGTGAAACGGTGGGCCCTGACAGTGTACAAAAGTACTGTTGACTCTTCAGTAGTACTCTACGTGGTATTCTTGGGGTGTACAGTTGAATGAGATTCTTGTACAATGTGAGTGGTCAGTGGAAGAAACAAATATGTCCTAAAAGAGTGTTATGTTATAGATGACCCCCTTGCCTTTCCAGTGCTCTAAACAGCTGAGCGTTACGGGGAGGGAGCATAGATAGTCCAGTTCTCCTGTATTTAGGATATGTAATAACTAGCTTACCACTGTTTGCCAACTTTGATTACAGATTAATCCTCCTCATGAATTTTTTTCTACCTCTCTTCTGTTTTGGACATGGCCTCTGAGAAGAAACAGCATGAACTGTGCTTTAATTGGAAATGAATTTATAATTGTGTTAATGTAACTCTAAAATTAACTAAACAAATCTTTCAGACAGAATATAAAATGAAAACTCTCATTATCCTAAACATGGGGAGTGAATTCAAGATAGTATGCATTTTTACTTTGGTTATAACTTTCTTTCTTTTGGTTTTTCAGGAAAGATGCGTGTCATTCTTGCCGTGCTGATTACTAACTTGTTCATCAGACAGTGAATGTGATATTGGAAGAAAATGGAAAAATTGAAGCAATCGTCATATGCTTGTACTAAACTTTTCTCGTGATCCCAGATTCCTCTCATTACAGTTGTGTTCAGGGTTGTGGATTTTGCTGTTGCGAGCGAGAGCCTGTTGAGATTTCTATTTGGAGGTTTCTATTTTGAAGTATGTATTATCCCTTTTAAAGTACAGATTTCATGATGCCAAAGATACTCCTTGAACTGCTGTCGGCTTTTGTTTAATTCAAATTTATCCTCAGTTTCAAAACCAAATCTCCAGAATAATCAGTGTTCCTTTTGCTCTCATGTCCAGGAAACTCCAAAAACAACAATAACAGACAGCCCCAAACTACTCTTACCCCAAGGCTTGTATTTAGTGTGTCCTCAGTGTAGCATCCCAGGGTGAAGTGCATGGACGTGTGCAAGACTCACTGTGGACTCTGAACACCTATCAAATTTTTTAAACCCGTATTGAGAGGCAAAATAAATTACCTCTGTTTCCTTATGAACGCTTTCTGATAAGTAAGCAGTAAAATGGTTATACTTGTGATCAGATTCTTCTGATTCCGTGCCTAAAGGAAATGTCTTTATTTTTCTATTTCAGTAGTTGAAAATAAGTTTTTGGTAGCATTTAAAGCAAGCTTGTTACGTTCAGGAAATAATTCTCTGCTGTGAGAAGGTGTTCATAGCCAAATGCTGTTGGTCACTGTCACTGAAAACATAAATTATTTGTAGTTATGCAAGTTGTACAGAATTTTACTTGGCAATCTGAATATTTATTAAATGAAAAAACTGGAATTTCTGTGTTGTACTTAAGTCTTTTTTTTTTCTCTGAATAAAAGTCTGTACAAAGACTATAGCATTTTTCACTATAGTGAAAAAGTTTTTCCTAATATCCAATCTAAACCTCCCCCACTGCAACTTGAGACCATTACTCCTCGTTCTGTCATCTGCTACCATTGAGAACAGTCTAGAGCCATCCTCTTTGGAACCCCCTTTCAGGTAGTTGAAAGCAGCTATCAAATCCCCCCTCATTCTTCTCTTCTGCAGGCTAAACAATCCCAGCTCCCTCAGCCTCTGCTCATAACTCGTGTTCCAGTCCCCTAATCATTTTTGTTGCCCTTCGCTGGACTCTCTCCAATTTATCCACATCCTTCTTGTAGTGTGGGGCCCAAAACTGGACACAGTACTCCAGATGAGGCCTCACCAATGTCGAATAGAGGGGAACGATCACGTCCCTCGATCTGCTTGCAATGCCCCTACTTATACATCCCAAAATGCCATTGGCCTTCTTGGCAACAAGGGCACACTGCTGACTCATATCCAGCTTCTCGTCCACTGTCACCCCTAGGTCCTTTTCCGCAGAACTGCTGCCTAGCCTTTCGGTCCCTAGTCTGTAGCTGTGCATTGGGTTCTTCCGTCCTAAGTGCAGGACCCTGCACTTATCCTTATTGAACCTCATCAGAGTTCTTTTGGCCCAATCCTCCAATTTGTCTAGGTCCTTCTGTATCCTATCCCTCCCCTCCAGCGAATCTACCACTCCTCCCAGTTTAGTATCATCCGCAAATTTGCTGAGCGTGCAATCCACCCCATCCTCCAGATCATTTATGAAGATATTGAACAAAACCGGCCCCAGGACCGACCCTTGGGGCGCTCCACTTGATACCGGCTGCCAACTAGACATGGAGCCATTGATCACTACCTGTTGAGCCCGACAATCTAGCCGGCTTTCTACCCACCTTATTGTGCATTCATCCAGCCCATACTTCCTTAACTTGCTGACAAGAATACTGTGGGAGACACCACAGCTAAGCACTGATGGAACTATATTGGTGTCAGACCACTAGTGGCTGAAGCCAGGACAAAGGCTCAGGCCATGTCTATGCTACCGGCTAAATCGGCACTGCTGCAATGGATGCAGCGTTGTCAATTTTACCAGGTCTGGTGAAGATGCTAAGTCTATGGGAGAGTGGTCTCCTGTTGATGTCTGTCTGTACTCCACCTCCTTGAGAGGCGGAAGCTGTGTCAACAGGAGAGTTTCGCATCGACACAGCGCGGTGTAGACACCGCTGTAAGTCAACCCAAGTTGTGTCGACTTCAGTTGCCTAACTTGGCGTAACTCAGCTTGACTTACAGCGTTAGTGTAGACCAGCTCCCAGTGTACACAAGGCCACCAATGGCGGTAGCATTGGGAAGCTTAGTGTAGATGGGCCAGTGGGTGCTTTTGGCATTTTAAACCCAATTAATGGTGTTTTCAAAAGAGCCCAAGTGAGTTAAGGAGGAAAAGTCCAATTGAAAGTTGTTGTGAGCTGACTTGAGATGAAGGGGGGAGTTGATGTGAGTCACATTAGCTGTCTGTCTCTGTTCCGTAGCATAGTGATTCTGCTCATAACTTTCCATACACTGAGGTTATGAAATGGAAATTGTTGAAAAACCACTTTAAGGTGGAGTCGAGGTCTCTCAACTGCAGGAAAATAGTAAACATTTTGTTTTTTGTTTTTGTTTTGTTTTTTTTCATAAAATGTAGAAATGCACCAAATTTGGTAAAGGTTAGTGAGGGACTGGGATGGTGAAGTGAAATACTACTTGTTCAGTCTGGCAGTGAGGTGTGCTTAGACTAAAATTTCTGCAGGCAGTAGGTACTGTGTGGGGCTCATTCTCTCTTACCTTGCTGGTCACCCTGTGCTGCAGCTGTGTGTGCGTGTGTGAGATCATTTTTAAACACATAAATGTAGTAGTGTTTTCAGAACTGGTAAAGCTTTCACTTGCTTTTTAGCATAACAATGTCGCCATCTTTCCATGACTCTGGGTGTATCGGTTGGTTCTCGACATGGCTATCCTCCAGCAGTCCCTCGGTTGCCATGTCCTCGTATTCACTCTTCTTCCATTCCTACCAATAAAAAACAAAAATATTTAACCATAAATAGTTATAAAACATGTTGTAATTTTTCATCAATTAGTTATCAAAATGGCCTTACCTCCACCGTCGAGTCTGCTTCCTCCAAAGCCAGCAACACATTTTTTCGCACGCGATCTTTTTTGTCTTTTACAACTGGCCGTGACTCCATAAAGTCTTCCTGTTTCTTCAGTTCAATTTCAGGATGAAAGGCAGGGTTATAGAACACCGATGGGACTTCCTTGCATAGTCTTTGACACTCATATTCTGGCCTTCATGGGACATAAGCATGTGACTAATTGCAAGAAGTCGTTGGGCCATTAGCATGTGCAGTAGTGTTCTGCAGAGTCAGCTGCTTCATAAACAGAAGGCAATTTTTGTGCCTTCCCTGAATCAAGAGAGAAGTTCTTTCAGTTAGTCATGATAACAAGTTCTAACTTCGCATGGATACGGTTGTTCTGTTTTGAACTCCATGAAGCAATGTTGAATTTCTGATACTGTTCATCCTTTTGTAGAAATAAGCTTCCATTAGTGGATAAAGCATCATAAATAATTTTCTGGATATTCTGGTCCTGGGGGGCGAGGAGAATCTCCCTCATTGAGTTTAAATGAGGAAAAGAATTTTTATTTGCCTAAAATCAGGATTCCCGTGGGACAGATAACAGGAAATTGCTTGACAAAATGCATAATTAATCCATGGAACTCGGTGCCATGAGACTTTGAAGTAAAGAGTTTGGAAGAATTCAAAGAAGGATGAGACCCTCAAACTCTTGTCCTGCAAACACTTAAAACGGTTTTTAACATCACTCGTGAACTATCCCCTACAAATCAATGGGTCTACCCAGGTAAATATAGTTATGCATGTGAGTGTTTCAGGGTCTGGGCCTTAATTTGGCAATATAAATATATGCACTTTGGATAATTTAGTTGGCTTACTCCTCTTTGGGACATGAGGGGAGCCATTAACTGTGGGGTTAGGAGGAATCTTTCCCTGTCCAGCTGGCCTCCTGTGGGCATAATTATCTATAATGGAGGTTTTACAGGTTTCTCTGTAGCTTACCCAACAATTATTTTTTGAATATCTTACGGTGCTGCAATTTTGTTTCCCTCTATCATATAATTTGTAATGCTCATGGCAGCTAATTCTCCCATGCTTAATAGGTCAAATAATTGGCCAGTGCTTGATCACAGGGTTTTTCTTTCAACAAGTATTTTGCCGTCTCAACTGATTTGTTTTGGCTTACGTTTTGCAATATAGTTAGTAATAGTGGTAACAGTCTGTAGTTGCTATGCTGCACTCTGTGTCTGGTGAAAATCTGACCTACAGGTATTGCTGCGTTTACTAATGTGTGTGCTAGTTAGAGCACCTCACATCAAATTTTACAACTAGATTTAGTTGAGATGTCCAGCTAGTGACACCACAACCAAGAAAGAAGTGTTTAAATAGTGGTTCATTCCTCTGGCTGGCCCTCGGTGTTTCGTTTTCTGGTCCCCTGCAAATGGATGAGCAAAAAAAAAGTCCAAGCAAAGAGCAAAATTAAAGCCTGTATTTGGTGCATGCACACAACCCAGATGTTGATTTGCATGTGCTGGAAATTGGCACCCAGGGCAACTGGCCTCCTCACCCATCCCTCGGTGTACATTGCACTACAGCTTGGTCCAAAGTTTGACTGGTATATCTATTTCCATTAGATGTGTGATGTTTTAGCAGAATAGTTACACTGGTAAAAGCGCTAATAGGGATGCAGACACAGTGGCATAACTTAGTCCCTTGCCCATACGAAATTTGCTATGCTGCTATAAGCACCCTTGAACTGATATAACTGAGTTTGCACTATGGGACTCAATCTAGGCCGATATAGTTAAAGTGGCACAACTTTCTAATATAGACAATCCCTTAGAGTCTGATCCTGAACACCCTCAATGCCTATGGAATTCCAGCTTCCCTAATAACACGAACTATAAATGTGAAGAAAAAGTATCAACTACCCGGTGCTCAAAATGACTGATCGGTGAACGTTTTCAACCTGAAATTCTCTTTCATGAACTTGGCTGTGTTATTTTAAGGCCCAGACAGGAATGTGTGCGAGGGGAGGGAGCGGACTGCGTACATACCCTTGTGGAAAGCTGAAAGCCACTTTGGCACCTCAATGTACATTTTCTCTTGCATGATGTAGAACAGTGGTTCTCAACCAGGGGTATGCATACCCTTGGGAGTAAGCAGAGGTCTTCCAGGGGGTACATCAACTCATCTAGAGATTTGCCTAATTTTACAACAGGCTAGATAAAAAGCACTGGCAAAGTCGGTACAAACTACAATTTTGTACAGACAATGACTTGTTTAATGTCAATAGAACACTTATTCTAACAGATTTATTTTACAATTAAGGTAAAAATGAGGAAGTCAGCAATTTTTCAGTCATAGTGTGCTGTGACACTCTTGTATTTTTAGGTCTGATTTTGTAAGCCAGCAGTTAAGTGAGGTGAAACTTGGGTGTATGTAAGACCAAATCAGACTCCTGAAAGGGGTACAGTAGTCTGGAAAGGTTGAGAGCCATGAATCGAGTGGTACAAAGCAGCCTGGAATCTGGCCTAATATGTCCAGCCTTACCCATTTTCTGCCAAGAGACAGATTCTGATTATGTTTATGCTGGTGTAAAGCCAGTGATAACTCCAGTGAAATCTATGGAATAACCCCGTTGTTAGACTCCTGAAGAGGAGATCACCATCTGACCCTAAGCAAGGAGGGTGAGCTCTATAATTAATAGCAGAATTCAGTGTCTCCAAAGCTTTTGTTCATCAGATCATTCTGCTAGTTGGCATCTGATCGTGCTCCTAGGCATGGTAGAATGGAGATCAGGCATGTAGTTCAGAGAGGGGTTCTGTTTGTGTTGCACTTGCTTTCATTTTTTCCCCTTAACATCTACCTGGCCTGATCTGTTTTACTCAGCTTATCTCTGGGGGAGCATTTGTGCTGCATAAAGGAGTTTCCAAGCAGGATAAAACTTGTTGTCATAGACTCTTTCATCGGAACAGACCCAGTGCTGCTATCCAAAGGTACAGCTGCCAGTTACGTATTTGTCTTGGTGGAGCTCAGTAGATCTGTGTGTTCGCTTCGCCATTTGAAAGGAAATGGAAAAGGGAGGAGGTAAAGAGGAACATAGGAAGGCTGTTTGAGACCACAGAGATGCAAAGGGGAGGTGGTTGTCTCCTAAGGGAACAGAGCCAAGTGGAATCAAATGCTATAATCCTTCCCACTATGAGGGAAATACCCCACACTTCCCAATGGTGTTGAGTATCTGGCCGCCTTCTTATATTCTATAGTAGTGCTGATGAGCTTGACCCAGTAGCCTGCAGGAGCTTTAGGGCACCTTGGTGTTTTGGGATCCCGCAGGATGAGAAGGTGGAGAGGAATACACGTCATTAGAAAATGAGGTTGGTTTTAGATCTGTTCAGAGCTCTCGTGGCTGAGCATTGCTGGGTGTGCACAAAAGACCTGTGGAATTGAAGACGCGAGAGTCTCACAAGTGGCATGGTTTCTAGAGTATTAGCTTAATTTGTTTTATATTTTAACTAAAAACTTAGGCCCCACTTCTGCGTGTCAGTAGAGCCCAGCACCAGTGTGAAGCCCCATTGAAATCTGCTGCTGGTCTGCAAAGACTCAAGACTCTGCTGGCATAGAACAGATTAGAGGAAGGGGGTTGTAGGGCTTGCCCACATAGTGGGCATTTTGTGGATTAAATTGAGCATGCTGTTGTGGAATAACTATTTTGAAATAAGTGCGTCCTCACAGATGATGTGGATTTTTTTTAGCTACTTTCCTCTGAATTCGTGCATTCGCCTCCCACTGACTTGTAGAAATAAGTGCTCTGCGTTCTGGGAAGGCATCCTGTGGTGCTTTGGTCCACTGCTAGGCTCTATGCATTTTGGGATTCTTCTCATGGCATGTTGTGGGACACCGTCCAGAAACCGCTGGCATTCTGGGTCTTGAGATAACAGCGGCAAAGTCCTATAATTCCTCTGCTCACATCCCATCATTCAGCTGTTTGGTGAGTCTTCACATGGAGTCAAAGAGCATGAAGGAGGCATAGCTGGGCACTGGGGGCCAGGCACTTGTTAATGCATAGAGGTGAATGCACATGGTGACTGAATGCACCCTGTATTCACACCCCACATGCTATTGTAATAATCTGCACAACAGATGCCTTGTAAGGTATCATTTGAGAACTAATTCTCAATAATAATTCACTGGTCAATATCACAGTAAAATGTGTGTGGCATGATATGTAAGGTTATGAATTTTGCTGCCTGGCTCTCTCACGGAATCTCACGGAAGGTTGCTGATCTATTAGAGAGCATACTTGTTTTAAGTCATGCAATGTTCCGTTATAAAGTTGTTTGGCTCGCCCCACTCTGCCTGCCCAGTGTTCCTGCTGGGAAGCTGGGTCAGGGTGCGGGGACTTGCCCCATTCCTTCAGCCTCTGCGCCCCAACCCCGCTTCCCTGCAGGAGGGCCAGGCAGGCGGAGCGGGACAAGCCCCCTGTGCCCCGACCCCGCTACACCCCTGCCTCAACCAAGCTTCACAATATCATTGGTGAGTACAGTAGTAAATTGTTTAAAATTATTTAAAACTTAGTGTATATTTATATAATCTCCTTTATCTAGTGAAAAAAAATTCCCTGGAACCTAACCCTCCATTTACATTCATTCTTAGGGGGAAATTGAATTCACTTAGCATCATTTCGCTGAAAGTAGCATTTTTCAGGAACATAACTGTAACGTCAAGTGAGAAGTTACAATAGTTACAAAATACCCCCACTTTCTGTCACAGATGAAACCTTCACGTGCAGGTTCCGCAGTCAAAGCTGGCAAAAGGAAGGGGATGAAGAAAGGTCGTGTGCTTCAAGCACAGGACTAAGAGTCAGCAGCTATGTGGGTTCTGTTTTCAGCTCTGTTTTTGTCTCTCCCACAGATTCTCTGTTCTGCCTCGGGTAAGTCACATAGGCCAGAATGCACAAAAGGAGTTAGGTGCCCAAGGCCCCATTGTACCTGCCTAAGTCCTGGTTTCAGCATCTCTGTGACGCCCAAAATGTTCCACCTAACCCTCGGAAGGAGAAGCTGGCGGTGCCAGTGCCAGTGCCCCCCTTCTAACTTTCAGTTCCGTGGTCCACTCTGGTATGTACTCAGTCACAGAGCCAGAGACACGCTGCAGTTGGGTGGAGCAGTCAGCTGGGTGCTGGGAGACCCTGGCTCCAATCACTTTCCTTCTTTTTTCCCCACAGTGCAGCAGCTTCACTTGGATAGACCGAGGGAGCCCCCATCAGACTATCTCATATTCAGTGGTTACAGCACTCTGCTGAGAGACGTAGGAGACCTATGTTCAAATCCTTCCTCCCCCTGTGCCTGATGTGGGAATTGAACCTGGGTCTCCCCACATCCCAGGAGAGTGTGCTCACTATGGGGCTAAATGTTACCAGGTGGGTACAGCTAATGCCACCTCCAGCCGTTTTATACAGAGTGGGGCAGGCACCTAACTCATTCTGGTAAGAAACATAAGTTGCCTGACTCCAGAGGAGCAGTTCCCAAAGCTAGCTGCCTATCTCTGGTGGGGGCTGAAGGGCCATTTCTCCTCAGCATCTCCCATTGGCCAGCGTAGGTGGCTCCCTGCTTCTCGCACTGGCTTTGGTGGATCACAATCTAAGGCGCCTATCTCCCTCTATTCCTTTGATAGATCCTCAGGTGCCTAACTCGGGCTTTGTGAATCACAGCGATTTTCAAGGGGCCCGAAAGTTTCCAGGTGCTCAGCATCACAATGCCTAACTCCTTTTGTGCAGCCAGATCATACCCTTTCTGGGTCTCCAGTTCCTCATCTCTCAAATAGGGATAAAACCTTTGTCTCTTTCTCCGGAGCCTGTGAGGATAAATCCATTTCTGCAGGTGGAGTACGCATTATACTATTGCCTGTATCGATTCTGTAAGATGCAGTGAGGGAATAGCTACAGGGTCAGCCCTGTAGATATGTAGAATACCTCCTTTCTGACATACATGCAGACACAAAGGGAAACTGATAATTATGCAAATGTTAGTGAATATACTGTATTTCATTATCTCAAATTGTTCACAGCAAAAGTGGAATCCCTTCAGAGAATAGGTGAACTGATGGATGAATGTGAATTTCTTTAAATGTAAATGTGTCTGTTTCCAAAAGTGTCTCTGGTCACTTAGTTAAAAATAGGCTTTCACGGGGGAAATAATGTATTTCTTCTGTTTCCTCTGTGACTTGGCCACTGGTGCTATATACAGCCAGCCCTGTTAATAGGAAATATGAAAGGAACAGGTGTGTAGTAGAGGGAATATCAAGGACTTCAACAGGCCCAACCCACTGCAGATTAGAAAGAGAGCATACCTCAGCACATTAATCTGCATTCCACTGAAGTCACCTGTTTGGTTTTCTTTCTTTTTACTGTATTGCACTTCCTGCATCTAGAAGGACATTTACAGCCTGCAAGCCAAGTCCTCACTGCAACTAATTTTCCTCTTACCTGAAAAACACATGATTTATCAGTGCGTTGGTAAAGGGCTCAGTTACCTTTGAACCAGTTACTATTTTCTGGCTTATACATTGCAATTATTTAATCTTCGCAGTAAGTCTGTAATAGCGACAGCAGTACCCCCTGTCCAGTGAAAATCTAACTTTTGGGTCATTGTACGGCAGCACTTTCTGTTAACGCTAAGGTATGGGGTGTAGGCTAGCTCCAGTGCTCTTCACACACATTTTACAGCTGGATTTGGTTTAAATGGTCTCCTCCCAACTTCACACTACTTCGCCCCTTGCAGGATCAGATGGTACAAAACCCCCTTCCCCTACAAGGTGAGGCACCGGCGTCCGCGCGGGATGAGCCAGGCCGCGCCCCGCCCGCCCGCTCATCGCTGCAGGGAAACCCACAGGAGCGCGGCCCCGCCGCCGCCGCCCCCGAGCGGGACCCGGAGCGAGCTGGAAGCGGGGCCTGCCCGCCAAGGGCCCCGGCCGGGCCCCGCGTGCCCGTGAGCGGCGGGGGCGGCGGCACCGACTGGAACAAGGGACCGGCGCCGCAGCGCCCCCGAGCGCGCAGCCCCCCAGCGCCGACCGCCAGGAGGCCCCGCCCTCGGCCGGCCCGCTCGCGAGCGCTCAGCGGCGACACCGGCCCCGCCCCTGCCCGGCCGCTTCCCCGGCTCGCTCGGCGGCCGGCAGCTGCGCCAGAGCCGGAAGCTGCAGTTCTGAGGCGGCGACGCCCTAAGGCCGCTCCGCCGCCGCCGCCGCCGCCATGGTCTCGGGCCCGCGCTGCCCGCCGGGTCTCTGGGGGCTCCTGGCGCTGCTGCTGCCGCTGCCCGGAGCTCGCGGTGAGTGTGGGCGGGGGGCCCCGGCGGCCCCTGCCCGGGCACAGAGTCCTCCCGGTCTCTCCCCCCTCCATCGGTGCACGGCGCCCCCGGGCCTCCCCGTCCGGCCCCTCAGCCCGGGCTGCGTCGAGCTCGGCCCGCGGGGGGGCGAGGGGGCCCGAGCCGCGCGGCAGCGACCCCAGCCCGGCCCCTGGGGCGAGCCCCGCACCTCTGCGAGCCTCGAGCCCCCGCGAGCGCTTCTGCCTGGGGGCTAAACTCTGTCCCGCTGGTGGGAGTGTTAAGGCCCGGGGGCGGCGGCTGGGGGTGTCTCCTGTCGGTGGTTGGAGGCGGGCGGGGGGTGGGGGGAGAAAAAGCCCCTTCGAAGAGCGGGTAAAGGTGCTGTAGCTGGCCAGCTTCAGTAAAACGAAGTGTGGGCATAAGACTCCTAAAGACTGTCAAATGAGCAAGTTCCCCTGTTACAGCCTTAGCTTTGTGACTGTACAGACAGAGATATAGAAACTTTGTTAAAGCTAATGTTAAAATGATGTAATACACAGGGTAAGACAAGTGTGTCTGTATATCTGGGTATAATGCTTAAATTATCCAAAAGTACAAAATTTGGTTTGAAAGTCATAAGGTACATATAGTAGATAATCTGCAGTATCCCAAATTAAGGTTCAGGTATTCACATCCAGTTATTTGGGTACATCACTCCTAAAAGGTTATAGGAAGAGGAGCTTGTGGAAAGCAAATATAGTAATGAGTGAAGATTGTCCCTCAGTCATTGAGAATTTAGGGTCAGTTGCCACTTAGAAAATACAATACAGTACATCAGGAAGTTTTTCAGTTACTTTCCCCACTTTGCTTCTCATTAGCACTTGTCCTCATGATTATCATACAGTTTCCATGCATCACATGAGAAATATGAAAGTTACCTGTCTCAGAGATGGCTTTCCACCAGCTGTTCTCACTTGTTCTAATGCCAGACATGTTTCGTGTATTCTTCTGTAGATTGCTATCCTTTGCCTTCTCCTTTGCCTTCTACGTCACCTTCTTTCATGTCACTCTGTATGGTTGCAACCCTTTCTCTAAAACCTGTGGGTGGAGCAATGTCTTGTTTTGCACAATATACTTACCCTACGTTACTGCACATATTCAGGGTGATGTATACATGGTAAATTTTAATGTACTGCAGTTCTGTATGAAGCCCATTCAGTAAACTAGCTTCAAGGCTCTAATGAAAACACGTACCTCCAAATTGTCCCCAATAAAATCATTTGTGGCTTCTCTAAAACTAATATTCTGTTACAACAGACTACTGAATATCTTTCATAGTTAACTTTTTCCCTTCCTTGCCTGTCTCTCTTGCTAGGCACTTGTGATTCTCCTCCACGGTTGCATTTTGCTGAGCTGCCTGGGGGAGTGAACAATTCCTATCCTGTTGGGACCAAACTGAAATACTCCTGTCGCCCAGGATACATTTTGAGCTCTGGAAAGTCTCCTTTTGTTACATGTCTTGAAAATTCAAAATGGTCAGTAGAAGCTGAGTTTTGTGAAGGTGAGTATCTTTGTTGCTTTTCTATTTCAATTGATGTGCAAGCCATCTAGACACAGTTAGGAATCTCTCTTCTGTTGGATATCTCTCTTCTATTGGCATATGAAAAGAAGGCAACTGCCATCTTTTCCTGTGCTGTGTATTTATACCTCTCTACTGTATTTTCCACTCCATGCAGCTGATACAGTCAGTTTTAGCCCACGAAGGTTTATGCCCAAGTTAATTTGTTGGTCTCTAAGGTGCCACAAGGACTTCGAGTTGTTTTTGCTGATACAGATTAACACAGCTACTGCTCTGAAACCTATTACAATTAAGTAAAATGCTTTGGTGTGCTAAGTGTCTGTCTTTTTTGAAATATTGTAGTTGCTGTATCCCTGATAACGAAATATCCTGAATTCACTGTACTAAAAGTAAACCCAGTATTGAATAATGTCTCATAGAATATCGGAGTTGGAAGGGACCTGTGTTACAAACTTGGTCAAAATAGTAATTCATAACAAAACTTAGAGAATACTCCTCTTGGCTTCATTGCTAAGAGTACGATAAGATTTTTGCAAGTTTTCTCATCTCCAGACTATAGATGCTATATTCCATGTAACTAGTAAGGATATCTATAGTTGGATGCTAATGAAACTTAACTCTGCCTTCTTGTGCATATGTTTTAAATTATGACTGAATTTGTTGTATTGAATACTGATGTGACTTCCTTGATTAGCCTCAGACTCACCTACTCTGGCCTGCTGGCTTGAGAAAATACTTTAAATATAGGCCCTGATTCAGCAAAACACTTAGTGCATTCTTAAGTCCCACTGACTTCAGCGGGCCTTGTTTTACTGAATCGATCAGGCCTTAGTAAATAGGTCACAATTTTTACATGCCTTGTCTGCATTGAGAGATTTTTCCCAGTGGAGTCATAAAAAGTGCCAACATTATCTTTGCATGGATTCAGGATATCTGTATCAAACTCCATATAGATATGGTGAATTTTTGAAACAGTTCATTTTCCGTGGGAATAAGTCTACTGCGGGAGAAAGCATCACAAATAACTCTTGTAGGGGTAGAGAAAAGCTCTTCCACTGAGCTTGACTGAGGAACATGCAGTTTTTAGCTGTCTAAAATCAGGATTCACATAGCAAGAAAACGACTAACAAATATTTACCAAACGCAAAACAAGCCTGTGGAACGTTCTGCTACAAAATGGAGGCGAAGAACGTGGCAGGATTCAAAAAAAGATGAGACACTTAGAACTTGGTCCGGCAAACACAACTGTGCTCAATATTGCTCGTGTGAATAGTCCGCTGCTTCGTAGAGTTTAATGCTAGAAGGGAGTGTTACATCACAGGCGACTTACATTTCACCAAGTTATCCCTTTTCTGAGGCCAAAAACTTGTATTTGACGAAAGCATATCTTCGAGAAGGACATCCAGTCTTGATTTATAGACTTGCAGAGACTGAGAATCTGCCATTGCCTCTGGTAATTTGTTCCAATGGTTAGTCACCCTCATATTAAACACTTCCGCCTTATTTCCATTTTGAATTTGTCTGGCTTGACTTTCCAGCTCTTGGTTCTTGTTCCGCTTTTCTCTGCTAGATTAAGGAGCCCTTTAGTAGCTGGTACCTTCTCCTTGTGAAGGTCCTCAGATGCTGTAATCAGGTAGGCTCACAGTCTCTCGACAAGCTAAACAGACTGAGCTCTTTAAGTCTCTCACTATAAGGCATTTTCTCAGGCCAATGAATACCTTTTTGTGGCTCTTCTCTGCACCATCTGCAATTTTTCAACACCATTTTAAAAAAGGGGACACCACACCTGGGTACAGTATTCCCATACGGGTCTCGGCAATGCTGTATACAGCATTGCTATCATCTCCCTACTTCTTCTTCCCTGTTCATAGAATCCTAGAATATCAGGGTTGGAAGGGACCTCAGGAGGTCATCTAGTCCAACCCTCTGCTCAAAGCAGGACCAGTCCCCAACTAAATCATCCCAGCCAGGGCTTTGTCAAGCCTGACCTTAAAAACGTCAAAGGAAGGAGGTTCCACCACCTCCCTAGGTAACGCATTCCAGTGTGTCACCACCCTCCTAGTGAAAAAGTTTTTCCTAATATCCAACCTAAACCTCCCCCACTGCAACTTGAGACCATTGCTCCTCGTTCTGTCATCTGCTACCACTGAAAACAGTCTAGATCCATCCTCTTTGGAACCCCCTTTCAGGTAGTTGAAAGCAGCTATCAAATCCCCCCTCATTCTTCTCTTCTGTAGACTAAACAATCCCAGTTCCCCCAGCCTCTCTTCCTAAGTCATGTGTTCCAGTCCCCTAATAATTTTTGTTGCCCTCCGCTGGACGTTTTCCAATTTTTCCACATCCTTCTTGTAGCGTGGGGCCCAAAACTGGACACAGTACTCCAGATGAGGCCCCACTAATGCCGAATAGATGGGAACGATCACGTCCCTCGATATGCTGGCAATGCCCCTACTTATACATCCCAAAATGCCATTGGCCTTCTTGGCAACAAGGGCACACTGTTGACTCATATCCAGCTTCTCGTCCACTGTAACCCCTAGGTCCTTTTCTGCAGAACTGCTGCCGAGCCATTCGGTCCCTAGTCTGTAGCGGTGCAAGGGATTCTTCAGTCCTAAGTGCAGGACTTTGCACTTGTCCTTGTTGAACCTCATCAGATTTCTTTTGGCCCAATCCTCTAATTTGTCTAGGGCCCTCTGTATCCTATCCCTACCCTCCAGCGTATCTACCTCTCCTCCCAGTTTAGTGTCATCTGCAAACTTGCTGAGGGTGCAATCCACCCCATCCTCCAGATCATTTATGAAGATATTGAACAAAACCGGCCCCAGGACCGACCCTTGGGGCACTCCACTTGATACCGGATGCCAACTAGACATGGAGCCATTGATCGCTACCCGTTGAGCCCGACAATCTAGCCAGCTTTCTATCCACTTTATAGTCCATTCATTCAGCCCATACTTCTTTAACTTCCTGGCAAGAATACTGTGGGAGACTGTGTCAAAAGCTTTGCCAAAGTCCAGGAACAACACGTCTACTGCTTTCCCCTCATCCACGGAGCCAGTTTTCTCGTCATAGAAGGCAATTAGATTAGTCAGGCATGACTTGCTCTTGGTGAATCCATGCTGACTGTTCTTGATCACTTTCCTCTCCTCTAAGTGCTTCAGAATTGATTCCTTGAGGACCTGCTCCAAGATTTTTCCAGGGACTGAGGTGAGGCTGACTGGCCTATAGTTCCCAGGATCCTCCTCCTTCCCATTTTTAAAGATGGCCGCTACATTAGCCTTTTTCCAGTTGTCCGGGACCTCCCCTGATTGCCATGAGTTTTCAAAGATAATGGCCAGTGGCTCTGCAATCACATCTGTGAATACATCAAGGATCGTATTAGCCCTTTTTTCCATAGGATTGCAGTGGGAGCTTCAGTTGATTGTCTGCTGTGATCTCAATCCTTTTCAGACTTGCTCCTTCCCAGAATATAGTTTCCCCGTTCTCTAGGAACAGCCTGCATTTCTTGTGCCTGGATGTATA
This sequence comes from Lepidochelys olivacea, assembly GCF_965140295.1. NCBI lineage: Eukaryota > Metazoa > Chordata > Testudines > Cheloniidae > Lepidochelys > Lepidochelys olivacea. The sequence continues at coordinate 4,976,002 of NC_140431.1, read as the reverse complement.
ATTTTGCGTTATACGGTACTAAAATGAATGTTGTTTGACTGGACATAAGGAGTCCAGATTGCTTTGTAGGACTCCCCCAGTCTGTGTCACCTGCAAATTTTGTCAGGAGTGATTTTTGTTTACTTCCAGTCAACTGATTAAAATGTTGAATAGCAGCAGGTCTAGGACCAATCCCTGCAGAATTCTACTAGAAACAGGTTTGTTTGATAATGATTCCCACTGATGTGACTGCTCCTGGAGATGTCAGTTAGCCAGTTCTTGTCTGTTCTTGTTGCAGCCGTGTCAATCCCAGGATATTAGCGAGACAAAGTGGGTGAGATAATATCATTTATTGGACCAACTTCTGTTGGTGAGAGAGACGAGCTTTCGAGCTTACACACCATTCTTCTTGGTCTCAGAAATGTATTCCAAACCTGAAGACTAGCTCTGTGTAGGGTCGAAAGTTTCGCACCCACAGAAGTTGGTTCAATAAAAGATATTGCCTCACCTTCTTAGCCAATTCTTAGTCCATTTAAGTTGTGCTCTATTGATACAGAAGTGTTAATTTTTTATTTAGAATGTTGTGTGGTACTAAGTCAAACAGCTTACAAAAGTCTAGGCATATTACATCAGTTACGTTTATCAAACATCTTTGTAACTTCAAAGAACGACAGAGGTTTATCAGAGAAACCTGATTTTCCATAAAACCATATTGGTTGGTATTAATTATATTCCTGTTCTTAATTCCTTATGAATTGGGAAAATTTTCCCTCCACTGCACAAGTGGTCAGAACAGATTTGCCCTTGGAATTGATGAATCCCACAATACCTTTAAATTATTATGCCTGTGAGTGAGATCATGTTAACTAGTCTACAGTTACTGAGGTCATTCTGGTTGCCCTTTTTGAATACTGGCACAAGATCAGCGCTCTTCCATTCTTCTTGAATTTCCAGTTACTCTAACTTCTTATAAATCTTAATCAGTGGGTTAGAGATCTCCGTGGCCAACTTTTCAGGACACTTGGGTGCAAGTTATCCCAAGATATTGGTTTAACAATGTTTATCCCTAGCAGATGTAGTTTAACTTCCTCCTTAATTACTAATAGACATGGAAGTACTTCATCAGACTCTTGTGATGAGACTACGTTGTCATGCTTCTTTCCAAATACAAAAGGGAAATATTTCCTGAACACTCCTGCCTTTCTTGTATCATAATTGTTTTACCCATCTCCATTTAGTAACAGGTTTGTACCTTTACTACGTGTGGTATACTCAATGTATCATCCAGACTAATGAGAATCTGTCACCGCTGTCCTCTAACCTGGGGGTGCCCTTTACAAAGCTTTGGTGCTGTAGCCTCCAGTCTGGACTGCTCACAAACAGCCTCCAGTGTGCAAGTCACTCCCAGCTAGGTCTCGGCCAGCCACACCTTTGTTCTCACCAGCTTTGCTTATACTGCAAGGTGACCCCAACCAATTCTTAGTATTCCCCCCCCCCCCAAATGTAAGTCTTGTATTGCCCAGCCCTCTCCTGGACAATACAAATTCATTTCGAGTCTCTCTTTCTTTCTTGTTACCCAAATAGAGTTTCACAGACACTTCAATTTAAACACACTGGAATAGATCAAACAAGTTTATTAACTACAAAGATTTTAAGGAAATGCAGGTCATGAGGCATGAGTCCAAAAGGTGACAAGAGAGGTCAAGATAAAGCACAAGTGGTGCTCAAGTTAAAAAACGCTGTTAAATTCGAAATGAAGTTTTTCTTACCATATGCTCTCAGCAGTCTTGCTGACCAAACTTCTTAAGTGAGGACCCCTTCTTCAGCTTAGTTGGTGCTTTCTTTGTCTCTTCTAGTGCAGTGAGTGGATGGATGGAGTGAGAGGGAGGAGGGGGTGCCTGGGAGTTTTTGTTGCGCCTTTTTTATAGTGTCAGTCCCGCCCCTGGGAAAACATTTCCAGCTGACAAAAAGTCTATCGGGAAAAGATCTTCCCTGCTGCTGCTTTTCCTCTCTTTTTTGGAGGTTTTTTTTCTTCCTGCTTGATGACTGCTTGTTGCTTAAATGCAAATTAAGCAGAGCACACATTCCTTTGAGACAGTCCTGTTTGCCAACTTGTGCTGTAGGTTTGCAATATGAGTTAACATTATACAGGGAAATCTTCTAACTTCAAAGACAATGTTACCATGCATTTTATCAGGGCAGTATTGACCAGTAATCTCTGTTTTCAGATTTCAGAGTAGGAGTACTTGTGGCACCTTAGAGACTAACCAATTTATTAGAGCATAAGCTTTCGTGAGCTACAGCTCACTTCATCAGATGCATATCGTGGAAACTGCAGCAGACTTTATATATACACAGAGAATATGAACCAATACCTCCTCCCACCCCACTGTCCTGCTGGTAATAGCTTATCTAAAGTGATCATCAGGTGGGCCATTTCCAGCACAAATCCAGGTTTTCTCACCCTCCACCCCCCCCCCCCCACAAATTCACTCTCCTGCTGGTGATAGCCCATCCAAAGTGACAACTCTTTACACAATGTGCATGACAATCAAGTTGGGCTATTTCCTGCACAAATCCAGGTTTTCTCACATCCCCCCACCCCCATACACACACAAACTCACTCTCCTGCTGGTAATAGCTCATCCAAACTGACCACTCTTCAAGTTTAAATCCAAGTTAAACCAGAACATCTGGGGGGGGTGGGGGTAGGAAAAAACAAGAGGAAACAGGCTACCTTGCATAATGACTTAGCCACTCCAAGTCTCTATTTAAGCCTGAATTAATAGTATCCAATTTGCAAATGAATTCCAATTCAGCAGTTTCTCGCTGGAGTCTGGATTTGAAGTTTTTTTGTTTTAAGATAGCGACCTTCATGTCTGTGATTGCGTGACCAGAGAGATTGAAGTGTTCTCTGACTGGTTTATGAATGTTATAATTCTTGACATCTGATTTGTGTCCATTTATTCTTTTACGTAGAGACTGTCCAGTTTGACCAATGTACATGGCAGAGGGGCATTGCTGGCACATGATGGCATATATCACATTGGTGGATGTGCAGGTGAACGAGCCTCTGATAGTGTGGCTGATGTTATTCGGCCCTGTGATGGTGTCCCCTGAATAGATATGTGGGCACAATTGGCAATGGGCTTTGTTGCAAGGATAAGTTCCTGGGTTAGTGGTTCTGTTGTGTGGTATGTGGTTGTTGGTGAGTATTTGCTTCAGGTTGCGGGGCTGTCTGTAGGCAAGGACTGGCCTGTCTCCCAAGATTTGTGAGAGTGTTGGGTCATCCTTTAGGATAGGTTGTAGATCCTTAATAATGCGTTGGAGGGGTTTTAGTTGGGGGCTGAAGGTGACGGCTAGTGGCGTTCTGTTATTTTCTTTGTTAGGCCTGTCCTGTAGTAGGTAACTTCTGGGAACTCTTCTGGCTCTATCAATCTGTTTCTTTACTTCTGCAGGTGGGTATTGTAGTTGTAAGAAAGCTTGACAGAGATCTTGTAGGTGTTTGTCTCTGTCTGAGGGGTTGGAGCAAATGCGGTTGTATCGCAGAGCTGGAACCCCGACCTGGGATATTCTATCTACTACCCAAGATCCATAAACTTGGAAATCCTGGGCGCCCCATCATCTCATCTCATTATGCTCAAATTTGTTAGTCTCTAAGGTGCCTCAAGTATTCCTTTTCTTTTTATACATTTTCAGATGATGCCTCACAAGGCATGCTCGGTACAAAGATTATTACAGCAGTCTTTAGGGTGTGGACACGGGTACATTCTCTTACAGAAGGATTTCTTTTGTCCCTAACGAACTTCAAAATCTTCTCCTTATTGTCTGTAACCATGCCACTTGTGAGACTCTCACTGATGTCTTTAGTGCCCCATATAAATTTTTACATTTTGCAACTTATGCCGTCTATCCTTTTTTTTTTTTTTTTTTTCTGTGTCTTATGTTGCTTTTTATTTGTAATTGCTGCCAGTTGAGGTCAGTGGGTCTACCCACATGAATATGGTTCTGCATATGAGTTTTCGGGATCTGGGCATTAATGTTTACAGTATGAATATTTGCGCTTATACTAAATCTGCAAGGGGATCTGAAATCTCTTGTTTCAGGATATAAGGCAACCACTGTCTGTGTGGGATTAGGAAGCATCATCCCACTTCCACTTCTCCTCACTTCTCATGGGCATGTAACAAAATTATCCATAATGTGGGTTTTAAGCTTTCCTCCTTAGCCTTTGGTGCTGACTGCTGTCGTAGAGGACAGATACTGGACTCCAAGACGATTGGCTTTGATCTGCCATGGTATTTGCTGTGTTAGAGGGTGCAAGTTAGGATATCCCCTTTTTCCTATTAAGGTAATCTGAGGTAACACAAATATTCGTCTTGTTCTCTTCTAGGAAGACGATGTAAACCACTTGAACTCGAAAATGGCAGGGCTGATATAACGGATCTCCGGTTTGGTGCAAGAGCAAACTTCTTCTGTGATGAAGGGTGAGTGGCAAATTGCTTCTTTGGACTAATTAATAGAACCTAGACTGGTGTAAAACTGCTGTTGAAGTCTGGCAAAATGGGGCAAGAAAGCCTGCTTAACTTCAAGAACATAAGTGAGTGGTGTGCTATAAATCTGTATCCATGGGCTGGGGCCCTTGTTAAGTTTTACACTTGCGATTTTCAAAGGAGTTGAAGGAAGATAGCCACCCAGCTATGGTTGTCATTCAGTGGGAGATGGGCATCTAACTCGCTCAGGTGCTTTTGAAGATGGCAGCCTAGAGCCCTCAGGAGATCCTCCAGCAGGGGTTGGGTTATGATATTGAGAGTCCCACCTCAGGGGTCATGTGGCACTTACTGACCCGTGCCATCTCTCCCTTGTTACAGGGGTTTCTGTGAGGGTGCTGGGAGCTAGTGGGAGAATATTGCCCATAAAATGCAGCACCAGGTAGAGGCAGACCTCTTCCTGCTCTACAATAGCGAATATTTGTCTATCCCTCCCTTAGAGATGTCGGTATTCCCCAGGATAGCATCAAGTGCAGTTGTTGCTTTTGTCCATATGGGTTATGTTGCCAGGCCTTGGGGAATCAAAAATAGCTTGTGACTTCCTTGCACTGAGCAGGTGTGTTTTGGATTTTTGAGGCCTCCGAGTTGAAGGCCAGAAGGGACCACCCGATCCTCTAGTCTGACCTCCTGTATATCACAGGCCACTAACACTTCCCAGAGACCCACATACTAAAGTCAACCAAAATGTAGTCTAAAATACTACAGCCCACAGGAGCTTAGACCATTATGTGCCATGGTCAGAGAACAGGAGGGCCTGAGGTGCACAAATTCCTCGGGTCCCTGTCATGGCAGGGAAATGTGGAAGTGAGATATATATTGAGATAATCCTGGCAATTGACTTGCACTCACATACTCCAGAGGAAGGCAAGAAAACCCCCAATGTCACTGCCAATGTGACCGGGGGGGAAATTTCTTAACAACCCCACATACTAGAGCCTGAGCATGTAAGTCAAGCACTGAGGTGAGAGTGGTTGATGCCACCTCAGAGTCCTGGCCTTCCCCATCGAGTGTCCCATTTTCAGCCATGGCTATCCCTGATGGTTCAAAGGAAGGAGATAAAAGAAACCAACTCAGAATACGTTTGGTGTGGAATCCCTTCCTGACTGCTGCAGGTGCCTGGCTGAAATCGTGACGCGTGAGCCTTAGGAATGTAACACACACACTGGAAACAAACCCCAGGGTTGCTGAGCCCTGCCATCACAAGCAACCTCATCATATAATTGCACGCATAAACCTGTCTGGCTCTCTCTCAAACTAAGTTACCCCACAACTACCATTGGATGACTGTTCCTGAACCTTACCTTTCCTATGGTTAGAAACCCTCTAATTTCCAGCCTGAAGTTGTTCGTGGGCAGTTTTTACCCATTGTTCTTAATTTAAATAGCTTGTGATACAGCATGGCCAGAGGGTAGTAGGAGAGTGTTAGAAGGGAGCCTTATTCCCTGTAGAAGGAAGAAAGTTCGCTTAGAATGCCTGAAGCCAGTCACCTGATAAACCACCCCCCCAGCTTCAATCAGACAAGGAAAGGAGTTGAAGCAGAGTGGATGGATGTTGGAGCAGAGAGCAGTTTCGGGGGAAGCAGAGGAGAGTTGTCTTTGGGTGTAATTCTATTTTACAAACTAGCAGCTGCTTGGGCCCATCTGTGCACGCGCGTGCTCTCTCACTGTTCCCTGCCGTCACAGGAGATTGATTTCTTCAAGATCTTTCACTTCAATTTAATCGAATGCTAAGTGTATTCTGTAGTGAAGACCAAGTGTAAGCTTTGTCAGTATGTTGCAACTTTGTGTGCTGGGTTTAGCTGGACCTTCAGCTCAATGGACTTGGAAATGCAGTGCTTTTGGCTAAGCCCTCAAGGGTTAACACATTGTTGTTAATGTAGCCTCACACTCTACAAAGCAGCACAAATGGAGGGAGGAGACACAGCATGGCAGAGAGAGACAGTCTCACGCACACGCATGCTTGTGAGAGAGAGACACGTGTGCATTGCCCCTTTAAGTGTGCTGACCCCCAGTTTAAGTACATTGCCTTTTTAAAAAGAAAAGGAGGACTTGTGGCACCTTAGAGACTAACCAATTTATTAGAGCATAAGCTTTCGTGAGCTACAGCTCACTTCATCAGATGCATATCGTGGAAACTGCAGCAGACTTTATATATACACAGAGAATATGAAACAATACCTCCTCCCACCCCACTGTCCTGCTGGTAATAGCTTATCTAAAGTGATTATCAGGTGGGCCATTTCCAGCACAAATCCAGGTTTTCTCACCCTCCACCCCCCCACACAAATTCACTCTCCTGCTGGTGATAGCCCATCCAAAGTGACAACTCTTTACACAATGTGCATGACAATCAAGCTGGGCTATTTCCTGCACAAATCCAGGTTTTCACATCCCCCCCACCCCATACACCCCCATACATACATGTGAGAACCTGGATTTGTGCAGGAAATAGCCCAGCTTGATTGTCATGCACATTGTGTAAAGTTGTCACTTTGGATGGGCTATCACCAGCAGGAGAGTGAATTTGTGTGGGGGGGTGGAGGGTGAGAAAACCTGGATTTGTGCTGGAAATCACTTTAGATAAGCTATTACCAGCAGGACAGTGGGGTGGGAATAGGTATTGTTTCATATTCTCTGTGTATATATAAAGCCTGCTGCAGTTTCCACGATATGCATCTGAGGAAGTGAGCTGTAGCTCACGAAAGCTTATGCTCTAATAAATTGGTTAGTCTCTAAGGTGCCACAAGTCCTCCTTTTCTTTTTGCGAATACAGACTAACACGGCTGTTACTCTGAAAATTGCCTTTTTAAGTAGATCAGCAAGTTGACAGCAGTTGCTGGCAGCAAGCTCCCTCTGTCCTGAGCCCTGTCGTGTTCTCCCGCACCTCTCTGAGGAGAAGGGGTACAGCGGGAGGAGGACACCCTGACATTAGCACCCTTTTTCCCCCTCCACCTCCGCACAGCAAGCAGGAGGCTCCCGGGAGTAACTCCAAGGCAGAGGACAGGAGCAGCACAGGGCAGTGCGGGGAGGGATGGCTGAACTGCCCGACAATTGATAGCCTGCTGGGCGGCTGCCACACAGGGAACTTAGGGAAGCTGATGGGGCGGGGCGGCTGCCGGTCTACCCTGGTTCTAAGCGCCCACCAGCTAGCTCCAACGGGCTGCTCTTTCTGCAAGCAGTGGACAAAGCAGGCGGCTGGCAAACAACCTTCTAAGGGAGCATTGTGCAACTTTAAACAAGCATGTTCCCTAATTGTTTCTTTGCTGATCAATGTTAACTGGGACGATGTTAAGTGAGGCGTTACTGTAGCTGTACCGACATAGATGTGTACTGTAGACCTGGCCTTCGTGTTCCTTGGTCCTGTGGTGTTAGATGTATCCCTTTTTCAATGGTTTGTCTCCACCTACTGGCAGAAAGAAACCATGTTCCATCTTTCTGGACGGGGAACTAGTTCTTTGCTTCCATGAGTCACAAACTTGAACCTTTGTTCTTTAGGTACAGATTAATTGGACCGACTTCTGCCCAGTGTGTGATTGTGGGAAATGGAGTTGATTGGGATACGGAGGTTCCACTTTGCCAAGGTAAAGCAATTTAATGGTTTTAAGAACAGTTCACGTCTGGAGATGATGCAGCATAGCTGGCGCTTCAGAGGAGTCTCTGTTCTTCCTTTGGCATTTAATCCAAATGACAGTTTTGTTGTGGGGAGGAATGAAATCGTATTGTGCTTCACCATGGTGTTTAGATGACTCCTACAGAATCTTTTTTTTTTTTTTTTTTGGTACCTTTTAGATTATTCACCTGGCACTGTTTAATGTGCACAATCCAACAGGCCTCATGGCTCCTCTTCACTATTGTATCTGTGTAATCCTCCTGTTCACTATGTAAAAGGCATGATAATGACTTCAAGAAGTTTTGACGCTTCCCAAATGTGACTATCCACTTAAAATCTGAGGCTCTTTTGGAGTGAATCACAATTAATTTGCCTCTACCTTAATTTGATCTCTTGAATGCTTTCTGGGCTTGGTCTATCAATGATGCTGCTGATGTCCAGTCTAGAATCAGCTGCTGCTAAAAGAACTGTTCTAGCTTAGTTTTCTTCTGGTGGAACTATACTACATCTCGAGATGCCGGGCGAGAGGTTCTGGCTCCTTGAGGCTAATGTTGGGAAGGAGCGTGCTCTGCTAAGGTCATCTTCCAGAGCTGGTGTTTTATGGAGCATCCTCCTTGAGCAATGGACGTACTGGGTTGGGTCAAGCCTAAAAGCAGACAAACCTTCAGAATCTGAAAGAGGTATTGCTTCAAATATTAAAATGGAATGTTAAGTACGCTTCCAAATGGCTAAATAGCTTTTTGGGGGGGATCTGAGACAACTTTCTTAGTGAAAACTCTCTTTGGTTCACCTTCAGTGGAAACTTTAATTTTCATGTTGACATTCTTTGCTTCAGCAATACCTTGTCGTCCACCTCCTGATATCACCCAGGGATCCCATAATGGTCAGAGTGGAGAAGAGTTTTCCTTTGGCTCAGCAGTAACTTACAAATGTGACCCGGGCTTGTCTCTTATTGGAGAGGCCTCCATTCATTGTACAACGAAAGATCATTTCAATGGAGAGTGGAGTGGGCCTGCCCCTGAATGCAAAGGTTAGTAGCGTCTGTTTTTTATCCCCTTCTTATTCTACGATCACCTTCCAAGAAAAACTCTATTTTGATTGCTAAGTAAACCCATAAACCTGAGGAAATTCAGTTAGTGCTTTGTCCCCCTAAATACGTATCATGAAAACTAGTTACTGTTGAAAAACTAAAGAATGACTGAAACTTCATGAATCATTCCTGGAAACAATTTTTGCCTCTAATACATCCTGTGTTTTTTGTCTCCCCTGAGTGTTCCAAGATTGAAGTTAATTCTCAGGTCACAAACAGTTGATTTTTAGGTGGAGATAAACTCTTAAACTAAGGTTTTGCTTTTATGCCAGTACCCTTCAACTCAAGTGCTAATGGGGAGTGGGCGGAGAGAGATTGGGGCTTACAAGCAGGATTGTTTGGCAAGCCTCTTTTTCAGAACTCTCCGGGAGGGCTCCTTGGCAGTGAAGGCTCAGGCTTCTGTGAGTTCATATCACAGCCATAAAGTTCTTTGGAGGGGGAAATAAAGGTCATTGTACAGTCCTCATTTTAGTGACTTCAGTGCTCCTGCACACTGTTATATTTAGCTCACAATGCATTTATGTACTTGGTATTTAAGCAGTTGCAACAATTTGGTTTTATTCTTTCTGAGTTTCCCAGCCTAACAGCTGGGATTGAGGCTTTTTCGAAGGCATTAGGCAGGTTGGTCACCTCGCTACTTAATAATAACTCCCCCAAAAGCGGGGAAGTTCAGTTCCAGAATGTCATTGTATGTACATCTCTTGTAACTTGACCCAAATTCCTGATGGCTTCGTAAAATGATGATTAACTTGTGCAGTTTACTGTGGGGGGCGGGCCCTGATAGCCATACAGTTGGGTGCTGTGGTGTATGTAGACTAACATCTTTTTAAAGGAAAATATCCAGAGTTGTATAACTTTATTTTGAAATACATTTTGGTACCTACTGTAGTCAAGTATCAGGGCGTTTTCGTCTTTCCTCTAATTCTCCCACACGCCCCCATATCCCCACACACACTAAATGCTTCCTGGGCCAAACGTTCTTATGCTGGTACTTTTAATTTTCAGTGGTCAAGTGTCCTGAGCCAGAAGTTAACAATGGAAGAAAGCAATCTGGGTTTGGACCTGACTATTCATATGGAAACGCCGTAATATTTGCATGTGATTCTGGCTACACTCTGCATGGTAGCAGTTCAGTTAGATGTGAAGCTAACAATTCTTGGGTTCCATCTTTGCCAACTTGTCTCGGTAAGTATAAGATGTTTAGCAACGTTAAAATGATGTAAAGTTTGAGTGTCTGTGTCCCCTTTTTGTCATCGGCATAACACATACTACACCTACAACTTCCCCTCCAGGAGGAACAAAAGATACTTCTGGTGAGTTGGAAGAACTTTTGGCTATTTAAAGCTTCCAGTTGTTTAGCATGTAGTTTCCACAAGACTGAAAATGGAAGTGTGAAATTCACGAAGTTCTGGAATTTTGTCATTCACAGTTGATACGATAAGCAGTATTCTCCCTCAGGTTTTAGAGCACATGTTTCTTCATCTACCCTTCCTTGCATCCTCTTCTCAAAAGCACTTGAAACAGCTTACTAGCTGTACTGAGCTGTAAGCATGTCTAAGTTTCCTCATGAGGGCCCATAGGGCGAAGCATTCAGGAGAGGTTTAGCAGCTGCCACCTGTAGTTAGTGATTCCTTTGAATAACAAGGAAATAAAACCCGTTGGAGCAGTGCATGTGCTCTGAGCTGTTTCATTCTCTTTCAAGCTGTCCTACCTTCTGTCGGCTATTTCTCTCTGCCTCTTGTGAGTAGTTGGTCTCCAGTGAGCTCTGCACACAGGATTTTTCCTCTAATGAATTTGTATCACTCATTGACCTGTTAGGATTATTTTCTTAAATATTTTCTTGGTTTCTCATCCGGGCAGTTGCTCAGAACTGGGGTGTTAGCATGCAGAAGTCGCCCAGTTTTAAGCACTGTTGCATTGGCAGGGTTGGAATACCATTAGTTATCCATCTTCCCAGTACTTGAAGTGTCTCGGAGGGGGTCATATCACAGAGAAGTGCCGGATATGTAGGGCCTTCAAAAAGAGGACCCAAAAATGCAGAGGTGAGGTTGCTGGGCTTCGTTATGATGAGTCCTTTGAGATCTGCTCTGGCTCAAAGTTCCCTAGTACTGTTACGCAATCTGCAGCCCAGAGAGTTGGTGACTCCAATACCAACCACTGTACTGTTGAGACAAATACATCTACTATTTTGGGCTGGGAATCGCCTCCACTTTGGCACGGCTGCTCACAGAGGTTCAGTCAGCATTGTTGGTAGTGAAGACATTAGAAGCATATGCTGCAGCTTAAGATCTCCTGTGCTAGTTGGTGCCAGATTCTCTGGTCTTGTAGACTGCTGTGCAGGTTGCTGCGCCGTTCCCATCCACAATGCTTGCATGGGCACTGGCCTCGATACAGTCTCTGGTACAATTGGCCCTGGCAATATTTGCCTACATCTGATCAATGAAGAGACCACCATTACTTTGCTAGCTTCCAATTGCTCTGTAGGTACTAGGGCACGGGCACTGGTCTCGCTCTGTCTCCAGTGACTGCTCCTGTTACTGCACCACCATGGCCAACTGATTGTTCCTTCTCACCATCTGAATCATAGGTTGTTCCATGGCTTGCCTTCAACATATAGGAGGCCTTGAGTCTCTCCCACTCCTTCAAGGACTTATTCTTGATCTTTTCACAGGCATGGCTATAGAAGGAAGTGAAGAGAGCCTGTCTTAGATCTATGAAAGCTGAACAACTTTATAAAGAAAATGAAGCTTCACACTGTTTTCTGGCTCCCAATATACTTCCCCTAGATCCTGACTAGTATTTTGCTTTTAACTTATAGGATGTCTGTTCCATTTGGCTAGCCATGCTGGTCACAGCAGATTCCTCATGTTCATGGTAGGAGGCAAACACTACCAGTTTTTCACAGTCCTCCCTTTTGGCCTGTCTTCAGCCTGCAGGATCTTTACAGATTGCATAGCAGTAGCCTCGGCTTACCTCAGAAGAATCAATGTCCCGCTATTGCTGTATTTGGACAACTGGTTGATTTGACGCTGTTTCAGACAACCTAAGACCAATCCAGTTGCTATTTGATGTCTTGGGCCTCTTGATGACCAAGAGTGAATCTATCCTTTGTCCGGTGCAAAGAATAGTGTTCTTGGGGGGGATTCTCAATTGGCAACAGCCTATCTGCCACAGGCCAGATTTCAAGAAATTTTAGATCCACACACACACACACAATGCAGGCTCGTCGTTACACCGCTCTAAGACGTTGCCTATGATTGCTGGGACATATGGTGGATTCAAGAGTTCTCCCTACCTATAAATGTACTGGAACTTGAGGCAATCTTCAGAACTTGTCAGTGTTCCTACCCTATATCAAAGGCTCTTAGTCCTATTGGAGAACAGCATGGCAGTCTTTTACCTAAACGAACAACAGTATGCCGGGTTCACCGAGCTCTAGCCCCCGTGCTACAAAGATAATGATAGTAGCTTACCAAAATCCAATCAGCTCTTTCAAAGCAGAGTACATTTATTTAAGGACAAAATCATATGGAGAAAACGTATCCAAGAAAGAGGTCTATGTGCATATTGAACATACCAGAATTCACCTATCAGCCCTTTGTGGACGTTGGCAGACTTAAGTCTTTCCACCCCTTCAGCAGGGTTGGGTCCTCATGTGGACAAATGTTATGTCCATTTGTTGAATCAAAATGAAGGTCTCTACCAGTTCAAGATGGCCTCTGACAACCCAAGTTCTTGCCTCTTTTTTTTTCAGGCCTCCCTGAAAGCAGGTAAAACCAGTTACCTCCCCTTTCTCCCCAGGAAAGGTTTCAAAGGCAGAGCTGTCTATGTAACCAGATTTGGGATTTTACATTACATCGCCCCCTAGTTAATCCAGTTTCCACAGGAAATCCTTCTAGTGAGCCAGGAACACACACACATGTATTGATACATAATGTTATAAATAGTCTGTGGACTCATATCATCTGGCCCATCTCAATATAATGGTCTCTGATGGTTTGCATGCTGTCAAAGGCTGACTGAAACTTTCAAATAACATTCATGATGATAAATACAGAAGTCTCAAGATAGGCTTGCGTTCCTTATATGTCACCATTATTGGTGTATTTTTAATTTTGGCTAATTTAGATATCTCAGGAGATCTCAGGTTGAGAAGTGGGATTGGATGGGTGGAGATGAGTAAGGAGTAGACAGATAAATTTGCAAGAAATGGACATAGAAATGGTAGTTGAAATCATGTGAGCAGATGAAATCGCCCAAAGAGGGAGGAAGAAGAGGAACCTGCAAGAGACTCTGCCGAGGCAGCCAGAGGGGGAAAATAACCTGGGCATCTACAAGACTCTCATCCCTGGCTCTACAGTCTTGAGAGGATCAACTGGGTTCAACAGGAAGAGGGGGATGGAGCGGAGTACAGGCCTGAGACTGGTCTGGGAAGGAGCAGTTAAAAAGCTTGGTTAGAGAAGTTAGGATGGAATGAAGAGGACAAACTAGGCTGGAGAGGGTGAAGGATGGTGTTGGAGTGAAGAAACATGAGGCAAGGGTGTGTTGGGAGAACTTACAAACGAAGGGAGGTAAGGGAAAAGTTTGGAGGGGTAGGTGGGATGAGACAATGGCTTTTGAGAATTGGGGAGACCATGTACCAAGCGAGGGAATAGACACTTACAGGCTCCTAGGGGATGTGGCACTCCAGGCATGTTGACTTGGCCGAAGATCATCCATCTCAAAAATCGTACTATAATACTAATTATTTTGTGTAGGAGTAGATGGCTTCTGGTTCAAAGAATTAGTTGTTGGCGTGGCTGTACGAGTAATATACCTAATGCATGTGGACACTTGTCTCTGTGCAAACTCAACAGAAATCCTAAGGAAAATGAAATGGGTAAAATAGCTTGTCTGTGTTTCCTAGTTGAGTAGGTGCTAGCAGGTAGTGCTCGATCCTTCGATGGGGGAGAGAGAAAAGGAGCAGTCTTGCAACTGGGTCTTTTTAGCATGTTCTGTTGCAAACTAACATTGTAAAATTACTCTAGTTGTCTTGTCGTCTTTGAGGTGTTTCCATGCATGGTGTGGTTTTGATCAGCACATTCAGGTAAGTGGGTTGCTCCTGTATCCTCTTGTAAATCTCCTTTTTTTTTTTTTTTGCAGAACCTACTCTGAACACAACCCCAAATGGCCCTAAAGAAAGCCCAGGTAAACCTGATGATGATAAAGGGAGCTAAAAAACCACTGTGCTCAGATACCTAGAATCCTCAAGGTGGATGGTGGAGGCTTTGGTTTACACATTGAACTGGAGCATTCTGCACACTTACTTCAATTTGCGCTTCATAATATATAACAAAGTACAGTTGTGCTCACCTGAATACCCCTTATGCCAGGTGTGAAGTATAAGACTGAGGCTGGAATTAAATTCCTATACCTAGGTAGTAGTCTTGTCTCCCACCCAGAACTCTCTCTTCCTTCATTCCTTTTTTTCCCCCACTCGTCAGTATGATAATACCCACCTGCTGATGGCCACTCACTCAATATATCTCTATAAAATGCCAGCTGTATGAAACTGTCAATCTGAATTCTGCACAATAATGGCACAAGCAACTACAGGCTTAACCGGTAGTCAGGTGTCAAACTGCACTCCAATGAGATGTCTATTCAGTTCACTTTTTGTTCCGTAAGTAACGGTTAGGCTTGAGTTGACTGATCCTCTGGTAATGACAGCAGGAGTATCAAAAGAAAAATACCACTCTTCTCCTGTTTCTGCTCCGCTCCCAAATAAGTACAGGTTGGCAGAGAACCTGATGTCACTAATCCTGTAGTTACGTGTAGAGGCCTGTTTTGTAGTAGCTGATCCAAACACCACACCTCTAGTGACTTTTGCTATAGGTAAAAATTTGGCTGACCAGTGCAGAATTTGTATGCAGTGTTTTGTTGTAGCCATGTTGGTGCCAGGATATTAGAGAGACAAGGTGGGTGAGGTAATATCTTTCATTGGACCAACTTCTGTTGGTGAGGAGAGACAAGCTTTCAAGCTTCCCCAGAGCTGTTCTTCAGGTCAGTGCAGAATTTGGCAGCTGAGATCCTGAAAGTGTCTGGAGGGGAGGGCCCTCTGGTCTCAGAAGGATGCATAAGAATTCTGCAAATGAGAGCATTCATTCATAATAGAGGAAATCTTTATAGAGGTTTTGCCCTGTCAATTCTCAGGTCTGTCGTCATGTCTCTATTACAATGTACAAGTAATAGGCAGCTTTTCCAGGTATCCTTTCTTCTTTCAATATTGGATTATCTGGGGGTCAGATCCTGGTTTCCAGTATGCCTTATAAATTCTGTAATTTGCATGATGGTATTAATTTGAGTCTATTTGTTTAATTTAGCGTGTGGTTTAAGGTACTAAATGTTGCACCAATAGGAATCAATGGATTCCTATAGTTAGCTGGCATTCATGTAATGTGTCACTTCAGCTCACCTTGCACTTTTTTTCTTTCTAGGGCTGAACACTGGTACCGTGATTGCTATTGGTAAGTAATTTAAAATTTTAAAAAATAATTCAATGCACAGACTTTACATAGTAAGATGCAGTAATAGCGTAAGGTATTTAATGTTCCACTTTCTTCATCTCATACAATTTTTTTCCCTGCCGCTTCACTACATGAGGAATCTACTCCGGACAGCTAGCTTTTCTGTTACTGTATTTTGTTCTGTTGAGTGGTGCCATGTAAAAGCTCATGAGGCAGATGCTGAAAGAATCAAAGGGCTGGAAGGGACCTCGAGAGGTCATCAAGTCCAGCCCCTGTGCTGAGGCAGGACCAAGTAAACCTAGATCATCCCAGACTGGGGTTTGTCCAATCTGTTCTTAAAATCCCCTGTGATAGGGATTCCACAGTCTCCTTTGGAAGCTTATTCAGTGCTTAACTGCCACTGGTTACAAAGTTTTTCCTAATATCTAACCTAAATCACCCCTCCTGCGGTTTAAGCCCACTACTACTTGTCCTGCCTTTCAGTGGACATTGGGAACAATTGATCACTGTCCTCTTTATTCAAAGATGTTAATGGCTGTTATACTCTGACCTGCTCCCCCCTCAGTTTTCTCAAGATTCACTCTACCATGAGTAAATTTCTGGTAAAAATCTATTTTATTTAGACTGTCTGTATAAACTTGTGACTTATTAATATATACCTAAACAGTCGCCAGCTGTGATTCCATCTTAACTGTTATATTCAGGTTTATAGAATATGGAAGTGGGAATTAAGGACCTTTCCCCTAGAAGTTGCACTTCTGTAGGTCTGTTTTGGAGAAGGGTACTACTGCAGACTGCATGTGTATGTCTGGTGTCCACCAGAAATGGGAATGGAAAAGGCAATGGAGAAGAAACTCTACATTGGGAGTTGACAGTGTCGGACAGCGTTTCACTGTTCTGACTTTCTAGTTCCAGAGCTGGAACTTTCTCTCTCTCCATTTTGAAGGGAGGTTTTAGTCCTGTAACTTTTTTTTTTCCTAGTTGGATATTTTATTAATGTCTCTGTTCAGTTTTCTCTCAGAAGAATAACATTTTGGCTCAAATCTTTATATAAGATCTTCAGTAGGGAAACCATCATTAAAGCACCAATGAGAAACTCGCGTTTGAATAATCTTGCTGTTGAAGACTTCGGTGCAAGTGGATTCCAGAATTGTGAATTTTTGCTGCATTTCACCATAAATGTCATAGTTTAATGTTATCACCTGGTTATTGCTTTCCTTTTTTCCATCAAGGAGTCGTCATTGGTTTATTTGTGGCTGGTGGATTTGTTGCCATTGTGACATACAAAGCTTGCTTTGGGAAAAAAGGGTGAGTCAAACAAAACAAGATCCTGATGTCTCACTAATTCTTCAGAGTAGTTCACCATTTCTTTCCTGTAGTCCTTCAATTGCTGGACGAGCTAATATATTCTGAGGTTTTACCTGATTTTTATTTATTCTATCAGCCTGCATCTTTTTTTACATACCTGGATGTCAGGAGAAAGCAAAGGCATGGCTCTCCAAAACTGCACTCATGTGCAGCTCTGAAGCAATGACACTTCCTAACTATACATAGAGGCTTTTTCCCTTGGACCCCAAGAGATTCAAGCGCAGAATGTCTTCAGAAATGTCTGCAACACTTTCAGGCTTGTAAAATGTGAATATGGCAAACTAAAAACGTAATCCTATTGATCTGCTGTTCAAGTTCTGCTCGCTACAGCGTTCACAGTGAAGATTTTGTCTCGCTGGTAATTAATGCTGTGGAAAAACTTTTTAAAATGGCTTTAAAATGTTACTATTTGAAAAACTGCCATTTAAATAAAGTTCCTTTGGGCTCCATTGATTCTGAAGTGCCTATGATTTGCACCCAAGATCTAGTTTCAATCTAAATTTCTTTGTGTTTATCCCTGACTTTGTTATAGACATCTGAGATGATGTAAAGCTTTTTACTGTATAACCATTCTTAGAAATGGTAATATTGCTTTTTACCTGTGTAGGCAGAGACTCAAATCTTCCCATTTGCATAAACATTCTTAGCTTACAGGACATATCAACCAAGCACCTGCCTAATATCTTTTGTAGGGTAAATGAGAATTCTGGTGCTGAGGCTTATTTTGTCCCTCATCTGTAAGCAACGGCCAATGATCATAAGCCTTTAACATGTCGTGTCTAAGCTAATGAGATGTGCAGCATCCTACAACTTTCAGAGTAGCAGCCGTGTTAGTCTGTATCCGCAAAAAGAAAAGGAGCACTTATGGCACCTTTTGAGTCTAACACATTTATTTGTTAACTGTTATTTAGAACTGTCTCCAGCTACACAGCTAGCTGACTTGAGAGATTCTTTCTGCTTTGTTTTTTAGCTTTTAGCTTTCCTTTTATTTTCGATATCCTTTAATGCTTTTTTACAGGAGGTACATTGACCAGATGTTGTGCTCAAACGTAATATGATTCAAGTTGTGAGCTATTAGATACTATCCCTCTGAAGCAACACTTACGCTCGTTGTGATGTGTTGCATTTTTGTCATCATCATCAAGCCTGGTGCTTGTTGAAGATAATATTGTATTTGGAAGCCCAATTAGTAAAATCTTTTGAATAATATTTAGTGTTGAAGGTCCACAAGAAAAAGATACTTGCATTTAAAATGGGCTTTTACTGCTAGAATAAAACAAATCCAACATTAAGATGACTTGCAAGTAGCATGTTGCTATGTAGTCTTTCTCTGACTATGAAAAATACGGACTTGCTAGGATTTAACTGGGGACAGTTTTGAAAGAGAACTATCCTAAATGAGGTAACTCGTCCTCCAAGACATTTTAACCAGAGCTATCTATTAAATAGGAAAAGACATGCACATTAGTGAAGAAAATCAGTACATTGCTTTCTTGCATTCCACTGTGATTTTTACAATGCCCAGACTAGCCCACGTACAACAATGACTTTGTGTGAGGAAACAGGATTCTGACCAACAGTTTCTGATTCAGGACATGGCACAATGTGGCTTGTTTTACTCAACCTTTGTCAAAACATACACCTTTTTTTTTGTGAGAAATAATGATCAAACACACAACTGAAATCTAAAACTCAGAAGTTTTAATGTTGTGTATTGTTTTTGTGTTAACTTAATCCCAGAGACAGTTTGCTGTCTGAAAATGTTAAGCCATAGGTTTTTCCAGTGATTTAACTTCAGTTTTTAGGAAACACTTTTAAAAGCTTTATACTTGTCTTTAATTAAATTGCATACTGACCAATCTTTTGTCAAACTATTAATAGTTCTTTTGAATGTCTTCTAGAAGAGAAATATGCTTAAATAAATCTGAGACTTCACTCAGTAAAGGGGTACTAGCACATATGCTAATTATAAATTAGTCCTACATACCCAATCATGTGAACCTGAAGCTTGACACCTCTGTTTGCTGCAGTCCCTTGGGAATGTTTGATGGGCAGAAATATGAATATAAATATTGATAGGAAGCTTGAGTTAAAACTGTGCTTCCTTTAAAAGGGGCATAGCTGGGTAGATTGCGTATAGATTTTACCTTGTATGGGATTTCTTTCACAATTGAGTTTTAATAGAAAATTGTACATAAAATTTTATAACATTTTTGGATTTAAATATTCTCTTAGCGTTTACAACACTGCAATGCTTCATTGTACTAGTGCTTGGAAAGTAAATTTTCCCTATGTGCATTGAAAGAAATGCAAAAATAAATAAATAGCATGAGTGAAAAATCTTTCACTTTTTTTAAATCATCAAATGATATGGGAATAACACACAAGGATTTTTTTAAGCCAGTTAACCTCATGACTGTAGAATTCTAGAACTCTGAGAGGACCTGTCGAATCATCCTGTCCCTGCAAAGGCAGGATTGTTCTCTACAGTACTTTTTTCTACCATTTTAGTCTATGCTAGTTTTAAAAGTTCCAGGTAATAGGGCTTCCACTACTTCCCCTTCCCCTCCCTCCACCCCCCAAAAAAATCCACTGCCATCAAAAAAATTTCTAGTATTAAGCATCAGTTTTCTTTGGAGTTCTAATTATGTAAAAAGCCTCCTTTAAAGAAGCAAAAGCAACTTTGATTTTTACTCTTGAATTCTGGAGTCATATTTTATTGAATTAGTTTCTCTCCTTTCTTGCTGTTCAGCCCATATGAAGCAAATCAGCGCTTCAGTGATCTACAGGAACGTGGAAAAAAAACTAACTCGGGCCTTGAAAGGTATTTTTATAGAAAATATTTACTTCAATGTGAAAAGATGGCGTGGTTCTGATGAACCATTATCTGCAAGAACATAATACAACTGTGCAACATATCAATTAAATATAAATTACTTTGTTACCTTTGTCCTGAACAGATATGTTGAATGTGACACTTTTGTGAATATCCACTAAATTCTTCATTTCTATGTAACTATTTTGTCAACTACAGCAGTTATGAATGCATTGTGTGCCTTATGTCCTTGTGATGTAACTTGTCATTAACAGCTCTGTCTTAACATATAAAAACGTTACTTCAGTATATTACCATTTTGATAATATAAGAACAGATATTTTCTCCAGAAGAATATTAATGCTATAAAGCCCATGTTAGACTTTCATTTCTGGTGTAAGGTTGCAATTATATCCTTAAATCCAAGACTTCATTCAGTAGACTAGTAGTAACATACAGACTTTATATTTTAGCTGATACAATTTTGTATGCAGAGCTTTCCAGCAGGCAGGAGATGCTAAACAGATCTCTGCTGAAGAAGAGCTCAGGTGGTGTGGGTGTGTTTCATAGTGGGTTCACTGTGAAACAGTGGGCCCTGACAGTGTACAAAAGTACTGTTGACTCTTCAGTAGTGCTCTACGTGGTATTCTTGGGGTGTACAGTTGAATAAGATTCTTCTGTAATGTGATTAGTCAGTAAAAGAAACTAATATGTCCTAAAACAGTGTTATGTTATAGATGACCCCCCTCGCCTTTCCAGTGCTTTAAACAGTTGAGCGTTAGGGGAAGGGAGCATAGATAGTCCAGTTCTCTTGTATTTAGGATATGTAATAGCTAACTTATCACGGTTTGCCAACTCTGATTACAGATTAATCCTCCTCATGAATTTTTTTCTGCCTCTTTTCTGTTTTGGACATGGCCTCTGAGAAGAAACAGCATGAACGGTGCTTTAATTGGAAATTAGTTAATGTAACTCTAAAATTAACAAAACAAATCTTTCAGACAGAACATAAAATGAAAAAACTCATTAACCTAAACATCTGGAGTGAAGTCAAGATATACATTTTTACTTTGGTTATAACACTTCCTTTATTTTGGTTTTGCAGGAAAGATGCCTATCATTCTTGCAGTGCTGATTCCTAACTTGTTCATCAGACAGTGAACATGATATTGGAAGAAAATAGAAAAATTGTGGGCAACGTCCTATGATTGTACTAAACTTATCTCATGATCCCAGAGTCCTCTCACTACAGTTGTATTCGGGGTTGTAGATTTTGCTATTGCGAGCAAGAGCCTGTTGAGATTTGTATTTGGAGGTTTCTATCTTTAAGTACTTATTATCCCTTTTAAAATACAGATTAATGATGCCAAATATACTCCTTGAACTGCTGTAGGCTTTTATTAATTCAAATATATCTTCAGTTTTTAAATCACATCTCCAGAATAATCAGTGTTCCTTTGCTATCATGTCCAGGAAACTCCAAAAACAACAATAACAAAAAACAACCCCAAAGTATTCTTACCCCAAGTTTTGTGTTCATTGTGTCCTCTGTGTAGCATCCCAGGCTGAAGTGCGCGGATGTGTGTAAGACTCAAGTGTTCAGAATCCACACAATCAAATTTTTTAAGTTTGTACCTAGAGCCAAAATAAATTATCTCTGTTTCCTTATGAGCACTTTCTGATGAGTAAGCAGTAAAATGGTTATACTTATGGTTCTGTGCCTAAAGGAAATGTCTTTTATTTTTCTATTTCAGTAGCTGAAAATAAGTTTGGTAGCATTTAAAGCAAGCTTATTACATTCAGGAAATCTTTCTCTGCTGTGAGAAGGTATTCATAACCAAATGCTGTTTTGTCACTATCCCTGAAAACATAAATTTGTATTTATATAAGTTGTACAGAATTTTACTTGGCAATCTGCGTATTTATGAAATGAAAAAACTGGAATTTCGATGTTGTGCTTAAGTCTTTTCGCTGAATAAAAGGAATACCGTACAAAGACGACAGCATCCTGATTATTTTTTCCCTTGTGCATTAAAATAGAACTGTCTCAATAGCGATGTAAAAATGTGTTTGAAATGTACCCCTCTACTGTGATCTGGTCGCTGCTTTCTAGAGCAGATGAAACTAGTACTACCTTTTGCACGCACGCACGCTCCCTCCTCCCCCCGCCTCCCCCAACACATACAAAAATCCATGATTTCCTATGGCATGGATCTTTCTCGCAAGGGGTAGCACTTTCTCAGCCTTGTAACAATGCACTGCCAGGAAATTACAGGGTGTATACCTTCTGTGGGATCACTTGTGCAGTAAGATACTATCCAAACCGAATAAGAGCATGATAGTGTAACCCACACACCTCCTGGGTGTGGTGTTCTGTCCCATTTAGTGGCACCAAGACCACTTAGAGAGAGACATGAATCTGCTCTACAGCCTTTGCTAACAGCCAGTTGGCTTTCAGTTCATGCGGTAGAGGCTCATGCACTAAGCTCCAGAGGTCCCCGACTGGGGTCTGTCGGTGTTACAATAGGATTAGGAGCCATGTGAAAGAAACAGATTTCTGATACTCATTAGAAACTGCAAAGATGTTTAATCTAATGAAGCTTTGCCTTTGCTCAGATTACCTGAAGGATGTGTCTGGATTTAGATGTTGTAATTTGTCACTGTTGCTAAGGTCATAGCTACACTGGGGATATGTCCTGGTTTTCAGTTAGCAGTTCAAATCCCTAGCTTAACATCAGGTTTGCCCTATCAAGCCTTGTTTTGCACGAGTGCGGTTTATGTTTTCAAGCCTGGGTAGATGTAAGCAGTTTATAGCAGTTTTCCTGTCTACACTATGGCTGAGCACTGATGGAGCTATATTGGTGTCAGACCACTAGTGGCTGAAAGCAAGACAAAGGCTCAGGCCATGTCTACACTACTGGCTAGATGGGTGCTGCTGCAATTGATGCAGCAGTGTCTATTTTAGCAGGTCTGGTGAAGACGCTAAGTCGATGGGAGAATGGTCTCCTGTTGATGTCTGTACTCCATCTCCCTGAGAGGCAGAAGCTATGTTGACAGGAGAGTGTTTCCATTGGCACAGCTTGGTGTAGACACCACTGTAAGTCAACCCAAGTTATGTCAACTTCAGTTACGTAAATTGCATAACTCAGCTTGACTTACAGCGTTAGTGTAGACCAGCTCCCAGTGTACACAAGGCCACCAATGGCGGTAGCATTGGGAAGCTTAGGGTAGATGGGCCAGTGGGTGCTACTGGCATTTTAAACACAATTAATGGTATTTTCAAAAGAGCCTAAGTGAGTTAAGGAGGAAAAGTCTGATTGAAAGATTTTGGGAGCTGACTTGAGATGAAAGGGAGTTGATGTGAGTCACATTAGCTGCCTGTCTCTGTTCCGTAGCATAGTGATTCTGCTCATAACTTTCCATACAATGAGGTTATGAAATGGAAATTGTTGAAAAAACACTTTAAGGTGAAGTTGAGGCTTCTCAACTGCAGGAAAATAGTAAATGCTTTTTTCATAAAATGTGTAGAAATGCACCAAATTTGGTAAAGGTTAGTGAGGGGCTGGGATGGTAAAGTAAAACAGATTTAAATTTATTAAAGCTAATGTTAAAATTATATAATTGGGAAGAGTTTCTATACATCCGGGTATAGTGCTTAGATTATCCACAAATACAAAGTTTGTTTTTTAAAGTCATATGATACTTAGAGTACACAATCAACAATAACCCAAATTTAGGTGAATAGATTTAACAACATAGTTTAGATATTGGAATCCAAATGCTCAGGTACATCACTCATGAAAAGTTGTACAGAGATTTAGTTGTGAAAAGCAAAATATATCAATGAGTGGTGGTACTCGTTCAGCCTGGCAGTGTTGTGTGCTTAGACTAAAGTTTCTGCAGGCAGTAGATGCTGTATGTGGCTCTCCATCTCTCATCTTGCTGGTCACCCTGCGCTGTAGGTGGGGTGTGTGTGTGAGAGAGAGAGAGATGAGACCAGTTTTAACATGAATCTGTGGGAGGTTAAGGTCTAGTTAACCCAGTGCATGCGGTTTTAAATATGAGATAGAAACTTCAACCTTGTGCATGTAACTTGATAATTAACAGAATGGGTTTTCCATACCTGCCTCTTATGCTGACCTTCAGGAAGAAGAGATGCATGAAAGGAAATGCAACTGAAGCCGCAGATAGACAGCATGCTCCTCTTGAGCTGGTTCCACAGCGCCATTACTAGTGCGGGACTTATGAGCATCACTTGCAAGAGCCGCATCCCTCCAGTTGCTCATGAACTGCACAATTCTCACTGACTTGCTCATAGATGAGGAAAATCCTCCTAGCTATACTTTTACCTTAGTTTTGTTTTTGTGCCTTTTTTCTGCCCTTTGCATTGTCTCAGCTTCCTGCCCTGTGCCACTGACTCCCTTGACGCCTTTGAGGAGCAGTGGGTGCTGTCCGGGGTCCTCAGCTCAGTGTCCCCGTCCGGTTCCCTTCGTCTGACCCTTT
The DNA here is from genome assembly GCF_965140295.1 of Lepidochelys olivacea. Taxonomy (NCBI): domain Eukaryota; kingdom Metazoa; phylum Chordata; order Testudines; family Cheloniidae; genus Lepidochelys; species Lepidochelys olivacea. The sequence goes on along the minus strand of NC_140431.1, from coordinate 4,951,582 downwards.
GACCACACTCCTGTCCCTGTTGTTCATTAGTTGTCCCCCATAATTATTTGGTTTTCCAGGTCCTGTGGACCACCCCTCCTTAGGCTGGGGGGGATCCCAATAAGGCTGTTTAAGGCTGGGGTTACTTTTGACCATGCTAAAAGGGTGCTCTGGGAAGGAGGAACAAGTCCTTCTTCTTGGTAAATTCACAGGTAACCACCCTCTTTGTTCTCTTGAACAATGCAATCACAGTAAACGCCTGTGTCCTTGCAACAGCTGAGCAACTTCTCTTTTTGCAAGATCACAGAGAATTCACTCTGCAAAAATTCCCTTCTTTAAACATAGCCCCCATCCAAGAAAGCACCATACAGTAGTTTAGTGACACCCTCCCCCCCGCTAACAGGGCTGTTCCCTCGAAGTTTCCCAGCTTTTTTCAAACGTCAGTTGGCAAAGGTAAATGCCACCAGCAGTGGTAGAATTGCCAAGCCCAAGTCTTTGAAAACCTCAACTCAGGCCTCCAAAAACAGACTCTGCTGTTAGAAAGCCGGAGATGATGCTTTTTAAAGTACGCTTTTTGGGGGTCTGGGTTTTTTGGTTTTGGCCTTTGCGTCACTCGAGCAACTTTCAGTATTTAAATGTTTAATGTCCTTTGTCCGCAGGGGTGGGGGGTGGTGGTGGTGAATGGATTTGAGAACAAACACCCCCTCGTGTGAGACTGGGGATACAGCGGCCCATGAACGGAGGCTTGGACTTCGGGGCTAGGTTTGTCCAAAAGGGAAAAGGTGAAATCCGCGCCCCACAGCAGTAAATGGCAGAGCTCCCCGCGACCCCTTGGCTTCCTCCCATGGTTTATGGCCCAGGCCCCCATCGGCACAGGGCAAAACACAAACCCTTGGGGCGAGCGGGGACTGCAGCGCCCGGGCGAAGCTCGCCCTGAGGCGTGACCCCCCCCCCCCGGGCCCCTCTCGCCCGCCCGGCGACGGGCTGGGGACGCCTCGCGGCGAGGCGGGAACCCGCTGCGCACGCGGCTGCTCAGGGGACCGGCGAGTCTCCCCGCGCGGCTCGGTGGCTGGAGCTCGCGGCGCCCCCGCCGCTGCCGGTTCCCCCGGAGGGAAGCGGGGTGGGGGGCAGCGCTTGTTCCTCTCACGCCGCCCGCGGAAAGACCCGTCGCCTCGCCCTGGTCCCTCCCCGGGGGCGGGGGCGGCTGCCGGGCGATATCTCCTGCCGGCCCCGGGGGGGCCCTGCACTCGCTGCTGCCTCGCCGGGCGGGAGGATGCGCCGCGCTTCGCTCCTGCTCCGCCTTCTGGGCGGCCTCGCTGCGCTTCTGGCTGCCGCCGCCCGGGGTGCAGGTGAGGGGCCGATGCTGGAGCCCTGCGCGTCCCTCTGGTCCCCGCTCCCCCTTCTCCAGCCCGTTCCTCAACCCCCCCGGGCCCATTGCTCTCCCTCCCCTTCACTCTCTGCCCCCGGGCAGGTGCCTGCGGGTGAGCGGAGCCAGCCCTGGGTGTGTTATCACTCGGGGGGGGGTGTTCGGGGACCCCCCCCCCGCAACACCAGAAAAAAGGGGGATTTGGTGCCTCTGAAGGTCGGCGCCCACTCTAAGGGGGCCGTGTCGGGGTCTAGAAGGACACGCCGGGGTTCAAGGCCATGTACTGACAGCAGCTCTCCCCTTGCATTATCCACACCCTCCTGGGGTCTTAAAGTGGAAAGGGTGGTCACAAAACCATCTCCTGTCTCTCTCTCCCCCTGTGTGCTGCTGGGTGACGTTTGGCCCTTAGCTCCCCTTGGGACAGTGGGACTAGGCTGGCCAGTCATTGTCACGTGGGCAAGTCCCTTCATCATTCTGTGCTTTCCTTTTGCTCCTCCGGGAAATGGGTGTAAGTACTCTGCCATAGGCTCAATGAAGTGTTGTCAGATTCTAAGGTAAAACGTGCTGCTCAGATGCTGGTTTGTTCTTTTAGGTCAGCAGACCAAATTCTGAATTCCCTGACTCAAGCGTAACTCCCCACTCACAACCACAGGGGTCTTGTTTAACTCGGGACTATGGAATTTCACCCAGTTGTGACTGGCTAACTAGCTAAAGACAGGTTTCAGAGCAGCAGCCGTGTTGGTCTGTATTCGCAAAAAGAAAAGGAGTACTTGTGGCACCTTAGAGACTAACCAATTTATTTGAGCATAAGCTTTCGTGAAAGCTTATGCTCAAATAAATTGGTTAGTCTCTAAGGTGCCACAAGTACTCCTTTTCTTTTAACTAGCTAAAGAAAGTCATCATTGCAATGGCATTTGTCATGAGGATGTGGGAAGTGAGACCTCAGGTTAAGCTTTGATGCACTGTATTTTTGAAATAGAAGAGGTACTTTATACATGGATAAATATAGTAGGTCGATGAGCACTGTCAAACCACTACCGTTCATTTGCAGAAGTGAAAGATACGTGAAGAATTAAAATATTACATAGTTGTACCCCATTTCCTTTGTTCACTGCATTAAACTATAGGGTTTCTTAGCTACTGAATGAAATTTGATTCGGGAAGAATCCCTTTGTTTTATCAGGATAATGGTTGCTTCACATAGTCTCCTCCGAGAGTTTTGACTGTCTATCTTCTAAGACTCTTAATAGAGATGGGAGGCCAGATGTAATATTTCTTTTTTTATGGGAACTCTTTAGTGTAATCACTTCAACCCTGATCCTGCAACTAGTTAATAATCCTACAGGATTGTGATGACATAAAGTGCTGTTTAAGTGCTTAGTATTATTAAATTTGACTAGGAGACTGTAGCGGTGATTCTTGGTTCAGGGTAAGGCTTTTATGTCAGTGTTAAACTGTGAGTCTTCATAACTTTTTATTTTGTTGGTTTCCCACCAATTCTGAAACCAACTGATTTATAATTTTGCAGAGGTCATTGTGGTATTTCAGTGGCCTTCAGGCAGTTAAAATCTGACTGATAAAGGAGTTTGATATCTGCCTTGAATTCAGAAAGCTCAGAAATTTCATTTTTGTAGCTGCAAGCCTTTTATTTTGACTTCCATTTCTTTCCAATAATCGTACCTTGGGTTCTAAATAATGGCCCCTTTTTCTTGCAGTCTGCAGGTAAGCTGTTAATAATTTTAGGGAAGTGGAGAACCTTCAGGGTTGAGAGTAACAGCCGTGTTAGTCTGTATTCACAAAAAGAAAAGGAGTACTTGTGGCACCTTAGAGACCAACCAATTTATTTGAGCATAAGCTTTCGAAGTGAGCTGTAGCTCACGAAAGCTTATGCTCAAATAAATTGGTTAGTCTCTAAGGTGCCACAAGTACTCCTTTTCTTCAGGGTTGGTGTAAGAACAGCAAAGCAAGCAGTAGCACTTGAGCGCTATTTAAACGGCTTTCCCTGGGCTAAGTAATGTAGCTTTGCACCATTTAGCAGAACGTTGCAAAACTTGACGCAGAAGAGTTCATGAAAAGCATTTAGAAGGCAGTAGTGTGGCCTCCTAACCCAAAAGAAGGAGGAAGACAAAATACACAAGGAGAAATCCCTCATAGTCACAATAATATTTACTGAAGTAATGAAAAACTCACTCTGCAAGCCATTTCCTATAACTGAACCTCTCCAAAAAAGCCCACTCTAAACAGCGTTTCCGATAACTGTGGAAAAGAGAAGCACAGGAGGTTCTATTATGTCTTCTAGCTGCCTCTTCTCTGCTGATCTGTCTAATATGGGAAGTGCTCAGGTGCTACAGGCACAAATATAAAGCCCGAAGAAAGAAAGAAAGAAAACTGATAAGGGAATCTAATTTAAAACTTTAGTGGACTAAAAGACAGAATTAAAGAAAATGTAATAGGACTGGTGTGAGTTTTTTAATCGGATATTAATTAATAAAAAGTATCAAAGTTTGTATGTAGAGAGGAACAGGCACAGACTGGGGCATTTTAACCCCTGTTTAGTAAAGACTTTTTTGTTACTTTTATGTAATCTTGGGTTTTTTTTTAAAGTTGGAAAGTGATGTCTCTGAAATATCAGTCCCTTGTTTTCTGAGTTTGCAGGGTAAGAGGTATTTCTGTGGGAATATATCCAAACATCCATCGAAAGGAATGGAAAGATTTGCAGAACATCAGTATAACAGGTGCTCCATGTACACAATCAAAACTGTCGGTGGGGAATAGTCACCAACCCCGCTAATAGAGACTGAAGAGCTCAGTCTGAATATTCATTTATTTTTAGGAATGCTCTAGTATAAACACTTACATCCTGCTCCTGCAATTAGCTGTCACGGTGCTCAGGGGTCTGCTTGTTTGGGACCGTTGTAGGATTGAGGTCTAACATATACATATTAAACATTAGATGTTTTGTTCTAGCTTACCAGCCTGATTCAGAGGAAGGAGGCAGTGTGGACTAGTGGAGAAAGCACTAGACGGGGACTCAAGGGATCTGGTTACAATGGGAATTAATTCATATATTTTAAGGCCAGAAGGGATAATTAAAATCATTTAGTCTCCAGCTGATACTACCACTGAACAAGGGCATCATTTATGACATTGGGCTAAGGAAATCCAGTGATGAATCTTTATAACCAGATGGAAATGGGGTGTGTGTGTGTGTTAATCACTCGTGTAACATCTTGAAGAATGTTATAAGACAGATCCTCAGTTCGTTTTTTGGCCATGTCTACACTAGTGAGCTGACAGCAGCACAGCTGTACTGATGCAGCTGCACCACTGTTAGATTGCTCAGGTAGTCTCTCTATGCCGACGGGAGACAGCGCTCCCTTTGACAGAATAAAACCATCCCAGAGTGCGGTGGTAGGTATGTTGGCGGGACAAGCACATAGCCCTGTGCACCCTACCACTTATGCCAGTGAAATGTATGTCGCTCAGGGGGTGTTTTGCCAGCATACGTGGTAGCGTAGACATGGCCTTTGTAAAACTGTTGTTTTATCTGCCTGCACCTGCCATGTTTGCATTTTATGTACCATCACGGTAGATGTGGCTTTTCTTCTCATCTGTGTTTCCTTTCTTGCTAGTTGGCTGTGGAGTCCCAACGAGGTTAAGGTTTGCTGAGCTGAGGAATGAGTATAAAAATCAGAATAACTTTTCTGTTGAGGAGACTGCAAAATACACTTGTCGGCCTGGATATAGAAGAGACCCGCAGCTACAACCCGCTATTACATGCCTTGAAAATGGAAGCTGGTCAAAAGCACTCGAGTTCTGTAAAAGTGAATATTTTGTTTCCATTGTTAGAAAAAGGTCTTAAAGGCACTAGGTTGTGTCCACGCTGCAAAAATGTAACGTATCTTTAAATAGTTAATTGTGACTAGTAAAGCTCTCTAGCTGTGCCTATTCTGGGCCCTTCTAAAGGCCATCTTTTTGGGGAGTGTTAAATAGGACAGATCTTGGAGATAATTGTTGAATTGAAAGAGAGAAGCCTAATCCGAGCCTTGTTCTCCACCAGAAAAATCGTGTGGTCATCCAGGAGAGCCGGAGAACGGCAGAGTTATTGTAACAGATATCCATTTTGGGTCAACCGTCAACTTCACATGTGAAGAAGGGTAAGTTTCAGACTGCCTGAGCTGACTACTCGTGCTTAGCTTTCAGCTGTGGAACACAAATGGATATCCTCATATTCTCCCAGCTCCTGAAAGCAGTTTACTCTTCCATACTAAAGCAGCCCTCCATCTCCTTGGCTCAATCAATTTAATTTTTATACGCGAGGGAAGAGGGATTGGCATAAGTCTTCTTCTTTTCTTCATTCATGCTCTGCCATTGATTGTACAAACTTTAGTTATAATTTGGCTAGCTGAATGCTTTACCTGCAGGTGCTGGCTGAGCACAGATGTCTCCTGTGGGGAGTAGGATCCAAGTGACCAGGGCAAACCTTGGAATCTCTTGGATTTTACCTCTGCTTGGACACGGGAATAGTTCTTCTTCTGAATAATTGGAAATGGCTGCCTTTCCTCAGGGCCATGCAGAGAAGGGGCTCCTTGGCTAACTTCCCATCTATCTCCAAGGACAAACCCAGCTCGGAGAGCCGTCTGAGTTAGAGCTTTGGGGATATGGTGGCAGAAGAGCTGTTGCCTGCCCCCTCCTTTGAAAGATTAAGACTGTGCTTCAGTGGCCTGAAAAGCAGAGGTCTGCAGCTGCAGGATGGACTGGAACATTTGTAGGGAGTGTCATGTCTGTATTGAAAAAGGAACAATCTTTTCTTGCATAAATTCCCATGTCACGGAAAACAGCCATAGCAGCTGCTGGTGTTGAACTCTACACCGAGCTCTGCATTGGTTTATTCAACAATATCTGTGCATATGGACCTGTGTGATGTGGTGGCTTATATCACCTGCATGGGTTACGACTGGCATGACTGATTATCTCAAGCTAGCCAGACCCCAGGTGGGTCTGCCTGGCCCACAAAAACCTATTGACTCCACCGCGAAAAATATAAAACCAAAATGGAGCAGGCACAATAATAACCCCCCAGCAGCCTGCCCAAAAGTGCAGATGTTACTAGTTTGCCTGTGGCTTGTGATTCCATGGCAGGGAATGACCCTGCTGATGTGGCGAGAAGGACTTGAGAGCACAGGAAGGACATTTGGATCCCCTGGCTCAAAGAATGCCACCTCATTGGGCCTACATAGGATTCTTTATAGTTCTTCAGGGGGCTGGGGAGTTCTGAGTTGGCAAGGAGCCTTTTCTCCTATGATCATCACTCAGTAGTCAGTGGTGTTGGTCCCCACCTGCTGTGGCTGGGGAGAAGAGCTTGCCAAGTAACTGAGCTTCACAAGAGAACTCCTACACCAAAGGACTAGGTAACAACTGATAACCCCCTCTGCCTAACTCCAGGCACCGGTTGGTTGGACAGCCTTACAGACGATGTGAGATTTCTGGCAGGCAAGTTGCATGGACCGGTGATGTTCCCATTTGTGAGCGTAAGTAAATTACAAACGTCCGTCCAGGTGCTTATGTGGGCGCTTCTGTCTCTTATCTGCTTGCCTCTTAAATGTTAAAAAACGGGTAGGGAAGCTTTATGATCACCACTTTAGAGAGGGAGAACTGAGAAATGGAGAGATTAAGTGATGTACCCCGGGTGATACAGGGAGGTGGTCAATAACAGAGCCAACATTTTAATCCAAATCTCCAAGTCCCAGGTATCTTAACCGCAAGAGCATCTTGGGTTGATAGGTGTGTGTGTGAAGGGGGTTTATCCTAGGAAGAAGTTTCTTGTTTCAAGGTCCTGACCATAAGAACTTAGTTTTTCTTTGACAACTGAGTAAATGAAAAAGGCACTGAGCTTGGTGTGACAACAATGTTCTACCAGGATGGTTACTGGCCATTCTGCATGTTTATTTAAAGTAAGAGGTGTGCCTGATAGGTATTTGTATTAATCCCAGATTAGACAAGAAGCTCATTACCTGCACTTCAAGGCATGCCTGTGCCCTGGTAGTGTGGCCACCAGCTTATTGTGCAGCAGGAAAATCATGCGTTTTTCCATGCTTGATTGGGATGGAACACCTTGATCTTAAAACAGTACATATTGAAGTCCCTTCCTCAATGGAGTGTTAGATAAAACTCCTCCAGAAAGCGTGGAGATGCCACGCTTCCTGTATACTCGGCCAGCAGCTCTCAACCTTTTCAGACTACGGTACCCCTTTCAGCAGTCTGATTTGTCTTGCATATCCCCAAGTTACACCTCATTTAAAATCCGCTTGCTTGCAAAATGAGCCATAAAAGTACACAACACACTGCTACTGAAAAGTTGCTTACTTTCTAATTTTTACCACATATAATTATAAAATAAATCAATTGGAATATAAATATTGTACTGACATTTCAGTGTATAGTATATAGAGTAGTATAAACAAGTCACTGTATGACATTTTAGTTTGCACTGACTTTGCTAGTGCTTTTTATGTAACCTGTTGTAAAACTAGGCAAATATCTAGATGAGTTGATTGATCATAGAATCGTAGGACTGGAAGGGACCTTGAGAGGTCATCTAGTCCAGTCCCCTACAGTCATGGGAGGACTAAATATTATCTAGACCAGTTATTCTCAAACTTTTGTACTGGTAACCCCTTTCACATCACAAGCCTCTGAGTGCGACCCCCACCTTATAAGTCAAAAACACTTGAAAATATATTTAACACCATTATAAATGGTGGATGCAAAGTGGGGTCTGGGTGGGGGCTGACAGCTCGTGACCCCCCATGTAATAACCTCACGACCCCATGAGGGGTCCTGACCCCCAGTTTGAGAACCCCTGATCTAGACCATTCCTGACAGGTGTTTGCCTAACCTGCTCTTAAAAGTCTCCAATGATGGAGATTCCACAACCTCCCGAGGCAATTTATTCCAGTGCTTAACCACCCTGACAGGAAGTTTTTCTTAATGTCTAACCTAAACCTCCCTTGCTGCAGTGTAAGCCCATTGCTTCTTGTCCTGTGCTCAGAGGTTAATGAGAACAATTTTTCTCCATCCTGCTTCTAACAACCTTTTACATACTTGAAAACTGTTATCACGTCCCCTCTCAGTCTTCTCCTTTCCAGATTACACAAGCCCAATTTTTTCAATCTTCCCGCATAGGTTATGTTTTTTAGACGTTTAGTCATTTTTGTTGCTCTTCTCTGGACTCTCTCCAGTTTGTTCACATCTTTCCTGAAATGTGGCACCCAGAACTGAACACAGTACTCCAGTTGATACCTAATCACCGCAGGGTAGAGCGGAAGAATTACTTCTCGTGTCTTGCTTACAATACTCCTGCTAATACATCCCAGAATGATGTTCACTTTTATTTTTATTTTGCAACAGCGTTACACTGTTGACTCATATTTAGTTTGTGATACACGATGACCCCCAGATCCCTTTCCACAGTACTCCTTCCTAGGCAGTCATTGCCCATTTTATATGTGTGCAACTGATTGTTCCTTCCTAAGTAGAGTACTTTGCATTTGTCCTTACTGAATTTCATCCTATTGACTTCAGACCATTTCTCCAGTTTGTCCAGATCATTTTGAATGTTAATCCTATCCTCCAAAGCACTTCCAACCCCTCTCAGCATGGTACTGTCCGCAAACTTTATAAGTGTACTCTCTATGCCATTATCTAAATCATTGATGAAGATATTGAACAGAACCGGACCCAGAACTGATCCCTGCAGGACCCCACTCATTATGCTCTTCCAGAATGACTGTGAACCACTGATAACTACTCCCCTGGGAATGGTTTTCCAACCAGTTTTGCACCCACCTTATAGTCGCTCCATCTAGGTTGCATTTCCCTAGTTTGTTGAGGAGACGGTCATGCGAGAGAGTGTCAAACGCTTTACTAAAGTCAAGATATCCCACGTCTACCACTTCCACCCCATCCACAAGGCTTGTTACCCTGTCAAAGAAAGCTATCAATCGGCTTGGTCTGACAGGATTTGTTCATGACAAATCCATGCTGCCTGTTACTCATCACCTTATTATTTTCTAGATGTTTGCAAATTGACTGCTTAATTATTTGCTCCATTATCCTTCCGGGTACAGAAGTTAAGCTGACTGGTCTGTAATTCCCTGGGTTGTCCTTATTTCCCTTTTTATAGATGGACACTGTATTTGCCCTTTTCCAGTCTTACTCATCAGTAAGCTACTACAGTTAGCACTTGTCTTAGTAAGTCAGCTTGGTGATTTACAGAACATCAGCGCCCAATCAAATCCGACATCCCTGGGCCGTTGCCTGTTGGGCTAGTACATTCTAGTGGTTTCATAGCTCATGCACCTAGTTTTCTTTAGCAGATCCAGTAACTGGAGATGCTTCTTTACCAGTATTGATTCTAAATATCTTGTGTCTCTCCAGGTATTCCGTGTCTTCCACCTCCTGACATCCCCAATGGAAGGCACACTGGGGTGATAATGGAGGACTTCTCTTATGGCTCAGTTGTAACTTACAAATGTGACAATGGTTACCCACTCACTGGAGAGGCCTCTATTCACTGCACAACCAAGGACGGGCTAAACGGAGAGTGGAGTGCGCGTCCCCCTCGGTGTGGAGGTAGGGTTTGTGTAGGTGAAAAACTCCTGCCAGCTCTGCTGTTTCATGTGTAGAAAGTCCAGGTCCAGACAAACCCACAAAGGTGAGATTCCACTAACCTGCACTTAGTGTGCCTGCCCGTGACAATATCTCCACAAGATTTGCATGATTCATGTTGGACAGAGAGTGAATAGCTCTGGAGCAGGGCTGAAGATTTGAGGTGGAATCTGATGCATTTGGATGCACCCATAGAGCAGCTCTGTTAGCAGAGCAGTTAGGGTCACAACTGTATAGGAATGCTGTTAAAGGTCTTTAACCCTTGCGGCAAAGGGATGACACTGGTGAATGTTAGGGAGGTGGTGGGTGTAAGTTTCTAGATTGCATGACCAGGCAGCTCTCCTAGCTGCTCTGCACCCCAAGCAGATGGCTCTAAGAAGTCCTAATCCAGTGACGTGGGCGACCATGTATGGCACTGGGATAATTGTGTTAATTTGTGCAGGTTTCAAGAACTGAGGGACGTATGCTGCATAGAGGGGCTGTGGGTGTCTAGGCTGACTGTGTGTGCTGGTTGTGTTGTGTGGGTGGTTGTTCTGATTTGTGTCTGTGGGTGGCGAGGGAGTGGTGTGTGCTGCGGGGAGAGGCTGTTTTATGAGGGGTTATTGTGTGTGGCGGTTGTGGTGTTGTGTGGGTGGTTTGGAAGAACTGCGGCAGTTGGGCCAAAGAATCTACTTTCTGTGCAATCTCCTTCACACCAATGATCTGTTCCAACAGCAAGGGTTAACTTATTTCTGATATCACAATGGTCTGGTGCTGTTGGTGTAGCTCGATACGTAGCTTACTGTTTTGTTATAGGTAGATAGATAATCTTGGGATATTTGTAAGCCGGACTTGTGCAGTTTTGTGTTTGAAGGAGTTTGGTAGGCAAGTTGAAAGACGCTGGCTCTTCTAATGCTAACGAAGAGAGGGTACGTTGCTGGGGCCAGCAGCCTCCTGAAGCATCTTGGGCCTGACTGTGCGGAATGCTGAGCTCCCTCGGTGTCTGATGTCAATGGGTGTTAAGGCCCCTTGGTCCTTTTAGGACTGAGCTCCTTGGCTTTACCTGGGGGAGCTCCCATGACTTGGAGATGGTGCACAGGACACTCCATGAGGAGAGAACCCTTGCGAAGTAGCTATGAAGGGACCTAAGCTGTTACCAGTGTATCTCCATCTCCCCCTCTCAGGGTGGCCCTCCACATTTCCCACAACAATCTGCAGTTTCAAGTAGGAATAATATAGGCTAGTGCAACAAGTTACAGGGAAAATGTTAAAAGTGTAAAAAAGGCTGGAGAGCTGCGAAGGCTGCGGAGATGTTTTTCTTCCTCTCTGGCCCTGTGTTTCAGCTAAAGCGTTTCTTTTTCAGAGGTTAGATGCCCAGCCCCACAAATCCAGAATGGAAGAAGAGTATCTGGTGATAGACGTGTCTATTTATATAATGACAGTGTTACCTTTGAGTGCGATCCCGGCTACACCGTGAAGGGTCACAGTCTGAGTCGGTGCCAAACTGATGACACGTGGGATCCACCTCTGCCAGTCTGTGAGCCAGGCAAGTGTCAAAACTCTGATTTGTTTGTATTATGCATCTAGAAACAGGTTTCCCTTCTGTCTGATCCGTGAGCACCTCCAACGCTAACCCCGTCTGGATCTGTCCTGCCTGCTGCTCGCCTCAAATCCAGAGACTTTACAGACTGGTTTGAGGGGAGAGGTGGACGGTCCCAGTTGTTAGGAACAGACGTAGAGGATAAGAAATGAACCAGGTTGGGGGCAGTGCTGGCAGGGCTCCGAGAGCAGTGGGGATGACAGATGAGTAAATTTGTCCCTTCTGTTTTATTGCAAAGCTTGTGCTTTCCCGCAATGCATTTGGGGGTCAGGATCCCTCCAACTGCAGCAGCTGCAAGAAGTGACCCAAGTTGGCAAGAGCCATGGGTCTGCTGAGGGGGAATTACTGTACCACAAAGGTGAAAGCAGAGCACTTTTATCTTCTTCTGCTCAGGATCCTCATGTCTGTCCCATCTTGAAAAGGGAACTGGAAGTGATTTAGAAGATGATATTCAATAACTTCTTGGTCTACTGCAGCTTTTGCAGGTGGTACTTCTGCTTCCTCTGCTGACTTTCACTATTTTTATCAATTATGAGCAGTCCTTCCAGTAACTACGCACGCTTTTCACTCTTCCTTTGGAGGTGGAATATGTCCCTCTAGTTCCTGCCTGTGGAATAATCATGAACTCACTTCTGATTTTCCCTCTCACACTGGTCTTTCAGTCAAGCTCTTTTCTGTAATGGGGTGGGGATGAGAGTGTTACAAATGAGTAAAAGATTCAGAAAAGCAATCGGCCGTTAGCTCTTGCAATGTAACATACTAAATAGTGAGCCTAAATTGTCCAATGATTTTTGGTTGCCCAAAATAAGATGCTTAAAGGGGCTTGATTTTAATTCTGGGTGATGAGTGTCCGTAAATTACCATTGTGATCCTGACTACTCCCTTCTTGGGGAGGCATCACTTCATTGTACGGCGTCTGAAGCTTGGAGCAACCCCCACGCTCAATGGGAAGGTGCGTTTCTGTTCTGCTTGCTGCTTCCCTTTATCTCGCTCGGTGCGTCAGACACGCAAAAGGATTTAAACAGATACCCCAAGAACTTTGAGACAAGCCACCAATTCAGCAAATTCCACAGTTGGGGACCAAACCTCCAGTGAGACTCACCTGGCCAAAGTCACTGCTGGCAAGAGGAGCTCCTTTTAACTTCAGCGGCATTGCATCCACTTGTACCAGCGGTGAATGATTCTATGAGTGCAGCCGGGTAATGTTCATGCTGAAAGAATTGCTACAGGTGACAAGAGGACGTGAGAATGTAGAAATACTTATGAAACTGAAGTAAAAGACTTGTCAAAGGCAATGGCTCAGTGGGTAAACAGCCCATTTCATCCCACACGTGCGTTGGAGTCTAAAGGGTTTGTTATGCTTTCCTTTTCAGCCACATGCGTAAGCCCAGAAGTGGAGAATGGAAGAACAAATGGGGTACAGCGTGCCTACAGACCCAGCTCCTGTGAGGGGCCCACAGTTTGGCGTCTACTCCTTGCACAAGCTCCTATCACAGGATTTAAGATGAAAGACAAGCTCACCAGTGCAACAGAATGAATAGCAGGGAATTAAAGCTCCATTTAATTAGACACATGGTGAAATAAATGCTTTTGAAAATAAAGGCATTGTATGCGCATTCTGCGTTTGTGCACACAGATACACCCCCCACGAGGAAAATATTGAGGGGGCGGGAGGGGAAAAAGCATCTGTCTGAATCCCGAGGCACACTTGACATGAATCACAAAAACTGGAAACTAGTATCTACGCTCCCCTCACACACACCGAGAGAAACACATAAACCTCTGCCGCCAATCCCTACCCCTTGCTACACACTCAGTCAACAGAAAAGATTTGCAGTGGGTACTGGAAAGGCCAACAAGCGTGAACTGTTTCAGACCCTGTGCAAGGAGTAGATGCCAAACTGTGGGCCCCTCACAGGAGCTCTCCTACCAGCCCTGCTCTCTCTGTCACTGAGAGGGAGCCATCTGGGGCCTCTGCTCCCCACAAGAGGAGCAGTATGGAACCCCGTGGGATGTGGTTTTAGGCGGGCTTGCATGATAGTGTTTGCAGTGGAGAGGTTAAAAGCAACACCATAAACTCTTCCCAGAAACTGGTAGGGAGTCAGTGCAGAGCACAGGCACCAAGGGCCCACTGAACAGCACTGCTTGCGGGGCAGGCTGACGCCTTCTGCACCTTTTCAATTTCAGAGGTTCTCTGCATCGCCCCAGCAATCCAGAATGGAAGAAAAGTAGCTGGACGTGGACCTGTCTACAGACCCAAGGACACGGTTAGGTTTGAATGTGATCCTGGCTACACCCTGAACGGCAGCCGTCAGATTCAGTGCCGAGATGAAGGAATCTGGGATCCTCCTGTTCCAGTCTGCACACAGAGTGAGTGTGAATCAAGGTTGACTGCAGGGTAACTGAGACGATCAACATCTGGTAGGGATGTGCCTGGATGCAAAAAAAAAACCAACGTCCTTTGAATCCAGGGGTCACTTTTCAGCTGTGAATGGGGAACGTACAAATATCCGCCCACCCCCTAATCTCTTGAGTGTGCTCGTCCCTGTGATAGCTGATCCCTTGCGTCCTGCCCTGCCCTCCTGACAGGGAGAGATCTGGCAATGGGCTGTCTCACTGAGCATCCTAAAGCTGTGAATGGAAACACAAATCAGCAGAACTCATCCCGCTCTCCACAAATTCTATTTGGATTTGCTTTCCCACAATGCATTTGGGGGTCAGGATTCCTCACACTGCAGCAACTGCGAAAAGTGACCAAGTTTGGCAAGAGGGGACCTGGTGAGGGGAATTTCTGTAACTTAAAGTTGAAAGCAGAGCATTTTTATCTTCCTCTGCTCAGGATCCTCACGTCTGTCCCATCTTGAAATGGGAACTGGAAGTGATTTAGAAGATGATACTCAATAACTTCTTGGTCCACCGCAGCTTTTGCGGGTACTTCCGCTTCCTTTGCTGAATTTGACTATTTTTATCAATTATGAGCGGTCCTTCCAGTAACGACAGATGCTTTATACCCTTCCTTTGAATGTACTTAGATTGTCCTTAGATTTCCAGAAAGCTTTTGACAAGGTCCCTCACCAAAAGCTCTTACGTAAATTAAGTTGCCATGGGAGAAGACGGAAGATCCTTTCATGGATTGAGAAGTGGTTAAAAGACAGGGAACAAAGGGTAGGAATAAATGGTAAATTTTCAGAATGGAGAGGGGTAACTAGTGGTGTTCCCCAAGGGTCAGTCCTAGGACCAATCCTATTCAACTTATTCATAAATGGTCTGGAGGAAGGGGTAAACAGGGGGGTGGCAAAGTTTGCAGATGATACAAAACTGCTCAAGATAGTTAAGACCAAAGCAGACTGTGAAGAACTTCAAAAAGATCTCACAAAGCTAAGTGATTGGGCAACAAAATGGCAAATGAAATTTCATGTGGATAAATGTAAAGTAATGCACACTGGAAAAAATAACCCCAAGTATACATACAATATGATGGGGGCTAATTTAGCTACAACTAATCAGGAAAAAGATCTTGGAGTCATCCTGGATAGTTCTCTGAAGACAGCCACGCAGTGTGCAGCGGCAGTCAAAAAAGCAAACGGGATGTTAGGAATCATTAAAAAAGGGACAGAATAAGATGGCGAAGGGCAACTAAAATGATTAGGGGTTTGGAATGGGTCCCATATGAGGAGAGATTAAAGAGGCTAGGACTTTTCAGCTTGGAAAAGAGGAGACTAAGGGGGGATATGATAGAGGTCTATAAAATTATGAGTGGTGTGGAGAAAGTGAATAAGGAAAAGTTATTTACTTGTTCCCATAACACAAGAAGTAGGGGCCACCAAATGAAATTAATGTACAGCAGGTTTAAAACAAATAAAAGGAAGTTCTTCTTCACACAGCGCACAGTCAACCTGTGGAACTCCTTGCCTGAGGAGGTTGTGAAGGCTAGGACTATAACAGGGTTTAAAAGAGAGCTGGATAAATTCATGGAGGTAAAGTCAATTAATGGCTATTAGCCAGGATTGGTAAGGAACGGTGTCCCTAGCCTCTGTTTGTCAGAGGCGGGTGATGGATGGCAGGGGAGAGATCACTTGATCATTACCTGTTAGGTGCCCTGGAGTGAGTGACCTTGGCATTGGCCACTGTCGGTAGACAGGATACTGGTCTGGATGGACCTTTGGTCTGACCCAGTATGGCCGTTCTTATGTTCTTATGAAGGTGGAATACGACCCTCTAGTTCCTGTACGCTGAATAATCATGGAACCATTTTTTGTTTTTCCCCCTCACACTGGTATTTCAGTCAAGCGCTTTTCTATAATGGGGTGGGGACAAGATTGTTACAAATGAGTTAAAGATTCATAAAAAACAACAGGCATTAAGTACTTGCAATGTAACGCACTGGATAGTGAGCCTATATTGTCCAGTGATTTTTGGTTGACCAAAATAAGATGCTTAAAGTAGCCTGATTTTTGTGTGTGTCTCTGTGTGTGTGTGTGATGTGTCTGTAAATTACCATTGTGATCCTGGCTCCTCCCTTTTTGGGGAGACATAACTTCATTGCACAGTGTCTGCAGCTTGGAACTGCCTCCTCCCTCAATGTGAAGGCGCGTTTCTGTTTTGTTAGCTGCTTCCCTTTGCCTCGCTCGGTGTGTCAGACACACACGAGGGTTTAAATTGAGACCATGAGAACTTGGAGACAAGCCACCAATGCAGCAAATTTCACAGCTAAACACAGTGAAATACACGGGCCAATGTCACTGCTGGCAAGAGGAGCTCCTTTAAGTTCAGTGGCATTGCATCCACTTGGAACGGTGCTGATGGATTCTGCAAGTGCAGCTCAGTAATGTTGATGCTGAAAGAATTGATAAAAGCGACAACAGGATGTGATAGTATAGAAATAGTTATGAAATTGAACTACAGTAAAAGACTTGCCAGAGGAAAAAATGGTTCAGTCCATTCCATCCCACGCCTGCGTTAGAGTCTAAAGGGTGTGTTATGCTTTCCCTTTCAGCAACATGCGTAAGCCCAGAAGTGGAGCACGGAAGAACAAATGGGGTACAGCGTGCCTACAGACCCAGAGACATGGTTGTGTTTGAATGCGACGCTGGTTACACCTTGAGTGGCAGCGCTGAGACGGAGTGCCAAGATGATGGTAGATGGGATCCTCGTGTCCCCACCTGTGAAAGAAGTAAGTATGACTAAGGCTTTGATCCCGTTGTGATGAGTCAGACCTGGCAGGGCTGAGCCGGGAGGCCAAAAGGACTGTGGGATTAGTTTGAGACCTGACAAGGGAAATGCAAATATCTGTGTAGTTATCCCAGTGTTCCCTGTGTTCCTCTCCATCGTATCTGGGCTCTTCCATTCTCCAAAAAGATCCCTGAAGAACTGAGTCCTGGTCAGTTTTGCCCACTTAACCTCCCTCCCAAGTTAAGGGAACTTGTGGGTGGCCCCTACCAATGAATAAATAGTCCCAAAGTGGCAGCATTTCCCATATAAACACAAAATATAGAGTGGAAATGGCGCTTGGAGCCTTACTTAGGCATCTGGGAAAATGTTTGGGGGTTACAAGAAGCATAACGGAGTCATCATTCTTTATAGGCATTTGGGGGGATGTGAATGGATGGAGGTATGTGATCTGCATTTGTCTCACTGCTGTTGTGCTGGACATGACTCAACAGAAGTATGCAGATATTTTCCCTTCTGGAGATCAGCCTGCATGAGCTCTGCTTCAGTTAAAGCTCTCTTCCCTCCCTGTAGCGGTGCAGTGTGTCTCTCCTCCAGCCATCGCCAACGGGAAGCCCAGTGGCCAGGCCTTGGCAGTGTTCACCAGTGGAATGTCTGTAAATTACAGCTGTGAGCCCGGCTACTCCGTAACTGGGCAGGCATCTATTTATTGTACGGCATCCGGAACCTGGAGCTCTCCCCCTCCTCGGTGTGAAGGTGCGTTTATGTTCTGTTACCTAGAACTAAGAGGAAGAAGCTCCTACCACAGGATTTAACTCAAAAGACAAAGTCACAAGTGCAACAAATTTAAGAGCAAGGAATTAAAACTGTATAATTAGACACAGGGTGAAACAAATGCTTTTGAAAATAAATGTGCTGAATGCAAACTCTGCACTCCTGTGCACACATATACACCACATTAGTGAAACATTAAAAAGCTGCAGCTGTGTGAAACCCGAGGCACCCTTGACATAAATTAGAAACACTAGTAACTAATTTCCACACTCCCCTCACACTCACAGGCACGCTATCCCCATCTTGCCTCGTTACACGCGAGTAAAGAGGAAAGTGTGTCCCCCAAAGGCAAACAGGCCAGTATTGTTAAAGACCATGGTGCCAAAATGAGGGTCCCTCACGGGGAGCTCTCCCACCAGCCCTGCTCTCTCTGTCACTGAGAGGGATCACTCTGGGGACTCTATTCACCATGAGAGGAGCAGTACGGTTCCTCATGGGATGTGGTTTTAGACAGGGTTGCGCTATACTCTTTTTGCATTTTAGAGGTTAAAAGCAACACCATAAACTCTCTTCCCAGAAACTGGCAGGGAGTCAGTGCAGAGCACAGGCACCAAGGGCCCACTGAACAGCACTGCTTGCGGGGCAGGCTGATGCCTTCTGTGGCTTTTCAATTTCAGAGGTTCTCTGCATCGCCCCAGAAATCCAGAATGGAAGAAAAGTAGCTGGACGTGGACCTGTCTACAGACCCAGGGACACGGTTAGGTTTGAATGTGATCCTGGCTACACCCTGAGCGGCAGCCGTCAGATTCAGTGCCGAGATGAAGGAACCTGGGATCCTCCTGTTCCAGTCTGCACACAGGGTGAGTGTGAATCAAGGTTGACTGCAGGGTAACTGAGATGATCAACATCTGGTCGGGATGTGCCTGGACGCAAAAAAATAAACGTCTTTTGAATCCTGGGGTCACTGTTCAGCTGTGAATGGGGAACATACAAATATCCGCCCACCCCCTAATCTCTTGAGTGTGCTCGTCCCTGTGATAGCTGATCCCTTGCGTCCTGCCCTGCCCTCCTGACAGGCAGAGATCTGGCAATGGTCTGTCTCACTGAGCATCCTAAAGCTGTGAATGGAAACACAAATCAGCAGAACTCGTCCCACTCTCCACAAATTATATTTTGGATTCTTAAGGGAGTGAAGGGCGATTTCTAGGGACCGAAAAGTAGCAGATTGGGAAAATCTGAGTTCGGGGTGAAGGGGAATCGAGGTCGGTGATATTTAATCTTTTTTGGATGTGTCGCATCACCGGTGCGATGCAGGGTTTGACACAACACAGGCATCCTGGGCTTTTCCCCCTCCTGGAGACCAGCCTATTTTATGCTCTTCTTGAACAGGGTTCAGATTTTTTTCCCTGAAATATTCTTCATCCCCTCTCCCCCCTTTAGTGTTGCTGTGTCCCCCACCTCCGGTCATCGTCAAAGGGAAGCACAATGCCAAGCCTTTGGCAGCTTTCCCCAGTGGAACATATGCAAACTACAGCTGTGAACCTGGCTACGCCCTCCGTGGAGAGGCTTCGATCTATTGTACCACATCTGGAACTTGGAGCCACCCTTCTCCTCTATGTGAAGGTGAATGGATTTTCGGTTGGCTTCTTCCTTTTGTCAGTAACCCAGCAGGATGGATAGTGAGAGAAAGAATGTTCAGACACACCATCTAATGCAACAAAATTCACAGCTGGGAATAGGTTTCAGAGCAGCAGCTGTGTTAGTCTGTATCCGCAAAAAGAACAGGAGGACTTGTGGCACCTTAGAGACTAACAAATTTATTTGAGCATAAGCTTTTGTGAGCTACAGCTCACTTCATCGGATGCATTCAGTGGAAAATAGAGTGGGGAGATCTATATACATAGAGAACATGAAACAATGGGTGTTACCATACACACTGTAACGAGAGTGATCAGGTAAGGTGAGCTATTACCAGCAGGAGAGCTGCGGTGCGGGGAGGGAAACATATTGCAGTGATAATCAAGGTGGGCCATTTCCAGCAGCTGACTGAGGAACAGTCATGGGAGAGGGAGGGGAATAAACATGGGGAAATAGTTTTGCTTTGTGGAATGACCCGTCCACTCCCAGTCTTTATTCAAGCCTAAGTTAATAGATTCCCCAGGGAGAGACACAGGGCTATAATCACTGCCGGCACAAGAAGCTCAGTTGACTTTGGTGGAACTTGCACACTGATGCCGGTGGAAGCGTGGCTCTCTGAGTGCTGCCGGACAAGATTACAGTTGAAAGGATTTATAAAAGTGTCAGAAGGAAGATGGAATAGTGTAGAAATACTCACGAAAATGAAGTTAAAGGCTCTGCAAAAGAAATGACTCTGTAGACAAACTCCCACGCAGACTCTTAGGGCATGTCCACCCATCGATGTTGCAGTGGTTTCACTAATGGTGTGAACCCAGACACTTGCTGTTATTACAAATGCAAATATATTCTTATGAGACAATTGAATTTGAAAATGTAAACGAAGGAAGTGGCAGAGAGTGCGTTCACCAGAACAGTCTGAAATCTCCCAAGGTGCGAATCTGGGTGTGTACACGCTGCTAGATGCAATGAGAGGTCAGCGCTCACGGTTGAGGCAGCACGAGGAGCGGTTATTTATGTTCCCACGTCTGCCGTCGGTGAGGTGTGCTCGTCTTATCGCCTCAGCCGCTAGATGAGAGTAAGAGAGAACTGAAGTGTCTTGCGTCAATGGGATGTCGTATCAGTTTGTGAAGGGCTTGGGCCCTTTAACAGATGATGCTCTATGTGGATATTAATTCCGTTGGGCATTGCTGAACCTATAGAGTCCTATGCTTTCAGGCCAGAAGCCACGATTGGGACCCTTTCGTCTTTCGCTGACAGTACTTCTGAAAAATGGCACATTTTAGCGTCCTGGGAGTAGGGCAGCCCAAGGATGGATATTAGGACCTGAGGTAAACAGGGCAGGTGTACATGTTGTTTTAGTTGTTTGGGAAATAGAGGTTCTTGTGCCAGCAGTGAGTTTGGCCCAGTGTGTGTTGTTTTAGGTTCAGTGTCCAGCTATGAATTTTATTGCATTAGCACCTTTGTCTCATCGTTCTTTTTCCCTCGGCTTTAGTCCTAGTGTAATACCTGGAAGAATATTTATAAAGCAGATCTGCAGTTGTTTCTTTGTAACTGTTGTTGTATCTACCTGCACCTGACATGGTACATGGCAGCAGAGTAGATATGGTTCTTTTTTTCTCATATGTATTTCCTTTCTTCCTAGAGGGCTGTGGAGTCCCAACGAGGTTAAGCTTTGCTGAGCTGAAGAGGGAGTATAAAAATCAGTCTTCCTTTCCTGTTGGGAAGACTATAAACTATACTTGCCGGCCTGGATACAGTAGACACCCGCATATGCAATCCACTATTACATGCCTTGAAAATCGAACGTGGTCAGAAGCATTCGAGTTCTGTAAAAGTGAATATCATAATGAATTTTGTTTCTATTGTTCAATAAAGGTCTTTGAGGCACTAAGTTGTGTCCACGCTGCAAAGTGTTACGTATCTTTAAATAGTTAATAGTGACTAGTAAAGCTCACTCGCTGTGCCTATTCTGGGCCCTTTTAAATGCCATCTTTATGGGGAGTGTTAAATATGGACAGTTCCTGGGGATAATTGTTGCCTTGAAAGAGAGAAGCCTAATCCGAGCCTTGTTCTCCACCAGAGAAATCGTGTGGTCATCCAGGAGAGCCGGAGAACGGCAGAGTTATTGTAACAGATATCCATTTTGGGTCAACTGTCAACTTCACGTGTGAAGAAGGGTAAGTTTCAGACTGCCTGAGCTGACTACTTGTGCTTCGCTTACAGCTGTGGAACACAAATGGATATCCTCATATTCTCCCAACTCCTGAAAGCAGTTTACTCTTCCATACTAAAGCAGCCCTCCATCTTCTTGGCTCAATCAATATAATTTTTATATGCGAGGAAAGACGGATTGGAATAAGTCTCCCTCTTTTCTTCACTCATGCTCTGCCATTGATTGTACAAACTTTAGTTGCAGTTTGGCCAGCTGAATGCTCTGCCTGCAGGTGCTGGCTGAGCACAGATGTCTCCTGTGGAGAGTAGGATCCAAGTGACCAGGGCAAACCTTGGAATCTCTTGGATTTTACCCCTGCTTGGACACGGGAATAGTTCTTCTTCGGAATCATTGGAAATGGCTGTTTTCCCGTACGGAGTTGGGTGGAAGGGTTTTCACTGACTAACTGCCCACCTGCCAGACTGATGAGGTGTCTCCAAAGGGAAACCCTGCTGGGGAAGGTGCCCGAGTGAGAATGCTGGGGATACGGTGGCAGAAGAGGGCGTCATATGCCCGCTCCATTTGAGGATGAGGACTGTGCTTCAGGGGTCTGCAGCTGTAGTGCTGGTTTGTGACCTTGTAGAGCGTGTCCTATGTGAGGGCGAAAGGGAAGAACCTGTGACCACAGGAAGTCCCATTTCACAGACACTGCCTGTAATGACAGCTGGCTGCTGAACTCCAGAGGTCAGCTCAGCTGAGGTTTGCTGTATAGCGTCTGTGTTTTGGACCTCTCTGCTGGGGTGGGGTGTTACTCCTGCATGCATTACAACAGTCTTGATTGACTTAGTTTATGAATCTCAAGCTAGCCAGACCCCAGCTGGGTCTGCCTGGCCCGCACCCACGGAAATGTATCTCCTCCATCATGAGAAAATCAAAACCCCTCTTGGCAACCTGCCTGAAAATGCCAGGGGGAAATGCTGTAGTGGTGTTCCTAGTTTGCCTTTGGCTTGTGGTTCAGTGGTGGGGAATGATCCATCTGATGTGGTGAGTAGGACTTGAGGGAACCAGAAGGAGATCTGTGAGACGGGGGATCCAAAATAGCAGCTCATTGGTCCGACATGGGCTTCTGTACTAGAGATTAATTCTACAAGAGGCTGGGGAGTTCGGCTCTGGCAAGGAGCATTTCTCCAGTGGTGGTCAGTCAGAAGTCAGTGGTGTTGGTCCCCACCTGCTGTGGCTGGGGAGAAGAGCTTCCCAGAAGAACTGAGCTTCTCAGGAAAGCTCAAACACCAAAGAAATAGATAAGAACTGATAATCCCCTCTGCCTAACAACAGGCACCGGTTGATTGGACGGCCTTACAGACGATGTGACATTTCTGGCATGCGTGTTGCATGGACTGGTGATGTTCCCATTTGTGAGCGTAAGTAGGTCACAACTGTCTGTCAAAGTGCTTAGGTACCCCCCCCCCCAAATGTGAATAAACAGATATGGAAGAATTCTGATCCCCGCCCCAGAAAGTCTCACCTGAGGCACAGAGTGATTATGTGACATATCGTTTAGGGAATCAGTCAGTAGCCAAGTCAAAAATTGAACCCAGGTCTCCTGAGTCCAATGCCGGTATCTTAAGAACCAGACCATATTGAAGGGGGGTTGCACCTTAGAGAGAACTGTCTGTGTTAAGTTCCTGGCAATCAGAATTTGGTGTTTCTTTGATAACTGAGTAATAGCAAAAGGCATTCAGCTTGGTATGGCAAAAATGCCCCACCAAGGTGGTTATTGGCCCTTCTGGATTTCTGAAGAGCACAACAGGTTTACCTGATACCCACTTATATTCATCCAAAACCAGACACGAAGCTCATTACCTGTGCTTTAAGGCGTTCGCCTGCCCTGGCGTGCTCACCAGCTTATGGTGCAGCAGGAAAATCATGCGTTTTTCAACACCTGGTAAGGATTCAACAGGTTGATCTTAAAACGGTCCATATGAAGGAAGGTGTAGACCATTAAGACACTATCCTAGTAAGTCTCTTTCACAGTTTACAGACCATCAGTGCGAAAGAGAATTGGGTATAATTACCTATTGCGCATGACCTGTCGGCCTTGCTCGTTCTAGTGGTTTCATAGTTAGGGCTCCTAAATTTCTTTAGCAGATCAAATAACTGGAGCTGCTTCTCTACCAGCAATGATTCTAAAATACACTCCTCCTGTGTGTCTCCAGGTATTCCGTGTCTTCCGCCTCCAGACATCCCCAATGGAAGTCACAGTGGCGAGTTCACAAAAAACTTCTCTTTTGGGTCAGCTGTAACCTACAAATGTGAAAATGGTTACTTGCTCACTGGAGAGGCCTCTATTCACTGCACAACCAAGGACGGGCTAAACGGCGTGTGGAGTGCACGTCCCCCTCGGTGTGGAGGTAGGGTTTGTGGAGGTGAAAAACTCCTGCCAGCTCTGCTGTTTCATGTATAGAAAGTTCAGGTCTAGACAAACCCACAAATGTGAGACTCCAGTTAAATCCTTGCACTTAGTGTGCCTGCCTGTGGCAACATCTCCACAAGATTTTCCAGGATTCATGTTGGAGACTGAATAGCTCTGGAGCAGGGCTAAAGATCTGAGATAGAAACTGGTGCCACCGGATGCACCCAAAGAGGAGCTCTGTGTTCAGCCCATGTAGGGTCATAACTTCTATTAAGGTTGTTAAAGACCTTTGATCCCAGCCACAAGGGAATGAAAGTGGGGGATGTTATGGTAGCGCTCCATTTCCCATTAGTATGGGGATGTCTATTCTTGGCATTTGAAGGGACAACTGAATGCCCATCAGGAAAATCTTCCTTAAAAGGAAAAAGAATTAATCCTGCGAGATCTCTGTATGCGGAACATGCATAGCGTTTAGTAGTAATTCCTTCAGTGTGGATGCAAAGTCTACCCCCCTATGAGTGAAGGACACAGGCTTGCTGGTGCAGTGGATAATGGGGTGGAGTAAAGCTGTGTCAGTCCCAAGCACTTGACCTCTTATTACTAATGCCCTGGGGATAAATATAAGCCAGACTTGTGGAATTTTATATTTGGAGGAGTATGGTAGGCAAGCTGAAAGACCTGGCACTTCTAACGGTAATGAAGAGAGGGTACGTTGCTGGGACCACCAGCTTCCTGAAACCTCTCTGGCTTGACTGTGCAGATTGCTGAGCTCCCTCAATGTCTGAGGTCAATGGCTGTGAAGGCCCGTTGGTTCCTTGTAGGACTGAGCTCCTTGGCTCTACCCTGGGGGTGCTCCCATGACTTGGAGATTGGTGCACAGGACACTCCTTGAGAAGATTACCCTTGCGAAGTTGCTATGAAGGGACCTAAGCTGTTACCAGTGTGTCTCCATCTCCTCCTCTTAGGGTGGCCCTCCACATTTCCCACAACAATCTGTATTTTCAAGTAGGAATAACATAGAGGAGTGCAGCAGTTCTCAAACTGTAAGTCAGGACCCCTAAAATGGGTTGCGGCCCCATATTAATGGGGTCACTAGATCTGGCTTTACTTGCTTGGGCCTGGGATCGAAGCCCTAGCCCGCTGCCTGGGGCCGAAGCCAAAGCCCGAGTCCCACCGCCCATGGCCTAAGCCCGAGGGTGGCCTGGGTGGCTGGACTCAGGTCACAGGTTCCCTAGCTGGGGCTGAAGCTCTTGGGCTATGGCTCCCCCGCCTGGGGCACAGGGGCTCATGCTTTGGCTTTGGCCACCCTGCCCGGGACGGCGGGGCATAGGCTGGCTCAGTCTTTCTTCCCCCGTCCCGGGTCGTGTACTAATTTTTGTTGTCAGAAGGGGGTCGTGGTTTAATGAAGCTTGAGAACACATGGGCTAGTGAAACAAGTTACATGGAAAATATTGAAAGTGTAAAAAAGGCTTGAGAGCTGCGAAGGCTGCGGAGATGTTTTTCTTCCTCTCTGGCCCTGTGTTTCAGCTAAAGCGTTTCTTTTTCAGAGGTTAGATGCCCAGCCCCACAAATCCAGAATGGAAGAAGAGTATCTGGTGATAGACGTGTCTATTTATATAATGACAGTGTTACCTTTGAGTGCGATCCCGGCTACACCGTGAAGGGTCACAGTCTGAGTCGGTGCCAAACTGATGACACGTGGGATCCACCTCTGCCAGTCTGTGAGCCAGGCAAGTGTCAAAACTCTGATTTGTTTGTATTATGCATCTAGAAACAGGTTTCCCTTCTGTCTGATCCGTGAGCACCTCCAACGCTAACCCCGTCTGGATCTGTCCTGCCTGCTGCTCGCCTCAAATCCAGAGACTTTACAGACTGGTTTGAGGGGAGAGGTGGACGGTCCCAGTTGTTAGGAACAGACGTAGAGGATAAGAAATGAACCAGGTTGGGGGCAGTGCTGGCAGGGCTCCGAGAGCAGTGGGGATGACAGATGAGTAAATTTGTCCCTTCTGTTTT
Source organism: Lepidochelys olivacea (assembly GCF_965140295.1). Lineage (NCBI taxonomy): Eukaryota > Metazoa > Chordata > Testudines > Cheloniidae > Lepidochelys > Lepidochelys olivacea. The sequence continues at coordinate 4,925,829 of NC_140431.1, read as the reverse complement.
ATTGCAAAGCTTGTGCTTTCCCGCAATGCATTTGGGGGTCAGGATCCCTCCAACTGCAGCAGCTGCAAGAAGTGACCCAAGTTGGCAAGAGCCATGGGTCTGCTGAGGGGGAATTACTGTACCACAAAGGTGAAAGCAGAGCACTTTTATCTTCTTCTGCTCAGGATCCTCATGTCTGTCCCATCTTGAAAAGGGAACTGGAAGTGATTTAGAAGATGATATTCAATAACTTCTTGGTCTACTGCAGCTTTTGCAGGTGGTACTTCTGCTTCCTCTGCTGACTTTCACTATTTTTATCAATTATGAGCAGTCCTTCCAGTAACTACGCACGCTTTTCACTCTTCCTTTGGAGGTGGAATATGTCCCTCTAGTTCCTGCCTGTGGAATAATCATGAACTCACTTCTGATTTTCCCTCTCACACTGGTCTTTCAGTCAAGCTCTTTTCTGTAATGGGGTGGGGATGAGAGTGTTACAAATGAGTAAAAGATTCAGAAAAGCAATCGGCCGTTAGCTCTTGCAATGTAACATACTAAATAGTGAGCCTAAATTGTCCAATGATTTTTGGTTGCCCAAAATAAGATGCTTAAAGGGGCTTGATTTTAATTCTGGGTGATGAGTGTCCGTAAATTACCATTGTGATCCTGACTACTCCCTTCTTGGGGAGGCATCACTTCATTGTACGGCGTCTGAAGCTTGGAGCAACCCCCACGCTCAATGGGAAGGTGCGTTTCTGTTCTGCTTGCTGCTTCCCTTTATCTCGCTCGGTGCGTCAGACACGCAAAAGGATTTAAACAGATACCCCAAGAACTTTGAGACAAGCCACCAATTCAGCAAATTCCACAGTTGGGGACCAAACCTCCAGTGAGACTCACCTGGCCAAAGTCACTGCTGGCAAGAGGAGCTCCTTTTAACTTCAGCGGCATTGCATCCACTTGTACCAGCGGTGAATGATTCTATGAGTGCAGCCGGGTAATGTTCATGCTGAAAGAATTGCTACAGGTGACAAGAGGACGTGAGAATGTAGAAATACTTATGAAACTGAAGTAAAAGACTTGTCAAAGGCAATGGCTCAGTGGGTAAACAGCCCATTTCATCCCACACGTGCGTTGGAGTCTAAAGGGTTTGTTATGCTTTCCTTTTCAGCCACATGCGTAAGCCCAGAAGTGGAGAATGGAAGAACAAATGGGGTACAGCGTGCCTACAGACCCAGCTCCTGTGAGGGGCCCACAGTTTGGCGTCTACTCCTTGCACAAGCTCCTATCACAGGATTTAAGATGAAAGACAAGCTCACCAGTGCAACAGAATGAATAGCAGGGAATTAAAGCTCCATTTAATTAGACACATGGTGAAATAAATGCTTTTGAAAATAAAGGCATTGTATGCGCATTCTGCGTTTGTGCACACAGATACACCCCCCACGAGGAAAATATTGAGGGGGCGGGAGGGGAAAAAGCATCTGTCTGAATCCCGAGGCACACTTGACATGAATCACAAAAACTGGAAACTAGTATCTACGCTCCCCTCACACACACCGAGAGAAACACATAAACCTCTGCCGCCAATCCCTACCCCTTGCTACACACTCAGTCAACAGAAAAGATTTGCAGTGGGTACTGGAAAGGCCAACAAGCGTGAACTGTTTCAGACCCTGTGCAAGGAGTAGATGCCAAACTGTGGGCCCCTCACAGGAGCTCTCCTACCAGCCCTGCTCTCTCTGTCACTGAGAGGGAGCCATCTGGGGCCTCTGCTCCCCACAAGAGGAGCAGTATGGAACCCCGTGGGATGTGGTTTTAGGCGGGCTTGCATGATAGTGTTTGCAGTGGAGAGGTTAAAAGCAACACCATAAACTCTTCCCAGAAACTGGTAGGGAGTCAGTGCAGAGCACAGGCACCAAGGGCCCACTGAACAGCACTGCTTGCGGGGCAGGCTGACGCCTTCTGCACCTTTTCAATTTCAGAGGTTCTCTGCATCGCCCCAGCAATCCAGAATGGAAGAAAAGTAGCTGGACGTGGACCTGTCTACAGACCCAAGGACACGGTTAGGTTTGAATGTGATCCTGGCTACACCCTGAACGGCAGCCGTCAGATTCAGTGCCGAGATGAAGGAATCTGGGATCCTCCTGTTCCAGCCTGCACACAGAGTGAGTGTGAATCAAGGTTGACTGCAGGGTAACTGAGACGATCAACATCTGGTAGGGATGTGCCTGGATGCAAAAAAAAAAACCAACGTCCTTTGAATCCAGGGGTCACTTTTCAGCTGTGAATGGGGAACGTACAAATATCCGCCCACCCCCTAATCTCTTGAGTGTGCTCGTCCCTGTGATAGCTGATCCCTTGCGTCCTGCCCTGCCCTCCTGACAGGGAGAGATCTGGCAATGGGCTGTCTCACTGAGCATCCTAAAGCTGTGAATGGAAACACAAATCAGCAGAACTCATCCCGCTCTCCACAAATTCTATTTGGATTTGCTTTCCCACAATGCATTTGGGGGTCAGGATTCCTCACACTGCAGCAACTGCGAAAAGTGACCAAGTTTGGCAAGAGGGGACCTGGTGAGGGGAATTTCTGTAACTTAAAGTTGAAAGCAGAGCATTTTTATCTTCCTCTGCTCAGGATCCTCACGTCTGTCCCATCTTGAAATGGGAACTGGAAGTGATTTAGAAGATGATACTCAATAACTTCTTGGTCCACCGCAGCTTTTGCGGGTACTTCCGCTTCCTTTGCTGAATTTGACTATTTTTATCAATTATGAGCGGTCCTTCCAGTAACGACAGATGCTTTATACTCTTCCTTTGAATGTACTTAGATTGTCCTTAGATTTCCAGAAAGCTTTTGACAAGGTCCCTCACCAAAAGCTCTTACGTAAATTAAGTTGCCATGGGAGAAGACGGAAGATCCTTTCATGGATTGAGAAGTGGTTAAAAGACAGGGAACAAAGGGTAGGAATAAATGGTAAATTTTCAGAATGGAGAGGGGTAACTAGTGGTGTTCCCCAAGGGTCAGTCCTAGGACCAATCCTATTCAACTTATTCATAAATGGTCTGGAGGAAGGGGTAAACAGGGGGGTGGCAAAGTTTGCAGATGATACAAAACTGCTCAAGATAGTTAAGACCAAAGCAGACTGTGAAGAACTTCAAAAAGATCTCACAAAGCTAAGTGATTGGGCAACAAAATGGCAAATGAAATTTCATGTGGATAAATGTAAAGTAATGCACACTGGAAAAAATAACCCCAAGTATACATACAATATGATGGGGGCTAATTTAGCTACAACTAATCAGGAAAAAGATCTTGGAGTCATCCTGGATAGTTCTCTGAAGACAGCCACGCAGTGTGCAGCGGCAGTCAAAAAAGCAAACGGGATGTTAGGAATCATTAAAAAAGGGACAGAATAAGACGGCGAAGGGCAACTAAAATGATTAGGGGTTTGGAATGGGTCCCATATGAGGAGAGATTAAAGAGGCTAGGACTTTTCAGCTTGGAAAAGAGGAGACTAAGGGGGGATATGATAGAGGTCTATAAAATTATGAGTGGTGTGGAGAAAGTGAATAAGGAAAAGTTATTTACTTGTTCCCATAACACAAGAAGTAGGGGCCACCAAATGAAATTAATGTACAGCAGGTTTAAAACAAATAAAAGGAAGTTCTTCTTCACACAGCGCACAGTCAACCTGTGGAACTCCTTGCCTGAGGAGGTTGTGAAGGCTAGGACTATAACAGGGTTTAAAAGAGAACTGGATAAATTCATGGAGGTAAAGTCAATTAATGGCTATTAGCCAGGATTGGTAAGGAACGGTGTCCCTAGCCTCTGTTTGTCAGAGGCGGGTGATGGATGGCAGGGGAGAGATCACTTGATCATTACCTGTTAGGTGCCCTGGAGTGAGTGACCTTGGCATTGGCCACTGTCGGTAGACAGGATACTGGTCTGGATGGACCTTTGGTCTGACCCAGTATGGCCGTTCTTATGTTCTTATGAAGGTGGAATACGACCCTCTAGTTCCTGTACGCTGAATAATCATGGAACCATTTTTTGTTTTTCCCCCTCACACTGGTATTTCAGTCAAGCGCTTTTCTATAATGGGGTGGGGACAAGATTGTTACAAATGAGTTAAAGATTCATAAAAAACAACAGGCATTAAGTACTTGCAATGTAACGCACTGGATAGTGAGCCTATATTGTCCAGTGATTTTTGGTTGACCAAAATAAGATGCTTAAAGTAGCCTGATTTTTGTGTGTGTCTCTGTGTGTGTGTGTGATGTGTCTGTAAATTACCATTGTGATCCTGGCTCCTCCCTTTTTGGGGAGACATAACTTCATTGCACAGTGTCTGCAGCTTGGAACTGCCTCCTCCCTCAATGTGAAGGCGCGTTTCTGTTTTGTTAGCTGCTTCCCTTTGCCTCGCTCGGTGTGTCAGACACACACGAGGGTTTAAATTGAGACCATGAGAACTTGGAGACAAGCCACCAATGCAGCAAATTTCACAGCTAAACACAGTGAAATACACGGGCCAATGTCACTGCTGGCAAGAGGAGCTCCTTTAAGTTCAGTGGCATTGCATCCACTTGGAACGGTGCTGATGGATTCTGCAAGTGCAGCTCAGTAATGTTGATGCTGAAAGAATTGATAAAAGCGACAACAGGATGTGATAGTATAGAAATAGTTATGAAATTGAACTACAGTAAAAGACTTGCCAGAGGAAAAAATGGTTCAGTCCATTCCATCCCACGCCTGCGTTAGAGTCTAAAGGGTGTGTTATGCTTTCCCTTTCAGCAACATGCGTAAGCCCAGAAGTGGAGCACGGAAGAACAAATGGGGTACAGCGTGCCTACAGACCCAGAGACATGGTTGTGTTTGAATGCGACGCTGGTTACACCTTGAGTGGCAGCGCTGAGACGGAGTGCCAAGATGATGGTAGATGGGATCCTCGTGTCCCCACCTGTGAAAGAAGTAAGTATGACTAAGGCTTTGATCCCGTTGTGATGAGTCAGACCTGGCAGGGCTGAGCCGGGAGGCCAAAAGGACTGTGGGATTAGTTTGAGACCTGACAAGGGAAATGCAAATATCTGTGTAGTTATCCCAGTGTTCCCTGTGTTCCTCTCCATCGTATCTGGGCTCTTCCATTCTCCAAAAAGATCCCTGAAGAACTGAGTCCTGGTCAGTTTTGCCCACTTAACCTCCCTCCCAAGTTAAGGGAACTTGTGGGTGGCCCCTACCAATGAATAAATAGTCCCAAAGTGGCAGCATTTCCCATATAAACACAAAATATAGAGTGGAAATGGCGCTTGGAGCCTTACTTAGGCATCTGGGAAAATGTTTGGGGGTTACAAGAAGCATAACGGAGTCATCATTCTTTATAGGCATTTGGGGGGATGTGAATGGATGGAGGTATGTGATCTGCATTTGTCTCACTGCTGTTGTGCTGGACATGACTCAACAGAAGTATGCAGATATTTTCCCTTCTGGAGATCAGCCTGCATGAGCTCTGCTTCAGTTAAAGCTCTCTTCCCTCCCTGTAGCGGTGCAGTGTGTCTCTCCTCCAGCCATCGCCAACGGGAAGCCCAGTGGCCAGGCCTTGGCAGTGTTCACCAGTGGAATGTCTGTAAATTACAGCTGTGAGCCCGGCTACTCCGTAACTGGGCAGGCATCTATTTATTGTACGGCATCCGGAACCTGGAGCTCTCCCCCTCCTCGGTGTGAAGGTGCGTTTATGTTCTGTTACCTAGAACTAAGAGGAAGAAGCTCCTACCACAGGATTTAACTCAAAAGACAAAGTCACAAGTGCAACAAATTTAAGAGCAAGGAATTAAAACTGTATAATTAGACACAGGGTGAAACAAATGCTTTTGAAAATAAATGTGCTGAATGCAAACTCTGCACTCCTGTGCACACATACACACCACATTAGTGAAACATTAAAAAGCTGCAGCTGTGTGAAACCCGAGGCACCCTTGACATAAATTAGAAACACTAGTAACTAATTTCCACACTCCCCTCACACTCACAGGCACGCTATCCCCATCTTGCCTCGTTACACGCGAGTAAAGAGGAAAGTGTGTCCCCCAAAGGCAAACAGGCCAGTATTGTTAAAGACCATGGTGCCAAAATGAGGGTCCCTCACGGGGAGCTCTCCCACCAGCCCTGCTCTCTCTGTCACTGAGAGGGATCACTCTGGGGACTCTATTCACCATGAGAGGAGCAGTACGGTTCCTCATGGGATGTGGTTTTAGACAGGGTTGCGCTATACTCTTTTTGCATTTTAGAGGTTAAAAGCAACACCATAAACTCTCTTCCCAGAAACTGGCAGGGAGTCAGTGCAGAGCACAGGCACCAAGGGCCCACTGAACAGCACTGCTTGCGGGGCAGGCTGATGCCTTCTGTGGCTTTTCAATTTCAGAGGTTCTCTGCATCGCCCCAGAAATCCAGAATGGAAGAAAAGTAGCTGGACGTGGACCTGTCTACAGACCCAGGGACACGGTTAGGTTTGAATGTGATCCTGGCTACACCCTGAGCGGCAGCCGTCAGATTCAGTGCCGAGATGAAGGAACCTGGGATCCTCCTGTTCCAGTCTGCACACAGGGTGAGTGTGAATCAAGGTTGACTGCAGGGTAACTGAGATGATCAACATCTGGTCGGGATGTGCCTGGACGCAAAAAAATAAACGTCTTTTGAATCCTGGGGTCACTGTTCAGCTGTGAATGGGGAACATACAAATATCCGCCCACCCCCTAATCTCTTGAGTGTGCTCGTCCCTGTGATAGCTGATCCCTTGCGTCCTGCCCTGCCCTCCTGACAGGCAGAGATCTGGCAATGGTCTGTCTCACTGAGCATCCTAAAGCTGTGAATGGAAACACAAATCAGCAGAACTCGTCCCACTCTCCACAAATTATATTTTGGATTCTTAAGGGAGTGAAGGGCGATTTCTAGGGACCGAAAAGTAGCAGATTGGGAAAATCTGAGTTCGGGGTGAAGGGGAATCGAGGTCGGTGATATTTAATCTTTTTTGGATGTGTCGCATCACCGGTGCGATGCAGGGTTTGACACAACACAGGCATCCTGGGCTTTTCCCCCTCCTGGAGACCAGCCTATTTTATGCTCTTCTTGAACAGGGTTCAGATTTTTTTCCCTGAAATATTCTTCATCCCCTCTCCCCCCTTTAGTGTTGCTGTGTCCCCCACCTCCGGTCATCGTCAAAGGGAAGCACAATGCCAAGCCTTTGGCAGCTTTCCCCAGTGGAACATATGCGAACTACAGCTGTGAACCTGGCTACGCCCTCCGTGGAGAGGCTTCGATCTATTGTACCACATCTGGAACTTGGAGCCACCCTTCTCCTCTATGTGAAGGTGAATGGATTTTCGGTTGGCTTCTTCCTTTTGTCAGTAACCCAGCAGGATGGATAGTGAGAGAAAGAATGTTCAGACACACCATCTAATGCAACAAAATTCACAGCTGGGAATAGGTTTCAGAGCAGCAGCTGTGTTAGTCTGTATCCGCAAAAAGAACAGGAGGACTTGTGGCACCTTAGAGACTAACAAATTTATTTGAGCATAAGCTTTTGTGAGCTACAGCTCACTTCATCGGATGCATTCAGTGGAAAATAGAGTGGGGAGATCTATATACATAGAGAACATGAAACAATGGGTGTTACCATACACACTGTAACGAGAGTGATCAGGTAAGGTGAGCTATTACCAGCAGGAGAGCTGCGGTGCGGGGAGGGAAACATATTGCAGTGATAATCAAGGTGGGCCATTTCCAGCAGCTGACTGAGGAACAGTCATGGGAGAGGGAGGGGAATAAACATGGGGAAATAGTTTTGCTTTGTGGAATGACCCGTCCACTCCCAGTCTTTATTCAAGCCTAAGTTAATAGATTCCCCAGGGAGAGACACAGGGCTATAATCACTGCCGGCACAAGAAGCTCAGTTGACTTTGGTGGAACTTGCACACTGATGCCGGTGGAAGCGTGGCTCTCTGAGTGCTGCCGGACAAGATTACAGTTGAAAGGATTTATAAAAGTGTCAGAAGGAAGATGGAATAGTGTAGAAATACTCACGAAAATGAAGTTAAAGGCTCTGCAAAAGAAATGACTCTGTAGACAAACTCCCACGCAGACTCTTAGGGCATGTCCACCCATCGATGTTGCAGTGGTTTCACTAATGGTGTGAACCCAGACACTTGCTGTTATTACAAATGCAAATATATTCTTATGAGACAATTGAATTTGAAAATGTAAACGAAGGAAGTGGCAGAGAGTGCGTTCACCAGAACAGTCTGAAATCTCCCAAGGTGCGAATCTGGGTGTGTACACGCTGCTAGATGCAATGAGAGGTCAGCGCTCACGGTTGAGGCAGCACGAGGAGCGGTTATTTATGTTCCCACGTCTGCCGTCGGTGAGGTGTGCTCGTCTTATCGCCTCAGCCGCTAGATGAGAGTAAGAGAGAACTGAAGTGTCTTGCGTCAATGGGATGTCGTATCAGTTTGTGAAGGGCTTGGGCCCTTTAACAGATGATGCTCTATGTGGATATTAATTCCGTTGGGCATTGCTGAACCTATAGAGTCCTATGCTTTCAGGCCAGAAGCCACGATTGGGACCCTTTCGTCTTTCGCTGACAGTACTTCTGAAAAATGGCACATTTTAGCGTCCTGGGAGTAGGGCAGCCCAAGGATGGATATTAGGACCTGAGGTAAACAGGGCAGGTGTACATGTTGTTTTAGTTGTTTGGGAAATAGAGGTTCTTGTGCCAGCAGTGAGTTTGGCCCAGTGTGTGTTGTTTTAGGTTCAGTGTCCAGCTATGAATTTTATTGCATTAGCACCTTTGTCTCATCGTTCTTTTTCCCTCGGCTTTAGTCCTAGTGTAATACCTGGAAGAATATTTATAAAGCAGATCTGCAGTTGTTTCTTTGTAACTGTTGTTGTATCTACCTGCACCTGACATGGTACATGGCAGCAGAGTAGATATGGTTCTTTTTTTCTCATATGTATTTCCTTTCTTCCTAGAGGGCTGTGGAGTCCCAACGAGGTTAAGCTTTGCTGAGCTGAAGAGGGAGTATAAAAATCAGTCTTCCTTTCCTGTTGGGAAGACTATAAACTATACTTGCCGGCCTGGATACAGTAGACACCCGCATATGCAATCCACTATTACATGCCTTGAAAATCGAACGTGGTCAGAAGCATTCGAGTTCTGTAAAAGTGAATATCATAATGAATTTTGTTTCTATTGTTCAATAAAGGTCTTTGAGGCACTAAGTTGTGTCCACGCTGCAAAGTGTTACGTATCTTTAAATAGTTAATAGTGACTAGTAAAGCTCACTCGCTGTGCCTATTCTGGGCCCTTTTAAATGCCATCTTTATGGGGAGTGTTAAATATGGACAGTTCCTGGGGATAATTGTTGCATTGAAAGAGAGAAGCCTAATCCGAGCCTTGTTCTCCACCAGAGAAATCGTGTGGTCATCCAGGAGAGCCGGAGAACGGCAGAGTTATTGTAACAGATATCCATTTTGGGTCAACTGTCAACTTCACGTGTGAAGAAGGGTAAGTTTCAGACTGCCTGAGCTGACTACTTGTGCTTCGCTTACAGCTGTGGAACACAAATGGATATCCTCATATTCTCCCAACTCCTGAAAGCAGTTTACTCTTCCATACTAAAGCAGCCCTCCATCTTCTTGGCTCAATCAATATAATTTTTATATGCGAGGAAAGACGGATTGGAATAAGTCTCCCTCTTTTCTTCACTCATGCTCTGCCATTGATTGTACAAACTTTAGTTGCAGTTTGGCCAGCTGAATGCTCTGCCTGCAGGTGCTGGCTGAGCACAGATGTCTCCTGTGGAGAGTAGGATCCAAGTGACCAGGGCAAACCTTGGAATCTCTTGGATTTTACCCCTGCTTGGACACGGGAATAGTTCTTCTTCGGAATCATTGGAAATGGCTGTTTTCCCGTACGGAGTTGGGTGGAAGGGTTTTCACTGACTAACTGCCCACCTGCCAGACTGATGAGGTGTCTCCAAAGGGAAACCCTGCTGGGGAAGGTGCCCGAGTGAGAATGCTGGGGATACGGTGGCAGAAGAGGGCGTCATATGCCCGCTCCATTTGAGGATGAGGACTGTGCTTCAGGGGTCTGCAGCTGTAGTGCTGGTTTGTGACCTTGTAGAGCGTGTCCTATGTGAGGGCGAAAGGGAAGAACCTGTGACCACAGGAAGTCCCATTTCACAGACACTGCCTGTAATGACAGCTGGCTGCTGAACTCCAGAGGTCAGCTCAGCTGAGGTTTGCTGTATAGCGTCTGTGTTTTGGACCTCTCTGCTGGGGTGGGGTGTTACTCCTGCATGCATTACAACAGTCTTGATTGACTTAGTTTATGAATCTCAAGCTAGCCAGACCCCAGCTGGGTCTGCCTGGCCCGCACCCACGGAAATGTATCTCCTCCATCATGAGAAAATCAAAACCCCTCTTGGCAACCTGCCTGAAAATGCCAGGGGGAAATGCTGTAGTGGTGTTCCTAGTTTGCCTTTGGCTTGTGGTTCAGTGGTGGGGAATGATCCATCTGATGTGGTGAGTAGGACTTGAGGGAACCAGAAGGAGATCTGTGAGACGGGGGATCCAAAATAGCAGCTCATTGGTCCGACATGGGCTTCTGTACTAGAGATTAATTCTACAAGAGGCTGGGGAGTTCGGCTCTGGCAAGGAGCATTTCTCCAGTGGTGGTCAGTCAGAAGTCAGTGGTGTTGGTCCCCACCTGCTGTGGCTGGGGAGAAGAGCTTCCCAGAAGAACTGAGCTTCTCAGGAAAGCTCAAACACCAAAGAAATAGATAAGAACTGATAATCCCCTCTGCCTAACAACAGGCACCGGTTGATTGGACGGCCTTACAGACGATGTGACATTTCTGGCATGCGTGTTGCATGGACTGGTGATGTTCCCATTTGTGAGCGTAAGTAGGTCACAACTGTCTGTCAAAGTGCTTAGGTACCCCCCCCCCCCAAATGTGAATAAACAGATATGGAAGAATTCTGATCCCCGCCCCAGAAAGTCTCACCTGAGGCACAGAGTGATTATGTGACATATCGTTTAGGGAATCAGTCAGTAGCCAAGTCAAAAATTGAACCCAGGTCTCCTGAGTCCAATGCCGGTATCTTAAGAACCAGACCATATTGAAGGGGGGTTGCACCTTAGAGAGAACTGTCTGTGTTAAGTTCCTGGCAATCAGAATTTGGTGTTTCTTTGATAACTGAGTAATAGCAAAAGGCATTCAGCTTGGTATGGCAAAAATGCCCCACCAAGGTGGTTATTGGCCCTTCTGGATTTCTGAAGAGCACAACAGGTTTACCTGATACCCACTTATATTCATCCAAAACCAGACACGAAGCTCATTACCTGTGCTTTAAGGCGTTCGCCTGCCCTGGCGTGCTCACCAGCTTATGGTGCAGCAGGAAAATCATGCGTTTTTCAACACCTGGTAAGGATTCAACAGGTTGATCTTAAAACGGTCCATATGAAGGAAGGTGTAGACCATTAAGACACTATCCTAGTAAGTCTCTTTCACAGTTTACAGACCATCAGTGCGAAAGAGAATTGGGTATAATTACCCATTGCGCATGACCTGTCGGCCTTGCTCGTTCTAGTGGTTTCATAGTTAGGGCTCCTAAATTTCTTTAGCAGATCAAATAACTGGAGCTGCTTCTCTACCAGCAATGATTCTAAAATACACTCCTCCTGTGTGTCTCCAGGTATTCCGTGTCTTCCGCCTCCAGACATCCCCAATGGAAGTCACAGTGGCGAGTTCACAAAAAACTTCTCTTTTGGGTCAGCTGTAACCTACAAATGTGAAAATGGTTACTTGCTCACTGGAGAGGCCTCTATTCACTGCACAACCAAGGACGGGCTAAACGGCGTGTGGAGTGCACGTCCCCCTCGGTGTGGAGGTAGGGTTTGTGGAGGTGAAAAACTCCTGCCAGCTCTGCTGTTTCATGTATAGAAAGTTCAGGTCTAGACAAACCCACAAATGTGAGACTCCAGTTAAATCCTTGCACTTAGTGTGCCTGCCTGTGGCAACATCTCCACAAGATTTTCCAGGATTCATGTTGGAGACTGAATAGCTCTGGAGCAGGGCTAAAGATCTGAGATAGAAACTGGTGCCACCGGATGCACCCAAAGAGGAGCTCTGTGTTCAGCCCATGTAGGGTCATAACTTCTATTAAGGTTGTTAAAGACCTTTGATCCCAGCCACAAGGGAATGAAAGTGGGGGATGTTATGGTAGCGCTCCATTTCCCATTAGTATGGGGATGTCTATTCTTGGCATTTGAAGGGACAACTGAATGCCCATCAGGAAAATCTTCCTTAAAAGGAAAGAATTAATCCTGCGAGATCTCTGTATGCGGAACATGCATAGCGTTTAGTAGTAATTCCTTCAGTGTGGATGCAAAGTCTACCCCCCTATGAGTGAAGGACACAGGCTTGCTGGTGCAGTGGATAATGGGGTGGAGTAAAGCTGTGTCAGTCCCAAGCACTTGACCTCTTATTACTAATGCCCTGGGGATAAATATAAGCCAGACTTGTGGAATTTTATATTTGGAGGAGTATGGTAGGCAAGCTGAAAGACCTGGCACTTCTAACGGTAATGAAGAGAGGGTACGTTGCTGGGACCACCAGCTTCCTGAAACCTCTCTGGCTTGACTGTGCAGATTGCTGAGCTCCCTCAATGTCTGAGGTCAATGGCTGTGAAGGCCCGTTGGTTCCTTGTAGGACTGAGCTCCTTGGCTCTACCCTGGGGGTGCTCCCATGACTTGGAGATTGGTGCACAGGACACTCCTTGAGAAGATTACCCTTGCGAAGTTGCTATGAAGGGACCTAAGCTGTTACCAGTGTGTCTCCATCTCCTCCTCTTCGGGTGGCCCTCCACATTTCCCACAACAATCTGTATTTTCAAGTAGGAATAACATAGAGGAGTGCAGCAGTTCTCAAACTGTAAGTCAGGACCCCTAAAATGGGTTGCGGCCCCATATTAATGGGGTCACTAGATCTGGCTTTACTTGCTTGGGCCTGGGATCGAAGCCCTAGCCCGCTGCCTGGGGCCGAAGCCAAAGCCCGAGTCCCACCGCCCATGGCCTAAGCCCGAGGGTGGCCTGGGTGGCTGGACTCAGGTCACAGGTTCCCTAGCTGGGGCTGAAGCTCTTGGGCTATGGCTCCCCCGCCTGGGGCACAGGGGCTCATGCTTTGGCTTTGGCCACCCTGCCCGGGACGGCGGGGCATAGGCTGGCTCAGTCTTTCTTCCCCCGTCCCGGGTCGTGTACTAATTTTTGTTGTCAGAAGGGGGTCGTGGTTTAATGAAGCTTGAGAACACATGGGCTAGTGAAACAAGTTACATGGAAAATATTGAAAGTGTAAAAAAGGCTTGAGAGCTGCGAAGGCTGCGGAGATGTTTTTCTTCCTCTCTGGCCCTGTGTTTCAGCTAAAGCGTTTCTTTTTCAGAGGTTAGATGCCCAGCCCCACAAATCCAGAATGGAAGAAGAGTATCTGGTGATAGACGTGTCTATTTATATAATGACAGTGTTACCTTTGAGTGCGATCCCGGCTACACCGTGAAGGGTCACAGTCTGAGTCGGTGCCAAACTGATGACACGTGGGATCCACCTCTGCCAGTCTGTGAGCCAGGCAAGTGTCAAAACTCTGATTTGTTTGTATTATGCATCTAGAAACAGGTTTCCCTTCTGTCTGATCCGTGAGCACCTCCAACGCTAACCCCGTCTGGATCTGTCCTGCCTGCTGCTCGCCTCAAATCCAGAGACTTTACAGACTGGTTTGAGGGGAGAGGTGGACGGTCCCAGTTGTTAGGAACAGACGTAGAGGATAAGAAATGAACCAGGTTGGGGGCAGTGCTGGCAGGGCTCCGAGAGCAGTGGGGATGACAGATGAGTAAATTTGTCCCTTCTGTTTTATTGCAAAGCTTGTGCTTTCCCACAATGCATTTGGGGGTCAGGATCCCTCCAACTGCAGCAGCTGCAAGAAGTGACCCAAGTTGGCAAGAGCCATGGGTCTGCTGAGGGGGAATTACTGTACCACAAAGGTGAAAGCAGAGCACTTTTATCTTCTTCTGCTCAGGATCCTCATGTCTGTCCCATCTTGAAAAGGGAACTGGAAGTGATTTAGAAGATGATATTCAATAACTTCTTGGTCCACCGCAGCTTTTGCGAGTGGTACTTCTGCTTCCTCTGCTGAATTTCACTATTTTTATCAATTATGATCGGTCCTTCCAGAAACAACAGATGCTTTTCACTCTTCCTTTGAACGTACTTAGATAATACCTAGATTTTCAGAAAGCCTTTGACAAGATCCCTCACCAAAGGCTCTTATGTAAATTAAGTTGCCATGGGATAAGAGGGAAGATCCTTTCATGAATTGAGAACTGGTTAAAAGACATGGAACAAAGGGTAGGAATAAATGGTAAATTTTCAGAATGGAGAGGGGTAACTAGTGGTGTTCCCCAAGGGTCAGTCCTAGGACCAATCCTATTCAACTTATTCATAAATGATCTGGAGGAAGGGGTAAACAGGGGGGTGGCAAAGTTTGCAGATGATACGAAACTGCTCAAGATAGTTAAGACCAAAGCAGACTGTGAAGAACTTCAAAAAGATCTCACAAAGCTAAGTGATTGGGCAACAAAATGGCAAATGAAATTTCATGTGGATAAATGTAAAGTAATGCACACTGGAAAAAATAACCCCAAGTATACATACAATATGATGGGGGCTAATTTAGCTACAACTAATCAGGAAAAGGATCTTGGAGTCATCCTGGATAGTTCTCTGAAGACATCCATGCAGTGTGCAGCGGCAGTCAAAAAAGCAAACGGGATGTTAGCAATCATTAAAAAAGGGATAGAGAATAAGACGGAGAATATGTTCTTGCCCTTATATAAATCCATGGTGCGCCCACATCTTGAATACTGCGTACAGATGTGGTCTCCTCTTCTCAAAAAAGATATACTGGCATTAGAAAAGGTTCAGAGAAAGTCAACTAAAATGATTAGGGGTTTGGAACGGGTCCCATTTGCGGAGAGATTAAAGAGGCTAGGACTTTTCAGCTTGGAAAAGAGGAGACTAAGGGGGGATATGATAGAGGTCTATAAAATTATGAGTGGTGTGGAGAAAGTGAATAAGGAAAAGTTATTTACTTGTTCCCATAATATAAGAAGTAGGGGCCACCAAATGAAATTAAAGGACAGCAGGTATAAAACAAAAAAAAGGAAGTTCTTCTTCACACAGCGCACAGTCAACCTGTGGAACTCCTTGCCTGAGGAGGTTGTGAAGGCTAGGACTATAACAGGGTTTAAAAGAGAACTGGTTAAATTTATGGAGGTAAAGTCAATTAATGGCTATTAGCCAGGATTGGTAAGGAAAGGTGTCCCTAGCCTCTGTTTGTCAGAGGTGGGTGATGGATGGCAGGAGAGGGATCACTTGATCATTACCTGTTAGGTGCCCTGGAGTGAGTGACCCTGGCATTGGCCACTGTCGGTAGACAGGATACTGGTCTGGATGGACCTTTGGTCTGACCCAGTATGGCCATTCGCATGTTCTTATGAAGGTGTAATACGACCCTCTAGTTCCTGTACGCTGAATAATCATGGAACCATTTTTTGTTTTTCCCGCTCACACTGGTATTTCAGTCAAGCTCTTTTCTATAATGGGGTGGGGAACAAGATTGTTACAAATGAGTTAAAGATTCATAAAAACCAATAGGCATTAAGTACTTGCAATGTAACGCACTGTATAGTGAGCCGATATTGTCCAGTGATTTTTGGTTGACTAAATTAAGATGCTTAAAGTAGCCTGATTTTTGCGGGTGGGTGGGTGGGTGATGAGTGTCTGTAAATTACCATTGTGATCCTGGCTCCTCCCTTTTTGGGGAGGCATCACTTCACTGTACAGTGTCTGCAGCCTGGAACTGCTTCCTCCTTCAATATGAAGGTGCGTTTCTGTTTTGTTAGCTGCTTCCCTTTGCTTCGCTCGGTGTGTCAGACACACACGAGGGTTTAAATTGAGACCACGAGAACTTTGAGACAAGTCACCAATTCAGCAAATTCCACTGTTGGGGACTAAACCTCCAGTGAGACTCACCGGGCCAAAGTCACTGCTGGCAAGAGGAGCTCCTTTAACTTCAGCAGCATTGTATCCACTTGTACCAGTGGTGAATGATTCTGTGAGTGCAGCCGGGTAATATTCATGCTGAAAGAATTGCAACAGGTGACAAGAGGACGTAAGAGTGTAGAAATACTTATGAAACTGAAGTAAAAGACTTGTCAAAGGCAATGGCTCAGTGGGTAAACAGCCCATTTCATCCCACACGTGCGTTGGAGTCTAAAGGGTTTGTTATGCTTTCCCTTTCAGCCACGTGCGTAAGCCCAGCAGTGGAGAATGGAAGAACAAATGGGGTACAGCGTGCCTACAGACCTAGCTCCTGTGAGGGGCCCACAGTTTGGCGTCTACTCCTTGCACAAGCTCCTATCACAGGATTTAAGATAAAAGACAAGCTCACCAGTGCAACAGAATGAATAGCAGGGAATTAAAGCTCCATTTAATTAGACACATGGTGAAATAAATGCTTTTGAAAATAAAGGCATTGTATGCGCATTCTGCGCTTGTGCACACAGATACACCCCCCACGAGGAAAATATTGCAGGGGCAGGACGGGAAAAAGCATCTGTCTATATCCCGAGGCACACTTGACATGAATCACAAAAACTGGAAACTAATATCTACGCTCCCCTCACACACACAGAAACACACAGAAACACATAAACCTCTGCCGCCAATCCCTACTCCTTGCTACACACTGCGTCAACAGAAAAGATTTGCAGTGGGTACTGGAGAGGCCAACAAGCCTGAACTGTTTCAGACCAAGTGCAAGGAGTAGATGCCAAATTGTGGGCTCCTCACAGGAGCTCTCCTGCCAGCCCTGCTCTCTCTGTCACTGAGAGGGAGCCATCTGGGGCCTCTGCTCCCCACAAGAGGAGCAGTATGGAACCCTGTGGGATGTGGTTTTAGGCAGGCTTGCATGATAGTGTTTGCAGTGGAGAGGTTAAAAGCAACACCATAAACTCTTCCCAGAAACTGGTAGGGAGTCAGTGCAGAGCACAGGCACCAAGGGCCCACTGAACAGCACTGCTTGACGGGCAGGCTGACGCCTTCTGTGGCTTTTCAATTTCAGAGGTTCTCTGCATCGCCCCAGAAGTCCAGAATGGAAGAAAAGTAGCTGGACATGGACCTGTCTACAGACCCAGGGACACGGTTAGGTTTGAATGTGATCCTGGTTACACCCTGAACGGCAGCCGTCAGATTCAATGCCGAGATGAAGGAATCTGGGATCCTCCTGTTCCAGCCTGCACACAGAGTGAGTGTAAATCAAGGTTGACTGCAGGGTAACTGAGACGATCAACATCTGGTAGGGATGTGCCTGGACGCGAAAAAAGCCAACGTCCTTTGAATCCAGGGGTCACTTTTCAGCTGGATGAAATGGGGAACATACAAATATTCACCCACCCCCTAATCTCTTGAGTGTGCTCGTCCCTGTGATAGCTGATCCTCTGCATCTGGCAATGGTCTGTCTCACTGAGCATCCTAAAGCTGTGAATGGAAACACAAATCAGCAGAACTCGTCCCGCTCTCCACAAATTATATTTGAATTTGCTTTCCGACAATGCATTTGGGGGTCAGGATTCCTCACACTGCAGCAGCTGCAGAAAGTGACCGAGGTTGGCAAGAAGGGACCTGCTGAGGGGAATTTCTGTAACTTAAAGTTGAAAGCAGAGCACTTTTATCTTCCTCTGCTCAGGATCCTCGTGTCTGTCCCATCTTGAAATGGGAACTGGAAGTGATTTAGAAGATGATATTCAATAACTTCTTGGTCCACCGGAGCTTTTGCGGGTACTTCTGCTTCTTTTGCTGAATTTCACTATTTTTATCAATTATGAGCGGTCCTTCCAGTAACAACAGATGCTTTACACTTTTCCCTTGAATGTACTTAGATTGTCCTTAGATTTCCAGAAAGCTTTTGACAAGGTCCCTCACCAAAGGCTCTTATGTAAATTAAGTTGCCATGGGATAAGAGGGAAGATCCTTCCATGGATTGAGAACTGGTTAAAAGACAGGGAACAAAGGGTAGGAATAAATGGTAAATTTTCAGAATGGAGAGGGGTAACTAGTGGTGTTCCCCAAGGGTCAGTCCTAGGACCAATCCTATTCAACTTATTCATAAATGGTCTGGAGGAAGGGGTAAACAGGGGGGTGGCAAAGTTTGCAGATGATACAAAACTGCTCAAGATAGTTAAGACCAAAGCAGACTGTGAAGAACTTCAAAAAGATCTCACAAAGCTAAGTGATTGGGCAACAAAATGGCAAATGAAATTTCATGTGGATAAATGTAAAGTAATGCACACTGGAAAAAATAACCCCAAGTATACATACAATATGATGGGGGCTAATTTAGCTACAACTAATCAGGAAAAAGATCTTGGAGTCATCCTGGATAGTTCTCTGAAGACATCCATGCAGTGTGCAGCGGCAGTCAAAAAAGCAAATGGGATATAAGCAATCATTAAAAAAGGGATAGAATACGACGGCGAAGGGCAACTAAAATGATTAGGGGTTTGGAATGGGTCCCATATGAGGAGAGATTAAAGAGGCTAGGACTTTTCAGCTTGGAAAAGAGGAGACTAAGGGGGGATATGATAGAGGTCTATAAAATTATGAGTGGTGTGGAGAAAGTGAATAAGGAAAAGTTATTTACTTGTTCCCATAACACAAGAAGTAGGGGCCACCAAATGAAATTAATGTACAGCAGGTTTAAAACAAATAAAAGGAAGTTCTTCTTCACACAGCGCACAGTCAACCTGTGGAACTCCTTGCCTGAGGAGGTTGTGAAGGCTAGGACTATAACGGGGTTTAAAAGAGAACTGGATAAATTCATGGAGGTAAAGTCAATTAATGGCTATTAGCCAGGATTGGTAAGGAACGGTGTCCCTAGCCTCTGTTTGTCAGAGGCGGGTGATGGATGGCAGGGGAGAGATCACTTGATCATTACCTGTTAGGTGCCCTGGAGTGAGTGACCTTGGCATTGGCCACTGTCGGTAGACAGGATACTGGTCTGGATGGACCTTTGGTCTGACCCAGTATGGCCGTTCTTATGTTTTTATGAAGGTGGAATATGACCCTCTAGTTCCTGTACGCTGAATAATCATGGAACCATTTTTTTGTTTTTCCCCCTCACGCTGGTATTTCAGTCAAGCTCTTTTCTATAATGGGGTGGGGACAAGATTGTTACAAATGAGTTAAAGATTCATAAAAAACAACAGGCATTAAGTACTTGCAATGTAACGCACTGAATAGTGAGCCCATATTGTCCAGTGATTTTTGGTTGACCAAAATAAGATGCTTAAAGTAGCCTGATTTTGTGTGTGTGTGTGTGTGATGAGTGTCTGTAAATTACCGTTGTGATCCTGGCTCCTCTCTTTTTGGGGAGACATAACTTCATTGCACAGTGTCTGCAGCTTGGAACTGCCTCTTTCCTCAATGTGAAGGCGCGTTTCTGTTTTGTTAGCTGCTTCCCTTTGCCTCGCTTGGTGTGTCAGGCACACACGAGGGTTTAAATTGAGACCATGAGAACTTTGAGACAAGCCACCAATGCAGCAAATTTCACAGCTATGGACTAAACCTCCAGTGAAACACACAGGCCAATGTCACTGCTTGCAAGAGGAGCTCCTTTAAGTTCAGTGGCATTGCATCCACTTGGAACGGTGCTGATGGATTCTGCGAGTGCAGCTCAGTAATGTTCATGCTGAAAGAATTGATAAAAGCGACAACAGGATGTGATAGTATAGAAATAGTTATGAAATTGAACTACAGTAAAAGACTTGCCAGAGGAAATGGATCAGTCCATTCCATCCCACGCCTGCGTTAGAGTCTAAAGGGTTTGTTATGCTTTCCCTTTCAGCAACATGCGTAAGCCCAGCAGTGGAGCATGGAAGAACAAATGGGGTACAGCGTGCCTACAGACCCAGAGACATGGTTGTGTTTGAATGCGACGCTGGTTACACCTTGAGTGGCAGCGCTGAGACGCAGTGCCAAGATGATGGTAGATGGGATCCTCCTGTCCCCACCTGTGAAAGAAGTAAGTATGACTAAGGCTTTGATCCCATTGTGATGAGTCAGATCTGGCAGGGCTGAGTCGGGAGGCCAAAAGGACTGTGGGATTAATTTGAGATCTGACAAGGGAAATGCAAATATCTGTGTAGTTATCCCAGTGTTCCCTGTGTTCCTCTCCATCGTATCTGGGCTTTTCCATTCTCCAAAAAGAACTAAGAGGAAGAAGCTCCTACCACAGGATTTAACTCAAAAGACAAGGTCACAAGTGCAACAAATTTAACAGCAAGGAATTAAAACTCGAAATAATTAGACACAGGGTGAAATAAATGCTTTTGAAAATAAATGTGCCGAATGCAAACTCTGCACTCCTGTGCACACATACACATTAGTGAAACATTAAAAGCTGCAGCTGTCTGAAACCCCAGCAGCCTTGACATAAATTAGAAACACTAGCAACTAATCTCCACACTCCCCTCACACTCACAGACAGGCACGCAATCCCCACTCTTGCCTCGTTACACGCGAGTAAAGAGGAAAGTGTGTCCCCCAAAGGCGAACAGGCCAGTATTGTTAAAGACCATGGTGCCAAAATGAGGGTCCCTTACAGGGAGCTCTCCCACCAGCCCTGCTCTCTCTGTCACTGAGAGGGATCACTCTGGGGACTCTATTCACCACAAGAGGAGCAGTACGGTACCTCATGGGATGTGGTTTTAGGCAGGCTTGCGCGATACTGTTTGCATTTTAGAGGTTAAAAGCAACACCATAAACTCTTCCTAGAGAGTCCAGAGCACAGGTGTGAAGCGCTCACTGAACAGCAGTGCATGCCAGTGCATGCTGATGCCTTCTGTGGCTTTTCAATTTCAGAGGTTCTCTGCATCGCCCCAGAAATCCAGAATGGAAGAAAAGTAGCTGGACGTGAACCTGTCTACAGACCCAGGGACACAGTTAGGTTTGAATGTGATCCTGGCTACACCCTAAACGGCAGCCGTCTGATTCAGTGCCAAGATGACGGAAACTGGGATTCTCCTGTTCCAGCCTGCACACAAGGTAAGTGTGAATCAATGTTGTCTCCTGAGTAACTGAGATGATCAACATCTGGTCGGGATGTGCCTGGACGCAAAAAAATAAACGTCTTTTGAATCCTGGGGTCACTGTTCAGCTGTGAATGGGGAACATACAAATATCCGCCCACCCCCTAATCTCTTGAGTGTGCTCGTCCCTGTGATAGCTGATCCCTTGCGTCCTGCCCTGCCCTCCTGACAGGCAGAGATCTGGCAATGGTCTGTCTCACTGAGCATCCTAAAGCTGTGAATGGAAACACAAATCAGCAGAACTCGTCCCACTCTCCACAAATTATATTTTGGATTCTTAAGGGAGGGAAGGGCGATTTCTAGGGACCAAAAAGGAGCAGATTGGGAAAATCTGAGTTCCGGGGTGAAGGGGAATCGAGGTCGGTGATATTTAATCTTTTTTGGATGTGTCGCATCACCGGTGCGATACAGGGTTTGACACAACACAGGCATCCTGGGCTTTTCCTCCTCCTGGAGACCAGCCTATTTTATGCTCTTCTTGAACAGGATTCAGATTTTCCCTGAAATATTCTTCATCCCCTCTCCCCCCTTTAGTGTTGCTGTGTCCCCCACCTCCGGTCATCGTCAAAGGGAAGCACAATGCCAAGCCTTTGGCAGCTTTCCCCAGTGGAACATATGCGAACTACAGCTGTGAACCTGGCTACGCCCTCCGTGGAGAGGCTTCGATCTATTGTACCACATATGGAACTTGGAGCCACCCTTCTCCTCTATGTGAAGGTGAATGAATTTTCGGTTGGCTTCTTCCTTTTGTCAGTAACCCAGCAGGATGGATAGTGAGAGAAAGAATGTTCAGACACACCACCTAATGCAACAAAATTCACAGCTGGGAACAGATCCCCAGGGACACACACAGGGCTATAATCTCTGCCGGCACAAGAAGCTCAGCCTCAGCTGCTCAATGAGAGTAAGAGAGAACTGAAGTGTCTTGCGTCAGTGGGATGTCGTATCAGTTTGTGAAGGGCTTGGGCCATTTAACAGATGAGTCTCTAGGTGGATATTAATTCTGTTGGGCATTGCTGAACCTATAGAGTCCTATTCTTTCAGGCCAGAAGCCACGATTGGGATACTTTAGTTTTTCACTGACAGTACTACTGAAAAATGGCACATTTTAGCATCCTGGGAGTAGGGCAGCCCAAGGATGGATTTTAGGACCAGAGGTAAACAGGGCAGGTGCATATGTTGTTTTAGTTGATTCGGAAATAGAGATTCTTGTGCCAGTGGTAAGTTTGGCCCTGTGTGTGTGTTATTTGAGATTCGGTCTCCAGCTATGGATTTTGTTGCATTAGCACTTTGTCTGAACGTTCTCTTTCCCTCGGCTTCAATCCTAGTGTAACACCTGGAAGAATATTTATAAAGCAGATCTGTAGTCATTTCTTTGTAACACTGTTGTTGTATCTACCTGCACCTGACGTGGTACATACCAGCAGACTGGATACGGTTCTTTTTTCTCATGTGTTTTTCCTTTCTTGCTAGATGGCTGTGATGTCCCAACGAGGTTAAGCTTTGCTGAGCTGAAGAGCGAGTATAAAAATCAGTCTTCCTTTCCTGTTGGGAAGACTATAAACTATACTTGCCGGCCTGGATACAGTAGACACCCGCATATGCAATCCACTATTACATGCCTTGAAAATCGAACATGGTCAGAAGCTCTCAAGTTCTGTAAAAGTGAATATCATTATGAATTTTGTTTCCATGGTTCAGTAAAGGTCTTAATGGCCTTAACATTTTGCAGCGTGGACACAACTAATGTGCCTTTAAATAGTTAATAGTCATTCGTAAAGTTCTCTCTAGCTGTGCCTGTTCTAAGCCTTCTAAATGTCTTCTTTGTGGAGTGTGTTAAATATTGACAGATCCCTGGGATCATTGTTTCATTGAAAGAGAGCACCCTAATCCTAGCCTTGTTCTCCACCAGAGAAATCGTGTGGTCATCCAGGAGAGCTGGAGAACGGCAGAGTTATTGTAACAGATACCCATTTTGGGTCAACCGTCTATTTCACATGTGAAGAAGGGTAAGTTTCAGATTGCCTGAGCTGACTACTTGTGCTTCACTTACAGCTGTGGAACACAAATGGATATCCTCATATTCCCCCAACTCCTGAAAGCAGTTTACTCTTCCATACTAAAGCAGCCCTCCATCTTCTTGGCTCAATCAATATAATTTTTATATGCGAGGAAAGACGGATTGGAATAAGTCTCCCTCTTTTCTTCATTCATGCTCTGTCATTTATTGTAGAAACTTTAGTTGCAATTTGGCCAGCTGAATGCTCTGCCTGCAGGTGCTGGCTGAGCACAGATGTCTCCTGTGGAGAGTAGGATCCAAGTGTCCAGGGCAAACCTTGGAATCTCTTCGATTTTACCCTTGCTTTGACATGGGAACAGTTCTTCTTCTGAATAATTGGATCTGGCTGTTTTCCCATACGGAGTTCGGTGGAAGGGTTATCACTGACTAACTGCCCACCTGCCAGACTGATGAGGTGTCTCCAAAGGGAAACCCTGCTGGGGAAGGTGCCTGAGTGAGAGCGCTGGGGATAAGGTAGCAGAAGAGGACGTCACTTGCCCTCTCCATTTGAAGATGAGGACTGTGCTTCAGGGGTCTGAGAAATAAAGGTCTGCAGCTGTAGTGCTGGCTTGTGCACTTGTAGAGCATGTCCTATGTGGGGGCGAAAGGGAAGAACCTGTGACCACAGAAAGTCTCATTTCACTGACACTGCCTATAACAACAGCTGGCTGCTGAACTCCAGAGCCAGCTCAGCTGAGGTTTGCTGTATAGCGTCTGTGTTTTGGACCTCTCTGCTGGGGTGGGGTGTTACTCCTGCATGCATTACAACAGTCTTGATTGACTTAAATTAAGTATCTCAAGCTAGCCAGACCCCAGCTGGGTCTGCCTGGCCCACTCCCTCAAAAACTTATCTCATCGGTTATGAGAAAATCAAAACCCCTCTCGATCAGGCATAATAATACCCCTCCGCCAGCAACCTGCCAGAAAGTGCTGGGAGAAAATGTTGTTACTTGTTTGCATATGGCTTGTGATTCCATGGAGGAGAATGATTCTGCTGATGTGGTAAGTAGGACTTGGGGGCACAGGAAGGACATTTGGATCCCCTGGCTCAAAGAATGCCAGCTCATTGGGCCTACACTGGATTCCGTTCTGTGGTTTAATTCTACAGGGGGCTGGGGAGTTCTGAGTTGGCAAGGAGCCTTTTCTGTTATGATCATCACTCAGTAGTCAGTGGTGTTGGTCCCCACCTGCTGTGGCTGGGGAGAAGAGCTTCACAAATAATTGAGCTTCACAGGAGAACTCAGATACCAAAGGAATAGGTAAGAACTGATAACCCCCTTTGCCTAACTCCAGGCACCGGTTGATTGGACAGCCTTACAGACGATGTGAGATTTCTGGCATGCATGTTGCATGGAGTGGTGGTGATCCCATTTGTGAGCGTAAGTAGGTCACAACTGTCTGTCCATGTGGTTACGTGCCCTTTTCTCTTTTTTCTGCTTGCCTCACAAATGTTAATTAAGCGGGAGGGAAGAATTATAATCTCCACTTTACAGTGGGAGAAATGAGGCACAGAGATTAGTGAGTTCTCCGGGTGATATATGAAGTTGGTCAGTGGCACAGCCAAAAATTTAATCCAGATCTCCAAATCCCGAGCCAGGACTTTAACCACAAGAGCCTCTCAGGGTTATAGGCATGACGAGAATTGTACACAGGACAATGCTTGAGGAGAGAACCCTTGCAAGGTTGCCATGAAGGGACCTACGCTGTTACCAGTGTATCTCCATCTCCTCCTCACAGGGTGGCCCTCCACATTTCCCACAACAATCTGCAGTTTCAAGTCGGAATAATATTGGTTAGTGCAACAAGTTACAGGGAAAATGCTGAGAGCCTAAAAAAGGCTTGAGAGCTGTCTAGGCTGCGGAGATGTTTTTCTTCCTCTCTGGCCCTGTGTTTCAGCTAAAGCATTTCTTTTTCAGAGGTTAGATGCCCAGCCCCACAAATCCAGAATGGAAGAAGAGTATCTGGTGATAGACATGTCTATTTATATAATGACAGTGTTACCTTTGAGTGCGATCCCGGCTACACCATGAAGGGTCACAGTCTGAGTCAGTGCCAAACTGATGACACGTGGGATCCACCTCTGCCAGTCTGTGAGCTAGGCAAGTGTCAAAACTCTGATTTGTTTGTATTATGCATCTAGAAACAGGTTTCCCTTCTGACTGATCAGTGAGAACCTCCAGCACTAACCCCGTCTGAATCTGTCCTGCCTGCTGCTCGCCTCAAATCCAGAGACTTTACAGACTGGTTTGAGGGGAGAGGTGGACGGTCCCAGTTGTTAGGAACAGACGTAGAGGATAAGAAATGAACCAGGTTGGGGGCAGTGCTGGCAGGGCTCCGAGAGCAGTGGGGATGACAGATGAGTAAATTTGTCCCTTCTGTTTTATTGCAAAGCTTGTGCTTTCCCACAATGCATTTGGGGGTCAGGATCCCTCCAACTGCAGCAGCTGCAAGAAGTGACCCAAGTTGGCAAGAGCCATGGGTCTGCTGAGGGGAATTACTGTACCATAAAGGTGAAAGCAGAGCACTTTTATCTTCTTCTGCTCAGAATCCTCATGTCTGTCCATCTTGAAATGGGAACTGGGAAGACACTAAATAGTGAACCTAAATTGTCCAGTGGATTTTGGTTGTCCAACTGAGATGCTTAAAGGAGCCCGATATTTTTTCTGGGTGGTGGATGTTTGTAAATTACCGTTGTGATCCTGACTAGTCCCTTCTTGGGGAGGCATCACTTCATTGTACGGCGTCTGGACCTTGGAGCAACCCTCACACTCAATGTGAAGGTGCGTTTCTGTTCTTTTTGCTGCTTCCCTTTTTCTCGCTTGGTGCGTCAGACACGCAAAAGGATTTAAATAGACACCACAAGAACTTTGAGACAAGCCACCAATTCAGCAAATTCCACAGCTGGAAACTAAATTTCCAATGAGAGACATGGGCCAAAGTCACTGTTGGCAAGAGGAGCTCCTTTAAGTTCAGTGGCATTGCATCCACTTGTACCAGTGGTGAATGGTTCTGTGAGTGCAGCTGGGTAATGTTCATGCTGAAAGAATTGCTACAGAGGATGTGAGAATGTAGAAATACTTATGAAAGTGAAGTAAAAGACTTGTCAAAGGAAATGTCTCAGTGGGTAAGCTGCCTATTCCATCCCACAAGTGCGTTAGAGTCTAAAGGGTTTGTTATGCTTTCCCTTTCAGCAACATGCGTAAGCCCAGAAGTGGAGAATGGAAGAACAAATGGGGTACAGCCTGCCTACAGACCCAGCGACATGGTTGTGTTCGAATGCGACCCTGGTTACACCATGAACGGCAGCCCTGAGACTCAGTGCCAAAATGACGGTAGATGGGATCCTCCTGTCCCTGTCTGTGAAAGATGTAAGTGTGACTAAGGCTTTGAGGTTGATCATCTTTGATCCTGTTGTGATGAGTCAGATCTGGCAGGGCTGAGCCGGAAGTCCAAAAAGACTGTGGGATTAGTTTGAGATCTGAAAAGGGAAATGCAAATATCTGTGTCGCTATCCCAGTGTTTCCCATGCTCCTCTCCAAAGTATCTGGGCTTTTCCACTCTCCGAAAAGATCCCTGAAGAACTGAGTCCTGGCCAGGTTCTCCCACTTAACCTCCCTCCCAAGTTAAGGGAACTTAGAGAAGGCCCCACCCAACTAGCCATCCAACCAATGAATGGTTCCAAAGTGGCAGAATTCCCAATGTAAACACAAAATAAACCGTGGAAATAACTGTTGGAGCCTTACTAAGATGGCTGAGAACATGTCTGTGGGTGTCAAGAAGCATGACTGAGTCATCGCGCTACATAGATATATGGGGGGATGTGAATGAGGTCGAGGGAATGGAGAATAGGTAGCTTTACCCCGGTGTGCATTAGGGTCACTGCTGTCGTGTTGGGTACAACTCAAAATGAGCATGTGGATCTTTTCCCTCCTATAAATTTAGCCTGCATGAGCTCTGGTTCAGTTAAGACTCTCTTTCCTCCCTATAGTGCTACAGTGTTCCTTTCCTCCAGCCATCACCAATGGGAAGCCCAGCGTCCAGGCCTTGGCAGTGTTCACCACTGGAACGTCTGTAAATTACAGCTGTGAGCCCGGCTATTCTCTTAATGGGCAGGCATCAATTTATTGTGCGGCATCTGGAACATGGAGCCCTCCCCCTCCTCAGTGTGAAGGTGCATTTATTTTCTGTTACCTAGAACTAAGAGGAAGAAGCTCATACAACAGGTTTTAACTCGAAAGACAAGCTCACCAGTGAAACAGAATTAATAGCAGGGAATTAAAGCTCCATTTAATTAGACTTAAGATGAAATAAATGCTTTTGAAAATAAAGGCATTGTATGCACACTCCGTACTCCTACGTGCGTATGCACAGATATGTACTCACGAGGAAAATATTTTTAAAAGCATCTGTCTGAAACCCTTACCACACTTTACATGAATTACAAAAACTAGAAACTAATATTCTCGCTCCCCTCACACACACAGGCAGACACACAAACCTCTGCCTCCAATCTCTACCCCTGCTACACACTGAGTGAACAGGAAAGATTTGCAGTGTGTCCCCTAAAGGCCAACAGGCCTGTACTGTCTAACAGCAAGCACAAGGAGTAGGCTCCAAATTGAGGGTCCCTCACAGGAAGCTCTCCTGCCAGCCCTGATCTCTCTGTCACTGAGAGGGATCACTCTGGGGACTCTATTCACCACAAGAGGAGCAGTATGGAACCCCATGGGATGTGGTTTTAGGCAGGCTTGCACGATAGTGTTTGCAGTGGAGAGGTTAAAAGCAACACCATAAACTCTCCCCAGAAACTGGTAGGCAGCCAGTGCAGAACACAGGTGCCAAGCACCCACTGAACAGCACTGCTTGCCGGGCAGGCTGACACCTTCTGCACCTTTTCAATTTCAGAGGTTCTCTGCATTGCCCCAGAAATCCAGAATGGAAGAAAAGTACCTGGACATAGACCTGTCTACAGACCCAGGGACACGGTTAGGTTTGAATGTGATCCTGGCTACACCCTGAACGCCAGCCATCAGATTCAGTGCCAAGATGATGGAACGTGGGATCCTCCTGTTCCAGCCTGCACACAGGGTAAGAGAGAATCTAGGTTCTATCCTTACTAAAATCAAGAAAATCAAGATACATCACGTTTACTTCTTCCCACCTATCTACTAGGCCAGTAACCCTGTTAAAGAAGGAAATTAGATTGGTTGGCATGATTTGTTCTTGACAAATCCATGCTGGCTATTCCTTATCCTGTTATTCTCTAGGTAATTATATATTTTTTTAATATTCAGTATCTTTTCCAGATATTGAAGTTAGGCTGATTGGTGTATAATTCCCAGGGTCCTCTTTGTTCCCCCTTTTGAAGACAGGTACTGTGTTTGCCCTTCTTCCTATCATGCTTGTGCTGTTCTACAAAATGGTAAGGACAGAAATGACTTAATGTGTTTTTCCCCCGCAAACCAACTAAAAATAAAATGGCAGTTGCCTGCCTTGAAGAGCCTGAAGTCATTCTCCTGCTGTGTTGTGCTCTTCAATGCAGTACTGAGAGAGTGCATAAAAACTAAAGACTGAAACAGACTATGAGTTGAAATCCTGGTAAAACTCCCACTGACTTCAGTGGGCTAGGATTTTGCTCTGTATGTCTGCATTCCTCCAGCGACAAGGCAGCAAATTACACCTTGGTACAGTAGTAGGATTACATGTTTGTTCTTGTCACCTTCATAAGTGAATATAACTACACCCAGAGCCGTGCCTTGGGTATGGCGAATTGGGGCGATCGCTTAGGGCCCCGTCCTTTGGGGGCCCCACAGACTGGTGCATTTGGCCTGGTGGGGTCAGTCCCACACCCCCTGAATGTATTTTCCACTGAATGCATCCGATGAAGTGAGCTGTAGCTCACGAAAGCTTACGCTCAGATAAATTTGTTAGTCTCTAAGGTGCCACAAGTCCTCCTTTTCTTTTTGTGGATACAGACTAACACAGCTGCTACTCTGAAACCTGTACCAGTCTGTAGATCCAGTATGTATAGAATAAATGGGAAAAATTCATGCCCTGTGTTAGGTTTCCACCTAGTGGTCAAATGACAATAGAGGTTGAAATAAGATTTGCCCTTTGCAGAATCTGCAACACAAACCTCCTGTCTATTTTGAGGCCTGCTTTACATCGAGATTTCCAATGCTAGACAGGTCTTTTTTTAAACCCAATTTAGTTAAACCAGTGCAAGTTTGTGTGCAGACAAGATAAAATGTATCCTGGGCTGTGTAGACAATACCTATCTGGGAGGGAAAAGAGATTGTTTTCAAATTTTTATTTGAACAAAGCTACACAGTTACACAAAATAAACTCAATGTGTATATGTCTCCTGAACATATCTGCATTAGTTGTTTCTAATTCCTGATCCCCACACACAGTTGCAAGGGCTTAACTAAAGGTGCTTTTTTTTTTTTTTAAAGCAGATTTAATCATACTATTGCAACTTTGTGTGTGAGCACTCAAAGCAATTCCAACCTGGCTTATATCATTGTAGTCTGCACCTATAAATTATGAATGCAAGCTCAACTAAGATAAGAATTTTCAAATGATAAAAGCATGCCTACACGGGGGCTTGCACCCAGTTACCTATATTGATTTAAAGTCTGATTTAACTTAAACCAGTATGATTTTTGTGTGTAGACAGGCCCTAAATATGGGAAGGTAAAAATCAAACTCTCTCAACTTGAGGCCTGTCTAAAATGTAATATGATATCCTAATATGGTTTGAGTTTTTTGACTGTGTAGATACCACCAATCAGTGTTACAACCATGGCTTTTGTTACGTTATTCTGTGTAAAACTCACTGCATTTAGGTTGGAGTTTTCAAAATATGTCTTATTCTCTACTTAAAATATTTCTCCCTATCAGTAAAAGGCAGTTCTCTAAGCAACAGCTTTGTCCTTCCAGCTTAACTCAGTGTGTGTGTGACATGCTCCCGAGACTCGGGTGACCAAACAGCAAATGTGAAACATCGCGACAGGGGGTAAGGGGTAATAGGAGCCTGTATAAGAAAAAGACCCAAAAATCAGGACATCTGGTTACCCTACCCAAGACCCTCACAGTTGATATATGGTTGATTTAGCAGGTAAACGGAAAGAGCTTCTTTCTTGCTCAGCCAGTCAATACAGTGCTGAGCTTTCTCCTGTGCTGGAGGAGGCGATTGGGTTACAGTGGTTTATCTCCCTTTAAAAGTTGCAAGGGCCTTTCTATATAGCTGGCAATATGGGGAGGACTTTTAATAAATTTTGCTTTCTAGCTCTCACCAATAAAATCTGTAACATGCCTGATACAGAAAATGTTTGGATAAATATTTTTGAAGAAATCATGTGGCTGTGATTCATTTCATATTACAGTAGTTCAATTTTTTTCCCCTCTCTCTACCCCCAATTCTAGGTTCCTATAACTTCATCTCAGTAGTCCTCGGTAAGTAGTTTACTAAAAAGACCTGGGGTCAGATTCACAGCTGACTTCAGTGGACCTATGCTGATTTACCCTAGTTGAACATCTGGCCCATTGTTTCTAAACCTTCTTTATGGTAACACCCATTGTTTCATGTTCTCTGTGTATATAAATCTCCCCTCTGTATTTTCCACTGAATGCACCGATGAAGTGAGCTGTAGCTCACGAAAGCTTATGCTCAAATAAATTGGTTAGTCTCTAAGGTGCCACAAGTCCTCCTTTTCTTTTTGCAAATACAGACTAACACGGCTGTTACTCTGAAACCTGTCAGGATTCAGAAACCCTTGTGGGTACAGATAGAGGAATGCCATGACCTCTTAACTTTGCTTGGGATTTTGAGAGTTAATTAAAAATCTGCAAAGGCCAATAATACTGTTTCTGTGTTTCATAAGCCCATTTGTCAGACTGATTCAGTTTTCTCCCTTTTGTCTCTCAGGGATCGCAGGTGGGGCACTGCTGCTTCTCCTGGTTACCATCATTATCTCGAGGATTATGTCTAAGCAGAATGCAGGGTGAGGGATTTTTCTAAATTCCCATTCATTTCAAATATGTATGAACTGTTGTTTGGTTCCACAGTTTAATACTGGCCAAACATTTCATTAAATGACTCATGATCTCCATTTGCAACAATGGGACAAAAGAAACAGGTAATCACTAGTGTAATTTTGTGAGTCTGCAGGTAGTAATAGTTTAGTGTTCTTCACATACCAATCTTTTTATATAATATGTAAAAACTTCTCTCCCTTCTCATCTCTTTGCTCTGGAAGAAGCATTATTATAATGTATTTTTACAAAAATAAACAAACCCAAAACATTCTTCTGTCACCAGGATATTAGCATGGTACAAAGAAATAAGGCCCATGATGGATTTTTCCCCTTTAGATCTGAAAGGGTTTTGGGTTTTTGTTTTGTTTTTTTTTTGGGGGGGGGTATCTCTGTAATATACTAAAGTTTGAAGAGAGGGAGGGAAAGGATGTAAAGTTTGGGGGTTTTTTCTGCTTTTTTATCTTTGAAATATCAGCGATGTAACGTGGTTTTCTCAGGTTTTCTGGGACTAGGAATGGAAGTAGTTTTGAGAACATATATTGTGAGCCGTCAAACTTTAATTGCAGCAGCAGAAGGTATTTAAAAATTACAAAAAAAAAAAATACAAAAACCTTTTCCCTCCCTTCTCCAAACTGTCAGTTAGACAATGGACTTAAATAGTTGTAAATAAAGGGTCTTAAACAGTCTGGTCCAAAATCCTTTCCACTCTCTCACTTGCTCTATGTTTAGTCTTTTGCAGTGTCCGACCGTAGCCTTATTAGTTCTCTAGTTGCCAATAACTGCATTTCTAATAATAAAACCCTTGAGCCTGCTTGGCTATGTAACAAAACAGTATTAAAGTGGCATAAGCCCTATTTTTTTCCTATTTTGCACATCACCTTTAAATGAAGATTTCCCTCCCCCCTCACACCATCCCTCTTAAATCAGGCAACTTTAATATAAGAACCCTCCTCATCTTTCGTCTTGGTAAATTAATCAATCTTGGTGTCCTCTGCTGGTATCAGTGAGATCTCAAATATCTTCAGATCAACTTTCCAAACTTCAGCAGCCATAAAACTCTGAAATTAGTTTTGAGGCTAAATATAAATTTACTTCGTCTCTCCTTTTAAAATAAACTAAATTAGAGTTTTCCTTTGAAAATGTAACTTATTTTTCCTCTTCACCATTCAGCTATTACTATACACATGAAAACTGCAAGTACCGGATGCCTTTGGCCCACATAACTGAACAAAAAAATTCATTTGCACCATAGCAGGTATGGGCTTATTTTAAATCACTTTCTTCAACATAAAAATGTCAAAATTGTGGTGAATGATGTCAGCTCTAACTTATTCTAATGCAGTGTTACCCAGACTGAGGCTTGAGAGCTGTAAGTGGCTCTTTAATGTGTCTCCTGTAGTTCTTTGCAGCACATAAGTTATTAACCAGTCAGGATGCTTTTACTATGTTAACAAATTACCAGCTTGCACTGAGTTATTAACTTGTTTGCTGTGAGAATAATAATTTTCTACTATTGTGGCTTCTTTGGGTAATGATTGCTAATTTGGCTCCTGAACCACAGAGATCTGAGTATTACTGCTCTAATGCAAAGACACTGTATGTTGAATGGAAAATGACTATTTTTCTCCCAGTCTCCTTGCTCCTATGTTTCTTGAATAAAAACAGCACCTGTTGTAACCACAGACACTTCCGGTTTGGCTAACCTTTTGTTTGTAGCAAACGAGCAGATCACATTTGCAATGTCACAACACTTTTTTGGAAGGTAGTACAACAAAATCAGGTCTGAAGCATTATTTGCATTAATTCTGTTTCCATCTAGTACAAAGGAAGATGGAAATCATGGGTCAAATGTTACCCACCTTAGAAACCATGTTTTGTTTGTAAAGTTGTGGGGAAATCTGCTTGCTATACAACTTACTTCTAGCCACACTAGAATAAGGCTCAAGCAGTTCTTTGGGTCTGTCTGCTTTAATATGTGTTGTGGTGGCTGCTCGGCTTACCGTTGAATCTGCATGTAGTCCTGTGGCTGCCACGGTCCACAATGAAAACCAACTTTTGCTTCAGAATACTGTCTTCAGAATACTGACATTTAACGTAATGGCACCAACAGCTACCTGCCTTTATACTTCAACTATATCTACTACCTCATGATTGTGTATTATACAGCATGAAATACAGTCTGACGTGAACAAGTTCACAATGTGCTATTTATTTTGACATGTAAACAGATTTTTTTTTTAAAAGTAGGCTGATCTGACAATCTTTCCCCAGGAAATGTAAACATTTCAAAAAGATTACTTTTTGTCCAAGTGAAAGTAATAAAATTGCAATAAAATGTTTCTAAAGATTGGCAGGAGCATAGAAGAACCAAGTTTTGTTTTAACATTGATGTATCCCTTTCTGCAGGCAGGAAACCACTTCTCCACGCAAAATGCACACCATGAGGAGAACATGGAAGCATTTCCTTCACCTTCTTTGTGGGTAATTTACATTCTTGCAATGAAGTTCTCTAGGGGAAAACGCAAAGCCACAGCATATACCTGACGACGTTATGCAGCTGCTTCCTTTAGATCCTTATAGCAGTTTAGTTCATGAAGTTCAACTTTACACAGCACCAGACTGTAGCTTTTAGGCTGCCCTCCTGCTGTTTGTCCACGAAAACGTCTTGCGTGCAGACTTCTGAGATGAACAACCACCCTGCAGCATCAAGGATGCTCACTCCTCAGATTATGCTCTGGCCTTCTTTCCCTTTCATGGAACTTCTTGTTTCTGACCAGTTGACTAAGCAATTTAACACCAGGAAGAGGAGATGACGCAAGTGCTGCTGAGCCTGCCTTGATAAGAAATTGCAAGCACAAAACCCTGAACTTCCTTCTGAGCATGCTTCATTAACTGCCACAGCGGTCTTCTTGAAAAGTTTCGGAAGGCTGTGTGTGAAAGGAACCTTAATTTTGAGGAGTTGCTGGATTTTATAAAAGGGCTTCATGACTGCCAACCCTGTATCTCTTTCCTTTTACTTGCTCTTCAAAGACACAGCACTTAATGTTCTTCACCTTATAGTAGAGATACAATCAACTTCTTTTACAACCCCTTGTAATTTTTAACCCCTCTAAAAATAAGACTCAGATGAAATTTTGCTTTCAATATTTAATTTTTTCTTCTTGGATCCCTTACTTTAAAATGACTTCATGGGCGTGAAACTACAGATTAAACTTTTTAAATACTGCTTTTAAATCAAAAGCTGTGTATAAAATGTCTGCAATTTATTATAATGTGCTCTAAAAGAGAAAATATTTGTTTAGAAAGGAGATGGGTGAATTTACAGCAACACATTTTTAAAATCAATCTTGCTCATTTTGTGATGCAGATCCTGATGATGCCTCCATCTTCAGAGACTTTGCCATATTTTTGGGCAGAGGTTCCTACCCTGAATTTCTAATCTGAACTACAATTAAAAGAACCTGCACACGAAGAAGTAAATGCCTCCCTTAAACCCAGTAAAGGGACTGATCTTGCATCCCTGTAAAATCCCTCAATTATACATTAATTGGAGGCATTTGTGAACACCAGCTGCAGTACAAAGAAGGTGTTATGACTCGTTGTGTCCTTGATCCAGGGATTAAGAATGGGCAGTTTCACAAACCAGGCCTCTTGTGCTACTAGGGAAAGACTTGTAACAATGATAGTGGGGTTGTCAGATAGTGGGAAGTAGCCTAATAGCTTTTTGACCTGGGGAAAATGGACTAGCATAACTACAGCAGAATGACTGTTCTGGAACACTTGTATTCCAGTATAACTCCCCCTCACTGTGTCCTGGAATAAAAGTGACTTTATTCTAGAATAATTGTTTATTTCAAACTAGTTACTTTGAAAGTAAGAGTGTTCTTCCACAATGAGTGTCCACAAGGGAATTATAGGAAAAGCTATTCAGCTACAGCTGTGCCAATCAATTTCCCTCACAAAGGCAAGCCTTAAGTGACATCTTTTTAGGATTCAAAAATGAACCCCAAAAACTGTCAGTTGAAACCAAAGACAGTAGATTTAAGTCTAAATTCTGGTCCCAGAGGAGTAACTGGCAAAACTCCCCTTGATTTCTCTGGGCTCAAGCTTTGGCGTTCAGTGTGCAGCCCTTTCTTGCTATGCTTAATGCAGGCTAATGCAGGATCTCCAATGAATGTGCACTGCTTTATACAAACAACAATTAAGGACTCTAAAAGGCATCATACATTTTCCAAGCATCTGGATTCCCTTCAGAACTTCCTCTTCCTGGGGTGTTTAAACAGTACCCTAGGGTTGTGAGATGCTTTTGGCATGTTAAAGAGGTCTCTACACTGAAGAGCTCCCAGACTAAGACATGCTGCATAGAAATGTCATCAGGCCATGGGTGAGTCTCTCTAGACAAAAGAGCCTTTTACCCTTTAAGCCTTGGGCTACTTATTTTTGCTTTGACTATGGGCTCCCTATTTTTCTTCAATATCTTGTACCAGTATAAGGTGGAGTGTGGGTCAGCATTGGTGAAAAGTATCATTGTAAATGCAGAGTGGTTTGAAGAGATCAGACAACCATGCAGTGACATACATTTACGTTCAATTGTGGAGAAAACAGCTACAGGGACAGGCCTGTTCTGTACACACAATCTGTTTTTTTTTTAATCTGGCTTCACACCTTTGCACTGTTAACTGGGAAGGCAATTCAGCTGAGCTTCTCTGACAAGCATTCTACTATATACGCTTTAATATGCAACTTTGTGGCATTAGCTTTTAAGAAGGAACAAAAGCCTCATTACCTGTTTCCTGAATGGGTGTAACGCTCCATCTTTCAGCCCATTTCCAGTAACAGATGCAGTGAAGACTATAAAACTCACTGGAACAAGCCAGAGAGCTGTATGGTTGACAAGCATTCTGATAAGTCCAACTAAAAGAGTGGTTTCAATACAGTAACTGTACTGCAGCCAAACACAAACTAAATGTTGTGGTTAAAGTTGGGACACTGGGGAAAAGAGGTAGTTAAGGGTAGGGAAAGGGAGAGAAACAGAGATACGCAACTGTCACTTACTGGGGGTATGTTCAATGCTTAGAGCAGCATACTCAGACCTCAGTGCTGGAGGAGCCACATTAGCAATCACCCTTATCCAACAGAGGCCAAGTACTGTGACTTCATGGTTTCATTTACTATAAAACTGTCTATTCATATTTAAACAGGAAAACAGGAGAAATTTAGTTTTTAAATAGTCTCACAGCAAGATGACTGACCACCTATAATCATTTGATCAACTACTAACACGCTGAGCGGCCTGATTGGTTCTGCTACAAAGAGCTGCAAAGGACACAGGTAAGAACCATTTGTAGCTCAAAAGCTCCAATCGGAGTATCGCTGGCCTACAGGAATGGGACTCTGCTCTCCAATGGGGTCTAGGGACTCATACAAATCTAGCGTAACGTTTTAGTGGCAGAAATTATTGGCGCAGACGTTGCTCTCTCTGGGCTTTTGACCGAGGACTAAAGGCCCTTTTGGTCTTTCTTAAAGCCTGTTTGTTTGTCCGACCGGGAAGCGAGAGTGGAACAGTTTTCCTAGGACAAACCAACAGATGACCCGTCTCTAGCCGTCACCCTACCACTGAGAGGGGGCCCGTCCCACCCCCAGCCAATGATTAGCATCAGGTTAAGGGGGCTAGGGAGCGGGGGGGGGGGGGGGACGACTAACTCGCCCTTTAGTCTGAAGCGGGGGACCTGTGCCATTGAGCAGCGACACAAACCCGGGGAGAAATCCGCCTGCGAGCAGCCCCTTCCGGGCATGCAGCCAGGCAGAGAAAACAAGCTCGGGTAGGAAAGTGCAGCAGTTGGCAGCGCCCAAAGAGCAGCCCTCAGGCCCGAATCCCTCAGGGGCATTGTTGCCCCCCCCCGGCTTGTGCGCCTTCAGCCGTCCCCGGCCCGGGTCCCCGCTCCCCGCTGGGTCGCACCAGAGCGGGGCCGACGGGGGGAGCCGCGGAGCTGGGCGAAAACCGGCGGCGCAGCGAGGCCTTGGCTGGCTGGCGGCCTCCCTCCCTCGGGCGGGGACCGGCGACCGGCGCCGCGCTGGGCGAGCCTGGCCGCGGGCTTCCCGGGCGGGGCGGCCGCCGCCTCTCTCGGCTCGGCCCGGCCCCTGCCCTGCGGCGGCCGCGGCGACCCGCGAGCGCGCTCCCGAGGCGGAGGCGGCGGCGGCGGCGGCTCGGTTCGGCGCATGCGCAGTGCGAGGCGCGGCGCCATGGAGCTGCTTCGGCCGGGCTGGATCCCGCGTCTCTCGGCGCTGCTGGCGCTCGCGCTGCTTCCCAGGGGAGCGCTGGGTGAGTGTCGGGGGCGAAGGGGGCTCCCCGGCCCCGCCCCCTGGGCTGGCCTCGCCCCCCGCTGGGCTGGCGAGTGGGAGCAGGAGGGCGTGGGGAGAGCGGGGCCCGGGGCCCCGGCTCTGTGGCCAGGTGCCGGAGGGGCGTGAATCCGGGGGGGTGGGGGCAGCAGGGGGAGACCGTTCGTGGCGGGCTGGGGTCCGTGGCCCTGTCTGCCATTGACAGCTCCCTGGACTCGACCCGAGTCTGCCGGGCAGGTGTGCGAAGGGGGCTGAGTCCTGAGTCAGGGTCACCCGCGGGCTGGAAGCCATTCATGGCTGCGGCATGAGGCATGTGGCTGGCGCTGGGGTGGTCCCCAGCGCGGCCGTAGATGCTGGAAGTGGGGCAGTTCTTCTGCATCGCCTCGTGTTTAGACATGATTGGGCATCCCGTCTGAACACAACCGTCAGGTCAGGCAAAGGGCCGTAACGCAGAGAGACCCAGTTGAATGTTGACCAGATTTGGCAGGCCACATACAGGTTCTGCATTTGTCTGGACTGTTTTGCCTTTGGTTAAAACGGAAGTGTGTAGTCACAGGACAGTATGAGCTGACGGGAAATATGAATTAGGCCCAAGAAAGGAGGAGAAGCCCTCTTCTAGTCTAGTGTGTAGACCCTTCACGTGACGTGTGTGTGTGTGTGTGGGGGGGGTTTGACCTTGGCATCTGGCACTGTAGGCTCCTCTTTTAATTAGCTATGACTTGGGGGTCCAAAAATGCGGATCACTCTTTTGCCCCCCCATGGGTCAGGCTGTGGGAGACCCCTGTTCAAACCCCTCCTCTGCAAAGGGATTTGAACAGGGGTGTCCCACCTCCCAGGGACCTCTTTCCCCCCCACCTCCACCCCCCAACCCCCCACCCACCCCACCCCCCGACCCCCCACCCAACCCCCCACACACCTCCCCCCGACCCCCACACCCAAGGGAACCTGAGAGGTGGGGGATCATTGTTTAGACCTCCTCTGTTTCCAGAAAGACAAGGGCCTCCTGAGAAAGGAGGGAATTTAAACAGGGGCCGCTCACCCTCAGCCCTGTCACCTGGGAGGTGATCCATCCTTGTCCAAGCCTCTTCTTAACAGGCCGAGGGAGGATTTGAACTGGGGTCTCCCACTTTCTATGTCAGTAGCCTACCCACTGGGCTACAGAGTGATCCTAATGGTCTTGCTGGTCCCATTGCTATTGACTTGAAGTGGAACAGCTTCAAGAGGCAAGAAAGAAGGAGCTCCCACTGAAAGTCCTTGTCCTCATCTGGTAGAGGACAGACTTGAACCAGCAACCTTGAGTTTCCCAGGAGAGTAGCCTAACCGCTGTAGCGTAGAGGGCTTCTTGCTTTTCCTTTGGCCCAATTACTATTCAATTGGCGTGGAACAGCGGCAAGAGGAAAAACCTAAAGGGTTCCCAATTGAGTCCCTGTCTCCTCTTCAGGGAGGCAGTGGTATTGAACCAGTAACCTTGAGTTTCCCAGGGGAGTAGCCTAACCGCTGTAGTGTAGAGGGCTTCTTGATTTTCCTTTGGCCCAGTCGCTATTCAATTGACATGGAACAGCGGCAAGAGGAAAAACCTAAAGAGTTCCCACTTGAGTCCCTGTCTCCTCTTCAGGGAGGCAGTGGTATTGAACCAGCAACCTTGAGTTTCCCAGGGGAGTAGCCTAACCGCTGTAGCGTAGAGGGCTTCTTGCTTTTGCTTTGGCCCAATCACTATTTAATTTACATGGAACAGCGGCAAGAGGAAAAACCTAAAGAGTTCCCACTTGAGTCCCTGTCTCCTCTTCAGGGAGGTGCTGGTATTGAACCCGCAACCTTGAGTTTCCTAGGGGAGTAGCCTAACCGCTGTAGCGTAGAGGGCTTCTTGTTTTTCCTTTGGCCCAGTCGCTATTCAATTGGCGTGGAACAGCGGCAAGAGGAAAAACCTAAGGAGTTCCCACTTGAGTCCCTGTCTCCTCTTCAGGGAGGCAGTGGTATTGAACCAGTAACCTTGAGTTTCCCAGGGGAGTAGTCTAACCGCTGTAGCGTAGAGGGCTTCTTGATTTTTCTTTGGCCCAGTTGCTATTCAGTTTACATGGAACAGCGGCAAGAGGAAAAACCTAAAGAGTTCCCACTTGAGTCCCTGTCTCCTCTTCAGGGAGGTGCTGGTATTGAACCCGCAACCTTGAGTTTCCTAGGGGAGTAGCCTAACCGCTGTAGCGTAGAGGGCTTCTTGTTTTTCCTTTGGCCCAGTCGGTATTCAATTGGCGTGGAACAGCGGCAAGAGGAAAAACCTTGAGTTCCCAATTCAATCCCTGTCTCCTCTTCAGGGAGGCAGTGGTATTGAACCAGCAACCTTGAGTTTCCCTGGGGAGTAGCCTAACCGCTGTAGCGTAGAGGGCTTCTTGCTTTTGCTTTGGCCCAATCACTATTTAATGTACATGGAACAGCGGCAAGAGGAAAAACCTAAAGAGTTCCCCCTTGAGTCCCTGTCTCCTCTTCAGGGAGGTGCTGGTATTGAACCCGCAACCTTGAGTTTCCTAGGGGAGTAGCCTAACCGCTGTAGCGTAGAGGGCTTCTTGGTTTTCATTTGGCCCAGTCGCTATTCAATTGGCGTGGAACAGCGGCAAGAGGAAAAACGTAAAGAGTTCCCAATTCAATCCCTGTCTCCTCTTCAGGGAGGCAGTAGCATTGAACCAGCAACCTTGAGTTTCCCAAGGGAGTAGCCTAACCGCTGTAGTGTAGAAGGCTTCTTGCTTTTCCTTTGGCCCAGTCGCTATTTAATTGACGTGGAACAACTGCAAGAGGAAAGACATAAGGAGCTCCCAGTTCAATCCCCTTTTCCTCCTTGGGAAAAGGAAGCAATTGAACCAGCAACTCCAAATGTCCCATAGAAGCCGCTTGTTCTAAGTTTGGCCCAATTAATTCTTAATTTAAGTGGAACGGCTTCACAAAAGCTTGAGGGAGGGATCTTATCTGCATAACTTCATAAACGAGACAAACTTTTCAGGAATAAGTCTCTTCTGGGCCCAGTAGAGTTGCTGGCAGAACTCCCATTGATTTCACAGGACTCAAGGTGCGGCCTTGAGGATGCAGCCTTTTCTTTCTGTGCTTCATGGCAGGCTACTGCAGGGTCTCCAAAGAATGTGCACTGGTACAGATGCTAAAGAGCATCCAAGCTCCTGGATTCATTTCAGACCTTACTGTTCCTGTGGTGTTTAGACATTGCCCTAGGTTTGTGCAATGCTTTTGGCAAGTAAAACAGGTCTCCTCGCCCAGGAGCTTGCAGCCTAAGAGGTGGTGCAGAGAAACAGCAAGCGGCACAGGGTGAGAGAGAGAGAGGCACATATACCTCCCTGCCCCCCCGCCCTCCCCCCCAATCATCTTGTAACAGTAGTAAGCTGGTTTGTGGGTCAGCATTAGTGAAGTGTGTCATTTTTAAGTGCAAAGCAGTTTGCCAAGATGAGATCAATGTGCGGTGTCTTGCATTTAGGTTAACTTGTGCAGAAAAGGGCCCAGATGACAAGCCTGTGGTGAACAGACTACAATGCACATGTCTTTCTCCAGCTTCCCACTGTTAACTGGGAAGATAAGTCAGCTCAGCTGCTCTGACACAAGCATTCTACCGTACACTTTAATATAACTCAGTGGCATTAGTTTTTAAGAAGGAGCAAAAGCCTCATGGCTCCTTTCCTGAATGGGTGTGACACTCCATCTTTCAGCCCATTTTCAATAACTGACACAGGTAAAATACTTTGAAGCTGCTTGGAACAAGCCAGAGAGCCCTGTGGTTGACAAGCATTCCGATAAGTGAAGCTAAAAGAGCGGTTTCAGTAGGATAGCTGTACGGTACTGCACCCAAATTCAAACTAAGTGCCATGCGTAGAGTTGGGCAGTGGGGAGCAGGGGGTAAGGATAAGGAGAGAAACAGATAGGAAACTGTCTCTGACTGGTGGTGTGTTCAGTACTTAGGATGGCTGCTCTGAGACCTCAGTAGTTGAGGAGCCAAATTAGCAATCACCATCATCCAAAAGAGCCACAGTGTTAAATTAATGGTTTTATTTCCTACAGTAGGCCACAGGAAAGGTTTCGGTTTTCTATCGACACATTTTATTCGCACAGCAAAACAACTGGCCAAGTATTATTATTGTTTTATCAACTACAATGCATTCATCTAGTAAGAGCGTCCTGATTGGTTA
This sequence comes from Lepidochelys olivacea, assembly GCF_965140295.1. Classification (NCBI taxonomy): domain Eukaryota; kingdom Metazoa; phylum Chordata; order Testudines; family Cheloniidae; genus Lepidochelys; species Lepidochelys olivacea. Next base: position 4,883,990 of record NC_140431.1, on the reverse strand, counting down.
CTTATTTAATATCATGCATTGTTTTCCTCTCATGTGCTGCAAGAGAGGCATTCAAGAGCCACTTGCAGCTCAAGAGCCTCAATCTGAGTATCACTGGCCTATGGCAATGCGCTCTCAGTGGGGTCTAGGGACTCATACAAATCAAATGTAACATTTAGTGGCAAGTTTTTAAGTGGCATCACTCAGTGGAGCAAACGTTGCTCTCTGTCTCGCTCTGCTTTTGGCCTAGGACGAAAGGCCCTTTTGTTCTTTCTTAAAGCCTGTTTATCCTACCAGGAAGCTAGCTAGGAGGAGTTAAACATTTCAGACTGGGATGAAACTCTGCCTACAATCTGTATGCAATTCTTTCTTCTTGGATCACTTACTTGAAAATAGAAAAGGAGGACTTGTGGCACCTTAGAGACTAACCAATTTATTTGAGCATGAGCTTTCCTGAGCTACAGCTCAGCTCATGCTCAAATAAATTGGTTAGTCTCTAAGGTGCCACAAGTCCTCCTTTTCTTTTTGCGAAAGCAGACTAACAGGGCTGTTACTTGAAAATGACTTCATGGGCAGGAAACTACAGATGAACTTGTTTTTGGAGCAGACGTTGCTCTCTCTGGGCTTTTGACCGAGGACTAAAGGCCCTTTTGGTCTTTCTTAAAGCCTGTTTGTTTGTCCGACCGGGAAGCGAGAGTGGAACAGTTTTCCTAGGACAAACCAACAGATGACCCGTCTCTAGCCGTCACCCTACCACTGAGAGGGGGCCCGTCCCACCCCCAGCCAATGATTAGCATCAGGTTAAGGGGGCTAGGGAGCGGGGGGGGGGGGGGGGACGACTAACTCGCCCTTTAGTCTGAAGCGGGGGACTTGTGCCATTGAGCAGCGACACAAACCCGGGGAGAAATCCGCCTGCGAGCAGCCCCTTCCGGGCATGCAGCCAGGCAGAGAAAACAAGCTCGGGTAGGAAAGTGCAGCAGTTGGCAGCGCCCAAAGAGCAGCCCTCAGGCCCGAATCCCTCAGGGGCATTGTTGCCCCCCCCCCCGGCTTGTGCGCCTTCAGCCGTCCCCGGCCCGGGTCCCCGCTCCCCGCTGGGTCGCACCAGAGCGGGGCCGACGGGGGGAGCCGCGGAGCTGGGCGAAAACCGGCGGCGCAGCGAGGCCTTGGCTGGCTGGCGGCCTCCCTCCCTCGGGCGGGGACCGGCGACCGGCGCCGCGCTGGGCGAGCCTGGCCGCGGGCTTCCCGGGCGGGGCGGCCGCCGCCTCTCTCGGCTCGGCCCGGCCCCTGCCCTGCGGCGGCCGCGGCGACCCGCGAGCGCGCTCCCGAGGCGGAGGCGGCGGCGGCGGCGGCTCGGTTCGGCGCATGCGCAGTGCGAGGCGCGGCGCCCGGGGGCGGCGCTGCTCGGCGCCATGGAGCTGCTTCGGCCGGGCTGGATCCCGCGTCTCTCGGCGCTGCTGGCGCTCGCGCTGCTTCCCAGGGGAGCGCTGGGTGAGTGTCGGGGGCGAAGGGGGCTCCCCGGCCCCGCCCCCTGGGCTGGCCTCGCCCCCCGCTGGGCTGGCGAGTGGGAGCAGGAGGGCGTGGGGAGAGCGGGGCCCGGGGCCCCGGCTCTGTGGCCAGGTGCCGGAGGGGCGTGAATCCGGGGGGGTGGGGGCAGCAGGGGGAGACCGTTCGTGGCGGGCTGGGGTCCGTGGCCCTGTCTGCCATTGACAGCTCCCTGGACTCGACCCGAGTCTGCCGGGCAGGTGTGCGAAGGGGGCTGAGTCCTGAGTCAGGGTCACCCGCGGGCTGGAAGCCATTCATGGCTGCGGCATGAGGCATGTGGCTGGCGCTGGGGTGGTCCCCAGCGCGGCCGTAGATGCTGGAAGTGGGGCAGTTCTTCTGCATCGCCTCGTGTTTAGACATGATTGGGCATCCCGTCTGAACACAACCGTCAGGTCAGGCAAAGGGCCGTAACGCAGAGAGACCCAGTTGAATGTTGACCAGATTTGGCAGGCCACATACAGGTTCTGCATTTGTCTGGACTGTTTTGCCTTTGGTTAAAACGGAAGTGTGTAGTCACAGGACAGTATGAGCTGACGGGAAATATGAATTGGGCCCAAGAAAGGAGGAGAAGCCCTCTTCTAGTCTAGTGTGTAGACCCTTCACGTGACGTGTGTGTGTGTGTGGGGGGGGGGGTTTGACCTTGGCATCTGGCACTGTAGGCTCCTCTTTTAATTAGCTATGACTTGGGGGTCCAAAAATGCGGATCACTCTTTTGCCCCCCCATGGGTCAGGCTGTGGGAGACCCCTGTTCAAACCCCTCCTCTGCAAAGGGATTTGAACAGGGGTGTCCCACCTCCCAGGGACCTCTTTCCCCCCCACCTCCACCCCCCAACCCCCCACCCACCCCACCCCCCGACCCCCCCACCCAACCCCCCACACACCTCCCCCCGACCCCCACACCCAAGGGAACCTGAGAGGTGGGGGATCATTGTTTAGACCTCCTCTGTTTCCAGAAAGACAAGGGCCTCCTGAGAAAGGAGGGAATTTAAACAGGGGCCGCTCACCCTCAGCCCTGTCACCTGGGAGGTGATCCATCCTTGTCCAAGCCTCTTCTTAACAGGCCGAGGGAGGATTTGAACTGGGGTCTCCCACTTTCTATGTCAGTAGCCTACCCACTGGGCTACAGAGTGATCCTAATGGTCTTGCTGGTCCCATTGCTATTGACTTGAAGTGGAACAGCTTCAAGAGGCAAGAAAGAAGGAGCTCCCACTGAAAGTCCTTGTCCTCATCTGGTAGAGGACAGACTTGAACCAGCAACCTTGAGTTTCCCAGGAGAGTAGCCTAACCGCTGTAGCGTAGAGGGCTTCTTGCTTTTCCTTTGGCCCAATTACTATTCAATTGGCGTGGAACAGCGGCAAGAGGAAAAACCTAAAGGGTTCCCAATTGAGTCCCTGTCTCCTCTTCAGGGAGGCAGTGGTATTGAACCAGTAACCTTGAGTTTCCCAGGGGAGTAGCCTAACCGCTGTAGTGTAGAGGGCTTCTTGATTTTCCTTTGGCCCAGTCGCTATTCAATTGACATGGAACAGCGGCAAGAGGAAAAACCTAAAGAGTTCCCACTTGAGTCCCTGTCTCCTCTTCAGGGAGGCAGTGGTATTGAACCAGCAACCTTGAGTTTCCCAGGGGAGTAGCCTAACCGCTGTAGCGTAGAGGGCTTCTTGCTTTTGCTTTGGCCCAATCACTATTTAATTTACATGGAACAGCGGCAAGAGGAAAAACCTAAAGAGTTCCCACTTGAGTCCCTGTCTCCTCTTCAGGGAGGTGCTGGTATTGAACCCGCAACCTTGAGTTTCCTAGGGGAGTAGCCTAACCGCTGTAGCGTAGAGGGCTTCTTGTTTTTCCTTTGGCCCAGTCGGTATTCAATTGGCGTGGAACAGCGGCAAGAGGAAAAACCTAAGGAGTTCCCACTTGAGTCCCTGTCTCCTCTTCAGGGAGGCAGTGGTATTGAACCAGTAACCTTGAGTTTCCCAGGGGAGTAGTCTAACCGCTGTAGCGTAGAGGGCTTCTTGATTTTTCTTTGGCCCAGTTGCTATTCAGTTTACATGGAACAGCGGCAAGAGGAAAAACCTAAAGAGTTCCCACTTGAGTCCCTGTCTCCTCTTCAGGGAGGCAGTGGTATTGAACCAGCAACCTTGAGTTTCCCTGGGGAGTAGCCTAACCGCTGTAGCGTAGAGGGCTTCTTGTTTTTCCTTTGGCCCAATCACTATTTAATGTACATGGAACAGCGGCAAGAGGAAAAACCTAAAGAGTTCCCCGTTGAGTCCCTGTCTCCTCTTCAGGGAGGTGCTGGTATTGAACCCGCAACCTTGAGTTTCCTAGGGGAGTAGCCTAACCGCTGTAGCGTAGAGGGCTTCTTGTTTTTCCTTTGGCCCAGTCGGTATTCAATTGGCGTGGAACAGCGGCAAGAGGAAAAACCTTGAGTTCCCAATTCAATCCCTGTCTCCTCTTCAGGGAGGCAGTGGTATTGAACCAGCAACCTTGAGTTTCCCTGGGGAGTAGCCTAACCGCTGTAGCGTAGAGGGCTTCTTGCTTTTGCTTTGGCCCAATCACTATTTAATGTACATGGAACAGCGGCAAGAGGAAAAACCTAAAGAGTTCCCCCTTGAGTCCCTGTCTCCTCTTCAGGGAGGTGCTGGTATTGAACCCGCAACCTTGAGTTTCCTAGGGGAGTAGCCTAACCGCTGTAGCGTAGAGGGCTTCTTGGTTTTCATTTGGCCCAGTCGCTATTCAATTGGCGTGGAACAGCGGCAAGAGGAAAAACGTAAAGAGTTCCCAATTCAATCCCTGTCTCCTCTTCAGGGAGGCAGTAGCATTGAACCAGCAACCTTGAGTTTCCCAAGGGAGTAGCCTAACCGCTGTAGTGTAGAAGGCTTCTTGCTTTTCCTTTGGCCCAGTCGCTATTTAATTGACGTGGAACAACTGCAAGAGGAAAGACATAAGGAGCTCCCAGTTCAATCCCCTTTTCCTCCTTGGGAAAAGGAAGCAATTGAACCAGCAACTCCAAATGTCCCATAGAAGCCGCTTGTTCTAAGTTTGGCCCAATTAATTCTTAATTTAAGTGGAACGGCTTCACAAAAGCTTGAGGGAGGGATCTTATCTGCATAACTTCATAAACGAGACAAACTTTTCAGGAATAAGTCTCTTCTGGGCCCAGTAGAGTTGCTGGCAGAACTCCCATTGATTTCACAGGACTCAAGGTGCGGCCTTGAGGATGCAGCCTTTTCTTTCTGTGCTTCATGGCAGGCTACTGCAGGGTCTCCAAAGAATGTGCACTGGTACAGATGCTAAAGAGCATCCAAGCTCCTGGATTCATTTCAGACCTTACTGTTCCTGTGGTGTTTAGACATTGCCCTAGGTTTGTGCAATGCTTTTGGCAAGTAAAACAGGTCTCCTCGCCCAGGAGCTTGCAGCCTAAGAGGTGGTGCAGAGAAACAGCAAGCGGCACAGGGTGAGAGAGAGAGAGGCACATATACCTCCCTGCCCCCCCCGCCCTCCCCCCCAATCATCTTGTAACAGTAGTAAGCTGGTTTGTGGGTCAGCATTAGTGAAGTGTGTCATTTTTAAGTGCAAAGCAGTTTGCCAAGATGAGATCAATGTGCGGTGTCTTGCATTTAGGTTAACTTGTGCAGAAAAGGGCCCAGATGACAAGCCTGTGGTGAACAGACTACAATGCACATGTCTTTCTCCAGCTTCCCACTGTTAACTGGGAAGATAAGTCAGCTCAGCTGCTCTGACACAAGCATTCTACCGTACACTTTAATATAACTCAGTGGCATTAGTTTTTAAGAAGGAGCAAAAGCCTCATGGCTCCTTTCCTGAATGGGTGTGACACTCCATCTTTCAGCCCATTTTCAATAACTGACACAGGTAAAATACTTTGAAGCTGCTTGGAACAAGCCAGAGAGCCCTGTGGTTGACAAGCATTCCGATAAGTGAAGCTAAAAGAGCGGTTTCAGTAGGATAGCTGTACGGTACTGCACCCAAATTCAAACTAAGTGCCATGCGTAGAGTTGGGCAGTGGGGAGCAGGGGGTAAGGATAAGGAGAGAAACAGATAGGAAACTGTCTCTGACTGGTGGTGTGTTCAGTACTTAGGATGGCTGCTCTGAGACCTCAGTAGTTGAGGAGCCAAATTAGCAATCACCATCATCCAAAAGAGCCACAGTGTTAAATTAATGGTTTTATTTCCTACAGTAGGCCACAGGAAAGGTTTCGGTTTTCTATCGACACATTTTATTCGCACAGCAAAACAACTGGCCAAGTATTATTATTGTTTTATCAACTACAATGCATTCATCTAGTAAGAGCGTCCTGATTGGTTACTTATTTAATATCATGCATTGTTTTCCTCTCATGTGCTGCAAGAGAGGCATTCAAGAGCCACTTGCAGCTCAAGAGCCTCAATCTGAGTATCACTGGCCTATGGCAATGCGCTCTCAGTGGGGTCTAGGGACTCATACAAATCAAATGTAACATTTAGTGGCAAGTTTTTAAGTGGCATCACTCAGTGGAGCAAACGTTGCTCTCTGTCTCGCTCTGCTTTTGGCCTAGGACGAAAGGCCCTTTTGTTCTTTCTTAAAGCCTGTTTATCCTACCAGGAAGCTAGCTAGGAGGAGTTAAACATTTCAGACTGGGATGAAACTCTGCCTACAATCTGTATGCAATTCTTTCTTCTTGGATCACTTACTTGAAAATAGAAAAGGAGGACTTGTGGCACCTTAGAGACTAACCAATTTATTTGAGCATGAGCTTTCCTGAGCTACAGCTCAGCTCATGCTCAAATAAATTGGTTAGTCTCTAAGGTGCCACAAGTCCTCCTTTTCTTTTTGCGAATGCAGACTAACAGGGCTGTTACTTGAAAATGACTTCATGGGCAGGAAACTACAGATGAACTTGTTTTTGGAGCAGACGTTGCTCTCTCTGGGCTTTTGACCGAGGACTAAAGGCCCTTTTGGTCTTTCTTAAAGCCTGTTTGTTTGTCCGACCGGGAAGCGAGAGTGGAACAGTTTTCCTAGGACAAACCAACAGATGACCCGTCTCTAGCCGTCACCCTACCACTGAGAGGGGGCCCGTCCCACCCCCAGCCAATGATTAGCATCAGGTTAAGGGGGCTAGGGAGCGGGGGGGGGGGGGACGACTAACTCGCCCTTTAGTCTGAAGCGGGGGACCTGTGCCATTGAGCAGCGACACAAACCCGGGGAGAAATCCGCCTGCGAGCAGCCCCTTCCGGGCATGCAGCCAGGCAGAGAAAACAAGCTCGGGTAGGAAAGTGCAGCAGTTGGCAGCGCCCAAAGAGCAGCCCTCAGGCCCGAATCCCTCAGGGGCATTGTTGCCCCCCCCGGCTTGTGCGCCTTCAGCCGTCCCCGGCCCGGGTCCCCGCTCCCCGCTGGGTCGCACCAGAGCGGGGCCGACGGGGGGAGCCGCGGAGCTGGGCGAAAACCGGCGGCGCAGCGAGGCCTTGGCTGGCTGGCGGCCTCCCTCCCTCGGGCGGGGACCGGGGACCGGCGACCGGCGCCGCGCTGGGCGAGCCTGGCCGCGGGCTTCCCGGGCGGGGCGGCCGCCGCCTCTCTCGGCTCGGCCCGGCCCCTGCCCTGCGGCGGCCGCGGCGACCCGCGAGCGCGCTCCCGAGGCGGAGGCGGCGGCGGCGGCGGCTCGGTTCGGCGCATGCGCAGTGCGAGGCTCGGCGCCATGGAGCTGCTTCGGCCGGGCTGGATCCCGCGTCTCTCGGCGCTGCTGGCGCTCGCGCTGCTTCCCAGGGGAGCGCTGGGTGAGTGTCGGGGGCGAAGGGGGCTCCCCGGCCCCGCCCCCTGGGCTGGCCTCGCCCCCCGCTGGGCTGGCGAGTGGGAGCAGGAGGGCGTGGGGAGAGCGGGGCCCGGGGCCCCGGCTCTGTGGCCAGGTGCCGGAGGGGCGTGAATCCGGGGGGGTGGGGGCAGCAGGGGGAGACCGTTCGTGGCGGGCTGGGGTCCGTGGCCCTGTCTGCCATTGACAGCTCCCTGGACTCGACCCGAGTCTGCCGGGCAGGTGTGCGAAGGGGGCTGAGTCCTGAGTCAGGGTCACCCGCGGGCTGGAAGCCATTCATGGCTGCGGCATGAGGCATGTGGCTGGCGCTGGGGTGGTCCCCAGCGCGGCCGTAGATGCTGGAAGTGGGGCAGTTCTTCTGCATCGCCTCGTGTTTAGACATGATTGGGCATCCCGTCTGAACACAACCGTCAGGTCAGGCAAAGGGCCGTAACGCAGAGAGACCCAGTTGAATGTTGACCAGATTTGGCAGGCCACATACAGGTTCTGCATTTGTCTGGACTGTTTTGCCTTTGGTTAAAACGGAAGTGTGTAGTCACAGGACAGTATGAGCTGACGGGAAATATGAATTGGGCCCAAGAAAGGAGGAGAAGCCCTCTTCTAGTCTAGTGTGTAGACCCTTCACGTGACGTGTGTGTGTGGGGGGGGGGGGTTTGACCTTGGCATCTGGCACTGTAGGCTCCTCTTTTAATTAGCTATGACTTGGGGGTCCAAAAATGCGGATCACTCTTTTGCCCCCCCATGGGTCAGGCTGTGGGAGACCCCTGTTCAAACCCCTCCTCTGCAAAGGGATTTGAACAGGGGTGTCCCACCTCCCAGGGACCTCTTTCCCCCCCACCTCCACCCCCCAACCCCCCACCCACCCCACCCCCCGACCCCCCACCCAACCCCCCACACACCTCCCCCCGACCCCCACACCCAAGGGAACCTGAGAGGTGGGGGATCATTGTTTAGACCTCCTCTGTTTCCAGAAAGACAAGGGCCTCCTGAGAAAGGAGGGAATTTAAACAGGGGCCGCTCACCCTCAGCCCTGTCACCTGGGAGGTGATCCATCCTTGTCCAAGCCTCTTCTTAACAGGCCGAGGGAGGATTTGAACTGGGGTCTCCCACTTTCTATGTCAGTAGCCTACCCACTGGGCTACAGAGTGATCCTAATGGTCTTGCTGGTCCCATTGCTATTGACTTGAAGTGGAACAGCTTCAAGAGGCAAGAAAGAAGGAGCTCCCACTGAAAGTCCTTGTCTTCATCTGGTAGAGGACAGACTTAAACCAGCAACCTTGAGTTTCCCAGGAGAGTAGCCTAACCGCTGTAGCGTAGAGGGCTTCTTGTTTTCCCTTTGGCCCAATTACAATTCAACTGACGTGGAACAGCGGCAAGAGGAAAAACCTAAAGAGTTCCCTCTTGAGTCCTTGTCTCCTCTTCAGGAAGGCAGTGGTATTGAACCAACAACCTTGAGTTTCCCAGGAGAGTAGCCTAACCGCTGTAGCGTAGAGGGCTTCTTACTTTTCTTTTGGCCCAATCGCTATTCAATTGGCATGGAACAGTGGCAAGAGGAAAAACCTAAAGAGTTCCCCGTTGAGTCCCTGTCTCCTCTTCAGGGAGGCAGTGGTATTGAACCAGCAACCTTGAGTTTCCCTGGGGAGTAGCCTAACCGCTGTAGCATGGAGGGCTTCTTGCTTTTCCTTTGGCCCAGTCGCTATTCAATTTACATGGAACAGCGGCAAGAGGAAAAACCTAAAGAGTTCCCCGTTGAGTCCCTGTCTCCTCTTCAGGGAGGTGCTGGTATTGAACCAGCAACCTTGAGTTTCCCAGGGGAGTAGCCTAACCGCTGTAGCGTAGAGGGCTTCTTGCTTTTCTTTTGGCCCAATCACTATTTAATTTACATGGAACAGCGGCAAGAGGAAAAACCTAAAGGGTTCCCGATTGAGTCCCTGTCTCCTCTTCAGGGAGGTGCTGGTATTGAACCAGTAACCTTGAGTTTCCCAGGGGAGTAGCCTAACCGCTGTAGCGAAGAAGGCTTCTTGCTTTTTCTTTGGCCCAGTTGCTATTCAATTGACGTGGAACAGCGGCAAGAGGAAAAACCAAAGAGTTCCTAATTCAGTCCGTGTGTCCTCTTCAGGGAGGCAGGGGTATTGAACCAGTAACCTTGAGTTTCCCAGGGGAGTAGCCTAACCGCTGTAGCGTAGAAGGCTTCTTGTTTTTCCTTTGGCCCAATTACTATTCAATTGGCGTGGAACAGCGGCAAGAGGAAAAACCTAAAGGGTTCCGGATTGAGTCCCTGTCTCCTCTTCAGGGAGGTGCTGGTATTGAACCCGCAACCTTGAGTTTCCCAGCAGAGTAGCCTAACCGCTGTAGCGTAGAGGGCTTTTTGCTTTTTCTTTGGCCCAGTCGCTATTCAATTGACATGGAACAGCGGCAAGAGGAAAAACCTAAAGAGTTCCCACTTGAGTCCCTGTCTCCTCTTCAGGGAGGTGCTGGTATTGAACCCGCAACCTTGAGTTTCCTAGGGGAGTAGCCTAACCGCTGTAGCGTAGAGGGCTTCTTGGTTTTTTTTTGGCCCAATTACTATTCAGTTGACTTGGAACAGCGACAAGAGGAAAGACCAAAAGAGCTCCCAGTCTCCTCTTCAGGGAGGCAGTGGTATTGAACCAGCAACCTTGAGTTTCCCAGGGGAGTAGCCTAACCGCTGTAGCATAGAAGGCTTCTTACTTTTCCTTTGGCCCAATTACTATTCAATTGACGTGGGACAGCGGCAAGAGGAAAGAGCTAAAGAGCTCCCAATTCAGTCCCTGTCTCCTCTTCAGGGAGGCAGTAGCATTGGACCAGCAACCTTGAGTTTCCCAGGGGAGTAGCCTAACCGCTGTAGCGTAGAAGGCTTCTTCCTTTTCCTTTGGCCCAGTCGCTATTTAATTGATGTGGAACAACTGCAAGAGGAAAGACATAAGGAGCTCCCAGTTCAATCCCCTTTTCTTCCTTGGGAAAAGGAAGGAATTAAACCAGCAACTCCAAATGTCCCATAGAAGCCTCTTGTTCTAAGTTTGGCCCAATTAATACTTAATTAAAGCTGTAGTGTAGAGGGCTTCTTGTTTTTTTTTTTTTTTTTTTTTTTTGGCTCAATCACTATTTAATTTACATGGAATAGCTGCAAGAGGAAAGACCTAATGAGCTCCCAGTTCAGTCCCCTTCTTCTCAGGGAGACAGGGGTATTGGACCAACCACGCTAAGTTTCCTATGGGAGGAGTGTAGAGAGCTGCTTCTTTTTACTTTTGCCAAATTACTATTTATTTTATATGGAACCACTTCAAGAAGCAAGACAGAAAGAGCTCCCACTTCAAACCCCTTCTCCTTATGCAGCAGTGAAAGGAATTGAACTAGTGACTTTAAGGATATCAGGGGCGTAACCTAACCACTGTACCGTAGAGAGTTTCTTACATTTGTTTTGGCCCAATTAATATTTAATTAAAGTGGAACAGCTTCCAAGTGGGAAGACGTCAGGAGCTCCCTGTTCAAACCACTTCTCCTCATCATCCAATAGAGGGAGAAATGGAACTAGCGACTCCAAGTTTCCCCACGTGACTAGCTTAACCAGTGTAACATAGATAGCTGCTTGTTTTTGTTTTGGCCTAATTACTATTTAATTAATGCGGAATAGTTTCAAGAAGAAAGATCTAGTAATCTCCTGCTTCAAATCCTGTCATCTCAAAGGGAGACTTGAACCTGCTTAATGAGACTCTAAGGGCATCAACTCAGCCACTGCGCTATAGTGACTGCTTGTGTTTTTTATCCCAATTAAAGTGATATAGGTTCAAGAGGTAAGACTGAGGGCACTCCCATTCATACACCTTCTCCTCATTTCATCGGGGGGGGGGAAGGAATTGAATCAGTAAATCAACATCTCACACGCGAGGCGCTGAACCATTCTACTATAAAGGACTCTTCATTCTTTGCTTGACCCAATTAATATTGAGTTAAAGTGGAGCAGCTTCACAAGGCAAGAGCTGCATCATGCCCAGTTTAAATCCCTGCATCTCAACAGATAGAGAGAAGACTTGAATCCACAGCTCCAACTGTCCAGGGGAGTAGTCTCACCACTCTGTTGTAGAGTACCTGTCTGTTTTGATTTGGCCCAGTTATTAGTTAATTAAAGTTGAACAGCTTTAAGAGAAACAGAGTTGTTAGTTTATCTGGTACATGTGGAAAATGAACCCACATTAGCTAAGAGTTCTCACAGGGAGGAGCCTAACCACTGTACTATAGAGGCTCCTTGGGGGATTATCAGACCAATTTATAGTTAATTAAAGTAGAACAGCTTTAAGAGAAGAAGCTGAGGGAGTGCCCACTTCAAATCCCTTTTCCTCATCAGGCAAAGGGAAGAACTGAAGCAGGGTCTTTAATGCACCACATGTTTAGCCTCACCACTGTACCACAGAGAGCTTCTATCTTGGATTTTGGTTCCCTTAATATTTAATTCAAGTGGAACAGCTTCAAGAGGCAAGACTGAAGAAGCTCCCTCTTCAAATCCTTCTTTTCATCAAGTAAAGGAAGGAATTGAAGCCACATCTTCAACATTCCACATGAATAATGTAACCACTATACTACAGAGGGTTTTTCACATGTGCTTTGGCCCAATTAATATTTTCTTCCAGTGGAACTGCTTGAAAAGGAAAGATAACAGGCGCTCCCAGTTCAAATTCCTTCTTTCTCAGCTGGTGGAGGAATTAAATCAGCCTCCCCAAGAGCCTATGAGAGTCGTGTAACCACTCTACTATTGAGTGGTTTCAGAGTAACAGCCGTGTTAGTCTGTATTCACAAAAAGAAAAGGAGTACTTGTGGCACCTTAGAGACTAACCAGTTTATTTGAACATAAGCTTTCGTGAGCTACAGCTAACTTCATCGGATGCATACTGGCTAGCTTAAGTGGCTCCTAGCCTAGTGTGCTTGCTTTTGTGCATCCCATGCTTAGGTGCCTATCCCTCCCCATTCATTGAAGAGGGACCCCAAGTGCCTAAGTTAAGCTTCAGGGCACCCGTTGTCATTCCAGTGATTTTCTAGGCATCTAAAAATTAGGGATGGCAACACTGATTATTGCTGTAGCTAAGGCCCTTTGTAGATCTGGCAGAGGGAGTTATGCCTCCTCAGAGGCCATCTCACACCACACAAGGCAGTTATGGAGGACACGGCCTCCCTTACAATATTTAGCTCAGTGGTTACAGTACTCATCCAGGATAGGGGAGAGCTTGGTGCAGTTTCCTCTCGCTGCCCGATGAGGGCCCTGAGACAGTGTATGGTCCTTTGTTTTGGGTGCTCACATGGGATGTGGATAATTGTGGTTCAGTCCCTCTTCTTCTTGATTAGAAATAATTTGAACACCACTCTCCTGCTACTAAAGCAAATGTCCTAAGTGATTAGCTGTGATGCTTGGTGTACCCTTCCCAGATCTGAAAAAGAGCTCTGCCTGGCTGGGAAGCTTGTCTCCGCCCTGCTCTACAGTACAAAGTTATGTCAGTATAACTACATCGCTGGGGGCATAGGAAACACACACCCCTGAGCAACCCAGTTATACCAACAGAACTCCCAGTGTAGACAGCGCTGTGTCAGTCGGAGGACTTCTCCTGTCGACATAGCTACCACCTCTTGGGGAGGCGGAGCACTTATAGCTATGAAAGCGGTTCTCCCATCGGCATAGGTAGCGTCCTCACTTTGGACTTGTCTACACTTACAGCGTTACAGTAGCAGAGCTGCAGCGCTCTAGTGCTATCTCACCAACAGAAGTTGGTCCAATACAAGAGATTACCTCACCCACCTTGTCTCTCTACCTGCCTGCTGTCATTTATATGCCTGCTTCCATTGCCTTCAGCATGAGCACTTTTGAGGGCAAAGAGCAGAAACACTCAAACATGGTCTCACATCAAAGATGATCCGACCATCTAGTAGGCAACTACATCTCTGCTGGTTGAAGGCTTTATAAATTACCGGCATTACTTTGAATTCATGGCCTGACCTAAGTAGCATGTGTTCAGTAACACTAGCAAAAGTTAAATATAGGTAACTGCAGACTAACTCAACTGAAGCGCTTTCAAAGTCACCAGCTTTTGGCTGACTGGTATCTTTATTGTACAGTGGTAAGAACCAAGTATCTCTGGTTAATGTGCACTACGAATTGTTTCAAAATACTTCTGTGGTTAATTTTTAAATGGAATCTAGATATTTAAACTGACAAAAAGTGCAACAGCCCTTCAGCTGACATTAGCTATATACAAAAGTAGACAGACTACACTTAACTAGTGACACCACACTGATAAATGAAGGGCAACTGTATTATTTTTTGGAAGTTTTAGACTGTGTAATGTAAAATTACCTTCTTATGTGTTGAAGACTCTTCAATACGTAAATCAACTCAAAGGAAACGTTCTCTAATTGAACAGTTATAGCAACAGGATGTGAATTCACATCTCCACCCTGTTCACTTCAGAATCTCTCTTAAGACTATTCCAATATTAACATTGGGTGCAGATTGCAAAGTCCCACACCCATGTAATCATTGAAGATCCTGCAACATTCTTAAAGCATTAATGCTGGCTTTCTGCTCAACTTTGAGTGCCAAATTGACTTCAATGGGGCCACTCCCATGCTTAAAGTTAAACACATGCTTAAGTGCTTCGCTGAATTGGGGCCTTGGTGAAATAGCTGCATTTCTCTGACAGATGAAATAGTCCTAACAGGTTGAAAAGTATAATAGAAATGCAGGATTACTACCATGATTAACAGGCAGGCCCCACGCTACCGGCATAGAGGCCCTTCACAAACATTCTTTTTGGTCTCTTCCCCACAGTTCTTCCATCTTAAAAAGAGAGGATACATAAGGGGATTGAATCTATTGTTAGCGTCACAGAAGAAACGCAGTTGGTGAATGCTACTGCATGAGTTTACTAATGGTTTTTCAAAAGACTTTGGTACATTCCAGATCTCACTATGGAGAGCAAGTAGGGTATTCTTCTAGCAGAGTGTCAGCAACTCTTTGGCAAAAAATAGGAGAAAAGGAATTGGAGAAAGCTGTGGTCTGCAGTGGGCAGGCTGAGTTTCCTTTGACAAGATCTGCAGGGAGAATGGATGTTCGAGTGACCATGACAGATCCCATTTTTGAGTGGTGATATTTGTACACAGGAGTCTGTAAAACACAGAAAACAAGATTAATAAATAGCAGCATTAGAACAAAGGAAAACCAAATAATTCACACAAGGCACAGTCCACCTGCGGAACTTGTTGCCGTGGGATGTAGTGAAGGCCAAAAGCATAACTGGTTTAAAAAACAAATTAGATAAGTTCATGGAGGCTAGGTCTTTCAATGGCTGTTAGCCAAGATGGTCAGTGATACAACCCCATGCACTGTATCCCCCTAAGCCCCCAACTGCCAGAAGCTGGGACTGGATAATAGGATGGATTATTAGTTAATTGCCCTGTTCTGTTCATTTCCTCTGGAGCATCCGGCACTGATCACTGTCATACACCGGATACTGGGCTAGGTGGACAATTTGGTCTGTCCTAGTATGGCTTGGTCCTATATCTGGATTACTTCCTGACCCCGACTCCATCCTTTTTCAAAATGTGAGTGTGGGGTAGCAGAACAAAAACCTCACACACTGACTTTTCTCTCTGCTACCTCCAAGAAAGTGGATGGAAGATATCAGTGTAATATTCCCAAGGATACAGTCTGGACAGATGGTCAACTGTGTCCCCTCAATTTTCCAGTCTGGGATGCCTTGTACACTGTTTTACTGTGAGAACAATCACTCCTGGCCAGATCACACACAGCCTCAAGCATGCAAAATCATGCCCAGCTGAATTACATGAATGCTCTGGCCAGCCATTCATGAATTACATACAGGGAACCACCAGCTACTTCCCAGTCCCAGATCTTGTCCCTGAAATGTGTTTCTTGTACTGTCAAGCTCTCTACTGAATAATGCAAGCTCACATAAAGGCCATCATTTCATCAGTGGAAAATGATGTGCACAAATGTTCTCTCAAGTGGAGATTCCCAAATACTTCAATCCAGACACACTGGTTTAGATAAAACAATAAAACAAGTTTATTACCTGCAGATAGATGTTAAGTGATTGCAAGTAATGGGGCATAAAAATCAGAATTGGTTACAAAAAAAGAAATAAAAGGTAAAATGCACACTAATACCTAATTTCACAAACTAAGCATGCTTAAAAGCAAAAAGGTTTGCCTCCCCGCCAGCGTATAGCCGTCTGGCTGGATTGCTTCAGCTAGGACCTCCCCCCAGTTCAGTCATGCTTCCTTTATGTTTCAAACATTATTGATGTCATGAGTGGAGAGAGGTGATTTGGGAGCTTCTGTTTCTCAGTCTTATATCCTTCTCCCCTCTTTGAGGCCTATCTACAGCTGGGGTTCAGGCAACAGTCTGTTTACATGGAAAACCCCCAGCTGTTCCATTGCCAGTATGTAAAGTTCTAGCTCACGCCCTTCTTTCTGACAGAGAATGGCCACGTGGTAGTCCATTTGATTATGTTGATGCATAGCCAGGGCATCAATGTATCTTTTGTCTTTGAAGAACTGGTTTGGGCTTGTTTTTCTAACTTTGGAACGTGTCACAGCGACATTATACAGTAGAATCTTCTAACTTTACATACAGTGTTGCCACATATTTTACCAGGATAATAAGGTCCAGCAGATTATGATTTTTCACATGATGCCTTGTGATGAGGTCTATCTACCCCACACTGGCCCCCCAGGGGTTAACTGTGCATTGCATGCTGAGGAAGCCACACCCCTCCATCCCTGCTGAACATGCTCAGCCTGGAGACAGTGTATAAAGGGAAGCAGCGCAGCTCAGTTGGGCTGGACTGCTGAGAAAGGATGTCTATAATGAGCGCCTTCAATGGACCTGGGAGAGCCCCAGTTCATAGAGGCTTGGCGTGCTGAACCCTTGGTGGACACTGGAAAGCCAGTGGTAACCTGGGCGGGGGACTGAGTTGCTGCAGACCTTGCCAGCAGATGTCCCCAGAGCACCCATGGACTGCTGTACTAGGAGACCAGGTAGGAAGTGGCCCAGGGGAAATAGACATTAGTCTGGTCATAGGACTGAGATCTCACTGTGTTTGGGGCAGATTCCTGCTGACCCAATGGCATAACACTCTGTTAGGGCCCTGGGCTGGGTCCCCCTGCTGCTAACCCCCACTGGGGTGGCAGTTCCCCCACCATAGACCTAGAGGTTTACAGTTGTCTACTATTCACCAGAGTCAAAATGCGAGACTATTGAGACTGTGTGTGTGTTTGCTGCTCTGCCCTGACTGAGGGCCTGAGATCTTGGGTGATGGTGCAATCTACCCTGACTGCTAGGTCATGCTACCCTGGTAGCAAGGGAAGCCCTAGGGGACTGAGACTGCTAGGTCACACACTCCTGTTTTGTGTGTTAAGCTGTCAGAGACACTAGCAGTTGGGGTGTAAAATCCCTGCTGATTATGTGACCAGATGCCCCTTGATGGGCTTTATCTACCCAGGACATGTCTCAAAAGGCATACTTTGTACAAAATTCATCATAGTTTCTAAAAAAGAATGAATGTGGCGTGCAGACTGTCAATCAGATCCCCACAAAGAGGCTTAAATATTTTTGAGCTACCTACACCTGGCTCTGTGGTTATACAAGCAATACAATACAGAACAAAACAGTACAGTCCTCTAAAGTCCATCCCTCAAGAGAGAGACTCCTTGCCTCCTCTCTGAAAAGCTTGACTTCTCTGGCTGAAAGGTCTGTTCTTCCACAAGTCTATAAATGAGGGTAGCAAGTTACCAAGCGTTACTGTGTGGTTTACAAAAAAAAAATTTAAACTGGGATGAACTGCCCAATTTTGTGGATAAATTATCCAAGGAACACTAGGAAGAACTGAAAACACTTATGGCAGAGGTCTAAAACTGCCAGAACATCTCTGCAGACTGTCTGACACTGCAGCGTGAACAGTGGCCATTGCCATTTCTATGAGGCGATTGCCATGACTGCAACCCTCAGGGATTCCAAGAGGCAAAAATTGAAGACCTTCCATTTGAGGGCAACAATGAGGCACTCCAGACTCTGAAGGATTAATTGCAGGGCTGCTCCGAGCCCTAAGGAGTGCAGTGTCCCATCCCGTAAAAGAGAACAACAAAAGCAGCCATAGTTCAGGCAGTGCTCCCTGATTGTCTGAGCCTCTGAAAAAAAAGCAGAGATTTTAACACAGGCAACCTCTGCAACTTCCTCAGCTGCTCCACAGTTTGAGGCTTTGAACAGACAGCTCCGTCTCTGCCCTAATGTGGAGTCCTAATCCTCTGGGATTCTATGTTGGCAAATGAACTGAGAGATGGTTAGGTTTCCCTATCTTTATGCCCTGAGGGTGGTCAGGGATTGATCAAGGATCCAGGTATGGCCCCAACAGATACTGCTAGCCAAAAAGATTCCAATCTCTAGTGCATGGTGTTCGTGTGTATCAAGAGTGGAATCTGTGTCCAAGACATCTGGAACCATAAATACTGTAGATTAAGTAGCTGTTCCTTTACTGCAGAGTAAGCATCATTTAGTGGAAAGTTGAGGTCTGATGTGCAGCCGTATGTTTCTGCAGATTTCTTGTTTGCCTAAGCAAACTGGTCAAAATGCTACAGATTTAGAGAAATGCAGTTGGAAGTGGAGTTGTCACACTGTCATAAGGTGAAGAAGCAGATCAAGAAAAAGGGGAGCGTTTTTTTCTTCAACAAACATCCTTGTTGTTGATTGGACTTGAATCAAATTGCTTCTTGCTGTTGGACATGCAATTAAGTTAAAGGGTTGGTATCTCTGAAAATTGCGTGCCACAGTGGCAGATGAAATTTGAAAGCAAATGTTAAGTTCTGTTGATCTTACCACTGCTTAACTAGTCACGCTTGTTCTGTGGATTTAGGATTTTTTTTCAATAAGTATCTTTTTCTTACCTTGTACCTCACAGATTGGTAGTGCGAGTTACTGTTTGTACTCCTTGTTTTAAGATTTCAAGCTGGGATTTCAAAAGGGCCTAAGGAAGTTCTATGCCCAGAGCCCATTGAAACTTTCCTAGGCTCTTTTGAAAATCCCATCCTCTGTGTCAGTTAAGGCTTGTTTAAAATACAAAAACTAAAGAGTTTGGGGTTTTTTTCCCCAAAGTTACAATGCTATTTCTTTTTTTTATTTTTAATAGGTAGTTGTGGTACCCCACCAAGGCTAAGCTTTGCTGAACTGCAAGACGAGTCTAAGGCCAAGGAAGAGTTTCCAGTTGGGACCACAGTGACATATAACTGCCGCCCAGGTTACCAAAGAGTCGCTGGACAGTCGCCCACTCTTACTTGTGAAGAAAAATCGGTGTGGTCAGAACCCAAAATGTTTTGTCAAGGTAAGGTTTTTTCTCCTCTCTTCCCTCTGCCACCCCTCCACACTCGGGTCAGAAAACACTAACAGGTTAAAGGCTCTTCTGGACTGGAATGAGGATTTTGTAACATTTCATGATTTGGAGCTTGAAAGGGACACAGTTTTTCAGACAGAATTGTTTGTTTTTTAGGAGGTGCATAAAGCTCCCCTAAAGAATCAAAATGTAAAACTTTAACACAGAAGATGAAGTTCTGGCCTACTTGAAGTCAGTGGCAACACTTCCATTCAATAGGGCCAGGATTGTACATGGAGACTAAACTAATGCAGACATTGCATGTCGTTATTGATAAAAACGTGCCAAGCCCATGAGTTAGTGATATTGGTTTGCATTGCTGTGATGATATCAGTTAAATTTTTTTTCTCTCTCTCTGTGGGCTGGGAGTGCTGTGTGGAGGGTTATGCTTTCCTTGAGAAAGGAAATGTTGGATAGAATTCTTTAGCTCTCGCATCCTTCTGGAAGGTAAAAGTGCATCTTCCAGGATGGGGCTCTTTAAGTCTGCCACAAAATTTTTGGCATCTGGTTGTATTATTTTCTATGTAATTCACTTGATTTGGGTTCCTAGTAATTTGTTATTTCACTAGAAGGGCACTGGTCTTATCCATTCCACTCATAACACAATAATATGTAAATTCATCACATTTGAGGGCCTTTTTTCTTGTTTTCATAGGCTTTTTAAATTAATATAAACACTTAACTTTACATTAGTCACGTGCGAAAATGTGGGTCACTTATTATTTACCTTTAGTTATGTTTTGTAACAGAACAGAAAGAAAAATCTAATTCCTGTTATATTCTCTCTTTAGGGAAATCATGTGGACATCCAAGAGACCTAGCTAATGGCAAGATTCATATCACAGATCTCCTATTTGGTTCGAACATTACATTTTCTTGTGACGAAGGGTAAGGATGTCGAAGATTCCTCCTCCCCCCCTCCATACTACTACTGTTGTAGTCAGTACAAAGGTCTAGATAGCAAATTATGACAAACCTTCAGCGGGGCATTCTGGAGTATGAAGTTCCTGAAATAAATAGCTGCAACCTTTTAGCTGTTCTGCATGTTCAATGCAAAGAAGGTTGGGTCAGTGTTTCCGTTGTGTGAACCTTCCCTTTTTAGTACCTTGTATTCAAATTTGAAAAGATTTGCTTTCAAATCTTGGAATGGCTTTTTTTTAAATAGGGTCCTCAAAAATTTTTAAATATGCCTCCCCTTTATAAAAATTTTTCAAATATTGTGGTTGGTGTTGATATTTTGGTACACATCTAACATTGTATAATTAAATAGGTACATAGGGCAGAATTTTGTAATTTGTATTAACTTTATCTGCCTCTTTCTAGATGTTTGGGATATAGGGTTATGCATCAAACAAATAAAAACAGAATGCACTGAGGTCTTACACTGAGTGTTAGTTCTGAATTTGGTAGCCAATTATTTTCCTCCTTCTACAGTATCTTTGGCATTGCTTTGGTAATTTTCAAAGAATCAGCAGTGGTGAACTGGGTATCTCTAATATGTAAATCTCAGATGTCGATCCTTGTTAGCTGGAGTCACTTTTCTCACTTGCTATTTTCTGGCTTTGATCAGAATACTTAGCAAAATAAATAACTCTTGTCTTATAAGAATGGCATCACCTGAAATTCAGTGTGTCGTCACCACCTGCTGGCAGAACAGAAGTATACTCAAAATATCTGAGCTGATGGTTTAGAAGTTCGGTAATTTGTTAAGCAATTTTGCCTTTTAAAAAATGTTCTTGTTTAGGTTCAGATTAGTTGGACATAATACTAGTCTCTGTGTGATTGATGGAACAAGGGTCACGTGGAATCATGAACTTCCATTT
This sequence comes from Lepidochelys olivacea, assembly GCF_965140295.1. Classification (NCBI taxonomy): domain Eukaryota; kingdom Metazoa; phylum Chordata; order Testudines; family Cheloniidae; genus Lepidochelys; species Lepidochelys olivacea. Next base: position 4,863,404 of record NC_140431.1, on the reverse strand, counting down.
TGTGAAGGTAAGTGGATTTTATACATTTATGATTCTGTTCTGGTATTGCCAGTTCATGCAACTAGTTTAGGTAAATTGTGCTGTAAAAGGAATTCACTAGTACAGAAAATAAGTATTGTTAAAATGTTTAGTCTTGTTTATTTCACCATTTTAAAAGCTAACGGAGGTACCAGTCTGTTGAAAATGCCCAGAGATTACTGATAGCTAGCTCATATGGGTCAAATTCACTCACTCATTGAAAATCAGGAGTAAACTTTACCTGCTGAATAACTGATAACACAACTGTCAACTTGTGATTAATAGTTTACGTGGAATTTATGGCTGTCTCAAATTCATTCTGTCTACACTATATTGAAGAAAATAGTTCTACAACGGATTTGAGTTTCTGACTGATTTTAGGTGAACAGGATAGATTTTCATATATAATCCTGATACCCAATTATCCTGTTACTTTCTTTGTTTCACAGTAGGCTTTTTTCCATGACTTATTTGTAGACAGTTTTATGATTTCAACTTCTGTTTTGCTGTGTTCGGTTTCAGATTTATTGTTCGTATGTAGGAGCTACACCATGCTTGCTTTTTTCAGACTCTTAGGATATTTTATTCATCCAGTGCCATAAATGTATATTTGCTATTATGGAAATTCTTTTCAGTTACATTTTAATGGAAGGCTAGTCAGATTATTTCATTCTAGACTAAGTTTTAGATTTCTGCATACATTAGGGGCTTATTCTTTTAATAATTTTGAGTAATTATAGGGAAAAGGATTCAAATATAATTTCACCACATACAGGGGTTAATCAAGCATACAGGCTAACTGCATTTCTAGAAAAAGTTGTATTATGCTAACTTTCCTTTAATGTCCATAACATTTACATTTTTACTTCTGGTTTCCTAAGTAACAGAAAAGTCTTATCAAAATACATTCAGGTTTTCCAATTAAATATCTGGAAGATGTTAACATAATATTCATAACTTTCCTTCAGAAGGCACTGGGAAAACAAGTCTGTGATTTCCAGTGCAAATGTATTGACTTTTTTCAGTCTTTCAGAGAGCTCTTTTTTCCTCTGTTTTCTGTTAATCTACCATTTTACCATCTCCTTTCCCCAATATGCTGCTAACATAAAATTGTACATATTTACATCTCCATTTTCTCCTTTTCTGACCTTTTTTGGTGGTTTTGCACTTGTGTTAACCACAAACCCCCATTATCAAATAGTTTAGCTGATTCAGTGAAATCACTTTTAAAAAATTGTGTATTAGACACCTAAAATGGGTCAGATTGCAGGCTTTCATGCATCAGATCTATTGAAAATCCCCTTGCCTTGAATAATATTGCTGTAAAAATCCATAGGCTTCTGTAATTCTTTGCACTCGCCTGAATGACTGTTGCCCTATTGCCTGTAGACCGTGTACCTTGTTGTTCTGCTTGTTGCTATGGCAGTTTTTCTCCTTTCGGTTAAATGCTTTTTTTCTTAACTTTTAATATTTTCTAGCAATTCCATGTCGTCCGCCTCCAGACATTAAGAATGGGAGGCATTCCGGTGACTCCAATACTGAATACACCTATGGCTCAACAGTAACTTACAGCTGTAATACTGTACCAAGAGGCACAGACCCTTTCTCACTCATTGGAGAGGCATCTATTCACTGTACATCTGACAAAGACCAAAATGGAATTTGGAGTGGAGAGCCCCCTCAGTGTAAAGGTCACTATTTTTTGTAGCTTCTATAAAATCATACCAAAAGGATACTCAAGTTTAAGATTAAACATCTCAGATGGATAAAATAGGGCACCCCAGATGTCATGTTCGTGTTTTGTCTTTAACTTTGAATTCCTTTGCTTCTGTGGTATTGTTCAAATCCTAAACATTCCCATGTCAGATTTCTTAGTTGTTCAAAGGTGTCGCTGTTTAGTTTTCAGATATGTGGCATCAGGAGACTAGTATTTTTCTTTAAAAATCCCCACTGCTAGACAGTCCTGTCTCTTCCCCTGAGTTCCTTAATCTGAAAAAAAGATTCAACAGAATGTGTTGAACTGTGTGGGACAGGAGGACAAATAGATTTTGCTGGTTAGAAACTTGTAGTACATCCCTTCAGAACTTTAAAAGTAGTGGTAAAGATCTCTGAGCTCAGTTTTCATCTCCTCCTCACATGATATAGATTACTACTACAAAAAGGAGATCTGGTGTAGCTGATTGTCATAGAGCAGGGTTCACTCACCGCAAACAGTCCTTGAGCACTCTTTGGCAAGCTCAGTGTCATGTGCTTGTATTTATACTGTGAAATAACAATACAAACTCCCCACAGCAGAAGGCTCTTACCTTCTCCCTAGGGAGAGGCTGAGAGATCTTATCTGCCTGTGATCCTGGGCTTCTCCAACCCTTCCTTCCAGACTCTCTCTTCCTGTCTTTTAGCTGTCCTCAGCTGGTGAGCTGAACCACCCTGTTAACTGGTTAATCACCCAGTCCTTAACCAATTATCTCTCCAGTGTGCCTTAAGTGATGGCACTTTCCAAGTGCCCAGACTGGTGAGTCAGCTTTAGGCTACTCCCACACACACCGATATTATCTTTGTATTTCACTTGACTTTAAACAATGGTATGACATCAACATTTGACAGATATGTAGGCATGTTGCTTAATGCACCAATGCAGGGGTCTCAAATTCAAATGACCATGAGGGTCACATGAGGACTAGTACACTGGCCGGAGGGCCGCACCACTGACCGCTACCCCCCCACCGCTGCCCCAGCCCCACCCCACTCCACCCCTTCAGTGAGGCCCCACCCCAGGGGGTACAGGGTGTGGCAGGCGGCTCAGGGCAGGGGGTTGGGGTGCAGGAAGGATGCAGGGTGCAGCAGGGGGCTCAGGGCAGGGGTTTCGGCTACAGGAGGGGCTTGGGGGGCAGGTCTGGGCCGGTGCACACCGGGGGCAGGGCAGGCTGCCTGCCCTGCCCCCGCGCTGCTCCGGGAAGCAGACGGAACCTGGGGGAGGTTGGGGCACAGGGGTCTGTGTGTTGCCCTGGCGTCTCCTCCAGGTACTTCCCCCGAAGCTCCAGTTGGCTGGGAACAAGGAACTGCTGCCAATGGGAGCTTCGGGGAAGGTACCTGGAGGACCGGCCAGGGCAACACACAGACCCCTGTGGGGCCCCACCAGGTCCCGACCGCTTCCTGGAGCGGGGGGGCAAGGCAGGGAGGGAGCTTGCCCTGCCCCGGTGCATGTGGGGCCGGAGCCGCTCTAGGTAAATGCTGGGGGGGTGGGGGTGCCGCGGGGAGCTGGTGGGCCACAGAAAATAACCTTGCGGACCACACAGGCTGCGTGTTTGAGACCCCTGCACTAATGGAAGGCAGTCCACTATTATTATGAGCATGGTATTCTAACCTATGTAGAATAGAATCCTAATGAGCCCAACCAGCCAATCCCAAACTGATTTGGACAATGTTTGTATTAGTGACAAAGCTTGGAATTCTCCCTTCTCTTCGTACTAGCTAGCATTGGATGTGTTAGCTTTGTGTTGCTGTCAAATAGAGAGAATCTCATCCTCTGCAAGGGATAAAGAACTAGTAAAGACACAAGGGACCAAATCCTCAGTTGGTATAAACTCATGTAGTGCCCTTGAAATCAATTATTCTGTATAATTACCCCAGCTGAGAATTTGGACCAGGACCAGGGATCAGTGTTTGTTTGTAAAGAAGATTGATGGAGAGTGTAATCATAGGATGGGCTAGGGGAAATGAGAATATAAAGTTCAATAAAAGCAGGACAACAAAAAGCAAGAATATAGTAGAGTTGGATCTTGGGAGCTGAGGAACAAGAGGGAGAGTAGTGTTGATTGGTCAAGAGCAACAAATCCATTAAATGAAGAGTGAGGAAGCAAAGAAAAGTCCTGGAAGACATAAACCCACTAAGTACGAGTAGCAAAGTTAATGTTTTGTCAATTGGACATATGGACACCCTCAGTAAAATGTAGGGTTTTTTGTCTGAAGCGAAATTGTGTCATTGGTCTACTTAGTGTCACACGTAGCATGGTTGTGGTAAACCTAAGGGAATTTCTTCCTTAACCTTGCTATTTCTTGGACTTGTGAATAGGAATCCAATTAAGTGCAGTGTTGTGATTTAATATCTGTATGCATCTGTTTGGTGGTTTAGTTGAAGGCTCATTTTGATATACTTAATTTTTTCCCCCCTTGTCTAGCTCCAAGGTAGCTGTTGTAGAAATAAACCTTTAAAAAATTAGGTTGGGGGAGAAGGGGATGCAGAATTAAAGCCACTGTTTATTTAAAAAATGTAAAGAGATGCTATTCACATGTTTCAGGGCTTTATTTTTTCTTTAGAAGATGAGTTTTTCACATTCTTACCCATTTTCAGTGGTCAAGTGCAGTAACGCAGAAGTTGAAAATGGGAGAAAACTAAGTGGATTTGGTCCTTCCTATTCATATCAAGATGCCATTACATTTGAATGTGAGGCTGGCCACTTCATGGTTGGCAGTCATATGATTGTATGCCAAGCAAATAATTTATGGTCTCCTCCAGTACCAACTTGTGAAAAAGGTAAGTGCAAATGGGATTTGAGAGGTCAACTTCCCTTACACATTGCGCACACAGCATTATAAAAATCTACACTTGTTCTTCCAAGACTTGGTTAGACTACAAGGTTGTTTAGAGTGAAGAAAGGAAATGCAAACTTTAGACCTAATGTGGGATTTCTCCAAAGCTCCTAAGGAAGTTCATCTCTACTAGCTGATTTTTTTTTTGTGGGGGGGGGAGAGGCATTCTGACATTTCAGTAGTAGCAGTGGTTGCATCTATTGAGCATGAAAAATACAAGTGAGTGTTGGCATACTGTGTTGGCAACTGAGCACATGGTGTTTAATTCTCTCTCCCAGTGGTTTCCTGTAGATATTGAAGAGGAAAGGGGATAGCATGGGTCCCTGTGGAATCTCACAGGTGAGGGTCATCCATTAGGAGGAGCCATCAGCCATTGTTTCAACCTCTTGAGTACTGAGTCATCTGCTCCTTCTGTGTCATGTAGATGGATTAGCAGTTTGCTTATGGTCCACTGTCTCAGAGGCAGCAATAGAGGTCAAATAATATGAGCAAATCTCGTGATCATGGACATAGGCAAGAAGTTTATTGTCTTGTGCCCTTAGAACAGTCTCTGTGCTATGTCCTGGTCCAAGCCCTAATTCGGAGGCATCCTGGTCACATGCTGTTGGAACTTCCAGAACACCTTGCTTCTGCTTTGATTTGTAAAAATGTATTTATTTTTTACTACAGTATCTCAAAGTGTCTGCCGTGCTCCACAGTTCCCAAATGGAAAAATGCTTCCATCAAAACCTCAATATGTCACTGGAGATGGTATTACGTTGACGTGCAAGGCGAATTATGTCTTGCCCAATGGTGCAAAATCTATGACTAGTCACTACAAAGGAAACAATGTGTGGGATCCTCCTGTACAAACCTGTCAACATAAGTCTAGATAAGAATGTCATGGTCCTTTCCGCTGTTGCTTCACAGGCATGTGCATTAACACAGATGTTTCCAAATGCCTAGAATCTGCAGAAGCAACATTACCATTAAACTCAAGTTTAAGATAAATAGCTTTTAATTGTCAGCCATTAGGGTTTCTGCATTGAGGGGGAGTTTAAGGTTTTGATTATCCTTAAATGTACGCAGTAGCTATTATTTTCTAAGTTACTTTGCCCAGGAATGGGATGTTGAAGAGTTTTTCAGGGTGCAGTTATGGCTTCTTGAGGATTGGGAAGCTACTGTTTTGCAAGGGGCTTGGTGATTATGGAAATAGTACTTCTCAGAGAGAAGCAGAAGTAGTGGCTGTAGTTCCCTACTGGCTTTTACTAGGCAGGAAGGCCATGGACCCATTTCACAGCTTGTGGTTTAAATGTTTTTTTAGGGTTTCCTGAGCTATGGCATACATGGTGGAGTCGTGCTGTTGAGTTGTGGAGTGGATAATATGATCTGTTCAGGGGTGGATTTGTCTTTCCCAGTTAAGCTTGACTGATTATCAGTGAAGTAAGCTGAGAGTTCTTGGTAATGGTCAATGCTTGGGTCTGATGTCTGGGCTGAGTAACCCGAGGGCTATGTGAAATAGCTTTGCTCGCTGATATTGACTCACTGATGGCAGAATAGAGTGCTCTTTTTGCTGCCTTCACTGCAGTGACGTAGTCGTGCAAGAGCCAATGCTGCTGGCAGGTGCATTCAAAATATTTTATTCATTAGTGTGCTTTATCTGCCATAGTTCATCTGTGAACAGTGGTGATAGTGGTGGAGAATTGAGCAGCTTGGGGCCAAGGCATCAGTGACAGTGGACGTTAGATGTACTAACTCATTGGCAGCTTGGTCTTGCATGTGTGTGACTGTGAAAGTTTAAAACATAGAGGAGTTCAGGAGTCTTTAGGGGCATAGTAGCTGTGGTTGTTCACTACCTTGGTGGAAGGAGGAAGCCTCTGATCTTTGCCTGGATGAGGAGGAGGTGGTGGTTAGACCAGGAGAGTAGTACACTGGTGATGTCTCAATAGCCACTGCTAGGCTCAGGATAGGCTCTAACATATGTCTGGCTGCATGTGTGGGCCCAGAGACTGCCCTGAAGAATCCCACAGAAGCCAAGGGGACAGACCTTTGTGTAGCATCTGCATTGTCTATGGGGAGGACAAGATCTTCAGGACAAGAAATCTTCACCCCTTTTCCACCACATCAAGTACAAGTTAGTCTTAGCTTCTAAGGCTGTACACAGTTGTCCCTTGCTTACCTGTCCTTTTTTCATTTGTTAGCCTTGATGTTCCGTGTGACTGCCTCTCTAGCAACTATCTCTATATCCTACCTATAGGCCACCCTTCTTATCTTGCCAGACCAGCTCCTTCTCCTTAGGAGGCCCTTCTAATATGCTTATCAGAAAATCAGGCAAGTAATCTGCTTGCATGTTCTGTTATGTCTCTTAGAACATTAGCTGTTTGTGAGAGATTGGTAGTTATTCCCTGCACTGCCCTTGCCAAAGGACAGTACATCGAGCTGTCCTGTGAATGATCGTTGCCCAGCTTCTGGGATGTATGTCCTTGGCCAGACATGATAAATATTATTGAGTCATTAAATTATTTAAAATGAATCTGAGTCCAGGGCACGTCACTCCTTTATTTTTACAACAGTACCTCCAAGTGTCTGTGGCGCTCCACAGTTCCCAAATGGAAAAATGCTTCCATCGAAACCTCAGTATGTCACTGGAGATGGTATTATTATCTTGACCTGCGAGGTGAATTATGTCTTGCCTGATGGTGCAAAATCAGTGACTGTTCACTGCAAAGGAAACTGTGTGGGATCCCCCTGTACAAACTTGCCTAAATAAGTCTAGATAAGACTGTCATGTTCCTGCTTCAGAGGCACATGCATTAACACAGATGTTGCTTTTGCAGAGTCTAGGCATGAGGAAACTCTCTCTTACAAGGTAAATAGAGATTCTCTACTGAGGGTGGAGTTAACATTTTACCTTTTTAAATGGACTGAGTGACTATCTTAAGAGGTTCTAAAACCATGTGCTTTCTTGTCCTCTTAAATCTGGGGCAAAGGGCTTTTGTTCACAGGAGCGCTGCAGATCTGTCTGTTGCTTTATCATCTGAAGCACCTTGATGTATACAGGTGTGGAATGGGGGGTTACAGACCTTTTTTAAATTGTTTTTAAAATATGAAAACTATTTTAAAGGGTGGGGCATAGCACAGGTACAACTAAAGTTTTGTTTGGCTTTATTGGTAACTGTTGCTCTAATGTGATTTTTATATAAGATGAGGACTAATGTACCAACAATTAATAGATGCCCTCTAAGTAAAATGGAATATTTAGTATGTGGAGTTTAATTTTCATTTAAGTGGAACTTTCACACCAGCTCTGTCTCTGCTGTCTTTGTCTGATCTTTCGTAAAGCACCAATGCCAAGAGCACCAAAGAATGCACTCCCCACAAGGGGAGTGCATGCTGCATTCTTCATATTGGAGGGGAATGAACTCTTAATAGAGCTCCTTAAGTGACATGACAAACAGCTTTATTAATACAGTTTTTGAGCCTTTTTCTGTCCTAATACTTTCTCTATTGATGAAGATTAACTCCATGCTGTGTGAGGGGCTTTCAGACTGTTGGTTGGATGGCTATTTTAACTCTTCCAGTGCCTCTCATTAGCTCATTTGTTAGGATAAGCATTGTATAAATGCCTATACATAAATAATAGTAAATCAGTGGAAATAAACAGGTCCATGAGACTGTAAGATTCCTGTCTACATAATGTGGCTGTTTTCCACTCCTTCAGTAAATCAGTGCAAAGTAGACAAACATGAAAAATGTTGAGTAAGTTACAGAACAGGTGCTCTGAAATGTGTTTGGTTCTAACCAAACATCTTAAAAGTAGCAGAAAGATTCAATGGGGTATGTATTTTAAAATGCATGTGAATGGAAATATTTTTAAAATGGGAAGCCTAATCTCATTTGCACTTGGGTTTTGTATTACTTTGTTTTAACAAGTGTGTGTTTCACTTTTTCATCTTCAGAGGTTTGTCCAGACCTGGTCATCTCTCATGGAAGAGTAAAGTCTGGAGCAAAACCTCATTATGTTGGAGATCATGTTACAATTGAATGTTATGCAGCCTACACAATGCCTGGTGAACCTACGATTCATTGCACTGATAAACTTAAATGGGAGCCTGTAATTCCAGAATGTAGACTACGTAAGTATAAATGTGATAAATTCTAAAAAAACATTTTGCAAAAAAAATGCATATTTCATATTGTATGACACCCGAATGCTATCTGGGATTCAGGAAGTTGTCACTTGGGGACACTTTCTCATTTAAGAGGTATTGTTAATGCACATTGTTTAAAGAGTTTGGGGTGAGACATGGCTAATCCCTTTCTATTTGAGAGTTTTATTATATAAATTAGCCTTCTATTAGATTTTATTTATCTAGACACAGTACTTGGAAGACTATTCCGTATGTCTTTTATTTTTAATTGGTTCTTGTTCTAATTTAACACTTATGCTGGATTTTCTTGGAGACAGTCCAGTAGAGATTAATACATGTACACCTCCTTGTATAATTACCATTCATGCTCTTAAATTGAATTCACCCTTTTTTGTTCTAGGTGTGTACATCATAATAATTTGTGGTAAGTACTTTATTAACACCAAATGAGATACATGAAATATAAAATAAGCATCACTGTATAAAATCAGTGTTTTACTTCTATTTCAATTCGTTGTACGTGACTGCAGGAACGTACAGTGATTTCGGAGTTTCTCTTACTGAATTACTTGCAAACTCCTTTGCAATGCTGTAAAGTTCCTGAAAAAACTGATCAGGTGTATTAGCATCAACTGCTATAAATCATAGTTTTAATGTAAAGTGGGGTTTTTCTTGTTTGTCATCTATGTAATAAAAATCAGAGCAAATTTTTTTTGTTAAATTCTGCAAAGAATTTGAAGCACATTTTTGGCTTTGTATTGGAACCTGTTGGGTTTTGTTGGAACTATAATTAGGCAATAACAGGTCCATCATGAACGAGCTGTGCCTCCCCCATCTTACAAAAGGTTTTTCTCCTCTCTCCCTCCCTCTTTAGTACTTGGTTTTCAACTTTTAAATTTTGTGGACTGCTTAAAACAAAAAGATCCTCTCTTGGACTCTCTCTCTGGCATTCTTACTTCAATGCCACAACTCTCTGGCCACCCTAGAGCATGGTTATTTTAACAAGCAGCATTAGGCATAGTCACAAGGTTTACTTACCCCTTGTGGTTGCAGCTGGGGATTAACTCTGCTGAGGCTGACATTCCCTTCCATCACTTGCTTATGCACCATCCCTCTTGGTCTCTAGGACTCAGTGCTTCCTCTCCATTGTTTGGCTCTCCAGCCAGATCACTATACAGCTTTCCCCTTTCACGTTAACAAAGTCACCAGACCAGGTGTCATTCCGGGCAGTCTTTTGATTCAAGATTGTGCCACTCCCAGTGGCTGGTAAGGAAACCCAGGCCCTCCCACTACTACAGCTTGTAGCTCAGGGACCCTACAATCAGGAGCCAAGGTCTGCACGATCTCAACTCTTACTGCCATTTCCATGGGCTGCTTCCTACACTGCCCTCTGCTGGCTTTCTTCTCCACCACCTTTCTGAGTAAACCCTTCCCTCAGAGCCTAGGTCTTGGGCTGCTATTTCCCTGAGTTTCCACCTTCTGTCTTCACTAACTCCAACAATAACTGCAAACTTCCACATTACAGCCCTTTTGCTTGCCCTTCCTGGCTTTATACAAGCCCCACCTACTCCTGCCAGATGGGCACTATCTTCAATTAGTGCTTGTCAACCAAGTCCCATGCAGCCTAACAGGTTAATTAGTCCCTTCTGAGCCATTTTAACCCCTTCACGGGTGGTTGTGATAAGGTGTTCACAGCCATTCTTAAAGAGAGAGAATGCCAGTGAAGCTCCCTGTAATGCAATGGGTGCAGCTTTACCATTTTGGGTCTTCTTTTTCCTCTCCCCTGAGGTAAGTTCACTAGCTGTGTGTTCCTTTGAGCACTGAGTATTTAATACTTTTTGATTAAAGATTCAGAGGTGGGGGGAGATTGTATTGTGGTTGAACACGTGCATTGCTAAAAAGCATCATGAACTTCATTTCTAAACCTGTGACGTTCGTTAATCATGGGTGTGTTCTTGAGCTAACAGTGACTTGTCACCCAATTAAATTTTTTTTTTTCCTTTCAAGTAATTGTAATCGCTGCAGTGATGCTGATAGTAACTTTGGTCTATAAGAAAAATTTTTCACAGAAAGGGTAAGTCTACACCTGTTCCTTGTGCTTGTTTGTCAGCTTCCTGATACCTTTCCTTTTTGCATAAGCCAGTATGGTAGCTACTTGAGCTTTCATTAGCCTTTGTATTCACTAACCTATGAAAAATTCTAGCTTTTAATCTACTTTTACAAATTCAGTGTTGAACCTGTTCTCACTTGGCTCTGATAATTACCCACATAAAAGCTGTGAATTAACCTTAAAGACTGCACATGGCCTTTTCCCATATAGTAAGGCATTTAAGCTCATAATGCCACTACATAAATCCATGGTACACCCACAAATGGAAGGATGCATGCAGTTCTGGTCACCATCTTAAAAAGATATTTAAAATTGTAAAACTATAGCGAAGGGCAGCAAAGGATGATGAGGGGGATGGAGCAGCTTCTGTATGAGGAGAGATTAAGACTGGGACTAATCATCTTGGAAAAGACCCAGCTGGGGGTGGGGGAATATGATCTACAAAATTATGACTGGTGAGGAGAAAGTGTTCACCCCTGCACATAACACAAGAACTAGGAGTCACCTGATTAAATTAATAGGCAACCGGTTGAAAACTAGTAAGGGAGTACTGCAGACAACCTGTGGAACTCATTGTCATGGGACACCATGAAGGCCAAAAGTATAACTGGGTTCAAGAAAGAATTAAGTTAATGGAGATGTCCATCAATGGCTATTAGCCACAATGGTGAGGGACACAACCCCACGCTCTGGGCTAAGTTCCCTAAACTTTCAACTGTCAGAAGCTGGGACTGAACAACAGGGGGTGGATCACTATTAAAATTGCCCTGTTGTGTTCATTCCCCATGAAGCATTTGGCACTGGCCAACGTCGGACAGGATACTGGGCTAGATGGACCGCTAGTCTGACTAAATATGGCCATTCTGAGGTAGGCTTAGTTCTGACACAGGACCCTAGGAATACAATTTTCTTGTGGAAGGAATATGCCTGTGCCCTGCTCAGAAGCACACCAGTTTTTCCCCCAGTAATTTAGATGGTAGCACACACTTGTGCCATCCTCATCAGGTTTTGTAACTCTGCTGCCTCCAGGGCAGCTGACATCAGTAGGGAAGAATCTGTAAGACCCATTGCTTGGCCATTCAAAATACTTTATTTTTCATGTCTGTCTGTTCCTCAAAAGTATCTTTTTCATCTCATCAAGAATCCATTTGAATAAATGTTTAACAGGTAAATTAAATCCCCCTGCACACCCACAACACAAGGGAAAGCTAAAACAGCATGCATGCATGTGTAACGTTCAATTTTTATTTTATACAATACTTTCATACTATTCAAAATACAAAACAGTAGGTAGTATGGAAAAAAAGATGTATAGTGTTTAAATTTTGAAACTACCCAATAAATACAAATGTTTGACATTTCATTTGTATAGATTCCTAGCAAACCTGTATAGTGGCAGAAGTAATTTTTGTAAATTAAAAAAAAAAAGGTGAACATTAGAACCTGACCTTGCTCTGAGAACAGTGGGCCCTGCATCCATGTAGTTCTCAGGTAAGGACTGGAGCCTAACTGAATTCATGAGGAGTTTCCTCTTTGTAATACATTGCATACACTTTTCATGAGGTCCACTTTCTAGGACAAGTTATTTATTTTTTACGATGGTAATAAGCATTTGTTAGAATCTTATGGGGGGAGGGGAGTGGGGACAGAACATACTTTCAGAAATATTTAGTGTAGAGAAACTCAAAGGGATGTAAAGAACAAAATACAGGGCTTAAGCCTCACGTCAGCAAAGCACTTAAACACATGCCCAACTTTAAGCAGGTGAATAGTATGGTTGACTTCAGAATTTACCTTTAAGTGTTTTGCTGGATCCAGAGCATTAGCGCACCATGTGCTTTTTTCATTAACTAGACTCCATGAACCTTTGACACTTTTTAAGTGCAAGAGCCAGGTTAATTTTTAACAAATCAAAATGAGGTTTATGCTCCCACTTGTCTTCTGTGAAGGGCAGGGAGATTTGAAAATGGAGACCATTCAACAGACTGTTTTGGCTCCAATATTAGATATAGACTAGAGCTTATTTTGGAAATCGCTGCAGGCACCAAACTCTGTATTCAATTTCTAAACTTAAGGCTCCTGTAAAAATAATCTCACCAGCTATTTCCCTCTTTCCTCCACTCCCTTGGGCTTAACTCACCATGCATAGAGAATATTAATCAATTAGACTTCCCCCTCCTCTGCTGTTCAGCTCATACCAAACTAATGAAAACGGCCAAGAAGCATGCATGTTAAAGGCTAAAGTACCAGATGAAATTGAAGCATCTGCATTAAAGAATTAATTGAAACATTAAAAGGTATAGTTTAAGCTTCCTTTCCATTTGAAAATGTCCAAATTAGATGGCTTATTCATATTTCCAAGGGAAATGTGGTATGTAACTGCTATGCATTGGGTGAAGACCACAAGTTACTTTCATAAGTCTTCCTGTATGGTATGTATTTTTTGGACTAATTCATTCTCATGTGTTACCTCCTTTTGATAAAGGAGAAATATTGTCACTTCAAACCTGGTGATGTACAGTGGTCCTTATCAGATGCAGTTTGGTTTAAAGTGGTTTTTTTAAAGGCATGCATGAAATATTTCAGATTTTCATTTTAAAGTACTGGTGGCTTAAGTTTTTCAGTAAAATTGTTTTCATAAAATACTCTTTCGTGATTACAAGGAAGTAATTATAGCAATGTAGGGCTGGAAGAGGCTGCAAGCGGTCATCTAGTCCAGCCCCCTCACCAAGGCAGGACCAGTACAACTAGACCATCCTTGACAGTTTTGTCCTATCTGTTCTCAAAAGCCTCTAATGATGGGGATTCCACAACTTCCCTTAGAAGCCTATTCTAGTGCTTAACTATCCTTTATAGTTAGAAAGTCTTTCCTAATAGCCAATCTAAATCTTCCTTGGGTACAGATTAAGCCCATTGCTACTTGTCCACCTTCAGTGGACATGGAGAACAATTGATCACCATCCTCTTCGAAACAAAAAAAGTGTTAAAGTTTTTAGTAAACTACTAAAAATAGAAAGTCGAAAAAAGTTTTGACTTAGTAAGGAAACTGTTTCTATGCTTGTTACATATGAATTAAGATGATTAAGAGCAGCATTTTTCCTTTTGCATAGGAAAGTTTCAAAGCTGTATTAAGCCAATGTTCAGTTGTAAACTTTAGAAAGAACCAATACATTTTGTTCAGAGTTACAAACATTTCAGTTATGAACAACCTCCATTCCCAAGTTCATAACTGAGGTTCTACTGTACTTTAATTGATAAACCTGGTGGACCTGTATAATTGGCAACAATTGTGGTTATTCTTACACCTCAGTTGAGTCAAAATGTTTATTTCAAAATCATCAGTTATATTTCAAACCTATCAGAACAAGGGACCAACCTGCTGCTTTTCACTGTGCTCAGTGGTGACAAAGTTCTGGCAGTGTTTTTTAACACTAATATATATTAGTGCAGTGCAAGACAAAACAATACAATTTTGGGTTTACACTCTGGAGGGGGTGTGCACTTGAGTGCTGGACAATCCCAATGCTGGACAGTTTTACATGCAGAGATAACAAGTCCTTTGAAACCAGAGTTTCCCTTTATCCCAGTCTCAAATCCTTCAGTATGGCTTCCAAGAAGGTGGTGGTAATGGACCGGAGATCTAACATCTCAATCCTGGCTGCTTCCAAAAGGTTTATTAGAAGGATATTCAGTTAAAAAAAAATTAAGGTTAAACTCTTTTCTGTATTGTAACTGATAAATTTTAGGTATCTAGTTTCAAGTTGGATAGTCTGGACTACAAATTACATCCCTTACAGCCATGCAGCTTTTGGTTCTTAATTTATGCGACTGGTTCACATGTCTCCAACAGTCCTAAATATGCTTAAGGAAGTGACTTCTCAGGAGCATGGGATTCCTAGCTAATTGTAAAATAAACAGCGTTAGTGTTTTGTAGTTACCAACATTGTGACAATCTCTTCAACCAAAATAATCCATATATAACAAGCATTTCAGGAGAGCAGAAATGCAGGATGTTAACAGCTTGATAACTGCTTTAGTTTAAAAAAAAAAACCACCCCAATGTCATAGGAGCCTATTTGCATTTTAACTTTTTATAAGTGTACCTGCAGCCAGTATGTCTCTGAAGTAATAGAAAAGATGACTTGGAAAATATTGCCAGTTTTGTTAACAGGAAGAAATATGCTAAATTACCAATTAAAACAAATGAGATTATATGAAAAATAAAAATTCTAATTCTTGTTTTTGCAGGAAACATGTCTCCACTTCACCTACTGCTGAATACACCTCGTGTAAAACTTGATTGATTGGAGGGGAAGGAGCAGTGCTGAAAGAATTCTTTCACAGATGGAAAAAGGACTGCATTTGCACTATATTTCTGTAGTGGAATATTTAGCACCTACTTTCACCAGAATTGAAGATGCTTTCATCTTAGATTTTTCTTCTCCTTTTGTGATTGACTGCTGTAGATATGTACCGCATCTTTACTAAGGCACAAAGCCAGAATGTATACCAGTACCATCCCTTTTAGCTCACTTGTCTGTGTGAAATTAACTTATACAAAGTTTTGTGCCCATAGCCTTTTCACAGCAGCCTGGAATACTAAAACTCTGCATTCAGGGCATTATGCCAGCTGCCTTCTTTCTCTGCCTTGCAGCATCCTGCTTCCAGAAGAGACTAGGCAATGAGAGAGTGCGTGGTAGGTTCTTGATATGATTTATGTTGCATTAGTGGCCATATTGTTTAAATTTAAGTACCTCTATTTTAGGAAGGTGACTACCTACTGAAAGATATGGTGCCTAGTTTAATTTTCATAACTTAAGTTTTGCACATCATTCCCTTTATATTTGCAAGTACTAAATATGAAACTAAACTACTTCTCTTGCTGTCCACTGCTTTTGGATATATTGTGCATCTAAACCAGGTTTTTGTAACCTTCCTCTTAAGGCAATTAATTGGTCTTGGTGGGCAACAGGGGGAGTCTGGGTAGTAATTCTGTCCCAGTTAAGATTGCAAAGGACCGCCTTGAATGGGGAATCAAGAGAGTGACCACATCAGAAACACTTCTTGCGCCTCAGACTTGCTAGATAATGAAGGTTTCCCACTGGAAGTGATGGAAGATGCACACAACTGTACAAAGTGCAGGCACATACACTCTTTTAATTGCAATATAAAGACAATCTTGAGGTGGAAGTTGGATGAGGACAGACTTTTTTCCCCCCTTGCTGAAGGACAAGCAAACACTTGTCAGCTGAAACAGCTCAAAAAAATTATTACATTAGGGATCTTGGATAGGGGGTTTCCTACTGGAGTTGGGGGTCTTCGTGCATATCTGAAATCATATACTTTCCCATATGGTGGGCTCTGAATTGAAGCTTGGATTGAACTCAGCAGCTATAACTCGAAATGTGTATCATTATGAAAACTGTCATGATCTGTTTATCTCATAGCCATGTGTGGCAAAGCTAATAAACCATTCCTCTTTCTTTTACCACAGACCATCTAGGCAGTTCTGTTACAGGTTCACTTTCCCACAGAAGGAAGTGGATGCAATTTAAGTCTGTTTTTATTTCAGCTATTCATTGTTCTGTGTGATATGGATGTATATATTTGTATTAGTACTTTTAGCATTTCTGATCAGAAACATTTGTTTGAATAATTTTGATCCCCTAGCACACTATCAAACAGTAATATTCTGTGGGGTATGCTTAACAAGGAAGGGCTAGATTCTCAAAAACTTTTTGGTGTCCAGAAAAATCACTGGAATTCACAAAGTCTAGGCTGGCTGTGCAATGAATTGGGAGAATCAGAAGCCAGAGCATGGGATTCACAAAAACCAGCATGTTTTTAAGATGCTCCTTGCAAAAGGTAGCCAATAGGTGGTACAAAGCCAAGGCATATGTGCTAAGCTCTACCCCTCTCTGAGATTGGTACCTCCCTGCTGTGAATCCTGGGGTGTAAAGTACCTACACTGTTTTTGCAAGAAGCCTGGGGTGTTGCTCAAGCTTGCATCCGCTCAGTCAACATTTATCCATCATACAACAGCTTCTACATTGGTCCAGCAAAAGGGAGCATGCACTTAAGAGAGGCATCTGCTCCAGTGACTCTTAAAATTATTCACAGTGCAACAGGTTTCAACAAGAGATACTGAAAGACTCCTACCACATGGCTAGGGCACTCACTGAGCAGTGGCAGATCCCTGTTCAAATCCCTTCTCTTCCTCAGGTGGAAGGGGGACTTGAACCATGGGTCTCCCAAGTGAGTACCCTATTCACTGGGCTAAAAGTTGGAAGGAAAATCTGTCCCCTCTTCCCTGTCCTCTAGTCATTTTGTGCAAGCTCATCTATAGGGCCTTGATCTTGCTTACCTGATAGGGCCCCACAGATGAGCTGAGAACCATCTCGCTTTTCCTGGTTGAAACACCGTTCTGGGGTTTAGGCTTTAATTACAGTATCAAAATAGCTTTAACAGCTAGGACCCTGGTCCTGCAAAGACTTACATAGTGGGACTATTCACAATGTGTATAAGAAAACATTGTTAGACTGGGGGTAAAATTGTTAATTCCAGGAATTGCTCATAATGCCTATTATATCAATCATTGGATTGTTATATAGTGCCTTTCAGCATTAAGGGGGTGGAGGGGGAGCTATTTAAAATGGAAGGCAATTGTAAAATGCTACAGTGTGATTTTAACCATATTCCTTATTTAGTACGATTAATGTTCAGTTTATGAACACAAGAAGGATTTGTCTTGTATTCTTAATAAAGTGATGATTTTTAAGTGAAGTGTTTGTCACTCATTCTCCTTTGATTTTTAATAAGCAGCATGCTATGTGACTACTAGTCTGACTTATTTCAGATTTTGCCATTTCAATTTTACTTTTAAAAGTGTTTGATCCAGTTCATCAATCATCGTGTTGGGGAAAAAAATACTATTTTGGGTTGTCATAAATCAAAAAATGAGTTACTTGCATAGCTCTACTCCCATACATATTTTATACTATGCTCACTTTAGACTTACAGGGATGCAACGTATCACCATCCAGTAGATAAATTAAAACTGCATGAAGTAATATTCAATTTTAACTTCATTTGAAATATTCAATTTAAACACAAGTTATTGCAAGTATTAATCTATCAGGGGAGTTGTATTCAGATATAAATTTAACTGTCAGTTACTAAAGATGATGGAAACTGGACTGGAGGAGTGAAAATAAACCATGCTTGCACCTGTCAGTCTTTACATGAGCCAGAGGCCAATACTATCTTGATTTAAAAGAAAAATTAAATCAAAGTAGGTCACCCACAGTTGAAAGACAAATAGCTGTTTTACTGGCTTGCTGAATGTAAGTCACCAAGAAGGTGGGGGAGGGTGGTTTTTTTATATATGTGTGTGTATACACACCCCCACTCACCCCCCTGCACCTCCTTGTCCACTGAATAGGAAGAATCTGCACTACCCTATGTGTGACCCAAAACAGAGAACCCTTCATTGAAACTATTCCTACCAGTTCAACAGAATACAAGCACAAGTATGACATTAATACACACACTTACGGTGCAAGATGACACTTTTGCTGAAAGCATTCTGGGACCTCCGTGATGTGAATATAGGTGCTTGTGGAGAGGGGAAAAAGAGAGTTTCCATTAGTGTTGCTTTTCCCCCTACATCATAACCGATTTCAAATGGTGCTAGACAAAAACAAACTCTGAACACCAAGAGAGATCGGTCAGCCTGTGTAAGAGATGTTTTCCCAGCTGAAAGGAGGGGAGTCCTCTAGGTCACAGCCACGGGTCTGTTTGAAAAAAAAGACTGCTGTACCAATGGTCTGACTGCATGCTTCTGGATAAGCCACAAAAGCCTCTGAAACGTAGTCAGTTTGAAGAAACTTGCCTACCGTAGACCTCAGTATCTTCAGTGGTCTGCATTAAATATGGGAGGGTTATGGCTTTACTTGTAACAGGAGCTACTGGAAATAAGTAATCCTTGATGTTTTGTTTTTTAAACGGTAACATCTTTCTCAAGAAAATAGCCTGATACTCAGTACACGAGCTTCCACCACCTACTGGAAAGAGAAGGGGTCAGAATTTCAGAGGTGCTGAGTACCTACAGTTCCAGATAAGCACCAGCAGCTCCCGTTGACTTTATCACTACTGAAAAGCAGGTGCTAAAATACCATGATTTATTACGGCACTAATGGATATATGAAATTAACCATCATACCAGTCACTTAAGCTTCCCATATTGCTTATCTAGATACAGTACTAATCAGTCTTCACACAACCTGATAAGTGTTTTCACTGTGGACACTTTGAAGGATGAGGATCCACAAAGGTAACTAAAGCACTTAACTCCTATTGAAATCAGTAAGTACCTTTGTGGATCCCACCCATTATGCTCATCCTTACTTGGGTAAAAATACATTCCAGAGAAGTTCTTCCTTGCAACAACCCTAAATGTGACTGTTAAAAATCCAATAGCTAACTAAACTGACACACAAGGGATGCTTCAAAACTTGCCACTCAGTCTAAAACTAACCTGAAGAGTTGACCCATTTGATGAAGTTAGCAAGCTGCTTCTTGGATCTTCTTTTCCCATGTTGTAATTCTTACTCCTAGAACACTGATTTCAAATGGTGCTAGATACAAAGATGGGAAAATCTAAGCCACCATGTGAAACCAGCTTCCAGAAGAAGACATCTCTTTGCATGGCCACCATCTAAGACAGAAAAACAGCCTTCTTTAAAGTGTCTAAAAAAAAAAATGTTGTTACAGGATTATTGTTTCATTTTAGAGCACTGAAAGTATCCTAGTACTAATCACTCTTTGTCCTTAATTTTTTTTAGTTAAGATGGTGTCTTCCATTTAGTTATAATTTTATTTATTTATTTATTTATTTTGCTAAAATGGTCACTGTCTCAAAATGTAGGTTCACCAATAGGACAGCATTAAAGACTCTTCTATTACTGAGCCCCTGCTTAACCTGGAAACTGAAAAAAGCAAAACAGCATGTAAGGATCATTAGCCCAGTGTGGGTAGGCTCCTATCTTTAAACCAGGTTTGTAACTGTTTAAACTGAAGACCCTTCCAACTAAAAGGATTTATTGTAGCATTTGATAGGTCAGTGTGGATGGATCTGAACAGTGTTCTACCATAGGCAACCGTTGATCCACTGGATCATGGTGCACACGTAAGAGGTCTAGTCATGTGCCTGCCAAGTCCAATGCGAAAGTGACACAGCTTGTTATAAATTTCAGATCCATGGGTTGTCTGAGTTGGAGTCCAAGATTACAGCACACTTCCTTCTTTCTCACTTTGCTTTCATCCTCTGGGTCAAAGCCGCTTCATGATGAGCTGCACCCATTGCTGGATAGTCCCTCCAGATTGGACAGGATTCTGCTCACTTCTCCCAGCCTTCTACATTGATGTTGAACGACTTCATATTATTATTGCACACATTGTGGTACCACCATAAAAAGCGACCACTTTCTCGAGCCATCTCAAAACTTGCTTTACAAAATATTCTTGGGGATATGGTCTCCTCCCATTCTTCCAACATGACCGAGCCATTTCAACCTCCTCTTCTTGATAGTGGTCTGTAAATGTGTCAGTCCTGCACACTCCAGCACCTCTGCGTTTGGTATTTTGTCTTCCTACTTAATTTCCAGGATCTTGTGTAGGCATCTCATGTGGAAGCTATTCAGTCTCCTGTTGTGCCTACCACATGTAGCCCACATTTCTGACAGCATACGAGTCTCGTAGATTTTCACCTCAGTCAACCGTTTGCTGTTATTCCATGCACATTTCTCGAATACCCCAAAATTCTTAGCTGCTTTTCCAATCCTGTTGGTTCAGTCTGAGGGTCAAGATTCCTGCCAATCGTAGCAAAAGCTGTTTACGATGCCATGAGATTTACCCTCCAGAGTTATGTCAGGCATTGGTTCTTCCACCCTTCGGTATACGATCACAGAGTCATAGAATATCAGGGTTGCAAGGGACCTCAGGAGGTCATCTAGTCCAACCCCCTGCTCAAAGCAGGACCAATCCCCAACTAAATCATCCCTGCCAGGGCTTTGTCAAGCCTGACCTTTAAAACTTCTAAGGAAGGAGATTTCACCACCTCCCTAGGTAACGCATTCCAGTGTTTCACCACCCTCCTAGTGAAAAAGATTTTCCTAATATCCAACCTAAACCTCCCCCACTGCAACTTGAGACCACTGCTCCTCGTTCTGTCATCCGCTACCACTGAGAACAGTCTAGATCCATCCTCTTTGGAACCCCCTTTCAGGCAGTTGAAAGCAGCTGTCAAATCCTCCCTCATTCTTCTCTTCCGCAGACTAAACAATCCCAGTTCCCCCAGCCTCTCCTCCTAAGTCATGTGTTCCAGTCCCCTAATCATTTTTGTTGCCCTCTGCTGGACGCTTTCCAATTTTTCCACATCCTTCTTGTAGCGTCGGGCCCAAAACTGGACACAGTACTCCAGATGAGGCCTCACCAATGTCGAATAGAGGGGAACGATCACATCCCTCGATCTGCTGGCAATGCCCCTACTTATACATCCCAAAATGCCATTGGCCTTCTTGGCAACAAGGGCACACTGCTGACTCATATCCAGCTTCTCGTCCACTGTAACCCCTAGGTCCTTTTCTGCAGAACTGCTGCCGAGCCATTCGGTCCCTAGTCTGTAGTGGTGCAAGGGATTCTTCCATCCTAAGTGCAGGACTCTGTACTTGTCTTTGTTGAACCTCATCAGATTTCTTTTGGCCCAATCCTCTAATTGGTCTAGGGCCCTCTGTATCCTATCCCTACCCTCCAGCGTATCTACCTTTCCTCCCAGTTTAGTGTCATCTGCAAACTTGCTGAGGGTGCAAGACACACCATCCTCCAGATCATTGAACAAAACCAGCCCCGGACTGACCCTTGGGGAACTCCACTTGATACCAGCTGCCAACTAGACATGGAGCCATTGATCGCTACCCGTTGAGCCCGACAATCTAGCCAGCTTTCTATCCACCTTGTAGTCCATTCATCCAGCCCATACTTCTTTAACTTACTGGCAAGAATACTGTGGGAGACCGTGTCAAAAGCTTTGCTAAAGTCAAGGAACAACACGTCCACCGCTTTCCCCTCATCCACAGAGCCAGTTATCTCGTCATAGAAGGCAATTAGATTAGTCAGGCACGACTTGCCCTTGGTGAATCCATGCTGACTGTTCCTGATCACTTTCCTCTCCTCTAAGTGCTTCAGAATTGATTCCTTGAGGACCTGCTCCATGATTTTTCCAGGGACTGAGGTGAGGCTGACTGGCCTGTAGTTCCCAGGATCCTCCTCCTTCCCTTTTTTAAAGATGGGCACTACATTAGCCTTTTTCCAGTCGTCTGGGACCTCCCCCGATCGCCATGAGTTTTCAAAGATAATGGCCAATGGCTCTGCAATCACATCCGCCAACTCCTTTAGCACTCTCTGATGCAGCGCATCTGGCCCCATGGACTTGTACTCGTCCAGCTTTTCTAAATAGTCCCGAACCACTTCTTTCTTCACAGAGGGCTGGTCACCTCCTCCCCATGCTGTGCTGCCCAATGCAGCTGTCTGGGAGCTGACTTTGTTGGTGACGACAGAGGCAAAAAAAGCATTGAGTACATTATTAGCTTTTTCCACATCCTCTGTCACTAGGTTGCCTCCCTCATTCAGTAAGGGGCCCACACTTTCCTTGACTTTCTTCTTGTTGCTAACATACCTGAAGAAACCCTTCTTGTTACTCTTAACATCTCTTGCTAGCTGCACCTCCAGGTGTGATTTGGCCTTCCGGATTTCACTCCTGCATGCCCAACCAATATTTTTATACTCTTCCCTGGTCATTTGTCCAATCTTCCACTTTTTGTAAGCTTCTTTTTTGTGTTTAAGATCAGCAAGGATTTCACTGTTAAGCCAAGCTGGTCACCTGCCATATTTACTATTCTTTCAACACATCGGGATGGTTTGTCCCTGTAACCTCAATAAGGATTCTTTAAAAGACAGCCAGCTCTCCTGGACTCCTTTCCCCCCTCATGTTATTCTCCCGGGGGATCCTGCCCATCAGTTCCCTGAGGGACTCAAAAATCTGCTTTTCTGAAGTCCAGGGTCCGTATTCTGCTGCTCTCCTTTCTTCCCTGTGTCAGGATCCAGAACTCGACCATCTCATCGTCACTGATCAGTCTTCTTGAAACTAATGGTTAAGCTGAAGCTCTTGCATAACACAGAAAATCTACCGAAGAGATTTTTCAGGGAAGATTCACTGTGGGCAACCAAGGCTGCGTCACCTGCAAACAGGAAATCTCTCAGAACCAGCTTTCCCCTTGGCTTTCGCACAGAAATGGGCTGCAGTGCTGCTCGCCACCACTACGGGCCACTGGACCTGGCAGAGCCCAGCTCACACATAGAAGACACTGCCAGGAGGAGGGGGAAGAGGAGCTGAGAGTACCCGGCGGCCACAGTTCCCCTCGCGCTCTGAGAGAAGGAGATGGCAGCGCACAGGAAACTCTACACAAGCCTGGGACCAAGCATCAGGCTATTTCTCCCTCTGGATCCCTGGGCTCTGAAGGGTATGGGGGCAGGTGTCTGGGCTAGGGGTGGCCCTGTGACTGGGCTCTGTGGGGTGGGGGTGTGGGTACCTGGACAAGGGGGGCCCCACATCTGGCCTCTGGGGGGAGGGAGTTTGGGTGTATTGGCCGGGGGGGTGGTTGTAGATGTCCCCACAGCTGGGCTCTGGCGGGAGGGGTTGTGGATGTCTGGCCCCCTGGCAGGCTCTGTGGGGGAGGGGGGCAGAGAAACAGAGGTATTTTGAAATAAATTACCAAAATAATTGAAACTGGTATGATTCTGTGGTGTTATTTTGACAAATAAAATCTGCGCAATTTTAAAATATTCTGTGCAGAATTTTTAAATTTTTTTGGTGCTGAATTCCCCCAGGAGTAGTCTATTACCAGCAGATGTAAGGACAATAAGATAGGATTCTTTTTTGTTCCTAATATACTTTTAAATTCTAACAAAGGTACTGGTCCATTACTAGATGGAAATGATAGAATTGTCAATAATAAGGCAGGAAAAGCATAAGTGTTCAATAAATATTTCTGTTCTGTATTTAGGGGGGAAAAAACCATAACAGTCTCATATGATGACACTCTTTCCATTCCACTAGTATCATATAAGGATGATAAGTAGCAACTACTAAAGTTAGACATTTTTGAATCAGCAGTTCAAGATAACTTGCATCCGAGAGTTTTTAAAGAGCTGGCTGAGAGGCTCACTGGACCATTAATACTGATTTTCAATAAGTTTTTGAACACAGGAGAAGTTTTAGAAGACTGGAAGTAGCTAATGCTGTGCCATTATTTAAAAAGGATTAGCAAAGCGAACCTGGGTAATTATAAGCCTGTCCCTCCAAAATCAGGACCAGGCAAGATAGTATAAATAATTTAGGACTATTATTCCTGAGCTTGGTTCTACCTTGGCTCATACTAAAGATGGCTATCAGAGTCAGTTTGACACAATTCCCTGAATACAAACATTTTTAGTCATGCACTTTTTTGTTTTCCCCCTAATCAAGAAAATTATTGGGTGGAGTTGAAACTTTTTCTGTCCATTCATAGATTCCAAGACCAGAAGGGATCAGTGTAATCATCTATTCTGCCCTCCAGTATAACACTGACCATAGAACTTCCTCAAAATAATTCCTAGAGCATCTTTTAGAAAAACATCCCACCTTAATTTTAAAAATGGCCAGTGATGAAGAATCCACCACAACCCTTAGTAAGTGGTTCCAATGGTTAACTATTCTCACTGTTAAAAATGTACACCTTATTTCCATTCGGAATTTCCAGTCTAGCTTCAACCTCCAGCCACAGGATTGCGTCGTATCTTTCTCTGCAGATTGTTTTTCTTCCTTTCCTTCCCTGGAAATTACCTCTGCTCGTCACCCTCCTCTTCCAGAATCCACAGTTGTGGCTAGCATCATGCAGTACAGTAACCATCATCTGTGGATTAAAAAAAAAAAAAAAAAAGCACAATGATCACTGCAGGAAGTGCCGTAAAACCAGTAATTGTAACATTTAGAACTGAATGTACAGCATCTCCCTTGGGCACCAAAATTTAGGCACCTAGAATCACTAGATACTTGTGAAAATCCAGGCCTTATGACTCCATATTTAGGCACCAATATTAATTGCCAGATTTTCAGAGGTACTGAACACCCACAGAGCCCATTGACTTCAATTTGACTACATTATTGCCTCCGAAAATCAGGCCGCTAATTTGTGTGTTTAATTTTCAAAGTGCATAAGTAAGGCTAAGATTTTGTCACAGATATTTTTAGTAAAAGTCATGGACAGGTCAAGGGCAATAATAAAAATTCACAGAAGCCCATGACCCGTCCCTGACTTTTACTAAAAATATCCGTGGGGGGTCGGAGCTCTAGGATCCCCCTTCGCTGGTGGCTCTGAGCAGCAGGGGTTCCCTCTGCAGCCCGTTGTGGCCAGTAGCTGTGGGGGTCCCCGTTGCTGCCCAGGAGCTATAGGGGTCCACCTGCTGCCTGCAGTTCCCTGCCTCCACAGGCGGCAGGGAACCCTGCAGCTCCCAGCCGGCACTGGATTCCGGGACTAAATCGCAGCCTTATGCATAAGTGACTTAGAAGCCTAAGCCACTGAGGAACCTAACTAAACCAAACTTTTAACCACATTTGAAAATTTTGTCCAATAGTCTCACTCTGCTATTGAACATTTACTGAGAAGTAAATATAGCATTTTACAGGCCCAGTCACACACGCACTGAAATCAAAGGGAAGAGGCACATGGCCTTCAGTAGGGAGTTAGAGTAGATCTTTAATAAGGGCTCATCTTACTAACACTTCTGCTTTTACAAATTACAGCAAAGTACATATTCATTTGTGCTAAAAATTCTTATAAAGAATTAAAATCAAAACACTCAATCGCTACCTCTACAGAGGGAACATGGATTGCCTTTAAGAACATCTACCTTTAGAATTGATTGACTATTTTATATTGCAAGGAACAGCACCTTTGAAGATAAATGGCTACGAGTACTATATTTCTTCAAGAACCAAAAAATATATATATACACAATATAATAGACCATGAGGTACTACAATTTATTTGTAACTAAATTCATGATATACAGACAACTTTTTTTAAAAACCTCAAACCCATACTTGTCAAAACAAATGAAGGAAAATATAAATTCTGTGAATATAGAATGTTTGATTTTCTTTTTATATAAAATTCACTTATTAGCTAATTCACAAAATTCAATGATCCACAACAGGCCTCACAATTAGTGAGTTTCTACTGTACATTACACACAATTTGCATTACTTTCAGATAATTATCACGTCTTTCAATTAATACTCCTTTTTCAGTTTATTAAATTGTCCCCAGAGACTTGACTTGAAAAACCCTTTCACGGTTTTTCTTATTCCAAATAGTAGCAGTTTGGTTCTGACATGTAAAAATCTCAGCAATTAAACCAAGGTATTGCTTTAAATTCGTCTGATATTTTTGAAAACAAAAACAAAAGAAATTTGTTGCAATACCAGCATAGTAACTTCCTATTTAATCTAATCACAGTCTTTAATTCTTGCAGAGGTTTCTTGATAAAAGGACTTGAACGCTATTGAAATGAAAAAAAAAAAAAGCTGAGTCTCTGACATTTACTTCGCTTTAAAAACAGAAAACAAAACATTACCTCTCTGCTGAATCTTAAACAAAAATAAAATACAATTTTTTTTACTGTTCAACCACTGTTTGTGAAAAACTCCAGAGCAACAGAAGGACACACTGATGTTTCTCACTCTCCTTTTTTGTAACACACTGAAACCAATGGGGTTTTTACCCATGTTTTCTTCAAGTTAAAGGTTCAGTTATTAAAGCAAAGATCAGCAGAGTTTACCCAGAGTTCCTTTCCATTCGGCAGATATGCATTCTCTCCTCTCTCCCACTTCCACAAGTTTTACAACAGTATTCCTTGTTGTGGAACGAATTCAATTCTTAAACACAAGTCAGATTCAATGTATTGCTTTGCAAACAAACCTTTACCTTTCTTTTTTTTAAAAGGAGAGCAACATAGCAGAAATGTTGACTATTTTCACCTTTTCTAAAAGTCTGATCAGGCTAGAGAATACGGTAGGTAAGACATTCATTGTTTTGTAATTTTTATTTTATTTTATTTTTTGAACTTTAAAGTTTAAAATTTAGTTGAAAAGTGTACTGTACATGGTTGATGCTCGTAATATATAGCATGCAGTTGATGGGAATATTACCCAGTATGTAACAGGATAGTTGGCTGCAGATCAAAAACAACAGATTAGCCCCAGATTTACATGTAAAATGATGGGGGTTCCTTTTATTTTCTTCAAATTAGAGAATATGCTATTTAAAAGTGCATAAATCCATCTGCACACTTTGTGATAAAATAAAAGCAATACATATATATTACATATCAGACAGACTGTAAGAAGAATGATCTGTCACAGAGTTAATCATGGGTTCAGATTGACTCTCCTTACACACCCAAAGCTCCCACTGACTTCAATGGAATCGGAACTCTAACAGATAAGGAAGTTGACTCAAAGCAGTTGTTTGTTCCTGTGTATACCAGCCACCTACCACATAGAAATATGCACTTGTGGGAAAACTGCCCTGAAAAGGCAGTTCTGTCCAGCAAGCTCTTGAATACAGATGTGTCACAACAAGCCATTTGGATTGCCCAAATGAGAAGCCAAACCTGCAGGCTGATTTTAAGAGAGACACAAAACGGCTGATGTTTTGGGCAGCTGGAGCTCTTGGATTTGAGAGAACCCAGCCAGTTACATGTCCAATTCTGTAAGGGGCTGGAAACATGCCCCCCCCGAATCCTGGTTTCTAGGAGAGAGTGTGGTATTTTGTAGCAGAGTAGATGCAGAAGTGAGCTGTTAGAACTGGGTCATGGGTGGTCAGATCTAGTGGTCAGAGCAGGAGTTAGGCTGAGTTGGGTCCCAGAGGGTCAGAGTCTGGGACAGGCCAGAGGTCAAACCATGAGTCAGGCGTCAGGGTCACCCACAAAGGAAAGCATATATAATCTCCTTTCCTGTGGTAAAAGGTGTCCCATAGCTACAATGGATCACTCATTCTTGTCAGGTATTTACCCCATGTCTATGCCTGCCTTCTGCACCTGCTTTCACTTTTACTTAATCCTTTTCTAACTGATTATCTGTATTGTTTCAATGGAAGTCAGTAATAACATGTGCAGGCCTGGTCCTTCATGCAAAGAAAATAAATTCCTAACCTAATTTTCATAGCAAGCTGAAAGACAGATCTGGAAAAGACAGATTTTAATTCTGGCACTGGTTTTTATCTGACTGTATTGCCTTTGATTCTTTTGTCTCCGTTTTATTTCTGTCAATCACCCAGAATGGGATTTTCAAAAACTCTTAAGGGCATTGGCATGCGACTCCCATAGAAAGTTAATGTAACTGGGTGCCCAATGGGAATTAGGTGATGGGATGCCGAAATTAAGAACAAATATACAAAAATACATTATACATAGGAATAACAGACTAGGTCAGACTAGTGAAGGAGTGGCACGAAATGTGAAAGAAAGCATAGTGTCAAATAAAGTAAAAATTTTAAATGAATCAAACCAGACACTCTCTATGGACAGAAATGTACACCTGAACGATACAAGTATAGCAGTTGAAATATACTGCTGACCACCTGACCAGGATGGTGACAGTAACTGTGAAAAGCTCAGAGAGATCAAAGAGGCTACAAAGGCAGAAAACGCAATAAAAATGGGGGATTTTAACTATCCCCATATTGACTGGGTACATATCACTTCAGGAAGGGATGCAGAGATAAAATTTCTAGACATATTAAATGATGGTTTTTTAGAGCAGCTTGTCCTGGAACCCAGAAGGGGAGCAGCCACTCCTGATTTAGTCCTACTGGGAATGCAAGATCTGGTCCAAGAGGTGAATATAGCAACCATAATGTAAATCAATTTAATATCCCTGTAGGGGAAAAAATGCCAAAGAAACCCATCACAGGAGCATTTAACTTCAAAAAGGGGAACTATACAAAAATGTGAAAGCCAGTTAAAAGGAAATTAAAAGGAACAGTCACCTGGGTGAAATGCCTGCAAACTGCAGGGAGAGTATTTAAAAACATCACAATAGAGGCTCAAACTAAATGTATACCCCAAATTAAAAAACAAACAAACAGTAAGAGACCAAAAAATGCCACCATGGCTAATCAGCACAGTAAAAGATGCAGGTAGAAGCAAAGAGGCATTTTAAAAACATTGGAAGTCAAATCCTAGTGAGGAAAACAGAAAGAAGCATAAAACTCTGACAAGTTAAGTGTAAAAAGAATAATAAGGCAGGCCAAGAAAGAATGTGAAGAGAAATTAGATATGGACACAAAAACTAACAGAAAACAAATTAAGTACATCAGAAGCAGGGAACCTGGCAAACAGTCAATGGGGCCATGGGATGATCAAGGTACAAAAAGCAGCACTCAAGGAATACAGAGCGGTTGTGAAGAAGCTAAATGATTTCTTTGCAGTGGTCTTCATAGCAGAGGATGTAGGGGTGATCCCCCAACCCAAACCATTCTTTTTAGATTACAAATCTGAGAAACTATCCCAGATTGAGGTATCAACAGAAATGGTCTGCAACACATCGATAAATTTAACACTAATGAGTCACCAGGACCAGATGGTATTCACCTAAGAGTTCTGAAAGAACTCACATATGAAATTGCAGAACTACTAACTGTGGTATATAACCTCTCTCTTAAATCAGCCTCTGTACCCGGAGGATAGCTAATATGGTACCTGTTTTAAATACAGGCTCCAGAGGTGATCCTTACAAACTAGGAAGCCTAACTTCAGTACCAAGCAAATTGATTGAAACTATAGTAAAAAAACAAAATTACCAGACATAAAAGAAATATAGTATGTTGGAAAAGAGTCAGTACAGCTTTTGTAAAGGGAAATCATGCCTCACCAATCTATTAGAATTCTTTGAGGAAGTCAACAAGCATGTGAACAAGGGTGATCCATTTGATATAGTGTACTTGGATTTTCAGAAAGCCTTTGACAAGGTCCCTCATCAAAGGTTCTTAAGCAAACTAAGCAGCCATGGGATATGAAGGAAGGTCATTTCATGGATCAGTAACCAGTTAAAGGATAGGAAACAAAGGGTAGGAATAAATGGTCAGTTTTCACAATGGAGAGTGGTAAATAGCTGGGTCCCCCAAGAATCTCTATTGGGACCAGTGCTGTTCAACATATTCATAAATGATCTGGAAAAAGAGGTAAACAGTGAAGTGGTAAAATCTGTTAACAATACTAAATTACTCAAGATAGCGAAGTCCAAAGCTGACTGCGAAGAGTTACAAAGGGACAACGCTAAACTGAGCGACCGGATGACAAAATGGCAGATGAAATTCAATGTTGATAAGTGCAAAGTAATATACATTGGAAAAATAATCCCAACTGTAAATACAAAATATGGGGTCTAAATTAGCTGTTACCTCTCAAGAAAGAGATATGGAGTTACAAACCTGTAATTGGGGTTCTTCAAGATGTGTTGTCCCTATATGTATTCCACATGTGAGATACACATGAGCACCATGTGCCTGCATCTGGAATTTCTTGTAAGCAGTGTCCATTGTCTGGGACACATGCCTTAGCCCTCCTCACCCAGGGCACTAAGGGCAGTGTGGGCCAAGGCCTCTCCAGTTTCCCATTCCCAACTGCAGCAGAGGAGATGGAAAGCGGGTAGCGGAATACAGATAGGGACCACACATTTCGAAGAACCTCCAGTCAGAGGTAAGTAACCTCCATTTCTTCTTTGAGTGATGGTCCCTACGTTAATTCCACATGTGGGAGTTAACAAGCAGTAGTCAGATAGGCGATGGGTGCAGGGACACAGAAGTGACAGCTGACTGCAGTACTGCTGTCCCCATAGCCGTATCCACAGCTGATGACTGTACCAGGGCGTCATATCTTGTGAAAGTCCGCAAAGAGCTCCAAGTAGCTGCTCTATATATCTCTCTCTCTATATATAGGGTATATATATATATACCCTATATATATATATATAGGGTATGTCCCTCAAAAACACAATGGGTCTATGATGGCCTCGTTGATAGGGAGTGCCACTGGACTGGGATCAGAGGGCTGAAGAACGTCTAGTAAGCTGTGCTAAGAATCCTGAATTTCCTCCAGCTAGATTTGTATTTCTGCCACTATCATGTGCATGAGTTCTTGGTGTTGTTCTGGCAGAGAAGGAGTAGGAGTGACCAGCTCATTTGATGACAAGATTGTTCCCAGAGCCATTGGAACCGGCTCTCCTTCCTCCTCCGAATATGCTGATGGAGCTGGTTGCGTATGGCCGGGTGATGGCAAGCAGGAATCATGCACTGATCCTGGTTGTCTGGATTAGGACTCCCACAGTCCCCAATATTGCCAGTAAGATGGATCCACTGGTGGGGGGGAACCTATGGCACAGAATACCATCAAGCCCTTGGCCAGTTGTGTCTGGTTGGAGGTTAGAACCCTGACCTTCTAGGCCTTCTGTCTGGGGCCACCTCTCCTCAGTGCCCCAGAGACTTCTGCGGAGCCTCTGACTCATCAGAAGAACAGGCCAAATCCTGGATTACTGGTGGGACTGATGGGACTGATGGCTGTGCTTCAAGGATAGCGGCAAAATGGCATGAACAAAGTGAATAAGGAAGTGTTATTCACCCCTTCGCACAGCACAAGAACTAGACGTCACCTGATGAAATTAATAGGCAGCAGATTTAGAATTAACATGAGGAAGTATTTCGTCACACAAAACAGTGTCAACCTGTGGAACTCATTGCCAGCAGATGTTGTGAAGGCCAAAAGTATAACTGGGTTCAAAAAAGAATTAGGTAAATTCATGGAGGATAGGTCCATCAATGGTCACGATGATCAAGGACACAAACCCATGCTCTGGGTGTCCCTAAACTTTCAACTGCCAGAAGCTGGGACTAGACAACAGACGGTGGATCACACAAAACTGACCAGTTCTGTTTATTCTCTATGAATCATCTGGCACTGGCAATTGTTAGAGAAAGGATACTGGGTTAGATGAACCATTGATCTGACCCAGTATGGCCATTCTTATGTTCTTCTTATCCCATTACACTCTACTCTTCTCCAATACACTGTTCCATAATTCATCATAAGTACAAATTTATAATAATATATTAAAAAGCCACCCTCATTGTAAGACCCCAAAAAGGTTGGGGAGATTGAGTATGGGGGTCCGGGGAAGTGTTCATTTAAAAAAATACTCTAAGAAAAATTACAGGCATTTAAAACTGAGGATGGAAAATCTGAGATGTTGGTCAAGTTTTGTAAAAATGGGTTCTGCCTCCCATGGTTTTGATCTTACAAAGCAACGATCATGTAATGAAAATGAAAGAATTCAAACCTCACAGAACCCAGAGCAGTGGAGTAACAGTAATGTGGCAATACTCTGTATAGTTAACTGAATTTTCAGATGCTTGGCAAATTTGGAGTCAGTGTTGGCAAATTCTAAAATTTTATCATTATGAATGGCAACAACACTCGGAAAATAAAGGTTTTTTCTCTGTATCTGTATTGAAAGTTTGTAATTTTTCCTGTTAATTTTCTCCTTTTTCCAACATTAAAGAACAATTCTGTGATTCCTCAAATCAAAGGGAGAAACTACTGGTTTTTAAATATGTAGCTTATGCTTCTGTTCTACAGCACAAAATGATGATCCATCAAGTTTAAGTCCTACAGGTGAAAAAATGATGGAGGGAAGGAATTAGAAACTAAGGTCTCAATCCAGCAGAACATTTATTAATGTGCTTAACTTTAAGCCTAACCCTGTGTTTGTAGTTAAGCACATGCAACAGGATGCCCAGCGAACTCTTCCAGTGAAGGATCCAAATTAATGAAACATTTTAGGTTAACAGCTAATCATATTTAAGTGCCTCCGACTTCTATAAACTCCTCTTTGCAGATTGTCTGTCAGGTCAGAAAATACGTTTGATCCAAAGAAAGAATATACTGCTTTTACATTCACCAAAAGCTCGTTCAATCATCCTCTTTTCCCTCAACCAAAAAAGAAAAAAGAAAGGAGAAAACCCCTGTTGATTCACTCTTGCAGAGATTAATGCTAGTGGGAAAGCTCATCAGACACACAGCAATTTTATAACCTGAACAGGGAGAGAAAAAGAGTCCTCAAAAGTGTTTATATTTGTTTTGGCTTCTTCCTCCTTGTAAGTCTCCAGCCTTGAGCTTCAACACAAGCCAAACCACGTCAAGTGAGCCAAAGGTAATGATAAGCATGCACTGTTGAGGTCATTCTTAACCCAACTAGAGACATTTGCATATGAAAATTACAAACTGAAGACAAAACAAAAATTAAAAATCTTCCTGTGTGTAAAAATAAATTAATAAAAATAGAATTGTGCATAATATATTTACATTAATGGATAGTGGTTCCTAAATTGGAGGATATGATGTAGGAGGCCAAGCATTAAGATTTAAACATCTCATTTCCTTGGAATCACAGGTTCAAATCCTACCAAAGTCAACTTAGTCCATGTTCCTTCTTAGGTAAATAAATTGAGATCCATTCAATTAGCTGTCTTTCATATGAAAGTTTGGCTTGGTCTAGACTAGCAACTTACATTCGTATAACTACATCGCTTCGGAGTGTGGATTTTCTACACCCCCGAGCAACGCAACTATATCCGCCTTACTCCCAGTGTAGACAGCAGGAGGGTTTCCTTCACTGACACAGTTACAGCCTCTGGGGGAGATGGAGTACCAACACCAATGGGAGAAGTCTTCCCATCGGGGTAGGTAGCATCTTCACTAAAGTGTTACAGCAGCACCATTGCAGTATTTTAAGTGTAGACAAGCCCTTTAAGAAGAGAAGCTGTCTGGTCCTCATGGACATGAGAAGATGCCATGGCAATTTTCATAAGAGTGGTATTTTGCCTTGATGCCCTGGCCAGAATTTGTCATCCTACCAATGCTGTGCAGCATTCAGAATGCCATTTTCTAAGGTAGCGGCAATTCAATGGTGCTGTACTACACACACTGTGTCTACGTACAAAAAAAAGGTATGTTCTTACCTCAGGTTAAAACAGCAGTGAAGACATGGCAACTTAGCTTTTAACTCACATTAGCAGGGTAAAGTCAATCCCAGGCTGCCATATAAGGCTTCAACTATCAGAATTAAACCCATATATTTACTGCCCAGATTAATTTACAGTCCAAGTACGACATGGCAAACACATGCAAAGACGACATTGGGCATTATTAGGGATGAGGAAATACTTGATGAGCTGGTCTTAAGGCAACGCCTGGAGGAGGAAGTGGGGGGGAAGAGAGGGAGAGAGAGAGAGAGAAGTATAAGGTACTAAGCTCTTGGATCTCTTAGGCAGCTCAAGTGCAATACTTTTCCTGCAATATATCCAGCAAGATAGATTATCTGGCTTTAAACATATAAGTATGAAAAGAAAGAAATGTCCCCATTGTCACCGAGATATTGTATCAAGCTCTTTATCAGCACTGATGATGTTAAAAAAGAAGCTTGCAGGCTACATTTAAAATAAGCGTTTCTCAAACAGATGGTGTTTAAAGAAACAATCTAAAAATGGTTATTTGATTTTGCAAGTTGTGTTTATTCGTAAAGGGGCTCCACTTT
Organism: Lepidochelys olivacea; assembly: GCF_965140295.1. Taxonomy (NCBI): domain Eukaryota; kingdom Metazoa; phylum Chordata; order Testudines; family Cheloniidae; genus Lepidochelys; species Lepidochelys olivacea. The sequence goes on along the minus strand of NC_140431.1, from coordinate 4,828,810 downwards.
TTACTTTAAAAGACAAAACAACCACTCACCGTCTCTTTCTCCACTCCCTATTCCTTCTCTCACTCAAGGTCTTGTAAGGTCATGAAAAGTGTCAACACAGACCGGGCAATGCTGACTTCCTGGACTCCTATCATGTATGTAAATTACATTACCATGTAAAATGTTTTGCAACAACTAAGCTGTACTACATAATTTTTCACTTCAATTGAGACAGACCCAGAACAGGTTATGAAACACAACAATTATATGCACTGTTCATAAGTCATGACAACGTATTAAACCACTAGAAAGGTGAAGTGAAAGCTACTGCTTTGTTTAGGAATTCACACTTTTACCTTGCAACCACTTTCTCTAGAAAGAAATAACTTTTAAACTGAAGAGCCAGGTAGCAAGGTTAACACCAAACTAGGAAAACACTTGTGAGTGATTCTATTTTTTCTTTTTTTACCCCTAAAGTTATTTTATGCTGATGAGAACTACTTAAGATTGAGTACTTTACTCACAAATCAGGCGCAGCCTGGGCAACCCCCATCCTGCTCCACCTCGTACTTTAACCTGGGAACAAATGGCTAATTCAGTCTCCACAATCCATGCAGTCCTTGGCCTGTGCTGAGACTGTCCATTACATTGGTGTTTTTTGTAACAGGGATACCTACCTACTAACAGACGGAGGACACCAAATAATTTAATACGGGCTGCAAGCATCCACCTGATGGAAAGAGCTTTCAATAACCATCAAGCTGAAATGATGAAACCATTGGGCTGGAGACAGGTTCATCTGGAAGACAATGCGTTAGGAGCCCTACAACAAACTCTAAGGCCTGGTCCATATTTAAATATTGTATTGACCGAGCTACAACACTCAGGGCTGTGAAAAATTTTGCCCCACATGCAGTAGTTTGGGCACTCTAACCACCAGTGTAGATGCAGCTATATTTAGCTATCCCCTCTCAGAGAGGAGGATTAACTACCCGGACCAACAAAACCACCCCCCCCCTTTGTTGATGTAGGTAGTGCATCAGCTGCGCTGCTGTAGCACTTCTAGCATAGACACAGGCCGAGGTACCCGTCCTCCCCACGGCGCTAAACTGTGCGGACTTCTGAAGAATTACGGCGCTGAGAAAGTGAAATATCCAGTATGCAATAGATAAAGGGAGTCTTTTGGGGCACCTAGCTAAGAGAGAAGACTAACAACATAGAATAGTCTCAAGGATGCTTGGCTAACAGTCCCATTGACTTGGGGGAAGGGATAGCTCAGTAGTTTGATCATTGGCCTGCTAAACCCAAGGTTGTGAGTTCAATCCTTGAGGGGGCCATTTAGGGATCTGGAGTAAAGATTGGGGACTGGCCCTGCTTTGAGCAGGGGGTTGGACTAGATGACCTCCTGAGGTCCCTTCCAACCCTGATATTCTATGATTCTATGACTTAAGGGTGACCTAATTAGTTTTATAGCTTTAAAAACACTGGACATCTCAGTTGAATATTTCAACCAGCTCTCTACCTCCATGGAACCAATGCTTTAGATTCCCAAACTGTGGTACATATACTCCGGGAGGTACGATGGAGAAATTGTATAATGGTGGGTTTATTAATTATTTTATTTATTGTATTCTCTAATAGACTACTCAGACAAAGCTTTAAAACTCGGTGGGAATTTACTATATAAAATATGGTAGTTAATTGACTTTAAGATGTATCAATGAGAACACAGATACATGGAGACGCTGACATACAGAGCCCTCACCTCCAATCACCGTACAGTGCGGGTTCAGTTGCCCAGCAACTATCCAGTTTAACTGACCTCAGAACTTAGTCAGGGTTGTTTTTTTTCAATTGTATACATCACACTATAACTCTATTCGTACACAACAGTGAAATATGGGCAGATGGCTCAAGACAGGCAGTGTTAAGAAGAACACAAAGTATCAGTAGTCAGACAGGTAAGGGAACACAGGCAACTAGTAGATCTGGAAGGAGGTATGTAGGCAGCTGGTCGATCTGGAAGGGGGTATGCAATAAGAAAAGTTTGGGAACCTCTACTTTAGATTAATACTAAAAGGAGGGTATTGGGCTTGTGTTTGTTTTCATGTATTAAACATGTCTAGATATGCAATGCACAGGCTATTTCATGCACTTCAGCTGTAATTCTTCCTCTTTCACATCAGGTTAATTAGTACAGTCATTTAGCTTGGCCTCCAGCTAAACAAATAGTTTCAAATGCAACAAGTACATATTTTACAAATGACGTGACAATAAACTTTGCTGAATGCCTCTCAGCTAGGGAACTACAGGGATAAAAGCAAACACCAGCACACACACACACACACATTTCTATTAACTGGGCTTCAGTTAAAAGCTGCTCAGGCAGCACTGAACAGCCCCCATCCATTGCTCAGATTAAGACAATAAGATTAGCCAAACTAATTTGCCTACCTGCCACCAATGATCTACAATATTAACTACATAATACTAAGAGGCAGTATCTAGTAATGAAAGCAGTTAAATGCATATCAAAAGACCTGGGTTCTGTTACTACCTCAAAACTGATGCATCCAAGGCCATACAAGACATCTTGGTGCCTTAGTTGCCCCCATCTTTAAATAGGGATAATACTTACTTACCTTAATAAATTACTTTTTGATTCTTGGACAAGAAAGATGTTAAGTGCAAACTACTGTCATTATAAGGTAACTTCCTGATGCGTTCAAATCCATCCTTGCTACAATATGTCCACCCGATAGGCAACAAAAATGTTCATGGTTCAGCTGGAATGAAGAGGGTCAGAAAACAGACAAAGGATGCAGCAGAAATACTGCAAGCCATAATAACTAGGGGGCTACACACTTCTTTGCTTCAAGCTGACTGAAGCTCACTGCACACACACCAGGGGTCCTTGTGTCCACCCCCCCCGACCCATGCCGCCCTCCAATCCCCCTCTATTACAGGGACTTGTTGCAACCCCTCCGCCCCATGCTACAGACTCTGTGTCCCCTATTTTCTACTCCATGCCAGGGACTGTGTACACCCCCAGTCCTCCCCATACTCTGCGTGCACCCAGCTTCTCCCCATACCAGGGTCCCACATTCTCCCTCTGCCAGGGGTTATGTGTGCCCTCCCCACCCATTCTTCTTTTCCTTCTCTGCCAACATTTTTAAACTGAATTGGGAGGACAGGCAGAGCTAAAATGAGGGGTAGACATTGTTATGCTTGAATGTGTTAATGGCTGCCATCCACCAGTTATCTGATCTGTCGACAATTACAGAGGTGGCTGAAGCTGCTAGCTCTGCTAACCAGATGCTAGGAGTTCCATGTATCTCCAATTTCCCTCTGCTGACTTTGCCAAAATCAATACGGTTCTGCCCATCAATGCCTAGAACATTTCCTGAAATTTTGCAATTGATCCGACGTGGCGTTCCACAGTTATCACATTATATGCGATGAAGTGAGCTGTAGCTCACGAAAGCTTATGCTCAAATAAATTGGTTAGTCTCTAAGGTGCCACAAATACTCCTTTTCTTTTTGCGAATACAGACTAACACGGCTGTTACTCTGAAACCTGACATTATATCCAAACATCCAAGCACAGAAATGCCATCAAGTTGGGTTTTTATAGCCCCTTTCACACATAACAGCACTTTGCAAATGTTAATTAAATGTAGCGACCCCTTTGAGAGGTGGGTATGTATTACTCATCTTATAGATGTATGAATTGAGACACCGTGATTTTCTCGAGGTTACACAATAAGTAAATGACAGAGTCCTGACTCTGCGTGCCCTTCTCTAACCACTGGACCACACTGAAATTCTTCTATGAGATGCAGCCAGTTAAAGTAAAAAGAAAAGGAGAACTTGTGGCACCTTAGAGACTAACCAATTTATTTGAGCATGAGCTTTCGTGAGCTACAGCTCACTTCATCGGATGCATACCGTGGAAACTGCAGTAGCATCCGATGAAGTGAGCTGTAGCTCACAAAAGCTCATACTCAAATAAATTGGTTAGTCTCTAAGGTGCCACAAGTACTCCTTTTCTTTTTGCAAAGACAGACTAACACGGCTGTTACTCTGAAACCAGTTAAAGTAGAGGTTTATGTTTTTTGTTTTGTTTTATAGCAGCACTTATAAGTGCAACAAGGAATATGTGAAAACTAATGCTATTTCATAGTGTTTCAGCATGCACTGCATTTCATTTGTTCTGCTGAAAGGAATTAATGGCCAAAGTCCATTTGAAGACAAGCATGGACAGAAAATAGCTCAGTGTGGTTTGGAACAGAAAAGAAAAGGAATTCCAGTTTCATTCTCTAAAAAATGATTGTGTTAATAGGAAGCGAGTGTGATTCATTCGCTACAGATGACGAGATGTATTATTCAAAAGGCATTCAGATGAACTAGCAGCCATTTTGTTTTGTCAAGCTGAAATTCGAGCAAGGTGAGAGCCAAATTCAGTCAGTGGTGTGGGGGAATCATTCCACTGCTTCAGTGACAGCACCTCCAGCTCTGAGATAGAGGCTCTCTCCTGCTAGAGTAGGCAGGTAGGGAGATGCGTGCGTACACGCATACAGGCCAAATCTTCAGCTGGTGTAAACCAATACAGCTTCTGTGCCATCAATACTGAGGGTCTAGCCTAGATACCCACCCACCCTCAGTGATGTCGGCCCTATGAACTAGAAATCAGCATACTTCAGTTAAAACCGTTTCACTTAAACACAGACATTAAAAAGCAGAGAATCTGGCTATGGCTACATTACCACTTACATCAGTAAAAACTTTTGTCAGTCAGGGGTGTAAAAAACACACCACCCCCCACCAAATGACAAAAGTTTTACTGACAAAAAGTGCCAGTGTGGACAGCGCTTGGACGATGGGTGACGCTCTTCCGCCCCTCATTAGGGGGTGGTTTTATTTTGTCAGCAGGAGAGCTCTCTCCTGCCCACAAAGAGTGTACCGCTGTAAGGTACACAGCATAGACATAGCCTCAGAGGGGTTTCCCCATCTCTGCTTTCATGGCCTTAGATTGCAGCCACTTTCAAATGAACAGAGCTCCTGTTCTTGGAGTACCTGGAACAATGTTGATGGTGCCCACAGAGACCTGACATCCGATGACAGTCCTACAGATAACACAGGAAATCAGGCTGGAAATATATATGCATAGATTGAGGCAACAGCAGGCAGATCAGTGAGACAGCAGAATCTACCCACAATCATTAAGGTCCTCTCTTTACTCTTCTCCTACTGCTTTACATGTCCTATTGATTGGAGACTGCTCTAGACCCTTCAGTAACGTACACAATCTTATGTGTTGCAGACTTATAGTGGGTCACCATCTATACTGTACATGCGTAGCATCAGGGTTGGAACGCAAGAATTTTTTGCTACAATGGATGTAACTCCACTATTTGAGCCCAGTAAGATCGCCTCTAACTAACAGCAGAAGTAGGTCCCTTCTACTCTCTTCAGTCCCAGCCACTAGAATGGTCGAAACGGTGAAATGGAATTCAGCCCCAGCCACTGGTGAAATGGATTTTTTTACATTCTTCCCATTACTCCTAATCTAAATCAATCACTGCAAACTGATAACCTCTATGGAGCAAAGACGCACACTTCGGCAACAGCTTGACTAATGTTTCCCTTTGATAAGAGGCTCAGGTAATAGAACCACAAAGATGTACTACAGTTTAATAATCTCAGCCATAATTAGCCAGACCTTTTGCAGAATGCTATTGTGGAGCATTTTCTGGTTAGCTTAGTCTGCAGAACCTTCAGGAAATAACCACATTCCGTATTCAGGGTGATCTGTAAAGGAGTAAGAAAAGCCTAAGACAAACGTCAGCACCACCAAGTTTTTCTTTTGCTTTCCAGCAATTATTTTGACTCAGACACTGGATTTAGAAACAGAAACAGGTGTGGGAGACTACTTGACTTTCTGTAGTTTGCTTACCTAAGAAAATATGTCTTGGAGCAAACAGACTCCAGGGCTTCTGTTCCGCCTTGTGTGCACTCTTCATCCCCACCAGCAATGGTCTCCTCTTGGACGTCTTCCAGGGATGACACTGGGTCTGCTGATTAGACTAGACGCTGACTGGATGGACCAGTGAGGATGTGCACTTTCAGCAGTGCAAACTGGAGAGTGCCCTTTCTATCTCTGGAATCCTAATTTCAGTGCATGAAATAATTGTATCATATGAATATATCACATCACGTCACATCACAGGCATTTTTCCAAAAACTGCAAAACATTCTGCAACCCAAAACATGGTTTAAATATCTCCCATTATACTCATTCACTTTTCACAGAGCTAATGCACGTATTTTGAAGGTGCAACTTAGGCAATAGTGTTTGAAAATGTAGCTCTGCATACACACACACGGCAAGCAAACTTCAGAAAATGGATTACTTCCCAACATCTGGAACACATAAGTATCTTGTCTGGCTTTGGCTACTTGACCAGAATGTGTGTTACATTTTTGGCATCACAAACCACCTGCCACACTACAGAATTGTTTTGTAGTGGTGGTAGTTAGAAATGTCATGTAATCTTAAATATGGTGGAGAAATCCAGCAATTGCATAGAAATTTTCAGTGGTTGTGTGTCCTTGTAGGCTGCCCAATAGACACTTCACGGTTCAGCAGCATGGCCTCCAGGTGTTAGTAAGAGACTTGGATAAGGAAGGACAGTTAATATGAATCATTTTCCCTGTTACCCTGAAATACACTTTGTGGGACTTTGCATTTGAGAGTACTTGCTGGAGAGTGGTTTAAGGCACAGATCCAAGTTGGCACTCTCCTGTAGAACTGCTGGTGATATCGCTCACCTTTAATTCCCAATTCCCACCACCTCCGCTGAATGGAAAAGGGGAAAGATGGAGTGTGGAACAACTCACCTGTGAGTTCTACCCCAATTCAAATCAGGTAATTATAGCATAAACCTCCACACACCCTGAAATGACCCTGCTGGAAAACATCCTGTTGCCTCTGTAATATATCAGGGAGACGCTACTTCCCTAGTTCCTCACACTGTCCCTGGGGAAGGGACAGCACTAGACAGCCTGCAAGAGCTTTTTGGCTGACACTCGGGCTGGTGAGGAACAGCCAACAGAGGCATGGAGGCATCAGTGTTGTGAACTCCACAAGGCAGACACAGGTAGAGATAAGATTTGTCTTTGAATTCAAAGCTCCTGGCAGTAAGGTTTTAGTTTTCCTACGTTCTATGTTTGCAAAGCACCAATACATACCTTCAGTCACTAGAGCAGTAAATCATTTTTATACCCTGATTTTCCAAGGAAAGTAGCAAGCTTCAAAACAACCAAAGAGAAGAAACGTGCATTAAATATTTGAGTGCTTGCAATATTCAACACTTACAGCCCCAAGAGACAAACAGGAAGTGGGCAAGGAGACCAACAGTGGATCTGACTCTGAACCAGTGAACCTATGTTGACAGTGAAGAGAAATGGAAAGCCCCAACTGTTGCAATGCGTCACGACATGCAAATCATATTCCTAGTTCCAGCCAACCCCTGCTGAAAGGGAAGTTATTTTATTAAACAAAATAGCACTACAAGTGGTTTCCACTGCACTGACTCAATTATTATTTGCTTTATTAAACTGTTCAGATTATCTCTCTGATAATCCTCACTGACCAATCCTGGAACCTGAATTCTTATAACTTTTATTTCTATTATAACTATTCTTGTCTATTTTACCTCCACACACACTGTAGCTTGCAGAACTTCTACATTTTAAAGGCTTCATCCTCATTTGTTGACCCATTCAGCCAACTTCTATTTGATGTTATGCCACCTATTCAAAGCTGCTGCAACCAAAAGAGAGAAGAAAAAACAAAAAATCAGCTTCCCTGGATAGGCAGCAGCTAGTGTCAGCTAAGGGGAGTGAGGCTCCTCCTCCAGTTTCAGTCTTTCCTTCTCTTATTGTACCAGTGCTCAGATTTGATGTTAACTTGGTCAGAGCCAGAGCCAGAGCTCACATTGGTGTAAAATCAGGATCAAGTAAGAGAAGCAGCCCCTCACCGTTCCCACTGCCGGGGGGGGGGGGGTTGTTATCCACTTCGCCTCAGGCTTCATAGCATGAAGAGCCACCTGACTAAACAACATAACCAAACTGTATGGGCGGCACATGGACTGCTGGCTATGGGAGGCTAGCCCCCAGCTCTGACCCTTCTACCCGAGGCCCCGCCCCACCCCTCCCCTCCACTGGAGTCCAGAGCCCCACCGACCATGGCCACCAGCCAGCGGCCCCAGCCCTCCCCGCCCCACAGTGCCGGGAGGGTGGGTGGCCCAGGCAGCCCCAGCCTGAGCCAGGGCCAGGCACAGGGGAACTGGAGCCAGAGCGGGAAGCAGGAGGGGGGCCTGGGAGCGGAGTGTGGGCAGGGCCATGCGTGGCTGTTTGGGAAGGTGCAGCCTTCCCCAGCCTATGATACCCCCTGCCCAAGTCGAAGTGGCCTGAACAGCTCAGAGCACAAGCAGAATAATGGCAACACAAAATAACTCTGAAGGGAATTTTCAGGAGGGCTGAACATCAGAACAAAAGAGGAAGCAACAGGTGCGGGTCTGAACAACAGATATTTGAAACATAATTTTAAAAGCTACACATCCTCTTTTTTCAAAAAACAAAAGCTTCTTGTGTTGGGAAGGATCACTAACAACAGTGAAACCAACTCTCTCCCTCAACCCCTTACACCTGGTATCAGTTACATGAAAGCATTTTTTTAGGGTTAAAAAGTGACCATGTAAGAATGGCTCCTGCTGCTCCCTGTCTCTGAGTCACATCTGCTGATCTTTAATCCTGTTAACCCCATAGGAGCTCATGCAGCTATGGGAGAGACATCTCACACTTTTATCCTCCCTTTATGTAACTATAAACATCAAGGGTGTGCATCTGTCCACCCCAGTAAGTTTTTGTGTTTCACTTTGCCTGCATCTATGTTGGCCAAAAAATGGTCACATGGCTAAAAGTTTAAAACCCACCATTTTTCACCGATGTACAATGTTTTGCTTCTTATATGGCAACAGGAGTGGGGACAAATTTGCGTCAATAATGTCATCAATGATTCAGACACAGGTTGATTAGCTGTATGACTTACGGCCATCAGTTCTTGAGGTGGTAAGAATAATTTGCATCTCGCCTGATAGAAAATGATTGCCCACTAACCCAGAAACCTGCCAGGGAAAATGCTGGGTCAATATCAAACGCTGCCTACGAGTCCAAGCAATACAGTTCCAAAGTGAGCTGAGGTTTCACACTGTGGGCCTCAGTTATACTTGGCCTGGGCTGCCGATTCTAATGCCAGGTTTTGTAAAAGATATTCAAAAGGCTGCTCAAGTTATGTTCATATGAAGAGAGGGCAGGCACACTATTTATTTATTTAAAAAAATCCCACAATAACTTGCCCCAAAAGACAAATTCATTTTTCAAACAAATCTCAAATTCTCCGCATCCACAAAGGAATTGTGAGGGCAGATGCACCTAGGGCTATCTCATCAGATCACCACTGATTGGTTTAAGTTAACATCTAAGTAAGCAGAAGATGCTGAGGAAAATGCATATTTGAACCTACCAGCTGGTTTTGACCGAGAGCAGTTACCATCTGAAGGAACCCATGCAAAATGAATTCAATAGCCTGGGTCCATTTCCCAGAGAAGAAGGGACAGACTATCTTCTTCTGATAATCTCTGCTTGGTATAGGAGAGTGTAGGGGAAGGTGGGGTCAGGAGAGTCTGTTATGGCTCCCTGATTCTGTGGACTGGCCTGTGCCAGCCCCAGCATGTGGTACAGATTTATGCCCCTGGAGAATTAGCAGAGCTCCATCTTGCCCGACACATCCCCTATGTCACGGCAGCTACGGGCAGCTGGCCCTGGGGCCTAGTCTGCTGGCTTTATGCAAGCAGATATTTCCTCACCACCACAAGAATTCTCAGCTGGACAGCTAGAACCAGAATCCATCTTACAATCTTACTGTTCTAATAACCACTGTGTGCAGTGTTTACGACTACAAATAGTCTCATCAAAACCAATGGGGATCCACATAGTAAGATCTAAGGACAAGAAGCCTGCATTTTCAAAAAAATGTGACTTGAATTTTTGGGTGCCCAACTTAAGACATCCTAAAGGGGCCTAGTTTTCACAGGGCAAGTGCTCAGCACTTTCTGAAATTCAGGCCCCTTTCAAGCCATCTCAGGTTGGGCAGGGACACCCAAAATCACTAGCCACTTTTAAAAAGCTAGGCCAATAGTCTCTGTTTTCCTGATCTGAAACCACAAAAACAACCCTACATCCTGCTCTCACTGACACCCAGTCTCAGCAGAGAGGCCCAGCATAGGAATGGACCATGAAGACTGAACTCCCCTCTGACTGACGGAGGGAGCTGCCATCCATCCTGGGGGCCAGAGGATGGGGAACTTGTGCCTATATCTGCTCCTTTTCAGTAGGCTGCCAGTTCTGTACCTTTCATTAACACTAAATTATATACTCTATACGTAAAAGCAGGGGACAAAAAAAACTACTGTTACAAGAAGCAAAACAACTTAAAGAAAGGGAAATTTTGATGTACTATAGCAGAGATCTGACTGTTTTCTGAGTAAGAAAGAGTTAATTAAAACAGCCACATTAAACTTTGGAAACTTGGCATTACTCTTTTTTTTCCTACTCATTTATTCCAAAGAGCCCTCCTTCTCTTCCTCCTCCTCCTCCTCCTCCACAGTGCTACTCATGTCTCATTAAGTTCATAGCTACTAACTGTCACACCTAGCAACCATTCCCTCGGCATGAACTAGTATTTGTTTCAGATTGTTCATCTCTTTCAAGATGGCCAGTTGCTGCTGCAAGCTTTCCCCATCACTTAATTTAAGGAAAAAAGATTATGCCTTATAACAGCTATGTTCCCCTGATATTTTTAAGTTATCGTTTCAGAAAACGATTTCTTGGTAAAATATGATGCATCAAAGTGGTACATCATAAGACAGTCTTCTAAAGGAGGAACCACGTAGTACATTCTAGTAGTTAAGATGGGAACTAGTCTAGAGAACTACTAATGACGGGAAAGCGTAATTACTGAAGATTAACATCATGACACATGGAATTTCAGATTTCCACAGCATGCAATAAAATGACCTCTAACCCTTTCTAAATGCCATCTGATTTATTTTGCCCTCAAACTTCCTGTTCTTGATGCTTTAACTAGCTGTGTTTTCTCACCAATCACAACCAAGGAGACTGATTCTTATTGCCATGAACCTTGGACAGTCATTTGTATGTACAAAGAGCATGTAATCAGAATAATAGTGTCTCACTATGCACAGGAATCCATAATAATGACACAATGGGAAGACAGAGGAGAATCAATCTAAAGGCTTTTCAGAAAGCAGACAAAAATGCAACCTTCTTATCTTCGGTCCTTCTTGCGTTTCTTAACTCTGAGCATCCTTGTTAGTTTTACATATTGTGTCCCTTTGTCAAACTGCACCTAAAAGTGTGAGGGGAACAGAAACAGAAACAGAAGACAAAAAAGGAGGAGGAGGAGCAGGAAGAGATCATATCAGGACAATCCTTGTGAACAAACAGATGAGGACAGAAAAATGAAAAGAGGAACTATAAGTAAGATTTGCATGTTGGCTTGAGCCCATGTTCTAATTTAGATGTCTAAGTAATTCAGTGTCTGCAAATCTTTTCCTTCACTCCAAGGCTTTCAGCTAAAGAAATCTCTCTCCCACAAAACGTGTTAAGGTCAAGAATTATTTCTTGCATTCATAAGTGCTAGAGCATTGTCGGAGCCCTTTTGTTACCTCATTAAATCTTGCATCTGAAATATGAGAGGGGAAACCACGCTGAATGAAATATGGGCTCAAGCTTTTTAAGAACACAGAAGCTGCACACTCACACACTAAAGATTAGAGGGCACTTTAATCAGTCTTGTACTGTTCGTGCTCCAAGGTCGCTAACCGCAACCAATGATAGAGCCACAGAAAAGGAGCAGAGCCAACATGACTTCACAAAACAGCAACTTCAGTTAGTTAATGTATTAATCAAAACCATACCCAGGGCAGTAGGCAGAGAAGGGACAGGACATGAGGAAGAGGAACATCAACAAAGTGGACTAACATTTACAAAAATACAATGAAGACACAGAAAAGTGTAATGGTTCATTTGTTTTCAGTCTCAGTTGAATTACCATAATCCTTTACTTTACCCCATGTCAGTAGGAATTTGCAGTCAACTGTTTTAAAGCAGAATTCAATTCAGTATAGCTGCTGTTCAGTGTCAGAGCCTACATGTTTTCCTGTATCTTACCAAGTTTCCTTTCATAAAAGAGGAATCTCTGATAGCTGATGCTGTTCCTTCCAAAGTCTGTGGCTTGCTTGGGCATCTCATACAGGATGTCCATGAGGTCAGGCAGCACTGGGGAAGGGGAAATATAAACAAGAAAAAAATCAGAACAGTTCATGATTCTGCAATAAGTTAGCAGTTGCCCAGGAAACAGAAACTACATGTAGGCAGAATTCATCCTGACAAAGTGAGTGTGTGCACGCACAGTATCTACACACCCCTCCCTGAGAAATAAATAACCAATTAGATCCATCTGGAACATCTCTGCTGAAAAGTTTTCAGCAAAAAACAGAGGGTGGGTGTGGAACTTCCACAAATGTATTTTTTTCACACTTTTCAGCCAGCTCCAATAATGCTCTGCATATACACAGCCTCTTTCAGGACCTAAGGGCTTCATGGACATTAAGGCCCCTTTGCAACACTCTGGTAGCACGAAGGGGCCTTAAATTGGGCAGAACCCACCCAGAGAATCACCCCTACAAAGGGGCCTTCCTAGCTGGCATAAAGGCTCTGTACTGGCTCAGTGGAGATGGCAGACTGGAGGCAGGACCAGAGTCCACCATGTTACAGCTATTTTCTTCTCCCCAGGGCCCACAGGGGGCCATGGAAAGCAGAGCGTAGGTCGAAGTAGCCCTGAGGCTGCTGTAATTTACACTGCAATACACACAGGCTCCTAAATGATCCCAAAATACAGGGACAAAGGTGGCTTTAAGGGCTTCACCATCCATCCATTCCCAGAAATAGTGTTAACTGAGGATCAGACCCTAATTTTCTAAACACCTCTGAAAGGAAGTACCCCCATTTTACAGGGGGGAGACTAAGACACAGAGGAAATGTGAATTACACACAAGGTAATATAATGAGTTAACAGTAGAGCCAGGCACAGGACCCGGGGATCTGGTGTAACAAGCGGTAGCACATAGAGATAACTGAACTGGGTGAACTTCTGAAGCTTGGGTTGAGATGTCCATGAGAAGAGATGTGTAACTCATGCCCACTCAGTGTGACACTCTGTCCCCATCTGCCTCACTCAACCACTATGTGACCTCCCCCTCTGCTACAATCATTAGATCACCATGTCTCTCTTAGTGAGCATCCTCATCAACCTAGGCTGAACGTGAAAAGTCAGAGATAAGATAGCCATTACTATTTTTGTTTCAGTGAACTTAATGCTGGTGAAAGGTGACAGGCAGCCTTCCATACTCCAGCATTATCTATTCACAGGACAGGAACAGGCCGTGACAATCTTCCCACTTGCTTCAAAAGTTTCCAGTGGGAGTTTTGCTTGAGCAGGGACTGAATAAAAACAAGAGAGTATGCCCTTAATTATTACAGCCCTGACAGCACCCTACACTTATATTCATTGCCCTACTACTGTGATATAGCTAATGAACTAAAACAACATAGGGCTCTGATCCTGCAAACCTTACTCAGAGTAGTAATCCTAGAAGCCCATGAGACCTCCCACTAGCAAAGTTGTACGGCTTTTTGTCGCATTCTATCGTAACATAATAACAGGAGAGCCAGCATTTCTGTTCCAAATAGACCATCAGTTTGAACTCCTGTTCAAGTGAAAGTTAGTCTCCAAGATGCCAGCGTACCTACACACATTTACCTTGGAAATATCTTACTGGGCAGAAAGATCGAGATGCAGATTTTTTTTAACTGAGTAGCAGACAAGGGTTTGGTTTGGCCAGTCACTAGTTTTTTTTTTAAGAAATATTTAAAAATATGTTTTTAAAAAGAAAACATGGAGAGAATTTAATAAAGTTTGGTATTTTCGGGAAGATTTTTTTGAAATGGTAGAGATATTTGAACACTGGCTGCTACGCAAGTGTTGCAGTCACATTTCAAAGCAATTTCTCTTATGCGTAACTGCTGCACTGAACCCATGTTACTGCATGATTAACTCTTGCTCTGCCAAGTGGTTTAATATGGCTAGTGGTTTCAATTCATGTCAATTTTTGTTAGGGACGGTCAATTTTAAACAGCTTTTGAATGATCAGAGCCATATTAAAACCTTGTTAAATGGAGTATTTAGCTTGTATAGCATTATCCCCCCACCAAATAAAAGTCCTATTCCCTCCACCAAACCAAGAACTTATGGCTTAGCGCAGAGGAGCCTTCCATGGGTCAGAATCCGACTGCCCAGGCTGTGGATCGGCAGTAGATTTGCCAAGGCTAGCACGGTGGAAAATCTGGGGAAGCCATGCTGCTGCAGTTCCACTTGTGCGTGCTCCTCCCCTTCTCTGCAGCAACCTGGAAGGAGCGCCCACAGAGCACAGCTCTGCGTCACATCCATCTGCAGCCTCCTAATGCCCTGCCAGCCCTCCCGTGCAAGAGTCAAATGAGGCATTAATATAGACCAATATACTTTTTATTGGACAAAACAACCAAGTATAAAACTATGCTCCACTGGTCATAGATCAGAACAGTATCATTCTGATCTGTCTCATGCCAGGCCTACAAAGAATAAATAACATAATATGCAACTGCAAGCCAATGCTAACTCGCTTCACTGCATTAAGACACACCAACTCATACGGCAAGTTCACCCCACATTTTATGGCCTTGACATAGGGGGCCACATTACCTGCTATGTCTAGCTGAAATGGAGTGGGTTAAAGAAAGCTTGAATAACTTTCCCTTAGTAGGTTAAAATCTAAGGGGTCAAATTCAGAGCTGGCTTGTGAGGATGAAATTCCACTAAAGTCAATGACTTACCAAGCTTTAAAAGGAGCGATGGGGTGAAATTAAGCGGAGGGAAATTTCAGCTGTTAAGGAGAAATGCCTAGCGGTTAGCTCTACTAGACTGTGGAAGTGCATCCCAGGAAAAGCACTAGCAGACTCATCGCTTCAGCCATTTAAAGCTAGCCTGAACAACATACTGTATTGACCAGTCTTCCACTGGACTAGATGGAACCCAACGGGGCTTTTTCAGTTGCTAACTTCTATGAAATGTCTGTTTCTAAGCATTAGCAAGGGAATTCAAGCCTTTCCCTGTGCCTTGAAGGGAAGGTGGGCTACATGCATGTCACCAATCAGTGGCTTGGCACAGAAGGGTTCTAGGAGGTAGGTACTGTAATGCCCCTAAAATGATCACTGCCATACAAGCCCTTGATGCAAGGCCATATAGCAACATGCTATCTGTAGTTTAACACATATTAGAACCACGCCTTCTGCTTTATTTTGCAGATCCCTCAATTGAAACCGCTGACTAAAGAGACTCAGAACTTTCATCTTCTGGCCACGTCTCAAGCTTCAGGCCGTGTGATCCTTAGATGGTCCTCGAACCATTACATTTTCCTTTCCTCCACAGAAACTATCCTTGCACCTTGGGGGTTGAAGCCAGTGCTTCATATATGGATGGGCTGCAAGAATGCAGGCAGTTGTGACGCCATGTACATGGATCCCACTTATCAGTCTGAGGATGGGGGAACCAACCTGTCAGTGTCCAAATGTTTTCAGTCTAACACATGTGTCAGTGGTTCAATGGCGGCTTTGAAGTGAATGAATTTCATAATCAAATATGAAGCCAGTGGCTGCGTAAGGACAAATCTTCTAACCCATTTGCCCTATATAGAAAGTGCTGTGCTTGGAGATGAAGGGATGTATTTAAATAGGAAATATCTGCTTCTTGGAAAGCTTAAGGTCTGAATCATGCTGTGTTGGTTTGGTTTTTCAGCAGACAAACTACCACATAGGTTTTCTTGTGGGTGGAGAGGCAGTACTGCCATCAGAATTAGCAGCTGGGTTCCTTTCCCATGAAAACGAAGTAACAACGCCAATACACATTAGGGGCCCAGAGTTACTTGAAAATATCACTGGCTTGTGCAAATGGAAACACCTGCACAAAATCAGGAATCAGCTGCTCAAGCAACAAGGGACAGAAAAGCCAGTGAGCAGTGACTAGCTCTAAAAATACACAAGGGACTGTGCTAACTAGATGGTCACTGGCAGAAGCACAATCAGCAACCTAAGGAATCTGAGTGATAACAAATATGTGAGCAGATATGCAAATATGGATGGCTTTTTATTTAGTTAGTTTTTGCACAGGTGCAACTTAGGTGTCTATGTTTGAAAATT
Source organism: Lepidochelys olivacea (assembly GCF_965140295.1). Lineage (NCBI taxonomy): Eukaryota > Metazoa > Chordata > Testudines > Cheloniidae > Lepidochelys > Lepidochelys olivacea. Next base: position 4,812,391 of record NC_140431.1, on the reverse strand, counting down.
CGCTCCCACTCGCTTACCAGTCCAGGAAAAAGGGTTTTTACCAGCTCTGAAGATCAGCTCAGAGCACAAAACTCATAAGTGGATTTCAAAATACGGCCAATTTTGATGGTTATTTAGATTTAGGGGTTTGGTTTGGCCCATTATAAAAGTAGAGATTATTTGCAAAAGTCAGAGACAGGTGCAGAGCTTCATCATCATCAAAATTCAAGGACATTTGGTTCTGGTACCTGTTAGCGGCTGATGGTGAGACAGCAGAATGACCTTGCAGGAGGTGGTCTGATGGTCCACCCTGCTGTGGAAGGTACCTCTCTCTGGGCATGAGCACAGTTATTCCAAGATCTATCTCTGCATAAATTATATAAACACCATCAGTATTTCTTAATACTAGTAAAACCATTCCATGAGCCAACATAAGTATACACTGCTCTTTTCGTTTTCCAGCAAAAACTGTAGGGAGGTGGGAGGGCAGGAGAAACAATGGAATAAATTTCCCCTCTATAAACCAGGGCATCAATGCAACTCGGAATTGGCATTTTCTATGGAAATCCTGTAATCAGGCACATTGCCACCCACAAGTATCAGCTATAACTAACCACTGCGGCATACGTCCCAACCCCAGGCACCGAAGACTGGTAATCCCTGGCCACACCCATACCAACGACAAGAGAACACCATGCACAGGGTTAAAAAAATCCTAAAGCAGGATTTGGTTTTCTCAATGGTTTCAGGGGGTGATTTCTGGTGGGTTGGGAAGGGGACAAAAAATCTAGTATTTGGATGTTTTTAATAGATTTCTCCAAACAACAACAAAAACATTTGCTGAAAGAACATAACCTCCTCACAGCATCAGCAAAGCTCTGTCACAGAGCCCAGTGCCGTATTTATACAACATGGGAATTAACAGCAGCGGCACTGCAGGCTTAGAATTCACTCTGCAAGCGACAAAATGGCTAGCGGTGCTGTTGCCTCCATTTGGATTCCTTTGCTGCTTATGAGGGGCGAAAATGGTGGATGCCGATACCACTGCTGCTTTGGTTATGGTTACACACTTTACTACGAACGTTAAAGTTATATCTCTATGAATCTCCATTCTAACCCTCACCACTCCACTCCACAAAGCAGAGACGCCCATCACCAACAAAACAGAATGCATCACAGATGTAACACAACCATCAGCAAAACAAGTGCAGGAAGCAATCATGGCCGCCTGTTCACTCAGAGCCCTGCTCAGATGCAAAAAAGAAAAAAAACACTGGAATTTCCATGGCCTGTGCTATAGGGGAGACCACACTGGTTCCTTCTGGCCTTGGAATCTAAGAAAAACATTAAGGTAATGCTTTCAAATGTATAATGCCATCCATTGGAAGGTCTGAACATGATTTACAACAGTAATACTGCTATGGAAATCAGTAAGAGTTTTGCTTGAGTAAAGACTAAATGATTCAGCTCATTAATGAGCAAAGCCTCACAACACCCCTCTGAGGCAGGTATAATAAACCCCATTTTACAGAAGAGGAAGCCAACGCACAAAGAGGTAAACTGACAAGACCAAGGTCACACAAAAGCAAGTAAGTGGTAAAGCCAGGAACAGAAACCAAAACTCCGGATTCCTGTTCAGTGCTTAACCAGTAGGCCACTTTTGACCAATTGATTGTTCATACTTCTAACACACTTACATTAGTAAATCCAGCCACATGACCTGAATGAGTCAGTTTCCCCATCACCCTCTAGAAAAATGCCATGCTTCTGTCACTGCCTTATTTCAGATGATCCTTTGAGTCCCATAGATTTAGCTGCAGCAGGTAACCTCAATTCCCATATGAACACGTGTTTAGCAGTGCAACTAAACTGAAAGGTTAAAATAAGACAAAAAAAAAAATGAGCCACCAGTGCATACATCTCTGTAAGCAGCTGAGAAATGAGAAAAGGAATAAAAATGAACCACTCTCTATGCCTGAATATGCGTGCTCAGAAAGAATGCTTGCTCTCTGTTGAGTTGATGGGCTGCCAACTGTACCTCCTTCTCTAAATCCAATGGGAACCCCAAACCATTATTGGGCACTGTGCGTTGCAAGTTAACAGAGCCCCCAGCAACGATAGGTGGGAAATACAAGGGGCACCCGTATATATGACATTCAGCAAAATGGACTTAACCCACCATTCGTCCAATCAACAGCTCTTAACCCAGCTGCTGCCTTGTACAAATGCAACTGCAGTATTGTGCCCATGTACGTATATGTATTGTGTGCTCTGCAGTAAGATGAACAGACACATATTGTTACTGTCGTTCTGCTGCTCTGCGGACCTGGCACTGCAGGAAGCAAGGAGACTCCAACAGAGCCAAATCCACAAGGCGAGGGATCAGCAAGTCAGCAGGGACAGTGGCAACCGCAGTAAGAGAATTTAAAATTCACCATGAACCTTGGCAGAGGGGGGGAGACGTGAAAAACGTAGAGATGGGAACGAGATGGGAAAGAGGGGGACAGATCAGTAATCCCCTCTGGCTTGTTATTTTCCCTCCTTCTGTCTCCTACCACTTCTCACTCTTTAGAAATGGTCTCCTCCCTCCTTTTTACTGCCCCAAGATATTGAGCTGGAGGTGAGAGAGCAATACAGGTGCCCTTTAAGACCTGATAAAATCAGTGCTGGAAGGGTGCGTGCGCATATATCTACATTACATAAAAAATCAGAATACACGTTAGGAGAGAAACTACTATAAAAGAAATCAAGAAAGAACACAATACATCTGATTTGGTTCTAAACCCAGCGATTGTTGCTAAATCACTGTACTTGGCTCTTTAGATGTCGGTGAGTTATACATTAAATGCTTATACCCTCATATTCTTGAAGTCACTTCAAATGAAAAAAGGATAAGGAATAACTCTCCCTGCTGAATGATCAAGCAAGTTAGTACTCCTCTGCAGAAGCTGGATGGCTTCCTGAGCAACGAGACCCAAGCTCAAGTGGTTTGTCCACAGAACGTCAGAGCAGAACTGAAATCTTCATTGTCGATCACTTCGAGGAGGTGGGGGAGGACGAGAAGATAGCAAAAAAGAGTTATGAAAAAAACATCTTCCTGTTTGTCTTGGCCTCCTTACCCTCTTTTCCAGGTCCCTTCCAGACCTGTGCTGTTGGTCAATAACAAGAACTTAATATCCTTAGAAGGAAGAGAAAAATACATAAAAGTCTATCACTTTCCTCTGGCCTGACTGACACGTCACTGTGGCTTATTTTGCAACAACAGGAAACTTACCTGTCACTGAAGTAATTCAAGCTATGACATACTTGGTTCTGGCTGTGTTATTTACATAAACAACATAACAAACCACCTCCAAGAGCTTGTCACATCCTTCCCTTGCTTTTAGTTACTTTGCATAACTGACACTGCAAGAGAGAGAGAGAGAGAGAGAGAGAGAGATTTCAAATGCCTGCCTTAAAAAAATTTTAAAAAAGGAAAAGAAGAGAAAACCCAGGTGATTTAGTCACAAAGTGTTTAGAACTGATTTGAGGCAAGTGAAATCAACATTTAGATTTGACACCCTGCCCTCGGCCAATCCATGAGAGCTTTTCACCTGCCATCACCCTTTCTACCAATAGGATCAAGTGTTTAGGCTCAGAACCCTCCCCAGCCAATCGTGTGCAAGCTCAGCCACTTAGTTAATGATGCAGCAGTACAGGGAAGACTATCACATGTGAGCTGGAAGGCTGCCAACATAGAGACACGGAGAGAGCAAGGTAAACAACTTTCCAACGCCAAAATGATGACATTTAATCCCTAAACCCTAGCTTCCCTTCTCGACTCATCCTTAACCCCTTTCAGCTAGTCTGGAAGCCTCTGAAAGGCACGGTGTACCTGTCCCCCTGATGCTTTTAAAAACTGGACAACATGCCCTGCAATGATCACTGCGTCACCATTTACCACTTTCTGAACTACGCAGTGACAAACCTCCAAGCTTTAAAATGCAGAGTGTCTGTTAATCCCTGCACCAACCCCTGGCCGACATGCCAGCCTTTAAATAGGTGGGAGGGAGGAATTAAAAAAAAATTATTAAACGACAGCCTCTGCAAAGTTCTCATCTCCCCCCACGACCACCACCACCCCCAGCTGCATAACAGCACCACAGGCAAGAGCGACATTCGTACCACCTGTGCCATCATTCCATTCAGAAAACGGCTCTGACGCAGAACAGTGCAGTAACATCCAGCCAAAAACATAATAAAACCACTCCAGGGTTTGAACTTAGGAGTAGGGAGGGGGGGAAAAGAACCTGTAAATAAATAAAAGAAGATGCAGTTCTAACCCAATCCCAGTCAAAGAGTACGTACGTGGGAAAGACGGACCCCGAGCCGAAGACCTCTGCCCGTTAAACATCTGCGCAGTCCTTAGCCCTTCGCTCGCTCGCTGTGCAGCGCCGCAGAATAGAATGTTCCAGAATTTTCCTCCCGTTAACCCTTCCGACGTCTGCCCACCCTCCCTCCCCGCGGGATTAAACGCATCGTGTCTCCAGCATCGTCAATGGGCGAACCCTCCAACATCAATTAAGCCAAAATAAATTTTTTAAAAATTAAGCTGGCCGGTTGCAGGAGCCCAGTCCATGATGTTATTACTTCTGTCTCTCTCTCTTGCTGCCTCTCTCTCTCTTCCCCCTTGCTGCAGCAGGGCTGTTGCTAGTAGACCTATCGAGGGAGCTTGCTCTCTCTCACACTCACTCTCTCTCTCTCAGAGCTCTGTGACGCAGCTCAAAATTCTCCAGGCTGCTCCCTGTGTTATAACAGCGGAACTGCAGCTTTCCCAGGAGAGCTGATGCCAACAATGCCAGGGCCAGTCAAATCAAGAAAGTCAGTCACTGCTGGACTCTGCACCTCTGCACTTTTCTTTTTTTTATTAATGCTCCTCACCTCCAGTTTTTTGCTTTGGTTCCAAACCTCTCACACTTGCATCTCTTTCTCTGCTGCTTAGTCACACCTACTCGGTTAACTCTTTTGGGGTCGATAGTCAGCAATGCAAATCTCGAACAAGTGCCACTGACAGCCTGGACAACTTTGTGGTGATTTTTCTTTTTAAACCAACGTAAATCCTCTCCCGTTCCTAAAAGAAAAAAACATCAACAACATTCCAATGGCATAGTAATGCTGTTTGATTAACTCTTTCAGGGATAGGAGACGTGGTTTGACTTCGGGAAGTAACGCATTTAGGCCCAGAGCCCGCAAATATTCATGCATGTGTTTAACTTTATGCACAATGGGACTTCAAAGGGACTACTCACCTGAGTAAAGCTAAGGGTGTGTGTAAGCATTTCTAAAATGGGGATGTAACCAGATGTTCCTGGATGGGTTTTTGGCAGCAGGGATGAAAACTTGGACTTCTGGATCTGAAAGCATGAGCCTCAACTGCCTGACCTAAAAGACCCAGCTGCATTAGCCCAAAGGCTATAGCAGATTCTTCAACCTCTATGTGTTATAACAGCAGAACTCCTAGCCACCTGAGGGAGACAAAGAGACAAAGTACATAAGTGCAGGTTACCATAAGTATTGGAAAATTGTAAGTTCTTCCCTTTCCATCCACAGATTTCAAAAATGTGTTAACTGGATAAAATGAATGCTTGTGCCCAGAGTGAAGATTTTGAGGCTCATGACGACATTGCCTGGGTCACCAGCACTACTAGTCACAGGCCAAGAATCTTCATAATAGCTAAAAATATCAGCACAGCCCTGCATGGGTTAGGCAAGCAAAACATTCCAGAGGGCTTGGACACAGCTCCTCCAGCAGCAGGCTGAAGGTTAACCCTAGTGAGTCATAGCTAGCTCCAATGTTCGGCAAAGAAAGCTGGACTCTCAGATTACTTATCTTCAACAACTAGGACGGTGGTTCTCAAACATTTTTTTCGTGGACCACTTGAAAATTGCTGAGGGTCTCGGTGGACCACTTAATGATCTTTCCAAATGTTGTTTGTACCGTTAGCTAATATTGAAAAGCGCTTTGGATGAAAGCACTATATAAAAAAACCCTTAATAATAAACAACTTTTTTTGTTCTACAGATAAAAGCACACAACTCATATTTTAATAACAGTAGTCTTATCTTTCTAATGCGATAGATGTGCCCTCTCTCCCCCGCCACAGCAGCCCCCAAGCTGGGGCTGGGAAGGAGGAGGATCTCTCCCTCTCTCCCCAGCTGCGGCAGCCCCCGAGCTGGGCCTGTGAAGGAGGGGGGTTTCTCCCCTGCCACAGCAGCCACAGAGCTGAGACTGGGAAGGAGGGCCATCTCTCCCCAGCAGCCACAGCCCTGGAGCTGGGGAAAAGTCGCCTCTTTCTCTGGCTGCCGCAGCCCTGCATGTCCCAAATTTCTCCCACCCTCTTGTCTCACCCCACTGCCCTCTCCCACCTACCTGCTATTCCCCCCCAAGGCCACCACCTCACCTTATATGTGCATCTTCTCCAGGGTACAGACACCTAATTAGTGGAGGCACGCCTGCGCAGCTCCACTAATTAGGTGGGTGGCCCTTCATTCTCTCGTGTGCGACTGCCCAGGAGTACACCTTAGAGGGAACTATCCGCAGACCACCTGAATGGAGCTCGCAGACCAGTTTGAGAACATCTGAACTAGGGAAACCCAGAGGAAGAGCAAAGGCAGGTGTAGCATTTGAGCAACCAGACAGCTGTGTGGATGCTAGTGAAAAACCAATAGCATATGAAAGAATCTATGCACAAGAAAGAGCATCTGTATGGAAAAAAATAAATACAGGAGAACACCACAAAATCGATACACCTGCCATATTAATACCAGATTTCAGAACGGGCTGTGAGTTTTGAGTTTTCAGTACAGCTAAGGCTGAAATAACCAGTATTTTTTCCTTCAGAGTCTGAGCTATTTTGGGATTCCTCTGTACTACACTGAAAGTGACACCTGTTGCACACAGAAATGAACAAGAATAATTGCAAGGTCCTAATTTATAAAATAAAACTTTGCCAAAAGATGCAAGTCACAGGAACCATCTTATACCAGGGGAAAGACATTGACTTGGAGTGAGGAGCATAGCCCCTCCAGATCACCAAACAGCCAGAAGCCAATACAAGAAATACAGGTGGTGTGTTGTAACTGCTATAAAGAAAAACTGAGCATCCCGATCTTTGTAGTGACCCAGCAAGGTCACTTTCCATCAATTGGATGCAATGAAACGTGCCTGCATGCGTACAGATAGACACATGGTCACCTGTGGAGATTGAGCCTAAGACGTTCATCACCAAAGCCACAAGTTTCTGCCACTTGAGCTAAAAGAGATGAAGCAAGCAGCTGGTATTACAGCTGTGTGAACCAGCCACTTGAAGGAGACATTGTCACATGGACATTATGGCCAGCCGTATATGTATTACACAGAAAACACCTAACAGCTTGTTAGGCTGATTCCACCTACCCTTATATGTCTCATGAACCCCACTAACTTCCGAGGTCAGACCCGGATTTCTTCACTCACTCTCTGCATCCTGCTGATTTATAGAGCACTACTGGTGCTATTATGTACTATGCAGATACGTAAGAAGAAAAAGTCCCTGTCCCAAAGCCCTTAAATGACGATTTATTCTATGATATGCCTAGAGGCCGCATCAAAATACAGATCCCATTGAGCTAAGTACTGTATTGAACAGATCAAGGAAAAGGGCAGGGTAGCAACAGAAAGCAGGGCACTACTGTACCGCTCTTAGCACACATTTGGTCAGTGCCACAGTGTTTAAAACGTGGGGACTGAGGAGAAGTGAAGTTTTGGCATATTTTTTAGGGTTTATTTGGGGTGGGGAGAGAGGTTGGCTCTCTTTTATTTGTACCTCCACAGAGAGAAACCATTCATTTTCAAATAACCAAACATGGAAAATTTCTGGCACATTGCCAGAACATAATTATTTATATTCTGGTAGTACCTGGAGGCCCCAAGGAGGGATCAGGGCCCCAGGGTCTGGGTGCTGGACAGACACCGGCAAAGAAACCCCGAAGAGCTTGCAATTCAACTGAAAACAATAAGCAACATGGGCTGGAGCAATCAGAAGGAATGAGGAGGGATGATGACGGTACAGTCATCAGATCACGCACTTAGGTATGTTAGCTATCACACTATTGGATGCTTACAAGTTTTGTGGGGTTTTCTGTAAATATAGGCAAGCAAACAGACTCCCTACTGGCCATCTACCTAGCTGTTATTAGCTTGCAATTTTCCACTGGCATCAAGGTAGAAGTAGAGTGGTGACTTTTATCAGTAAAGGTGGCAAGTGCAGGATTAAACATTATATGTTAATTCATCAAAAATGTTTCTGGCATTTTAAATTCTTCCCCACCTCTCCCATGTCATTTCCCTCCCTACCACAGGGCACATGTTGTCAGCAGCAGTGGGCTTCCATAACTCCAGATTTCACACATGAACACTTAAGGATCTCATGTAATACACTGGCCACATGACAGTGGTATTGTGGGCGATATAAGAACCTAAATAAACCTGCTGTGCATTCACTAAGAGAGGTCCTTGAGTCAGAGTTTTGCTAAAATCAGACCGAGTGGTACAGTAGATGACGGCACAGGACTTTCATCTGCTCACTAGTAAAGCCTTAGCTCGTATTACCTCTCAAGGACAGGAAACTACAATTATTAAAATCAGGGCAAGTCCTGTTTAAAAGCCCAAGATCAAATAATCCAAAGGCCTAAGCAGTGCCAGACAAATTCCTGCCCATGAATAAATGGAGAGTTGCAGCTGTTGTGTATGTACAACCTCATGACCTCAATCTCCTTGTCAGTGACGTTGCAGCATGGTGCCTTGGGGAACAGTCTGCTGTAAACTGAAGAAGCCAGAGATCAAAAGAGAAATGGAAAAAATGTGCAAGTTAATAACACTGCTTAGTACTGGTATGGTTCTTCCACTCTGCCGAGTGCTTTGCAAACATGAGCACCATTAAAATGTGGCAGTTCAGGGCTACACAGTCATTGCCAACCTATATCAAACCAGGGATCCCTCTAGTCCAGTATCCTATCTTCGACAATGGCTAGTACCAGCTGCTTCAGAGGAAGATGCAAGAAGAATGCGATGTTGGAAACAGTTTCCTTTCCCACAAAATATTTTGATAGTTCAAAAAAATGTTCCTGTCCTGAATCAGCACGAAACGTCAAAAGCACAAAAATTTTCACGAACCGGGAAAAGAAAAAATGCAGTTCACGTCAGATCAATTGAAATGTCTCATTATGATTTCGACCTGCCTTTCTTTTTTTTTAAAAAAAATTATAAACGAATAACCTACCCAGGTAAAGTGACCTTTCTTCACTTGAAACAGAAGCTGCCAGAACACTGTGGCTTTTAAAGGAAACGGATGGGAAATTACATACACACAACATCTTAAGATGCTATAGTAATGACCACAGAAGCATGGAGCTGACCATGGAAATGTGCTATTCCAAAACATGGATGGATATTTACTTGACCACATACGGTCATCTACAAGGAAACATTTATACTGGACTACATTGTATTATATTTCATTCCAAGGGGATGGTAGCCTAATCGCCAACTGGAAAGTTACCTGCACCTTTTTTAGAAAAGTAGTGACTCGTAATGGGCCAATATCCAAGAGTTAGGTTCAGATAGACTGAGAAGTTCATCATATCAAAACTAGTTTGGTCTGGGAATGTCAGAGAAACTGGTTCCTGTAAGATTTCCAGTTCCTCCCAGATTAAGATAGGTCAGAAGCAGTAAGGATACCACCTCTTTATCATTCCCCACCCCAAGCCACATACAGTTATCTGTTATGCTCACAGTATTTTATTTCTGTTCATGATCCTGACTAACACCAGAAAGAACTGTCATGAACACAAATGTTATTAAACAAAAAATACGCAGACACACTTGCAAATACCCTTAAAGGTCTTGATTGCATGCAACTGCTTGTGAGTGCACAACTAACTGCAACCACAAAATTGACCCACACAGTTCTGCATGCACCAATACTACATATGCAGGGTTCAGTGTGTTTTATGCATTCCCCTCTGTGCCTGAATCACAAAGATCTGCTCCAGTTCCCAGCTAGAAGACTAGATCCCAGAGGTTAAAATTTGGCCCTAGCTTAGAGAAAACATAGTCCTACAATTTACTCTATTAAATTTGAGCAACACAAACTGAAGACAACATTCTCTCTCTCCCTCCTTTTCAAAGAGATGATGATGCATTAAGATGCAGGTCACTTCAGGGAAGAGTCCATCTCCCATGTTGGTGTTGTGTCCAATGACACTTAGCATCTCAGGATAATAGCCCTGTTCCTCATTCCACTTCACACCTGGCAGTGTTTTGTATTCTGCAGCAGTCAGTAAAGGAAGCCCTGCCAAGACGTTGGCATGTGTGGCCCTAGAGTACCCAGGACCACTTCACACTCCACAGGACAATGAAAGGAAGCAGAAAGCCTTTCTGAGCAGGAGGGTACGCTAACTTCCAAATCTAAGGAGCCAATGATGCTGAGACAAACATAATTATTTCAGCTATTAGCTGCTAAGAATAGAGCCCATGGAGGTGCTCTGCGCAACTGAGGTGCACTGCCAGCACAGTCGCAGGTAGCAGGAGATGCAGTGGAAGCACAGAAATAGTCATTCTCTGCACTCAGCACTTTGCAAACTCACGAGTCTCTGACATAGCAAAGGGACACACACATACCAGACAGCATGTGCCACTGCGCTGGACTCTGTGGCAAGGCTTGAGGGTCAGTGAGGCAGCAGGGTTGTGCTGGGGAGCCTGCTTTCCACTGGGTAAACACTTTTTCTATAACAAAAAGTATGAAAGCACTGATATACCTCCTCTCGCCATGAGATTCCCACCTCCCTGCACTGTCCCTGCCCCACAGGGCATAATGGTTCTCCCAAGGGAGATGTCTACTCCAGATATACCCAGCCCATTCATACTACTCAGAGATGGGACCTCCTCTCCCAGCCATGCATGTTCCTCACCTCTGGAGGCATGGTGGATCTGTCCTTCCTCCCACTGATAGAGAGAAGTGGGTAGAAAAGAAGCTGCCCCGCATATCTTCTGCTACACAGAAGAGAAGTGGAGGCTGTTCAAGAACTGACCCTCTCCAAGCCCTGAAAAGAAGCTTAAGGGGGCTGGAAAAATGGGTTTTTGACAGACCAAAATTTTTCATGAGACATGACTGTTTTCTGTGGAAAATTTTGATCTTGTGTGGAAATTTCTTTCTGTGGAAAATTTTGACAAGCCAAAGGCCCGAAAACCAGAATATTTTGATTTGAAAATATTGCTGCGGTGCCTCAAAGGGAGCTGTAGTTTGATTGCCTGTCGTGGCTGGACTACATCTCCCATGATGCCCCATGGCCAGGGAATTCTATTAAGTACTGCCTCCCCCACTCCAAGAGGGGAAACTATGGTGTATCATAGGAGATGTAGTCCCACCAGCGAGTCTTGCCCATAAAGGAGAATAGGAACTTGAGGTACTCAAACTTCAACTCCCATGAAGCACAGTGGTAGTTTTACCAAACCAAAAGATTATTTTTTGGATTTCTGCCCCAAATCAAAATTTTCCGTTAATAATTTAGAAAAATTGATTTGTTTTAGTCAACATTTTCCATGGAAGGAAACACCATTTCTTCCACCAGCTCTATCTTCTCTCACTGTTGTAGCGTTGAGGATGGGAGGGGCATGAATCTGACTGGGCTTACTCCTCCCACACAGAGGAAGGTAGCCCTGCTCAAGCCTCCCCTGCGGAGAGAAACAGATCTTTTCACCCACAAGCAGAGCTCTGGCAGACTTGTTTAGAATGGATCCCAAAAAACATTCAACGTAAATAAGAATTCAGCCCCACAGCCCTTCCTAACCTAGTCCAGCACTCTCTCCCTAAACCCTCTGCCTTTCACAAGCACTGGAAAGGACCTAGTCCTCTAAGAAGTGTTGCAAACAACAAAATATTACCAGGAAATAAAACAAAACAAACCACCACCTCAGGACTAACAAGTCCTTATCCATGTTCAATCCACTTGAGTTTCCATTGCCTCCTGTCTGCTAACCCTCTACTGGTCACACTTAATATTAAGATTCCATTTATAAATACTTTATAAAGGGCTAATACATGGGTAATAAATGTTTTAATACATGGTTAATCAATTGTTTGCATGACCAAGAGGCCAATAGGTTGCTTATTGCCGTAGCTTATAACCATCTATGAACACCTTATGTGCTTACAATTAGAGCTGGGAAAGTATTTTTCACCAAAACATTTTTTAATGAAAAAAATGCAAATTTGGCAACACCAAAATATTTCACAAGCTCCTGTTCATTTGTTTATAAAAATCCACCCCCCCACAAAGTATTTCCATTTTTCAGTTCAAAGCATTTCAAAATTTCCTTTTTTTTTTTAAAGTTAAAAACCATTTAAGAATGCTCAAAATCAAAGTTTTTCGATTTGCTGAACATTTTAAAAAAATTTCATTATTAGTCCAACCTGAAATCAGTTTCCTGCCCCCAACTTTTCGCAACTGCCAACAAACAAACATCCATTATTAGCCAAAGTCTACTTCCTACTCATGTCTGTAACATGTTTCTGACGACATCTATTAACCATGGACATTTAATATAAAGTGTGCCCCTTCAACCACAATAAACCCTTCAGGCCTCAATTTTCAGATCCAAAGAGCAATCCAACACACACAGTTAAAGTCAATAGGAATCGGGGAACGGGGGTGGGGGAAATCAGACCCCATGTTTCCTTGTCTAAAGAATCTAACCGACTTTGGTGCTATACTGTGTTAATGAAGGTATTGTTCCTGCAGGTTATATATGTAACCCATAGCGTGATCTACACTGGAAAAGTCCCACAGATGTCACTAGACTGGTTTTAAACTGATTTAGTAACAGCCAAGCAGCTTTTCTAATACAGACAAGCTCTATGTTACTCTATTGCTGTATATTCTTGCATGAAGTAGGATTCCTGTTTTACACGTACAAAGCCAATTCTTACCTAAAAACAAAATTTAAAAGGACAAAGCAATCGTCATGCTCATTGATGCATCTGCAGAGACAGAGTCAAGCTAGACAGACTTAAAGCAACACCTCAGCTGGGACATGACAAGGCACCAGACAGCTTGCTGATATGCTAAAAATAGATTAATCCCAATTACAGCCACACTTCTACTTTTTCAAGGTTTCCTGTTTCACTTCCTTAGATGAAAGCCTGTGTGAATGGATAGGGTGGGATTATCAACGCGCTGTGGCAGAAGGAAGGCGGGGCCCCAACAGACTCATTTGTGTTGCATAACTCCGGGAACACACAGTCCTTTAGCTGAACTAAACAGAATGACCGCACACTTCCCTTGACCCAGCTGCCTTTACATACCATAAGAATTCTGATCTGAATGGACAGAATTCTCTTAATTCAATAACCAGGCTTTCAAATCCATCTTTCCCCAGTACTGAAAAACAAAAAGGTACAAAGTAAACCCAACTGAAAAGCAAGTTTCAGAGGAATGGTTTTTTGTTTGGCTAGCCCTCCGAAAAATCATCAGCTTCCTGTCGAACTTTTTGAACCATCCTAATAGACATTTAATAGACTTGTGACCCTAATTAATAGACAATTCTAACTTTGCTATAGAAGTCTGTAGGTTGGCTCAAAAAGCCTCTAGAAAAATCCCATTCTCTATTACATTTTATAGGGCCTTAGAGTAAGTGCTATAAATCCCTATTCATTCTTATTAATTTCTAGAGGACTTTCACATAATGGAAACAGACAATGTTCCACAGTACTCAGGATTTCTTAATGGATTAAATTATACATATTATAAAATACACACACTTAAATCCATCCCGTATACCTTAACAGTTCCTTTGTCTGGTCAAATCCTTTAAACTTATGAAAACATCTTTTTTCACCCTAAAAGATGTGTAATAAGGATGGCAGACCTGGGAAGGAAGGACAGAGAGTCTAGCTGAGAAAATTCTTTAGTTTTAAGTACAGTCTTGTTTTAGCTATGTTATTTTATTAAATATTTGTATTTAGGATAGTTTAGAAAATAAGAATTCAGTTCTGTGAAAAACTTTGAGGTCTCAATATTTATTTTCAATTCTCCATGGGATCAATTAGACCTTTTGAAAATTTTCATGAAAAAAAAAAAAAAAACAGAGACCTGCATCACCACCCCAGAATAGCCAGGTGACTAGGGCACTCACCAGGCATATGGGAGACCCAGGTATACCAAGTCCCTGGTCTGAATCATAATCCCAAATCCCAGGCAAGTGCCACGAGGCCATTGGCTAATTTGGGGGTCTCTCTCTCTCTGGACCTGAAAACTGTTACCCGAGCCACTTGACCAGTGTTTCTCAACAATTGATCCATGGAGCAGTGCCAGATCTCCCTGACACAGTTCAGGAAGGCAGCAAGCTGGTCCTTGGTTGAGAAACACTGCACTAGACCATACAGGCTCAATAAAACAATCCCCAGGAAGATGCCATTTGTATGATTCCCCAGAGTCTGTCTGAGAGAGGGCAGAGACCATGAACAAACAAGACAGGGACTTTCTTCCTCTATCTGACTTAACAGATGGCACTGTAATAACCTAGCAAATATGTATCCTTTGCCTTCTGGATCAGGAGGACTCTGTTCACTGAGACGAATATGCACATTCAAGTACCTATTTGGAACTGTTGGGTTTTTTTAAAAATCTGCAGCAGCTGATTTGGAGACATGGTAGGATTTGCAAAATGACTTCAGAGTTCATTGATTATTGCTACCTTAGAACTAGCACTACGGCCCTGATCCTGTAAAGACTTATGAATGAGCTTGATTTTAGGGAAATGAACAGACCCAGAGTTAAGCATGTGTGTTAGTCTGCCTTAAACTATTAAAACCTTGATATCTCAGGCAACTAGTCACCCTCTCAATATGAAACCGCAACAAATGATACGCTTTAGAAAATGGTGAGGGAACTCTTATACAATGAGATCCTCATTTAAAAAAAAAGGAAATTTTTTTGGGGGGTATACAAAAATTTCACAGAACTATTCTCTCTTCTTGCTGGAAAGTTTCAAATCTGGAAAGGTTTCACCCTAGCTGTAGTATCAACAAAGCGAACCCCTTCTTTGTCACTGACTTCCCCTGTCTGTCTGTCCTATTCACCTGTTGTCTCTCACCTTTAGCTTTGATTATTTTTTTAAACAGTCTCTGCCAGAAATAATTATTATATGTTTGTGCAGCACTTAGCACAAGGGGCCCATATGGGTTTTCAAAATAAAAGTATTTATAATAAGTGATCATTTTTAAAAGGATGCTCTTATAAAATTGGGATGTGAGAAGTCTTCCCCTTAATCCCCCTCAAAACATTATTTCTGAGTTGAGTCTTTCTAGGCTAATTCCCTCCTCAGCTTTTTTTTTTTTTTTAAATATGCGTAGCTAATGTACGACTATAGGGATACAGCATATCCTAAAAGGTGGGATAAAAGAATATTTGATACTTCCACAGCATCATTCATTTGAGGACCTCAAAGTAGTCAGTGAACTAGACATCATGGCTATGAGAGATGCTGAATACAAAGCTGCAGCTGGTAAACAAAAATTCTATCAGTTTTTTTCCCTTGGGCAAAATTTGGTCATTTATCAAGACCAGAATCTGTCGCAAACACACTTCAGTTTGTTTTGAAACTTTTCCCCTCTCAAAAATTGGATGGAAAGTTTTACAAAACAAAACAAAAAGAAAAAAATAGCCTGTTTGTCATGCTTCAAAATATTTTTTTGTTTCTCTGTTTCACCACTTTTGATTGGTCAGTTTAGTTACATGGATTTTTTTTCCCCCCAAAATGGAAAACTTATTTTAAACAATTTCCTTGAAAATTTCAGAAAATGAAAAAAAACTACGTATTTCAAAACAAAACAGACTGAAAAATGCTTTTAGATTTGCCAGCATTTCTGCCAACTATGTTTCTGATTTGTTTTTAAACTAGCTGTGTCTTACAGTGAGCATGACTCAGCATCCCATTGTCCCACTTACAGCTGGGAGAGCTGCAGATCCCATTTTAGCCCAATGAAAGGTTGACATCCAGGTCCTACGCAAAGATCTGGCTGGAATCACCCCAAATCAGAACCCAATATTTCTGCCAATGTCAGAAAGGAGAGGGGGGGAAAATGTTTTGGGGCAGGGGAGCACACTCATTAGACCATCTTCGCATAGCATAAAAGAACAAGCAAATGGCACCGATATTTCTTTGCAGTTCACCTTTAAGAATATACACCACAGAGAACACATTTTTTCCACACAATAAACAATGGCATGAGCATGATTTGATTTGTCCAGTGGAATTCACTGAGCACAAACTATTGCAGCTTAAAGTTAAGTTCTCATTACTCTGCTTTCCTACTGCCCCACTGGCAAAGCAGGGAAACAAAATCATCCTCAATAGACCGAGAGCCTGATTACCAGCGGGGGCTTCAACCAGGACTTCATTTGTATCTGCGTCTGTAATATCGCTACACTAATGTGCACATGTGCAGGAGACAGATTCTCATATGTGGACACAGAATTTACGTACAGTGGGATTTCTAACACCTGCACGTACAAATCTCAGTGCACAGACCTCAATGCGTACACATGGCAGACCTCAATACACAGATACCTTTCTAACATAGGGCTTATACTGTCATCCATTTGTACTAGCTGTGTGCCTTCCATGTAAATTCAATAGCAAAGTCCCTAGTGGACTTCATGGAGTCTCTGGAATCTTTTGGGGGTAAAAACTGCTTGGAGCTCATTTTTTTTAGATTTTTTTTAAAGATTTTACTAATTTCCCTCTCCCTTTATTGTTTGGGTGTTATGTGTGTTTCTTGATTAGAGGGGGTGTTAGTGTTATGCTTATGGCGGAGGCTTTTTTCAAAAAGGTTTTATTTTAATGCCTCCAGAGCCATCATTGTGGTGTGCCCTGATCCCTTACTGTGAGGCATCCAGGACTGTCGCTGATGTCACGTGTTGGTTATGATCGCAATTATTTTGCCCAAGAATGGGAGGATGGAGATAGGACAGTAGGTAAAGAGATCTTCAGGGCAAGTGATGGCTTCTTGAGAACTGGGAAAAGTATTGTGTTTTTTCAAAGGATTTGGTAGTTGTGCTTCTCTGAAGGAGGCACGAATTATTTCCATTAGTAATGAGCATATTTGTTCTTCACAGACTTTTACCAATCAAGAGGATCACGGATTCATTTCGCAGACTGTGGCTCTACTATTTTTCAAGGGCTTTCTGAGCTTCAGTGCTGAGTGCACAGATTTCAGTGCATGCATTCAGAGGCCTCAGAGAACAGACATTGCACACACGTGCAAACAAGAGGCAACCAGACACTGAAAAAGCAGGCTTATGCTTTACAGTCTCACTCTTCAATATTCAGAACATAACTACTCCAAAAAAATGGAGGCTGCATAAGGAATTAAGATTTCAGGCACATCAATAAGGGCTAATAGGTCAGACAGCAGTGTCAGGATCTTTGTTTTGTATTCTTTTGGTAGGTTAATTTATACTGACCCCAATTCCATTCCCAATTCCATTCTTCAGACTGTTACATATAATTATTTCTATTTAGTAAGTTTCAGGAAGTAAACCTACAAGTGACGTGCTGGGTGAGGACTCAGGGATTTATGGTGGCCCCCGCTCTGGTTATTGTCTCAGGTGTGCGTAAAATGACGTGAGATGCTGTGATTCATGTGACAATGACTTGGGTTGACCTGAAGCCCTAGTTACTATATGTAACCAAGGTAAACTGAATGATCAACAGAACTGCACAATAAATCAGTTGTGACTACAGTACCCGGAGTCCCACCACCTGGCAGTACTTGCACCTTTTCAAAGATGCCCACCAGAGTTACATTCGCTTATGAAAGGAGTGTCTTGTTTGGGGCATTATTTTTAATTTAAATAAAAAAAAAGACAGCGTTGGGGTGAGAGGGAAGAGGAAGAAATCAGAATGCCATTACAGTTCATACACAATACTAGCTCTCAGGAATATGATTAGTTACTTGGCAACCAGAGAAAGGTGTGCCAGAGTAAACGGGACACAAATACATGCATGCTAGCTTCAGCAACAGTTAGAAAATGGATGAGAGGAAGGTCATAGTTCATCTGCCTCATCCAATTTTGTTGTGGAACAGTTTTTAGAACAATGCACCTGGAAACAGCCTCTCATGATTTTAATACAAAGCAGGATCCTTCCACACCATTTCTGTGCTTTCCAGACTTCATGTAACACTGTCTTATCAAGCAGCTAATACAAAAATTGCATGCCACAAATCAGCAAGTTACGTGTATAGTGACCCTCCACCTAGACAGAAACTTTCCTGACTGAGGAAGAAAGATGATCTGATACCATGCTGATGAGTGCAGTACAAATTGCTAGACAGATTAGACTAGCTTGTTAGAGTCTACTTTAGGCAGAGATTCAAGGGACACTGTCAACTCAATCTGAGCCCAACAATTAAGGTTTTGTAAATTAACAAAACACTTAGCTTTTGCTAAACCTAAATCCTTAGAAATGTTTTACAGGATTCAGTTGTATTGTCTAATTCCAAAGAAGGTTAAAAAGCAAACAAATTTTCCTCTGCTATACTTCCATCCCCAAAATCTCAGCACTGAGGACCTGAAAGCAAACTATCAATCAAAAGTGAAAGCAATTTAATTCATCCTCATAATCCAAACCTAAAGAAAATGCAAAAAAGTAAACACACAAATAATGGAAAAGGAATTGGATTTTTAAAATTCTTTTAGTTTTACTAATCTAAGATATTATTAGTAACATAGGTGAAGTCGTTTCATTTGTTTGTGGTAAATGATTTTTTAAATCTAACAATCTTCCTGTCCACTGTAACCAGCATTATAATTAGTGTGATGCACTAAGACAGTGGTTCTCCACCTGGAGTCCATGGCCTCCTAGGGGGCCTTGCGCAGGTTCCGGGGGGGGCGGCACCTCCAAGCAGGGCCAGCATTAGACTCGCTGGGGCCCAGGGCAGAAAGCCAAAGCCCCACCACATGGGGCTGAAGCCCACCACGTGGGGCTGAAGCCTGAGCAATGTAGCTTTGTAGGGGCCGCTGTGGCAAGGAGCCCCAGGCAATTTCCCTGCTTGCTACCCCTAATGCCGGCCCTGGCTTTTATATGCAGAAAACCAGTTATTGTGGCACAGGTGGGCCGTGGAGTTTTTATAGCACATTGTGGGGGCCTCAGAAAGAAAAAGGTTAAGAACCGCTGCACTAAGACAAGACTTTCATTCCACTTCAGTATTAACGGAGTCCTGCTACACACTCACTCCACTGTGAATATAAATCAGAGACAACTTCCTACATGCTGTAGCTGCCATTACTGGAATGCTGTTACTTCTAACTTTTGCATTAATGAAAAAGTTCATGTACGCAAATATCACTATTGGTTCAAACAGGACATTGTTACAATAAAAAAATACCAGTTTAAGAACCCTACTGCTCAACTCAAAGGAAAGCATAGTGTTTCGGAAAACTGACCTCCAATACAACTTTTCTATATCATAATGATAACCTTCACTTCAGTAGCCAATTTCATTCAAGGTTCACAAATAAACAAATATCTATACAATCATAAATAAATCTCACAAAATCTCTATCAAATAAAGACTATTCTAACCACTTTACTGGAACATTGAGGCAAAGACAGGGAAAATGGCTTCCCCAACATCACATGGTGAGCCAGCAGAAGAGCTGGAAACCAAAGCCAGTAGTTCTGACTCAGTCCTCAGCTCTTACCATAGGGAACACGCCCCCTCTAACTAGATTTCACCATTTCCCCTTCATGGGGGAAGTAGCTAATCTCTTCTGGGCTCCTCCCCTCCATCTTCTTTTTCAAGAAGTTACTATGGAATCAGAGAAGCAATTAATAGCCTAAAAGCAGTTGGCTGTACTGGAGCAGAGACATCAGTCAGCAACCAGCCAAAGCTCTGATGCGTGGTGATATATAGTGTTTGCTGGACCTTTCAGAGATGTAGCATAGTCATTTGCCTACTGAGGTTTGTCCTGCTGCCCTTCCAATTGTCCTAGTTTTTTGCCCTTAGGATCTGCTTCCTTCATCACATACCCCAGGGATTCCCGTCTTGTCAAGGAACAAAGAAAATGTTTAGAGGAAAGCTATAGAAACCTGCTAATCAGAGCTTAAATCTTTGGTGTTTTTACATAGCAACATCAATTCTTCATATAATATTGTACTAGGTTCCCTGTAAGACAAGGAATGTGTGTGAGGTAGCTCAGCATATATATGTTATGAACTATGGGATTTTAGGCTGTGATTTGAGATTCCACAGGAGATGGGCACCTAACTCCCTTAGGCTCCTTTGAAAATCCCACCCAAATGTCTTATTACATTATGAACTAAAAGCTCCAGGGCACCACAGCCTTGCATTGGATCCTGATAAGATGGTTGACTGAGCTTGGACAGATAACAGGCCACAGGCCCAATTCTCATGGTCACCAAGGCCCCTTTACACCTTGCTATTATAAAGGGGGCTTAAACAGTATGCAAATATGAGTTACAGCCAACTTTTAGTCCCTTCACAATGCCAGAGCAGTATAAAAATGCTTTAGTTTTGAGGAAAAACCAAGCCCATAAATGGAAACTTGTGATGGAAAGTGTCTTCTCCCACCGTTAAAAGTAATCAATTTTAAAACTAGGCTTTTTTGTGGAGCACTGGGACGGGGGGGGGAGTGGAGAGAGGGGAAGGGAGTCTAGAAAAGCCAATGGGATGTGGCAGGTGAAAATAAGTCTGTCAGATGCTCATGTCCCCAACACAAAAATTATTGAGAGACTAAAGTCTTGGTCTTTCCATCTGGCATATGTTCTTGGGGTTGAGGTTACCCAATGAGAGTTCCATTTTCCAGGATGGTTTTCCTTTTCCACTGTTAAAACTAAGAACCACCAGTGTCATCATTACTCGCCCCCCCTCCCCTTCCACTTTTCCCAACAAATGCTTCTATGGCTGGCTGGCTGGGATGGACCACATTGAGAACGCCACATGTAGGGCAGACTGCAAGAAACAGGGCAGACAATCCCCCCAAACTGGTGGTTATTCTATAATTAGATTAGCCAAACCAGTAACAAAAGAGTTTCTATAGCACAACACTAGTTAACAAGAAGCCAAACACAGTCCCCTTTAGGCATTCCAGCCCTTAGTCTAATATAGCAAGGCATTCCAAACAAACTGGTCTAATATAGCGAGAGGTCACTGAAAACCTAATTCACCATTTGGGTTTTTACCAGTCCCAAAGGATCAGACACTTACCCCCAGGTCAATATATATATCTCAGATCTTACCAACATATCACACTGTCAGCCAATCCTTAGTAAACTAACTAAAGATTTATTAATAAAGGAAAAGGAGCGAGTTATTGAATCGTTAAAGAATCATACACTAAAAGTGATTTTCAGTGTTCATAGATCAGGATCACAGCAGTGATAGAACACACTGTTGGCTTGCAAAAGTGTCTCTGGTAACTTCCAAAAGATTGAAAAGTCCTCAGTCCATTGTTCAAAATACTTCTTTTAATTATAAATCCACAGTCCAGAGAATTGGAGTGGGAATGAGGCAAAATGGAGATTTCTCGGGTCTCTTTTACATCCTCTATCACATGCATGGAAATTTACTGTCCCAAACCAAGCTCACAGCCCCTGTGTGTGTGGAAAGTTACTGGCCCAAGATGGAGTCCAGGGTCACATGCCCTTAACCACATGTCCTTACATGCTTTCCTGATTCACAGGGGCAGCCATTGCCCATATTCTTTCTGAGGCATGCACAGGTAAGGCTTACTGGCAGGATGAATTTCTTCAATTGCCCATTGTGAGAGTGGAGTGTCCTTAATGGGCCATCAACACATAGCTGTCTAGTCTGTCACCTTCAGAAGATCATCAAATCAGACCCCTGGCAGTTTGTTGTTATCTCGTATTGGGGTTGTTTAATGGCAGTGACTATTAGTATTATGGTGTATCTAGAGTGGAGCTGTTGTTGCAAGAAGGAAGTTGACTCCATGGGATGAAGTGTCTGTTAAAAGACCTTACTCGTCCCAACCATGGAAATTACAGATAGTTTATAACCTGCTGTATTTGTCCAAGGTCCTAGGAAAATGATTGTGCTGAAGCTGCAGGAAAACTACAGATAGTAAGAGTGGGATTTTCAAAAGCACTGGTCTAATTCTTGAAAATACCACCCTAAAATGACCTATATGATTCACCATAGTCTGGATTTAGACATTGGTTCATACACATTTGTCTTGTTTTATTTATGCTGTAAACTCGACAGAGCATGGAACATGACTTAATCCATGTTTACAAAGCGCCATGTGACTTTATGATGCTGTATAAACACATTAGAAAGAAGCTTTGTGCCCTGCTAAGCCAGAGTTCATATTCGTTTCATAGTCTGATATAGCCAGCACTGGAAACTGGCTATCCATGCACACTAATATGTTTTTAAAGAGCACAAAACTCACATTATGTAGGAGGTTTATCCTTAACGGCCAATGCATCGTGAAAGCATCATGCTGGTTTGGGGAAAGACTGGTTTGGTATGGAGGGGAAAGACTCCTGTACCTCACGAAAGCTTATGCTCAAATAAATGTGTTAGTCTCTAAGGTGCCACAAGGACTCCTGTTCTTTTTGCGGATACAGACTAACAGGGTTGCTACTCTGAAACCTAGATAAGAAAGGGCAGCGTTGCGAAAAGAAACGAGTCATGCTTTAAAGACACACATCTTCAGAACACTAACGTAATAAACCTTAGAACACAAGGAACAGAGCTATCTTCTGGAAGTTGCTCTATGAAATAAAGCATTTAAACAGAAATCTGCAGAATCAGTTAGTTCCATTTACCACAGTGCAGGAGATGGAAAAATCTGTCACATTTAGGAAACCAATACATAAACTTTGGGCGAACAGCACACACAGTAGCTTCCATTAAAATGACCATGATGCACATATTGGCGTTTAAGTCATTCCCAAATGACTGCATGAATGGAACAAATTGTGAAAGAAAGAATAATTATATTAATTGAGGTAAGTTAAAGGGGTGCAATGCAACGTGGGTTTGCCAAAGTTCAACCATGACAGACTAACCTGATTTCCTTCTTTTATCTAAAAAAATCAGGTATTTTCTCAAAGAAGAACAGTAGATCTAATATACTGGGACTTCAGTAAAGCATTTGACATAGAACCATATGGAAAATTATTACTTAAAATAGGGAAGATAGGGATCAGTACAAGAATTAAAGTGGATAAGTAACTGGCTAAAGGGGAGAAGGCGGCCGGCTGAGCTAAAAGGTGAATTATCAGAATGAAGAGAAGTTAGCGGAGTTCCTCAACGATCAGTCTTGGGATCAGTCTTATTCAACATCTTTATTAATGACTTTGGCACAAAAAAGTAGGCATGCACTAATGAAATTTGCTGATGATACACAGTTGGGAGATACTGTTAATACAGAGGAGGATTGGAATATTATACAGGAAGATCTGGGTGAATTTGAAGACCAAAGTGACAGAAACAGGATGAGATTCAATAGTACCAAGTGCAATAAAAATTTATCCTGGGAGCGCGTAAGCTGTAAGCAACGGAAGAGGAGAGAGACCTAGGTATGTGGGTTGATCACAGGGTGACTACGAGCCACCAATGTGATGTGTGTGTGAAAAAGGCAAATGTGATCTCAAGATGTATCAGACGAGGCATTTTCAAGTATTAATACCATTGTACAAGGCACCGGTAAGACCTCGTTTGGAATACTGTGTACAATTCTGGTCACCCATGTTCAAAAAAGATTAATTTAAACTGGACCAGGTGCAGAGAAGAGCTACTAGGATGATCATGAGAGGAGCCTGGAAGAGCCTGACTTGTTTAGTTGAGCAGAAAGAAGGCCAAGAGAAGATAGAATTGCTCTCTAGAAATATGTAAGGGGGTAAATACCAGGGAGGGTGAATTAAGCTATTTAAGCTAAAGAATAATGCTGAAGCAAGAATAAATGATATAAACTGGACATGAATAAATTCAGACTAGATATTAGAAGGTTTCTAACCATCAGAGGGGTGATGTTCTGGAATAGCCTCCCGACAGTAGGCGTGGGGCAAATAGCACAATTAAATTTTGAGAGAGCTAGACAAATTTAGGAGTACAATTGTATGACATCAAAAGCAATGCTAAGGGGATGGGGCTCAACAGCCTTGGTGCTGCTTATTTCCAGGTCACATCTTATCTTCCTAAAAGCACATGCTTCAGGGTTTCAGACAGCCACCTGCAGAGGTCAGGAAGGGTCTCAGGGCTGGGACTGACAGACTCAGGCTTGTACTATCAAGCTAGAAATAGCTGTGTAGACATTGCAGCTTGAGCTGGACCATGGGCTCTGAAGCTTTGGGAGGCGAATGGGCATCAGAACCCACACTCCAGCTCCACCTGCAACTTCTACACAGGTATTTTTAGCACAGCAGTGCGAGCCCAAGCCTGTGAAGCCTGCTGCGGGCTGCAACTCAGTGTGTAGATGTACCCTATGATTCTATGACGTTACGTATTAGGTGACAAGAAGTGAGTTCAAACAAACTGTCAACAAACAGATGCTGTATAGTTTTGGAAACATTGCAAAGAAGAAGAGACCTGAGTGAAGCCCTCAAGAACACAAGAAAAACCCTGAGGCTTGTTTGAGAACTGAAAACCACTACCTTTTAATAGTGCATGAAAAAATACAGTACTTGACTTTCCATCTCCATGGTAACCTCCTCCCTCAAATTGCTTTGATTTGTTTTTGACTCCTCTGGCTTCTTGCTGGCCTTGGAACCCAGCAGCCAAGGCTGAAGCGCTGGTAGCCAAAGGACAGAAGAAGATGGGCTGAGCAACCGTTCTTTGTCTTCAGCAGCAAGTGACCGGGGGGAAGAGGGGGGAGAAAAGGAAAATGAAGCAAATACCTGTGCGATCATCGCCAAGAAGAATACATGTGTTTTCTGTACTCGGAAGTTTGCATGAAGCAAGCCAAAGGCAAATCACCTCAGTAGGATGACAACAGGTGACATGCAAGCTGAGTAAAAGGGCTGTAAACAATGACTGAAGCTATTACTGGTAGGGGCCAGGCCTTGATAGCTTCTTCCAGCAGGAGACCTCCTGCTTCTGCAAGATTTGTGTTGGCCTCAAACTACAGACACACTTACCCACTCCAATCTCCTGCAGTTTTAAAGAGTGAGCCTCCCAAGGGACTAGCAAAAGCCTGGAGGAAGATGCGGAAGATAACAGATTCTTGGAATATGGAGATTAGATACCATGGTGATAAATGCTATGTACAAAATTAAGATGGGGTGGGAGCTCCACATACAGCTACTATGGAGTTTAAGGAGAAAAATCTCTCTAGTGAAATTTCAGATAATTTCTCCATAATCTGTTCCAGAGACACGTGTGTGTGAGTGCGCGTGCGAGGGTGGGAGGGAGACGCACATGCACACACACATCCTGACACACAGGACTTTTTCCATGAAGGGCCCTCAACTCTAGAACACTCCAGACTTTGTGTTTTCGTTATTATTTATATAGCACTGTAATGGGGTGCACTCTCCTCTCGTGAGCACCCCGGTCAAGTGTGTACGTGCCTGCAATTTTTCTCAATTTCCTTCGCTCGTAGTGCCCCCTGTTGGTTGCTGTGCTCATCAGGCGGGTCTTGGGTGACTCAGCCCTCCGGCCAAGTCACACACTGTCCATTTGTGAAACAAACCAACCCCTTCCAGGGTACACAGTCCAAAATGTCCTCCATGTCCTGCAGCTCTCCCTAGGCTCAGTCTTCTAAACAGTTGAAGAGGGCCCATCACGGTACTCTCACTTGGTCCGGCTAGATTGCAAGGCTCCTTCTCTGGAACTGAGCAGTGCCCCGAGGGCTTCTTCCCTGGGGAATCCTCACTGCTACTTGAGTCTTCAATGACCCCAGCCTTCCTGCTCAGCCACCCCTCTTGGGCTCATTTTGCTCACCACAGCTCCCCGCTGAGTCAGTCCCAGTAACTACCTGCTTAGTCCCTTGCAGGGGTCCTGCATCCAGCCCTACTAGCAGCTGCTCTGTCCAGCCTCACAGCTCCTGCAGCCAGCCAGGAGCAACTTTTTCCCCACCCCCTCCCGGATCCCTGCAAGCGGACTGAACTCACTCTGGCCTGGCAGCTCCTTTTATATGAGCCTGCTGGGCCCTGACTGGCTGCTCCTTGTGTCCCCTCTCATTGGCTGTGTCCCACACAGCTGCTCTAAGCAGCTTGGAGGACCTCTCTATTGCTTTTTTCTGGGGCAGGGTGAGGCAGGGCTGGAGGCCTCCAGCAGGGGGCCTCCGGACCTAGTCCGCCCCATCACAAGCACCCAAAATTGTACAAAGGGCCCTACAACCATAAGAAACAGCTCTGTCCCAGATAGTTACATATAAGCCCTTTTGTTGTTCCCTTTTCAATTTGTGATTTTTCACATGGGGCTGTTTATATATTGTATCTTCCAGGTGTGGTTGGGCATTACTCTCTCAGGGTTTCAGACCTAAAGCATTTAGGCACATTGCCCCATTTATGATCTTACATCCAGATATTACTTTCCACCCAGCTGGATCCCAAAATCTTCAAAAATTTTACAAACTGTACACTTAACCGGAGTCAGTCCACGCACTAGCCAATGGCAGCCACGTCAGGGATAGAATGCAGCAACAGCACCACACAGCAGTTTCAGACACGATAATGCAAGGATAATGCATCCAAAAGAAACTACACAGGGAAAAGCTTGGGTGCTACATAAATAACAAAAAAAAACCTGAGGAGGTCTCGAGTGTTTCAGAGTTGAGCGCCCTCAACAGAGAAAGTCCTAAGCGTGTTAGGATGTGCATCTCTCTCACGCATGAGTAAGGATAGGTCAGGTGGCTCTGAGTCTGTGTACAAGTGGCCAATATACCGCTGCTGCTTTTTGTTTTTGAAAACTTAGCATCCTTTCCATCTACAACTGCTCTAGGGAGCATGCAAGCCTCAGGATCATTGTGAGGACAGGTGAAGAGGAGAGTTGTACAATGTGAACAAGGCACACCTGACACCTTTCAAAGAGTGAGGCTGGAGGTGAAAATAGCAAAGGGGGGGGTCTAAAGTAGATGATATCACAGGACTGAGAGGCCATTAGAATACCTGCAGGGGATATAGCCAGGGCAACAGCAAGGAGCATTTACCTTATTGCAGTCAAAAGGAAGGCCTTTCAGTTTCACACTTAAGCATGAGCACAAAGGAATCTAGGAGAAGGGGAGTATAAATCACTGATTAGAAGGAAGCAGGTCCAGTGGCTAGAGAAGGAGAGACTGGCAATTAAAAGTACTCTGCTCTAGTCCTTGCCTTCTCCTTGGCCAAGTCCCTGAACCTTCATGACTCAGCTTCCCTACCTGGAAAATTGGAATCAAAAGACTTACTTTCAAAAGTGACCTGAGACTCTTGGGTGAAAAGGTGCCATCTAAATATTGTTATTTATTACAACAGAGTAAATTCCAGGGCTCCAGGCCCTCCACTGAGAATATCCTATGCCTGCCATCAGGGCTTTAAGATCTTTATAAGTTTTCAGCCAACTACAGATGGTAGGCCTCTTCCATTTTTTGTTAAGTCTCTCTTTTCATCCAGTGCAGCATTGGCCCCTGTCATAAACATACAGCTAAGGGTATCATAAAATCCCTCTTTTACCTGTAAGGGGTTAAGAAGCTCAAATAACCTGGTTGGCACCTGACCAAAAGGACCAATAAGGGAAGAAGATCTTTCAAATCTGCGGGGGGAGGTTTTGTTTGTGTGTTCTCTTTGTTGTTCTCTCCGGGACAGAGAGGGACCAGGGCAGGAAAAACCATCTCCTAAAACCCTACCTGAAATAAGCATCCAAGATTACAAAAATTGTAAGTAAAGCAAGGAAATGCATTAGATTATCTTTTGTTTTAGCTTGTGAATTTTCCCTATGCTAAGAGGGAGGTTTATTCCTGTTTTTTGTATCTTTAAAGTTTTGCCTAGAGGGGAATCCTCTGTGTTTTAAACCTTATTACCCTGAAAAATTACCTTCCATCCTGATTTTACAGAGGTGCTTCTTTTACTTTTTTCTTTATAATAAAGTTCTGTTTTTAAGAATCTGATTGGTTTTTAGTGTCCTAAAAACCCAAGGGTCTGGTCTGTGCTCACCTTGTTTACCTATTTGGTTGGTATATGATTCTCAAGCCTCCCCAGGAAAGGTTTGAAGGGGTCTGGGGGGATATTTTGGGGAAACAGGAACTCCAAGTGGTCCTTTTCCTGAATTTTTGTCTAACTCACTTGCTGGTGGTAGCAATACCATCCAAGGACAAGGAAGGATTTGTGCCTTGGGGAAGTTTTTAACCTAAGCTGGTAGAAATAAGCTTAGGGGGTCTTTCATGTGGGTCCGCACTTCTGTACCCCAGAGTTCAGAGTGGGGAGGGATCCCTGATAGCCGCTTCAATATATTCCCAAGAGCCTTGATTTGTAACAATAGCGGGATATTTTAGGTAACTGTCATGCACAGACCATACTGCTCATTGCGTCAATGTTGATATTGTACTGCTACACTTCTCCTCCTCTTGTAAACCCTGTGGGCAGATACTTAGGGGATGCAACATCCCTAACTCAGGAAGGCTAAAACAATGCTATTCTATAGACCAATACATCGCGATTCTCTAATTTGAGGGAACAGCAATAAGAAAGTGAAATAAATTTCACCTCCATTACAAAGGCTTGGTAAACTGGAATATTACGCCACTAATGCAGCAGTCTGACACCTGGAAGAGATATTTTGTTAAATGTGCATCACGTGAACAAATCTGTCAATGCAAGAGAACCTTGAGCTTCTTAAAGATTAAAGTTCCTAAATTAAAAATCTTCTGCGACAATATAATTGGGTCACGGCTACAATACATGGAAGCATGCAGTACTGTACCAAAAGATGCACTGAGAAATTCAGATGCCTTCTTTTAGATGCAACAGCAGCAATGGACAAGACAATCTGTTGCTGCAAGGTCTTTCTCACCACTTATTTCTCTTTCCCCCGCCTCTATTAACATGCATACCTGCCATACCAGCTTGCCCTGCAGCCAAATCACCATGTGCAGTGATCCAGTCAGCTCTCAGCAGGGTCAGGCTGCATCAGTACATGAATGGGAAAACTGTAACAAAACACTTCTATGCAGCAGAAAACAGTTCTGGTGGTTTAACAGATAGCATTTTACCTTCTGTAAATGCACTGAACCACTGCCCTAATGGTGATACTAGGAAATCGAAAGTGCTGTCTTTTGGATGAGCCCTAAAACTAAGCTCTGACCCCTTCTGGTTATAAAAGATCCAATGGGGTTTTTGTTTATTTGCTTGCTTTGCAAGAACAGGGAGATTAACACTAGTCTCCTAATAATGTAGCCCAACTGAAGTTCTCCTTGCAATCTAAATTGGGTAAAGACCTTCTGTCTTCCATTGTTATGTAATGTTAGCGTGGGGATTTTTTTCAAAGGCAAAGGCATCGCCAGGTGCCCAGCTCTCACTGAGAGTCAACAGGAGTTGGATGCAATACTCCAGTTTGCATCTTTGAAAGTCTCCTCTTCAAAAGTAGGCCGTCTAAATGCTTGGGGTAGAGTTAGCATCCTCTTCTGTCTTATCATGCAAGTTGTTGATGTTTAACCAGGAATGATTTTTCAGCCTAACGTGATTCTATCTTTTATATATAAAACTCAAATCCTTTTTCATGAAAAACAAAACTAATAATGAAGACAGGAAGTCCTCAATCACTCTAGATAAAACTGGAGTCATGTGCAAGATTAAACAGGTTATGGTACAACACTGCAGAAAAATAAAAAGTTAGCAAACTGAAAGCAGCAGTTGTATTTGACTAAAGAGAAATTAGCTAAAAACTATGAATGGTAAACCGTACTGGCCCCAGCCTAATAAGGCTGTTTATCTAGGCTATGGCAACTACAAGGGGAAAAGCCAGTTTATTAACTTTTGTCCCAACAACCTTTTTACAGAAATGGTCAAAAAACAAACTGCATCATGAACACGGGGACAGAAACAATGCATACCAGGTAGAACACAATTCATTGCTGTAAAGTTATTATTAAGTTCAATGAAGTGATTGTTCCTGAATATTTAAAGCTCTAACACACATTGCTGTAAAGTGCTAGTTCTCAACCTTCTCCATATCATAACCTGATGTTAAAATAGAAACAAGTTTTGAGACATCCCCCACACCTTATTATCATCTTGCCATAAAGAACAGAAAAAGAAAAGAAAAGACAGGTTTTGCAAAGTCACGCCAACAGTTTTCATCAGGACTAATTCATCATAAGCTAATTCTGATTATTTTTTAAACCTTGCTTTTTTACTCAGGGGCACAGCTAGCTTTCATGGAAACATGCTCAAACTGGGACAAATCCACAAAGCACTTACACATGTGCTTAAGTGCACTGCTGAATGTGGACAGATTTAGGCATGTGCTTAAGTGCTTTATTGGATGGGGACTGTTGTTTGCTAAACTTACCTGCAGCATTTTGTGATTATCCAAGACTGCAAGAATTTGGGGGCAGGGATTTCTTTTTTATTATCCCATATTTGTATAACACCCAGCACCAAGCGGTCTTGCTGACATAAGCAACGACTCCATGGGTGCTCAGGAGCTGGAGCACCCATGTGGGAAAAAATGGTGGGTGCTGAGTACCCAACGGGAGCCCCACATCAGATTCCCTCACCCCACCACCAGCGCCTCCCGCCTGTGCCTGCTGAGGCCTTTAGAGTCTTTCACAATACGGATAATAAACACGGAAATAATTATTAACTCATCCATCTTTAGTGCCTTCATTTCTATTTCATGCAGTACCGTAGGTGCTCCATGCTCCAAGCTTACATTCTAAGCTTAGAGATGGCATAAGAAGGGAGAGCAAACACGGTATAAGGGGGGAGGGCAGGAAATAGAGTTGGAGGGCAGAGGATAAAGGTAATGAAGATCACAGGGTTATTAACTTTACCTCATGCATGTCATTTATTTGTATCTTTTGCTCTAATTGCCATTTACCTCTGCCCTTGTTATTTGTTGTCCTGATGAAAGCAATGGATCTTTCAGATGGATGCGGGTGTGTAGTGGAAAGGGTGTTGGATGCTCTGGGATTATGAGATTGTTCTGCCCACAGGAGGTGGCCTGGCAGTAGGGATCAGAATGGAAATGCTGGGGCTGGCATTGAGGCTGGCATCACAAGAGCAGGCCCACGTTTCCAAGTCAAGGCAGGCAGGATCAGAGAACGAAACATGAACAGCTTTTCACCAGGCCCCCACAAGCTGTTCTTAGCATCTTGGTAAACATCCAGCATCCTGTGACCCTGAGAGGATTGGGGGAGGGAGTTGAAGTAGAAGAATCATTTTCTTCTAACCTCTCACTGAAGTTATTAAGAGAACCTTAGGCAGCCAGAATTACCAGTCAGCTCAGACAGAAGCAAACAGCAGCCTCTGCTAATGCGGAGGAGCTAGGCTGGAGAGCCAGACCTCCTGACACAGCTCCACTCTGCAGCTAAGCTTCACAAGGAGGTGGCGCTTACTCCTCTGAACTGGAGGCATGATTTGCATCATCATTTCATGGCTGCTGTTGCCTCAGTAACCGTGACAGTGCGCGCACACAGACAACAGTGTGGAGCACAGAACAGAACGTTTCCCTCTCACTATCTGATGTGGGTTTTTTTAAAAACAGGATGGCTCAGGCTGTTCCTGTTCTTTTAAGCTGCTCCACTCATTCTTCCATTTTAACTGGGTCACTGTTTGCATAAGTTTAATGACCTCTAATTAGAAACAAAACACATTCCCAGTTGTTACTGCACCCCAGCCTTCCGTTAATTTATATTTCCTTCCAATTGCTTGGGTTATATTAATCATCCCAGCTCTTACGTATTTGCATATGGACACAGCTGTCTCGGACACACCCAGGCATTTGACCTGTTATTCCTACATTCCCCCCGCCCCACACCACCACCAACCTGCCACACACAGAGTGCGCCGTTTCCATAGAATTGTTTGCTGTCTGAAAAATGCTCTCAGCTCCCAGATTTATGCCACAATAATAACCCTTTACACTCCCCTTGCACCTCTCATCCAAGGATCTCAGAGTACTTTACAAACATTAAGCCTCCAGGCGCCCCAGGGAAGCAAGGATAAGAAATTGGCACCAATAACATGTGGCATATTAGATGCTGAGGGTGCAAGAGTTTCTCCTACTAAATGCGGCACTGGAATTTTATTTTTTTTTACTTGCCTTATTTTCGACCCCATTTTAGCCGTGCTGGTGATGGGATGTCTCCGTCAGTACTGCAGTGTCAAATTCTGCTACATCAGCTAATCTCACATCTTTAGCACAAACACCTTCCTTTATCTGGTCTTCAGCCTGGAAGATTTTCTAGGGTAACAGCTAGTCTGTCTACTGGTGTCACAAGGGGTTTGCTCCTGCCTTTTTAACATGTCGACATGTGAAGGTGAGGGGCAGATCATGATGAAATCTGCAGCAAGCATCTTCCGACCTAAGCACAGAGCTTCCTTCCTCCCACCACTCCCTGAGCGTGTTTGTTTCAGGAATGAAAAAGTCCTGCAGAGGCTCCCAGCCCTGCTATTGGCTCTGCCAGATACACCTCTGCATTCTTATTTGCTGAGCAAAGAAAAGGAAAAGCGGGGGGGGGGGGGGAGAGGAAAAAAGATACCATCTCTAAATGGTCTTAGATTTAAAACAAACCCAGGTTCCAAGGAGCAGAGACATTCTCAAAGGCATCAATAGAGAATCTGGAACCAAAAATAAAGATATCCAAAAGATCTCTCTCTCATACACACACAAGAAAATAATCTGATCATAGGTCTGTGCTCTCAAAAGGATGTTGCGTTTGTGGATTATGAAACTACTACTCCCCATTGCACCAAATTGTTGGGAGGGCATGCCGCAAACTCTGCATGGGCAGGCATTTTAAAAAAAAGTATTTTAAGCTTAAACTAAAAGAACAATAGTGGAAAGACATGAGCTGTCTCTCAGGGAATGTAGTCTAAATCAGTGGCTCTCAACCTTTCCAAACTACCGTATCCGTTCCAGGAGTCTGATTTTTCTTGAGTACCCAGAGTTTCACCCCACTTTGAAACTACTTGCTTACAAAAATCAGACATAAAAATACAGACGTGTCACAGCACACTACTACTGAAAATTGCTTACTTTCTCCTTTTTACCTTATAATTATAAAATAAATCAACTGGAATATAAGTATTATATTTACATTTCAGTGTATAGTATACAGAGCAGTATAAACAAGTCATTGTATGAAATTTTAGTTTGTATTGACTTCGCTAGTGCTTTTTATGTAGCCTGTTGTAAAACTAGGCAAACATCTAGATGAGTTGATGTACCTCTGGCAGACATACCCCTGGTTGAAAACTACTGGTCTAGACCAGTGCTTCTCAAGCTATCTGATGTGGGGGACTGGCAATTTTTTTTTCCAACGTGCGTGCAGACCGGCAGCCGATGGCTCGCAGATCGGCACCGGTCCGTGGACCACCACTTTGAGTAGCACTGGCCTAGATCACTGGCATCTGACAACAACACTTGGCTCTTTTCATTCGTAGAGCTCAAAGTGCTTTAAAAGGAAGCTAACAGTCATCATCCCCATTTACAGGTGGGGAAGACAAGGCCCAAAAAATGAACTGACTTGCCCAAGATCATCCAATAGGTCAGGGAAAGAGCCAGGAATAGAACCCAGAACTCTTGGATTCCCAACCATGGGACTACACTCTCTCCAATACACACACACAAATTACAGTAGAACCTCAGAGTTATGAACTAACTGGTCAACCACACACCCCATTTGGAACCGGAAGTACGCAACCAGGCAGCAGTAGCGACAAAACAAAAGCAAATACAGTACAGTACTGTGTTAAATGTAAACTACTTAAAAAAAAAAAAGGAATGTTTAAAAAAGATTTGACATGGTGAGGAAACAGTTTCTGTGCTCATTCATTTAAATTAAAATGGTTAAAAGCAGCATTTTTCTTCTGCATAGTGAAGTTTCAAAACTGTATTAAGCCAATGTTCCGCTGTAAACTTTTGAAAGAAATATAATGTTTTATGCGGATTTCCCTCTGACCAAGCCACATGGTGTATCATGGGAGTCACATGATTGTGCACATTACGGGGACATGTAGTCTGGCCAGTCATGGAACTTGGCCTTATGAGGAGCATGGGGTTATCAGCTTTCAAACTACAACTCCTACCAGGAGTGAGCCATTAGGGGAAAATGAAGTTTCACATTGAGCTAGCTCAAAAGATCGGTTCAATAAACCAAAATGAAAAATTTCAATTTCTGAAACGTTGAATCCGATGAAGTGAGCTGTAGCTCACGAAAGCTTATGCTCTAATAAATTTGTTAGTCTCTAAGGTGCCACAAGTCCTCCTTTTCTTTTCACGGATACAGACTAACACAGCTGCTACTCTGAAACCTGAAACTTTTCAATATTTCTGAATTTTTCTTTTAATTTCCATTCTGCAAAACATCTTGATTGGGAATGAAAACAAATGTTTAAGTGTCATAATTCTGTAGCATGGGAAATTTTGAATTTTGCTCTGCTCTAGTACTGTGGTGTTTACAGAGTCATACCAGGAGTAGGGTTATGCATACAAGAACATATGGCTGTCTACATACAGAGGAGCAAGCCCTTCTGGGTAAATTCCATAGAATTTAATAGGGTTGAAATCCATAAGGTTCTGAGGAAGTTACTCAAAGCCTTCTAGAATTGAATAAAAAAATTAAATCCATTCTGGAACCATTCTAAAGAAAACAACAGCAGGGATAGCAGGCTATTCATGATTCTTAACGTTGATTTTAAAATTCTGTTTCTAAGATTACCACTGTCTTCAGTTCTATAAGTTTCATCTATTGATGTAGATGGATGTCAGTGGATCTCAAAGCACTTCTCAACCATTAATGGGATTTCTCCTCACAGTTCCTTATAGTAGGGAAGCATTATCACCCCCGGTTTACAGATGGGGAACTGAGGCACAGAGTAGATATAGTGATATATCAAGTGATACATCAAGAGGAAGGATGGCCCGGTGGTTAGGGCACTATCCTAGGACTTGGGAAATCTAGATACAATTCCCTGCTTTGCCACAGACTTCCTGGGTAACCTTAGGTGAGTCACTTGGCATTCCTCTGCCTCAGTTACCCATCTGTAAAAACAGAGATGATAATATTTCTCAACCTCACAGGGTGTTGGGAGGATAAATACATTGGGAAGACCTTTGAGATCTACTGATGAAAAGCATTATACGAGAGCCAGGTATTACTGTTATTCCTACTGCATCATTTTCATGAGGACAGTATTCATATATGGGTGTATCACTTAACATAGAACATGTACCCATGGTATTTATTGGTCTCCTCACAGCTGGCATCACAGGCTGGCATGGCCAAGCATGCATTAGCATGCACACCTACATTCATGACAAGCATAGGTGCCAGCATAGCTGAGTGCAGGGAGACATGCTGATGTGGCTGAATGCTGCTCTGCTCACAGATACAGCATAAGCATTGCATATGGAAGCAGAGAGATCAGTGGAAATTTCCCAGAGGAGTCAGCACTGGCCTAAGAAGAATGAAGCATCAGCCTCTAGTTTTGTGAAGCAACCAAAGGGCACTCACTGCATTTCAGCAGCAAGCCTTTGCAGAGGATAAACTGGAGGGAGGAAGGAGAAGGTTAACAGCCAGTACTGAGCTAAAGAGGGAGACCATTGCACCTGCCCCCACCCTGAGCTCTTTGCATGCACCGTCAATAGCAAGGCAATCATGCATATGAGGCATTTTTTCAGCCTGCCCCATACTAATCTGAATTGGACCAGCCTGCCCTATGCAGAAACCTGTTGTTGGGCTGGACTATGCACTGGATTTCTGCACTGTTACAACAAACACCACAACAAACTCTAGAATCTGAAATAATTAAAACAAAAAATACAACCCAATCTAATTTACTGTTTGTCATTTGTGCTTTATCCATTTGCATTTTCATGCTGCTTGAACTGTGAAATCAGATTACTTAGTTTCACTTGGTTGGTGCTTAAACGCAAAGATGATATACCAGGTTTGTTTTTACTCAAGACTAGAGAGGGGATTTTAAAAAGAGCTCAATTAAGTTAGACATCCAGCTCCTATTGAATTCAATAAAATCTCGGCCCTTAATTCCCCCTGGAGAATTCTCTGAAAACCCCAGCCCTATTTCCTGCATGCCATGGCTCAACGGTATTGCCTCCAACACAGGCAACTTCTTTTCTAAATCTGTTAATTTATTTTTCTTTAAAAACAAACATTTCTTTTCATGATGCAACAATACCATAAACCTTTAATGTACGTTCCTTTTAGCATAAGTAGAAAGAACATAAATTATGTTGCACAACAACAAAAAAAGTATCTGAATCATTTTCCTATAATTGGCTATTAAGAACTTGTACCACTAATTAATCTACTAATTACACATCTTATTATCTTCAACGCGTTAGCAAGTTGCCAAAGCAGGAACTAGCCTCTGGGACAGGCAGGTGATAAAAGCAGGAAGATACAAACAACCAAAAAAAAAATATTGAAAAGTAGGGAAAAAGTGCCAAGTTAGAAACCTAGAAATAGGTAATAAGTATAAGTGAGGTTAATGAAACATCTCAAATTAATTTACAAGAATAAAAATAGAATCTAAAAATGAATGTATTAGGTGTCTATCCATCAGCAGGTTCCTGTAGGGTATCTTGCACTAGAAAATAAAAGGCACACAGAGTCTACAGAGACATATCCTATAACCATTTCCATGATATGAGCACAAGGCTAAGTTTCTGTAATAAGAACTAAGCACCTGATCCAATCCACTTTAAGTGAATGGGAGATTTTTCCCACAGTGGGAGTAGGACCGTGCTTCAAGTGAATTTCATAAATCCCAACACTGGACACATTTTAGACTATACT
Source organism: Lepidochelys olivacea (assembly GCF_965140295.1). NCBI lineage: Eukaryota > Metazoa > Chordata > Testudines > Cheloniidae > Lepidochelys > Lepidochelys olivacea. The sequence goes on along the minus strand of NC_140431.1, from coordinate 4,775,383 downwards.
GGAATGCTTAAGAGCATGGATGGATGGGGTTAAAATAGGAACTTTCCCTGGGTGACTTCTAGAGCAGTTCCTGCTCATGAAAGGAGCTGGCTTGATTACCCTGTCAACTGAATTTCACTTTATCCATACCACCACACTGGCTAAGAGTGAGTCTGCTCTTTGGTGTCTAATCCACAGCAAAAAGAGCCTACTAGTGCTGCCAGCTAATGGAGTTATATGGCGGAACCTCAAGAGTTGCAAACTGACCAGTCAACCACACACCTCATTTGGAACCAGAAGTACACAGTCAGGCAGCCGCAGAGACAAAAAAAATCAAAAAAACAATTAAACATAAACTACTAAAACAATAAAGGGTAAGCAGCATTTTAATTCTGCATAGTAAAGTTTCAAAGCTGTATTAAGTCACTGTTCAGTTGTAAACTTTTGAAAGAACCATAACGTTTTGTTCAGAGTTATGAACATTTCTGAGTTACAAACAACCTCCATTCCCGAGGTGTTCATAACTGAGGTTCTACTGTACTCATAAATGGAAGGACTCTCACTGCCTTCAGTGAGAATTGGCTCAGGCCCTATCAGAACAAAATTAAAATATATTTAATAGCTACAGGAGTTTGAGGAGTTTTAAAGCGGTTGTGATAGGCATATGGAAGAGTCGATTGCCTTGCAACATACCAATCTCAACAGTATAGTCTCAGATGGTAGAGATTGCCTAGGAAAAGTCATGTCCTCTGGAAAAAAACTAAGGAGTTATAGATAAATTAAATTCTGGGAAGTCATTGGACCTAAATGACTTGGCCATGTAGAATCAAAACAACTTGATATTTGTTGGCTCCAGTTTATTTATGACTCTGTACTTTGCCTGCAGCAAACACCTGTCTCAGGTAACTTTTGCTATCAAGGTTATAACGTTGAGATTAGTTTGCTGAATTATGGGTAAAGAATTTGTAGAAATCAAGGATTTAATTCCAATCTGTAGGGTTTTATCCCTGATGTTTTAAGTTATTCCTGGTTGAGCTCCCTGATGGCATCTATTTGGTTACCTAGCAAAAACCTATCGCTATAGGCTACACATGCTTTGGAAATCCTGCTCTAGTTCTATCTAATTCTGTTAGCCTGACCAAACTCTGTTACGATGTGTTTTATGTAACTGCCATTTTATTTTTAAATCTCTCAAGTTGCCAACTTGTCCTTTAGAGCCCTACCTACACTAGGGACATTTTTTTCAAATGCGTTAGTGCAAGTTCATTGCCATTGATGTTAGTAACACTGGGAGCCCTAATACGTTTAGTCTCTAGTCCTCCAAGGAGTCATTCAGGAAAAAAGCAGGGGAGGCAAGACATGTCTGATATTTCTAAGGTAAAAAAACAAAGCAAAAAATCCGCCTGGAAAAAAAAAATCCTTTGCAGGCCTTCTTTTTATACAGTAAAGAAGCAAAAAGGGATACTTCTTTCTGTCTTTGTGGGTCACCTATAAATAATTTCTCCACAGGATCCAAAATGGGGAGGGAAGGAGATTGCAGAGACTCAACGACTGAGTTGAAGGGAAAAGGTCAAACCCACTATAAACAGAATGAAAGAAATTGCATTGCTAGAGTACCAGCCGCCAGGGACTTCTGGAAGGTAGAGAGAACAATGTAAGTTTCAGATGAGATAACGAGTGATGGAGATGTGTCTGCTCAGTCTCAAAAACCTGGCCTAAATTAGGAAATTAGGTCAGTGTAACTACGTTGCTCAGGACTGTAAAAAATCCACACCCCCTGAGCAACACAGTTAAACCGACCTAACCCCTGGTGCAGACAGCGCTAGGTTGACAGGAGAAGTCTCCCATCAACTTGCTACCGCCTGTCAGGGAGGTGGAAAACAACCCCCCCACACACACACAAACACACAAACAGCGTTTCCACTTGCAACCATCTGCAGTCATCTGACCACTGCTACTTTTGACATAAAAGCTTTGATGCCTAACTTAACCTAATGCTGCTAAAATGGAGATTAGTTACCTGTAACTGGAGGTTCTTTGAGACATGTGATGCCTATCTGTATTCCACACATGGGATAAATATGCGCAATACATGCCCGAGTCCAGAATTTTTTGCAAGCAGGGTCCGTTGGCCCACACATTCATCGTAACTCTCCTCGTGCTCCGAACCAAGGGCATATAAAGCAGTGTGGGCTGACATCTCTCCAGTTTCCCATTCTTACCACAGTTCAAACAATCCGCAGCAGAGAGGGCACAGGGTGGGTAGTGGAATACAGAAAGGGACCACATCTTGATGAACCTCCAGTTATAGGTAAGTAACCTCTTCTTCAAGTGATATCCCTATGTGAATTCCACATGTGGGAGATTAACAAGCAGTAGTCAGACAGGACATGGGTGCAAAGACACAGAAGCAAAACCTGACTGTAGAACTGCTGTTCCTACAGCTGTATTCACAGTCAACAACTGGACCACAGCATTTCATCCTGTGAACATATGCAAGGAGTTCCAAGTAGCTGCCCTATGTATCTCTCGGGGAGGGGGGGAGTCAGTCTCTCACACATACATAAAAATGTAGCCAAAGTAGTTTGCCCTCTAGTGGAATGAACCCTCAACTCCTCCAGAAGGGGAACATTAGCTAGTTAGTAAGAAAGGGTAATACAATCAGAGATCCATTTTGAAAATCTCTGCGTTGATATAACCTGACCTCTGGATCGCTCTGCTATGGGAACAGATAGCTAGGTGTCGTTCTAAAATCCCTTGTTCTTTGCAGATAAAAGCCTTTCAGACATCTAGAGAACGCAGCCATCTCTCTTTATCTGAAGCATGGAAAAAATACTGCTAAGTGAATTGCCTGACTCTCCTGAAACTCGGAAACTACTTTAGAAACTAATCTAGCGTAGGGTCATAATACAACCTTTTCTTTATAAAACGTAGTATATGGTATGTCCGTTTTGAGTGCTCCCAGCTCACTGACCCTTCTGGCTCACATTATGGCTACGCATTATGGCTACGCAGATGGTGTCGGAGAGAAGGCTTTGGTTTCTTTGACCATGGGATGGTGTTCCATGAAGGAGGAGTGCTGGGTAGAGACGGGCTCCATCTTACGAAGAGAGGGAAGAGCATCTTTGCCAGCAGGCTGGCTAACCTAGTGAGGAGGGCTTTAAACTAGGTTCACCGGGGGAAGGAGACCAAAGCCCTGAGGTAAGTGGGAAAGCGGGATACCGGGAGGAAGCACAGGCAGGAATGTCTGTGAGGGGAGGGCTCCTGCCTCATACTGGCAATGAGGGGCGATCAACAGGTTATCTCAAGTGCTTATATACAAATGCACAAAGCCTTGGAAACAAGCAGGGAGAACTGGAGGTCCTGGTGATGTCAAGGAACTATGACGTGATCGGAATAACAGAGACTTGGTGGGATAACTCATATGACTGGAGTACTGTCATGGATGGTTATAAACTGTTCAGGAAGGACAGGCAGGGCAGAAAAGGTGGGGGAGTAGCACTGTATGTAAGGGAGCAGTATGACTGCTCAGAGCTCCGGTACGAAACTGCAGAAAAACCTGAGTGTCTCTGGATTAAGTTTAGAAGTGTGTGCAACAAGAGAGATGTAGTGGTGGGAGTCTGCTATAGACCACCGGACCAGGGGGATGAGGTGGATGAGGCTTTCTTCCGGCAGCTCACGGAAGCTACTAGATCGCATGCCCTGATTCTCATGGGTGACTTTAATTTTCCTGATATCTGCTGGGAGAGCAATACAGCGGTGCATAGACAATCCAGGAAGTTTTTGGAAAGCGTAGGGGACAATTTCCTGGCGCAAGTGCTAGAGGAGCCAACTAGGGGGGGTGCTTTTCTTGACCTGCTGCTCACAAACCGAGTAGAATTAGTGGGGGAAGCAAAAGTGGATGGGAATCTGGGAGGCAGTGACCATGAGTTGGTTGAGTTCAGGATCCTGACGCAGGGAACAAAGGTAAGCAGCAGGATACGGACCCTGGACTTCAGGAAAGCAGACTTCGACTCCCTCAGGGAATGGATGGCCAGGATCCCCTGGGGGACTAACTTGAAGGGGAAAGGAGTCCAGGAGAGCTGGCTGTATTTCAAGGAATCCCTGTTGAGGTTACAGGGACAAACCATCCCGATGAGTCGAAAGAATAGTAAATATGGCAGGCGACCAACTTGGCTTAATGGTGAAATCCTAGCGGATCTTAAACATAAAAAAGAAGCTTACAAGAAGTGGAAGGTTGGACATATGACCAGGGAAGAGTATAAAAATATTGCTCGGGCATGTAGGAATGTTATCAGGAGGGCCAAATCGCACCTAGAGCTGCAGCTAGCCAGAGATGTCAAGAGTAACAAGAAGGGTTTCTTCAGGTATGTTGGCAACAAGAAGAAAGCCAAGGAATGTGTGGGCCCCTTACTGAATGAGGGAGGCAACCTAGTGACAGAGGATGTGGAAAAAGCTAATGTACTCAATGCTTTTTTTGCCTCTGTTTTCACTAACAAGGTCAGCTCCCAGACTGCTGCGCTGGGCATCACAAAATGCGGAAGAGATGGCCAGCCCTCTGTGGAGATAGAGGCGGTTAGGGACTATTTAGAAAAGCTGGACGTGCACAAGTCCATGGGGCCGGACGAGTTGCATCCGAGAGTGCTGAAGGAATTGGCGGCTGTGATTGCAGAGCCACTGGCCATTATCTTTGAAAACTCGTGGCGAACCGGGGAAGTCCCGGATGACTGGAAAAAGGCTAATGTAGTGCCAATCTTTAAAAAAGGGAAGAAGGAAGATCCTGGGAACTACAGGCCAGTCAGCCTCACCTCAGTCCCTGGAAAAATCATGGAGCAGGTCCTCAAAGAATCAATCCTGAAGCACTTGCATGAGAGGAAAGTGATCAGGAACAGCCAGCATGGATTCACCAAGGGAAGGTCATGCCTGACTAATCTAATCGCCTTTTATGATGAGATTACTGGTTCTGTGGATGAAGGGAAAGCAGTGGATGTATTGTTTCTTGACTTTAGCAAAGCTTTTGACACGGTCTCCCATAGTATTCTTGTCAGCAAGTTAAGGAAGTATGGGCTGGATGAATGCACTATAAGGTGGGTAGAAAGCTGGCTAAATTGTCGGGCTCAACGGGTAGTGATCAATGGCTCCATGTCTAGTTGGCAGCCGGTATCAAGTGGAGTGCCCCAAGGGTCGGTCCTGGGGCCAGTTTTATTCAATATCTTCATAAATGATCTGGAGGATGGTGTGGATTGCACTCTCAGCAAATTTGCGGATGATACTAAACTGGGAGGAGTGGTAGATACGCTGGAGGGGAGGGATAGGATACAGAAGGACCTAGACCAATTGGAAGATTGGGCCAAAAGGAATCTGATGAGGTTCAATAAGGATAAGTGCAGGGTCCTGCACTTAGGACGGAAGAACCCAATGCACAGCTACAGACTAGGGACCGAATGGCTAGGCAGCAGTTCTGCAGAAAAGGACCTAGGGGTGACAGTGGACGAGAAGCTGGATATGAGTCAGCAGTGTGCCCTTGTTGCCAAGAAGGCCAATGGCATTTTGGGATGTATAAGTAGGGGCATAGCGAGCAGATCGAGGGACGTGATCGTTCCCCTCTATTCGACATTGGTGAGGCCTCATCTGGAGTACTGTGTCCAGTTTTGGGCCCCACACTTCAAGAAGGATGTGGATAAATTGGAGAGAGTCCAGGGAAGGGCAACAAAAATGATTAGGGGACTGGAACACATGAGTTATGAGGAGAGGCTGAGGGAGCTGGGATTGTTTAGCCTGCAGAAGAGAAGAATGAGGGGGGATTTGATAGCTGCTTTCAACTACCTGAAAGGGGGTTCCAAAGAGGATGGCTCTAGACTGTTCTCAATGGTAGCAGATGACAGAACGAGGAGTAATGGTCTCAAGTTGCAGTGGGGGAGGTTTAGATTGGATATTAGGAAAAACTTTTTCACTAAGAGGGTGGTGAAACACTGGAATGCGTTACCTAGGGAGGTGGTAGAATCTCCTTCCTTAGAGGTTTTTAAGGTCAGGCTTGACAAAGCCCTGGCTGGGATGATTTAACTGGGAATTGGTCCTGCTTCGAGCAGGGGGTTGGACTAGATGACCTTCTGGGGTCCCTTCCAACCCTGATATTCTATGATTCTATGATTCTATGGCTATTAGAAAGGTCAGATTCATAGATAGATTGGCTATAGAGCCTTTGGGTGCTATTGCTTGGACTGCTCTGTTACCGCCTAGACCACCAGGGATTTTGGCGGAGGGTGAGGCAACAAAAACTCTGCCCTCTGGGACAGAACAGAGTACCACTTCATGGCCCACTTAGGGGTGGGAGAATGAGAAGCAGGAATGTGCCAAACTGTCTTTGCTGGGTCCACAATGGCATCATTGATGGGCAGGGTGACTCAACTGGACCCGGAAGATTGCAGAACATCTAGTAAACTGTGCTGAGGTTCCTGGACTTCCTCAAGATGATTCTGTAGCTCTGCAGCCAACCTGTGCATGAGCTTTAGATATTGTTTAAAGCCACCTGGCAGAAACGGAGAAGATGGAGTAACCACCTCATCCGGTGAAGATGACAAGATTGCTCCCGGAACCATCAGCTCTTGAACACCTTCCCTTTCCAAATATTCCAAAGGGGTCGAGTGCGGCTATCTGGGCAATGGCAAATAGGACTCCTGAATCAATTCTGGGTGTCCAGGGTAGGGTTCCCATAGTCCCCAATATTGCCAGTAGGATGGATCAACGGGCAAAAGAAGACCCCAAGGTAGGGTACCACCTTCTCTTGGCCAATTGTATCTGGTCAGAGGCCAGAACACGGATTTTCTGGGGCTCCTGTCTCGTGCCCCTTTGTCTAATACTGCAGAGACTACTGTGGGGCCCATGTTCCCAAGCCTGTGTTCAGAGGGACACAGCCTGCATGGTAAGACTGATGTATGGGAGTGAGTCTACGGCCAGGATCTGATTGGGGCTTCATTGCCTTCTCCTGAGATGTTTTCTGAGTCTCAGTTCCCAATCATCACAAGTTCTCGGGGAGGAAGAACAGCAGATGCTGCACTCAGCAGAAATATGTGCCTCGCCAAGGCAGCAGAGGGCAGCACTGATGTTCGTCACTCACCGAAAAGGAGCAAGGGCGGGAAACACAATTTTTGAACCTGGGCATAATCTCAGTCTTCTCAGGCGTTAAAAGTCCCTGGGTGGGGAAGAAAATGGGACAACAATTTCTAACTATTCTATGAAGACTATACTATCAAGACAACTAAAACTACGTATATACAGTATCTTACAGCAAAAAGGGAGCTGAGGATACTGAAGAATCCGACTCAGACCTATGCAGCCGTAAGAAGGAAAGGGAGAGGCACTGGCCTGCACCACCTTTAATTCCCTTGGTTTGGAGTACAAGTAGAGCTATGACACATGTGTAGGCCAAAGGACACTGCTTGCAAAAAAATTCCAGACACAGGCACATGGTGCATATGCATATCCCACATGCAGAATACACAGATCCAATACACATACGGACCATCACTTGAAGAAGAATGAGCCTTTACGTATGTTTTCATTCCCAGATTTAAATTGAGGCCATATTAACATGTTTGTAGAAACCAGTTTCTCAGCTCTCATTTTTGAAAGCTTATCTCAAGGGACAGATAATCTCATTTATTTCTGCTAACACAAATCAAAGCACCAGCAAATGAAATAGATTTGCAGTCTAAGATTAAAGAGCTAGAATCAAAATTCTTGTGACAGGCAGACAATGAAAACAATTTTAAATATAATATTTCTGAAAACCCCACACAAATGTTTTTGTCTTTATCTGGAAAATAGAGGGGAATATATAATTGTAGGTAGATTGATTACACACATACACATGACACACGACACTCCGTGTTTGTCCAACAGTTAAGAAAAGGAGGAGAATGGGAAAAGAAACCCATTTTTGAATGCTGCCAATTATCGATTATGGTAAACATGATTCTATCCATTTAGATACTAAACAGGTTGTTGGATGACTCTGTATAAACACAATATTACAGACCTAAGAATACCATTGGGAAGGATAGAGGGGGATTCAATGAGGAAATTGTTCAAGCTTACATTTACTTCCAGGCTTCCAAGCAGGGAAAAATTCCCCAAGCCAGAGAACAACTCAACCTTTGCTAGTTTAACTTTTCTTTTTGGCACCATTACAGTTTCCATTCACCTTAGGTTTGTCACCCTTCCTTTATGTGAATGTGTATTTCACTTTGAGCAAAAGGCGCAAGGATCCCTGAGAGTATAGAACATATACAAACATTCTATAATTGAAGGTTATATACACTGAGGGTATTCCTGGCCTTAATGAAATCAGTAGGAAAAGTTCCATTGACTTCACAAGGGCCAGGTTTTCACCCTACAGAGTCAGGAGAACTGGTTTTGTCCAAGGAGAATAAAACTCAATAGCAGAATGACACAAGCAAAGGAAAACTTAGACTGACTATCTGGAAGCCATACGAGGCAGGTACTGCTACCTCAGAGGTTAAGTGACTTGCCCAGTGTCACACAGGGTCAGTCTCTGAGAATAGAGGGGTGAAATCCAGGCCTTGTTCAAGTCAATGGCCCTCAACTTCAGTCAGGACAGGATTTGACCCCTGGAGTAGCACTTGCTCTGTCCAGTTCTGGTCTCCAGATTGTACTCCCTCCCAAGTCACACACCAATTTTGGGAAAAGAGAAGCTTTACAAGCAAACAAGAAGAGGACTGTTGCATTAGTGGACCCCATTTTGAATGTTGCCCAATTCCTGTCATGTGAGTCACTAAGGTCCCTGTGCTTATCACATATTTTAATGTTTCTAACATTAGAGAGACATCTTTTGGATCGGTTGCTATGGTCACTGAAATTTAACAGCATATCCCTAATCAACGACCACTACAAGAAACTCAAATTGCTTCTGATGAGGGTGACAGCCCTGTATAAATATTGTATCCTGAAGCAAAGTATTAAATCTGTATTAGCCAAGTAAAACCAGCAGGTGGCAGCGCTGTTACACATATTCCATCCTGAGCTACTCATGCTCCAAGGGTACATGGATGTCTGAACCATCATCCATTTTATTTTAGGTAGCTGATTATCTAGGGAAATTAATTCAACTGCATTTCTAAGCACAAAAGAGATGATGCACATGATACAGTGAATAAGTATAACAACTTAGGTTGACATTTCCAATGTATTCTAGGGACTTTAGACGCATACCTGCGATTACAATTAACAAGGTGATGTGTATCTAAAATTTCCATTGTATTTCCATTAAAAAAAATGCAAAGAAACAAGAATGTTTGTCATTTGCACTGAAATTTTTCAAAGAATTTGGGGTGTGCCAGGGTGTCATAAAAAACAAAAATCAGAAAACTTCTGATTTTGACAAATGACGAAAGAAAAACTGTGGTTCAAAACCAAAACTTTTTGGCAGTTTTCTAAAATGATAAACAGACATTTCCTAATGAAAAATGGAAATGAAAATTTCATTCTCTAATGAAAATTCCCATTTAGTCAAAAAACATTTTTTTTTTTGGTCAAGAAAATGTTTTGACAGAAATTGTAAGCCAGCTGTACTCTAGATGGCTTTGAAAATCTAAACCTTAGTATTTACACATCCTCTTTCTTCTTTCTCGGGCTTTACAAATGAATTTGGCACTGAACTGAAGTCCATCCTCTCTGATGGCTCAGTGTGAAATTACCAGATGACCCAATGCCTAAAGGAGATGTGTCCACATCATACTTGCCACCTGCAGGACTGGCACTAAATGGCAACTTCGTGGGCATCATCAGAGATGCTGGGGATTGAATGGACCACTGAAATTTTAGCATCACTCAACAGATAGCAAACTGGGGCTGCTGCTGATATTCTATTACAGTGGTTCTCAAAGTGTGGGTCAGGACCCCCAAATGAGTCATGACCCCATTTTAATGGGGTCCCCAGGGCTGGCTTTAGACTTACTGGGGCCTGGGGTGGAAGTCAAAGCCCGAGGCCCACCACCTGGACAGCAGGGCTCAGGTTACAGGCCCCCTGCCTGGGGCTGAAGCCTTTGCGCTTTGGCTTCCCACCCCAGGTGGCAGGGCTTGGGTGGGCTCAGGCTTCAGTCCCCCGTCCCCCCTCGGGTTGTGTAGTAATTTTTGTTGTCAGAAGTTTGAGAACCCCTGTTCTACTGCATCTTTTTGAAGGACATTGAAAAGCAGCTTGCTGTAAATTAGAATGTATAAATTCTATGTTTATACAGCGCCCTTCAGGAAGAAATGTCCAAAAATACTTTGCTTTTAATTAAAGGTGATTCAGGAGCAAATCCACAGATACCCTCTACCCTGAAACTTAGGGAAGTTTAGCAACTGACCTGATCTTTTCTCTCTAATAGGTGAGCCAATATGATTCCTCAAAAACTTTGAATCAGAACTCTCATCCACATTTGCACATTGTAACTCTTTCTCTGCAAGTTGTACAATTGATCACTTCACCCATTACTGAAATGCAGCCACTTCGGGCTGGAACGTGGCAGCTGATTAACAGTTTATAGCTACAGTGCATTTTATAAAGTTATTAAACTTCTCTGGATCATGTGATGGTGAGAGGTACACTCAGCTGATTGAGGCCAGACTGAAGACTTCCAACCTCATACCTCAATCACAACACACCCCTTCATGTTGGGGTATTTTCCCCTACACGGAATTACTGCACCCCACTTTAGCACCTTCATTGCCTAGCAGACTAACTGGCATGTAGCTGACGCAATAAATGAGCTTCAGTTCTCTTTGAGTCCCTACATTATTGCATCTGAAACCATCTTCCCCCAAATTCACATCAAGGGTCCCAGTGTTCCAAATGCCCAAGTGCTTTTAATTGGGCATGCACAGAAGGGACTGAGGTTGAAACAGCTTATGACTGTTTCATAAGTCAAAGAATCAATCCTGAAGCACTTGCATGAGAGGAAAGTGATCAGGAACAGCCAGCATGGATTCACCAAGGGAAGGTCATGCCTGACTAATCTAATCGCCTTTTATGATGAGATTACTGGTTCTGTGGATGAAGGGAAAGCAGTGGATGTATGATGACTTATGAGGAGAGGCTGAGGGAGCTGGGATTGTTTAGCCTGCAGAAGAGAAGAATGAGGGGGGATTTGATAGCTGCTTTCAACTACCTGAAAGGGGGTTCCAAAGAGGATGGCTCTAGACTGTTCTCAATGGTAGCAGATGACAGAACGAGGAGTAATGGTCTCAAGTTGCAGTGGGGGAGGTTTAGATTGGATATTAGGAAAAACTTTTTCACTAAGAGGGTGGTGAAACACTGGAATGCGTTACCTAGGGAGGTGGTAGAATCTTCTTCCTTAGAGGTTTTTAAGGTCAGGCTTGACAAAGCCCTGGCTGGGATGATTTAACTGGGAATTGGTCCTGCTTCGAGCAGGGGGTTGGACTAGATGACCTTCTGGGGTCCCTTCCAACCCTGATATTCTATGATTCTATGAGGGATCAGCTGAGACAGGCCACCAGAACATCTGCTGCAGGATGAGCTCTCATGCCACAACGGTATCGGAGGGAAAAACAATGGGTACCAGCCATGTGGACACTGCCACGTGGCCTTCAGCTGCCAAGCAAAGGGTCTGGCGCTTTCCAGGACCAAGACATTAGCTCCATTGTGAGAGGCAGATCTGGGAATTACTTGTGGATCTCCAGGTGCAAAATGAGAGATCCGATCCCACTCTCACAACTGAGCCCGAGATCAAGACCCAATAGTTAATATCACATGTCCCGAAAAAGGTGCCCTTCATCTTAGAATCTGATGGAGCATAAACAAAGGTCCCATCCTCACATCCCATCCCACTTGGGACTGGTGAAGGGTGAAGTTAGGACCCATGGGCAATAGTTCACAAGAACAGTGGAAAGTGGAGAAGCAGAGAAGCCAGAGAGAGCTGAGAAACGAGAAACTCTGTTTTTAAGTTAGGTGTCAGCTCTTCTTGCCAAAAGGCAGTAAAAACTTCAACTCATCTCAGCCATTCACTCTGTGGGTGGGCAGAACTGAATGGAGCCTTAAGATAAGGCCAGAACAAGGATTGCAGGCAGCATGGAAACATTTACAATCAGCTTGTTTTTTTCTTAAGGGAAATCTCATATCCCTGCACACACCAGCCAGGGAGGGTTGTTTGTGGCTGCATTAATGAGTTCCAGGCTGGAGAGAATGCAAGACACCCTTTTGTCAGTCTCTCACACGCACACAGTGTTCTTACCGTGCACCCTGTCAGGGAACCCTGTTGCATATAACCTCCACTACCCTTAATTGACAAAAGAATGGTAGAGCCCAAGCTAAAGCCCATTAAAGCCAATGGAAAGACACCATGGGCTCCAACAGTTGAGATCAGGCCTATTTAAAAGGAAACATAGTTTAAGTTTAACCCACTAGGGAGTGTGTGTGTTACAAGTTCCCCTTTATGGCAGATCCACAGAGGAGAGGACATGAATCTGTTACAGTGCCAGCTACAGCATGTTGGCTCTTTAGCTCAAGCTGTAGCAGCTCATGCTGTTCGCTCTGGAGAACTCTAATTCACTCCCTGGTGTGTCAGCCAAGACTGCGGCCAGCTCATAAGGATAAAAGGGAGTGCCAGGAACCAAGACTTCTAACCCCAGGTCTGCCAACAATGCCCTTTGCAACAACAAGCAAATAATTTAAACACTGTCTCAGTTAAAGTGGAAGTAGTAATGTTTGCTTAACTAAATTCTCCTTGCTCCATCCCAGTTAATATTTACGTGATATACTTATTATGTGTTTTATGTCCCACTGCAATGGTTGGTCCACAGAAAGGATAATGCTGAGATGACAGAGACCCAGGACACTGTGACAGGCTGCATGCAAGACTACAGTACAGCAATCTTCGAGATCAAAACCATGACTTAGAGCCCCAAAATCATGAGATTGGCCCCACAACCCATGAGATTTTAAAATCACCATCAAGCCTTATTGTTTGGTCTGTCTTTTGACTTTTAACTCCACTCTCCTCTTCCGGCAGTATGTGCGTAGGAAAATTTCAGGTTGAAATGTCACCCTTTAATGCACACGCAAAATGCACGCCTCTCCCCAACCACTCAGAAGGAGACGGCACTTGCCTTCTCCTCACCCCACAGACAAGGGAAATGCCATCCATTTCCCATTACGCTCATGACTCCCTCACCTTCCCCAGACAGGACAGCACCATCTCCCTTATCCACCACCCACCCCAGGCTGGGGGAGCTCCCATTCTATCGCCTCCTTCTTACCCCCACATCCTGCTGCACACACCCCCCCCCACCAGCCTGCCCCCAACACCCTCTACACCTCTCCTCAGCCTCCCCCAAGCCCTCAAATCCCCTACACACTCCCACCTGCCCCCATATCCCCCTGCCCCTTTCAGCCTCCCACATCCCCCAACCTGCCCCTTCAGCCTCCCTCCTACCTCCCACAGCCCCAGTGCCTACTCCCCCTCATTCTCCCCAGCCACCTTTCACAGGGTCTCTGCTGCTCCTCACAGTCCCTGAGTCCTGTCCAGTCCCAAGAACCATACAGTGGCTGGCAGCCATGTTGCCTGGGGACGTGGCTTTCAAGCACTTGACACTAGCCATCTTTATTAAGGGCAGCCTGCCTGCCTCTGCAAGAGACAGAGAGGGAAATGGCAGCCATGTTGCTGGCTTCAGCCCTGCTGCCAGTAATGGCCGAGGGCGGCCATTTTGAATAAGGGAAAATTCCTGAGCTGGTGCCTTGCATCATGTTTACCTCAGACAAGTGAAAAATCACCCCAAAATCGCAATACCACAATTAACACAACAGATAAGGGCACATTACTGCTGCCAGCTAAGGGACATTATTCCTTTGGCTCAAGTAATTGAGGCTTATGCTTTGGAGTGGGTGGTCCCATCCATGTCCACCACCAGCTAACAACCATGGGTGGGGATTTGCTAAAGTGCATTTAAGTTTCCCCATCTGTAAAATGAGACTAATGATACCGATCCCCTTTCTACAATGCTCTGAGATCTGCTGATGAAAAGCACCATACAGGGGCTAGGTATTGCTATTATTCAGTTGTTAAGCAACGCATAACAGCCAAGTATTACTGGACATGCTGCTACTACTTAAAAGCGTTGCAAATACTGGATCACACCCTTGTTCCATCTAACCCGATGTCCTGCCTCGAAATGCAGCCAACACCCTGCTGCCTAAGGGGAAGGCAAGGAGTCCCATAAATTATTTGACACTGTAGGCGTGTGTGTGTGTGTGTAAAACAAACAGCACTGCAGCATGCCATTCAGTTCACCTTGCCTTAGCATGCGCATTTACAAATGTCATACCATGTTGCTGCCCCTTCGATTACGGGAAAGAACCTAGCTCTGGTATTTTAAACAGCGGAAGGAGATGATTTTAGTATTAAAGGAACTATGGGGTGGTGTCCATGATACACACCCTCACCAGCACAGAACCGAACACCCGTGCCCTGCCCCTTCTCCAAGGCTGCACCCTGCTCACTCCATCCCCGCTCCCTCGGTGGCTCACTCTCCCCCACCTTGCTCACTTTCACTGGGCAGGGGCAGGGGGTTGGGGTGCGGGAGGGTGTGATGGCTCCAGCTAGGGGTGCAGGCTCTGGGGTGGGGCCAGAAATGAGGGAGCTAGGGTGCAGGAGGGGGCTCCAGGCTGGGGCAGGGTGTTAGGGTGTGGGTAGGGATGAGGGGTTTGGGGTGCAGGAGGGGGTGAGGTCGCCAGCTGGGGTGCAGGCTCCAGGGTGGGGCCAGAAATTAGGGTTCAGGGTGTGGGAGGGGGTTCGGGCACAAGAGGGGATGAGAGCTCCAGTCAGGCAGCACTTATCTCAGGCGGCTCGCGGAAGTGGCTGGCATGTCTGTGTAGGGCCCCGGCTGCAGGCACCACCCCCGCAGCTCCCATTGGCCGCAGTTCTTGGCCAATGGGAGCTGCAGAGCCAGCCCTCGGGGGCATCGCATAGAGTCTCGCTGGCCGCTCCTGCGCCTAGGAGCCAGAGGGGGACATGCCGGCTGCTTCTGGAGCTGCGTGGAGACAGGGCAGGCAAGGAGGCCGCCTTAGTCCCACTGCGCCGCCGTCCGGACTTTTAGAGGCCCAGTCAGCACTGCTGACCGTAGCCGTCAGGGTCCCTTTTTGGCTGAGCATTCTGGTCAAAAACTGGACGCCTGGCAACCCTGACTTTCAGTCAGCAACGGATTGCTAGAGGCTGTGGGTGGTTAAACTGTTATTGGCAACAGTGTTCTCAAAAATAAGAGCTTGAGAAGGGATCTGCAAGGAAGGAACCTACGTCATTAGATAAGGAAGGAATAACAGAGCCTTTGTTTGGCTTGAATGGGACCTGCCTATGTTTACACGCACAGAAAAAACGTCCAGAAACTCCAAGTACAGCCTTTTCTGGCCTGGACCTCGCTGCAGGTTTGCACCCCCACTTCCCCTGTGATCTGCAGTTCCTTTGGTCTTGGCTACTTTGAGGAAGGCTTTTATTTTGCCAGTGCAATTTACTCTGTGGTTTTGTCGTCTCAGCTTGGCTGCAGGTGGTGTCCTGGTATCTGAGAAACGCACCCCGTATCGATTAGATCTCAGATACATCGGGGCATGTGGCACAAGCTCATTCAAAAAATCAGCTGCTCTATAACATATTATATCTAGAGTGTCTATAAGAGAGATTTCCTTGTGTCCTGTGGAAGATAGAGCCCAAATCTGGGAAAGCAATTCAGTTTCCTGCATATATTTTATCTGCAGGATTCATTACTGCAGGAGATCAGAGAACCAAGAACTGCAGAGGAGCTAAAAGGGAGTTACTACTGGCAGCATTCATTGTTAGAATGAGGGTAACAGCTAGAGGCCCCAAGATCAGAGGCCCATTCTGCTAAGCAGCGTACTTACACATAGCAAGAGACCGATTAGGGGGTTAAACTGAAGAAAAAAGATCACTATAAATGGCTTAAATAACTCCTATTGAGTCCCTTGTATGTGCACAGCTCCCACTCTAACACAAAGGGTCTAAAGATCAGGGTTTACCTGATCTTCTAACACCCAGGTTAGCTGCAGAAAAAGTTACTTGTCCAAGGTCACTGTGCAAGGCAGCAGCAGCACTAGAGATAGCCACTCGGAAGTCTGGGTTGCTCTTCCCATGTTCTGACCACAGGACAGCACTGCCCTCACGCAAATGCAAAGCTTTGGGCAATGAAGATTTTGGAGTCACTGTAATACTAAATAGAATAACCTCCCTCTTATTTTGTGGTTTTTTCCAGCAGATCTCAAGGACGTCAATATCATTATCCCCATTTTACTGAGGGGGAAACTGAGGAACAGACAGGGGAAGTGACTTGCATAAGGTCATCCAGCAGGCCTGCACCAAGCTGGAAACAGAACCCAGATAGTCTAGGTCCAATCCAGCCTTGTGCGCACTCTATCCACTAAGCAGCACTGCCGCTACAGACCTTTCCTGTTCTCCACTGAGAGGCTGCAGCACCATCTTTAGAGTTGAGGATCCACTGGCATTCCCACAACAAATCCCCGTAACATTTACCTTGGAACTTTTCCTGTCTCACCAACATGTAAAAAGGAACAAGAGTTGTATTTTCACCTTCCATATTTAAAACATAGTCTATGCTCTGAGCTCCCCTGGCTGAGCCTGAACAATGCAGCAGGCTGAGAGGGTACAGGTGATCATTTTTCCCAGGCTCCTGCAGACAGCGAGGCACCAGTAAGCAACTCACGGAGAGATGTCTTAACTCTGAAATGCTTTGCTTTTGTTGGTCTGAGTCAAAGCCATAATCTATTTAGATAACATTGCTAATGCCTCAGTTCAACATTGAACCATTTATTCTGGCCCCAGAGACCAAGGCACAGAGCTAGGTAAACATTTCTCAAGGGAAACCTGTGTTTTTACCAGTTGATCAAAAAAGAAACTGGTGGATGGGGAAAGGAGGGGGAAATAAAGTTACTTAACATATCTAATTAACAGAAATTAGCAGCATTAGCACTGTCCGGCAACCAGGATCAAAATCAGATTTGTTAGACAAGAGACTACTTGGCAACAACCAGGGGTGAATTTGACACTACAAAATATGAAAGGTTGCCCATTTTAAAACTAGACAGGGCACTGTGAAATGTGCAGTAGGGAACAACACCTCACTGGCAGGAAGATGGATTGGGTGGCCCTATAGGCCTTTCGAATCTCGAGCTTTCACGAGTCCATGCAGATGGTTTAGATAGTAATATGCTACACATTTCTGTAGCACCTTTCAGTCAAAGCATATGCCAGACTCTCCAGGCACCCCTCTGCTCCGGATATTATAGCATCCACATCAGAGATGAGCACACAGGAAGGGAAAGGTTAACCAAAGCCTACCGTGTACAACAAGTTAGAGGCACAACCACAAATAAAACCCCAGAGTCCGGACTGCCCGTTCCTTTGCTCTAACCACCCATCCTCCATGAAACCAAAGAACTAGGCTCTATGAAGGAAAAGCTTCTAGGGCCTGGCAGAGAGAGTTGCCACAATGTCTTATCTATGCAGGGATACACAGTACTATTTGCTCCACACCCTTTGGGGAGATTCCAAAAGTGAAGCTCACACTCTAGGCATGCTTATGCTGTGTGGTGATATTGCGCAAGAGCACCTGTGATTTGTTCCTACCCTGTTAGTTCAGCAACAGCCATGGTAGCCCCACTGGCATAACACTGTGGGCTGGGGTACAGCCTGTTCTTACCTTTCCTTTGAAATTCAGCCTTTTGTGAGCAGACACTCTGTCACTCCTGTCCTTCCTCTGTACAATGCCCCACATGCAGCAGAGAGAGAGTGAGAGAGAATTTCAGCTGTGGGGCAAGTCACTGGGTTGGGACTCACCAGCAGTTCTTCTTTTCTCAGAGTTACTGTCTTGCTCCAGCCATACATGGGCACAGAGGAGCCATCTTCACTGCTGGTCAAAGCTGGGTAAAGTGGAACCAGTCCTAGCAACGCTTCTGGTACAGACACAACATGGAGAGTTTTAGAAGCTGTTGGGCTGGGCTTATTGCTGTGCAAAGAGCAGAGGGGGAGAAACGAACACTTTGCAGCCTACACCCTGTGTGAGCTGCTAGAGCCCTCTACCAGGAGAGCCTGCGCACCGTACATTTTGTTATCAGGATCCTTTGGGTGAAGCGGTCCAGAAATAAACAGAGTTGAAGAATGTTTTAAACCAAAAGGCTCATTCAGGCTAGGAGCCCTGCACTGAGTTCCTCAGACAGCAGCTTCACCTCATTATCACAACCAATTCCACCTGTTTCTGGTCAGCAGCACAGCCTAGCAGAGATTAACTCCTTGTCCGCCGGTGCTGGGGCAGGCCTCTGTACCCAAATACCTCAAAAAGCACCATTGCAGCTCATCAAATAGGTTTTCCATGAGCCCACGAGCTGGTTTTTCTGCACGGGAAAGCTTTAAAAATGTCTCCATACCCATTTAGGGCCCCAATCCTTCAAAACTGAAACATGGGAATTACTTAATGCAGCTGAAGACAATGGGACATGCATAATTTTATACAGGTCAGCAGATACTTAAGGGTTACAGGATTGGCTGGAAGCTATGTTCTTTATTCCCCAAGCAGGATAAGCAGCAAAGATTGCTGACTCACCCATGTGTGAATTTAGGCCTGGTGTTACAAAAGATTTTCTCTAGCTTTGCATTTCTCTCACAGACATGATGATTTCTCAGCACAAATACATCCATATTCTTTGTAACTGAAAAATGCACATAGGAGACCCCTGCTCTCTGGGATAAAGTGTACATTTGGATAATGAAACATGATGATCTACACATGTTTCACATGCAGATCAGGACAGCTTGGTCTTGGGGACCAAGGAATCAGGAGCCATGGATTTTATCCTGGCTCTATCACTGACCTGCTGGGTGACTCTTGGACAAATCATTGATTGCATTGCTCTGTACCTCAGTTTCCCTTCCAACCTTTTATCTGTCTTGCCTATTTAGAATGTAAACTCTCTGAGGCCAGTATTGTTTCCAATTATTGTATAGTGCCCAACGTGATGGGGCCGTAATCTCAGCTGGAGCCTCTGGGCAGTGCCATATTTCAAATAATATTAATGGAAAAGGCCACCTTTATGCAGCTTGAAATTAATCCTTAGCAAAACACAGAGAGGTGCAGTTAAATCTGACTCCGATCTAAAGCCTCAGCCCTGTAAGTCAAAGGGGTGCCCCGGTGGATCAGCTTGCAGCATCCAGGCCTAAGACATTTATCAAGGAATAATATGTGCATTGTGGACAGCAGATAATCAACCATTAAGAGGGTGTGAGAGTTTAATTCAGGGAAAGGATTTTTTGAACATCTGATACATGTTTTTCACTTGCTCTGAACCCATTTGCTGAAAGAGAGAGAGTGTGCAAGCAAGCAAAGAATAAGAAACATCTTTTACTTATGCTATTTCTACGGGAAAGCAACTTCTCAGAGGGCAGTACATTCCTTTCTTCGTCCAGGCAGTTAACTGAGCCAGACACAGTTGCCAATGGAATAAACAGTCCATTGTTTCAAGAATACAACAGAAAAGCTGGGTTCAATTCTCAGCTCTTTTTACGGACAGTATTTACAGATCTGTTTGTAAAAAAAGATAACAAAATTTAAAATCAATAGTTTTTGTATTTTTACATGACTTCAGTGCTGGTGAAAAGGGCCTGATTGACAGAACTTGAAATTTAAATTTAAATCCTTCTTGCTAAGCATACTATGAGTCAGGCACAAAGCAGCCCTTCGCCACATCCGAGACACCTGTGTGTCTCAGTATTGACAAGGAATAGCAGTAACATTTAGTAGCGAGAGGATATGTCAGTTTTCCAGGCCTATTAGTCTTCAGCCCCAGTGCTGAAGCTGCCAAGAATGGAGTCTGTTAATGCCAATGGTGATGGTGTGTCCCCTACTCATTGTATATGGGCCACCAATACATGGATCATATAGCAATGTCTCTGGTCAACCACCAACCTGGGCTTCATTGGAATCCGTGACATAGAGGTGAAAGCCACTGAGCCAGCCAGTCCCCTTTCTTCAATTAAATTTCTTTTCCCTTTACACGTACATGCTCCCCCATCCCGCAAGGCTATGCCCAGGGCAGGGCTGTAGCTGCTATAATAATACTGGTCCCACTGATAGAGGCTCCAGGTGACATGCTTATAGAGGCCTCCACGTGCAGCTAGCCAAACTGTGGCTTGCTCAGTCAGGAGACTAGGAGCCACAAAGGCTACAGGCAGCAAATATTCACGGGGACTGGCTCCATCCTACAAAGTGAATCCGGACATAAGTAGGTCTGTTAGACTTCACTCTTTACTGAATGATATGTGACTCCTGACCCACGCAGAATGGGCTTGGCTTAAACCACTTTTTCCAAGAGAACAATCTCAAGCTCATGAGAAGGTGGAGATTGCTCCTGGCCTTAAAACTTCATGGTTGCTGAGAGGCCTTTTCTTTGTTCTTGAAAGTGAAAATCTTTCCCCCGTATGTTTTGTTTGTTTGTTTGTTTTAGTACAACCCCCTATTACTAGGGAAGGCCAAACATCAAAAGCAGGACTGAGGTTTCTTTCCTGTATGACAATTTTTTGGATTCTTTTAGGAAGTCTTTGATATCTACATATTTCCAAGGCCTCATGTTGGGTAACAATGCCAGCTCCTTCCACATAGCTTGACAGTACTGTTGCAAGCACTTGGAGTGGGGTGGGTTGTCTAGAGCAGTGTCATATGCTCTTGTACACCCACACACGGATTGATCACTCCCTTCACCTTCAACTAATGCCTCCAGTCTATGGGAGCCAGACACCAGAGGGTTCACTGCAAAACAACTACACGTATGCTGTGGGAGGAGGGAATAGTAATTCAACTCCAAGTCTATTCACATCTCAGCACCAAACTCCACCTGGAAAGCTTTACATACAAGTTCCACAAGAGCATTAAACACTGAGAGGTTATAAAAAGCACAAGAAGGGGCATTCACTTACTCATGTTGCTGAGAGAGGAAAAGGCTGCACTTAAATACAAAGATGAGGCTAAACCAAACCATCACAGCAAAAGACATTACAACTTCGGAGGTGATGGTAATCAGAACCCAGATCCATATATTGTAATGGGCCCAAGCCCCTGCTGGAATTTGGAGTTGTTTGTAATCTGGATCCAAGTTTTTCTGGCTTGAGCCCATATCTCATTAGAAGCAATTCAGTTGCTATATGACACTTTTTTTTTTTTTTTAACATATAACAATGAGAGCACAGAACCAGAGGGGTGGTAAATGGGTGGGACTTGCAGTTTTGGGGCATTCACTTTTGTAGTTCAGAGGATAGTAAGGGGAGGCCATTTCCCCACTTTTTGGAAGTGTCTCTTATGCAGACAGCCCCTGATTCTCCACTCGGAGGTCTGGAAGCTAGGTTAATAGCATGCGTCTTTAACAAGAGACAGTAAAATGCTCCATTGGCTCATGAAGGATTAAGCCCTCTCCCCGCTCCCTTCCCTTCCCTTCCAAGTAAAATCAGAATCAAGTCAATTTCTTACAAAGCTGACATAGCTCTGAATTTCCAAATATCTTCCCCACCCTTTGCTTGGGTGGTTTGACTGCTGATCACATCCCATTCTCTTCTGCTAAAGGAAGAGCAAAGAACCCTAGCCCACAACCTTAGTCCTGTATTAGCCCCTAGAAGCACCTTGCTAGGGTAGTTCAACACCGTACAGCACAGTGCTACATTAGCTCTGGGGTTTAGTGTACTTTAGAGTGGGACTTTGGAGTTCTTCAGATAAAAAAGGGTTACATTTTCCCAGCCATCCAAGGGATAATCTCTCCCTTATCCCCCGCTCCTATCTCTTCTCCCCCACCCCCCCACCCCCGCTTCAAATCATGATAATAAGGCAGTCACCCTGGCACGTTTCACAATTCAGTGTCAGCAACAATGTGCTGCCTGGCTGAATGTCCATTTTTTGAGGATGCCTGTCCAGTCCCATTCTTCTGAGCCCCTCTGTTGTGATTTGGCTTCTCCTGAGGCTCGGACTGCTCTTGGGAGGCCACGGTGACCACTGTGTTTCCCTGGCTACCGTTTTCAGTGTAATAGAGGTCTTCATCCTAAATGGGTACATAGATAACAAATGCAGAGTTAGCAAAAGGAAAGGATGAACAGCAACCAGCTTAGATGCCAAGCAGGAGCTGCAAGGCTGTGAACACCTTCATGGCGCATAATAGCAGCAGGCATGGATACCAGCTTCTGTCAACAGGAAGGAGGTAGGATACAGGCCTTAACTGTGGCATTGCAGTACTAAGGGTTAGGCCCAGTCAGGGAGTTATTTCTTCTCAATGACCTAAAAAGCAGAACACGCTGGTTTTTGTGCTGTTCAGATAAACAGGCCCAGGCTCTGCCTTCCTTGGGAGTTTGCACACCCAGCCCTGGTTTCTCCAGCTCTCTTTTCCACATGGGTCAGGCAGGAAACATTTGGTTTATATCCTTTCTTATCTTCAGCCTGCAACTCAGATAAGCAGCTTTCAGTAATGAGATAGCAGGGGCTTAAGCCACACATTCTTACAACTTAAATTTGGTTCCCTGTGGTGGTCTACACACACACATATTATTACCATCCAACTGTCAAGTGCATTAAGAAGCAGGGGCAGGTTTCACCTGCCTCTGAAGCAGAAGGTTACGAGACAGTGTTGTAGACCAGACTAGATGGACCACTGCTCTTGTTCTGCTGTGACAGCTCTGAAGGCCCTAAATGCAGCAGATCTGACAGTAAGGCCAGCAAGAGCTAGGGACATGAGGCTGTATGTGAAGTACACTTGCCAATAGAGTGTATCAGGAAGGAGATGCAGGCTGACAGAGTCTGAGGCCCTCTATTTGTCCACAAAGCCATGTACAGCATAGGCAGCAGGAGGACAAACACAGAGTCCCCTCCCAATATGCCTCAGTCCTGCCCTGGAATGGACATCTCTTACACAAAAGTGGAGTTCCGGATCTATGGCCCAATTTACTTTTTGGCTTCTTTGCTGAACCATCAACTGTGGTGATGGTGGTGTTTGTGACGGAGACACCTGTCCACTGGAAACTGGATTAAGACCCCCAGGCTTATTTAACATAGGGAACATCAAATCGCCATTAGATACCAGTGACTTTCAGTCACTGCCAAGGTGGGCCAGGAGGTTAGATCCAGTGCCCTAGAGGTGACAAGCTCTGTATCCTGTTACCAAGCCCCTGATCATATCATCTACTACACATGCACTGTCATTTGCATTCATGCATTTGGGAGGATCCGTCCCAGAATACTGAACTTTATTAGCCTCCCACTGTATAACTGCACATGTGCAACTAGATGAACATGCTCTGACTGCACTTCATAGAAATATTCAAGTCTCCATAAATCAGTGATAAAGAAGGAACCCCCGGAACTCAGCAAAATCTGTAAGAGGAAAAATATATATAGGAAAATATTTTCTTTCTTTCTTGATGTTCTTTATTATCCCCATTGGTTAAGCGGGGGAAACAACCTTTATTACAGCATAGATACAAGTTAGATGTATACTTTGATTATTAAATGTAATGATTGCAGAAAAGTATTTCATTTTCAGTGGCAAATTCACATGCTTTCAGAGTCTCTGGAGGAGTCTTC
Organism: Lepidochelys olivacea; assembly: GCF_965140295.1. Classification (NCBI taxonomy): domain Eukaryota; kingdom Metazoa; phylum Chordata; order Testudines; family Cheloniidae; genus Lepidochelys; species Lepidochelys olivacea. The sequence goes on along the minus strand of NC_140431.1, from coordinate 4,751,758 downwards.
CCAGGTGAGTTCTTACTGCCAGGCAAAAGAAAGTGTTAGACCTAGAAGTGACAGGGAGCAAAGGATAGTGATCCCCAAATGAACGGTCAGAGAATATTTAATATTAGAGAGGAAGAGAGATTTCCTTTCACTCTTCATGCTTTGGGGTCTAGCACAGCTGTTTATGCCTCTTTTATCTCCATCTCCCCATTCACCACACTCAGGCTGGTTCAGTCACAGGCTCACCATGTTTTCTGTTTCCCTGTCGGCCTGCCTGTAGTGGCACTCAGAGCAACAAGCCGTCTTGTCACACCTATTCATACATTCATAAGCTATAGGCAACTTGTACAGAACATAAGCTGAGCCTCTCTCGCCCCCCAAACAGAGACTGTTAGTGGCGCTTAGAGGTCTTTGGCAGTGGGTCACTCCCTTAGAGAGCTTGTGACTCTGTTGCATTCCCTCCTCCGCATTCCTCCTGTATTTTGGTTTCTCTCTACTTCTTGTTTTGCCAGCTATAAGCACTAACCAGCCTCTCTCCCCTGGGGCTCCAACTCCGTCGTTTCATAAGGAAGTATCCAGCCAAACTCAGAAACGCCAGCAAGAGTCCAGATGTGACCAAGGCAATCAGTGTCTTCCGGGGACTGTTCTGGTGAAGTCCAGGACTCTCCAGTGTATGGGATTTTATTCCAAGCTGGAAATATACCAAACAGAGCCAAGAGTCTCATAAACAGGAAATCTGTGCATGCACAACATCTGCTGAGAGCATTCCATATTTTAAAGACACAACTTTGTCTTCCACCCCAGTTCTTTATATATACAAACACACACACACACAGGGCTTGACCCATCTCCCAAGGAAACCAATGGAAACTCATTCGCTTCAGTGGGAGTTGAATCAGAGCTTTAGAGCCAGGTTGAAAGCCCCACAAGCCCAAGATTCTCCTTCTCTAGGTCAGCTACAGCACAGGCCAAAGCAGTGCAAGCTTTCCCCACACTGCCCCAACACTGTGCCTTACCCCTGACCTGCAGGCACCAACTCTAGGGGAAAGAAATCCCCAGGGCATTCAGTCCTTGGCCCCTCTGCTGAGACTGACAACCTTTATTGGAATTGGAAAAGGTTCAGAAAGGGCAACAAAAATGATTGGGGTATAGAACGGTTTCCATATGAGGAGAGATTAATAAGACAGGGACTTTTCAGCTTGGAAAAGAGACGACTAAGGGGGGATATGATAGAGGTCTATAAAATCATGAGTGGAATAGAGAAAGTAAATAAGGAAGTGTTATTTACTCCTTCTCATAATACAAGAACATGGGGCCACCAAATGAAATGAATAGGTAGCAGGTTTAAAACAAACACAAGAAAGTATTTTTTCACGCAACGCACTGTCAACCTCTGGAACTCCTTGCCAGAGGGTGTTATGAAGGCCAGTACTATAACGGGGTCCAAAAGGGAGCTAGATAGATTCATAGAAGATAGGTCCATCAATGGCTATTAGCCAGGATGGGCAGGAATGGTGTTCCTAGCCACTGTTTGCCAGAAGCTGGGATTGGGTGACAGGGCATGGATCACTTGATGATTACCTGTTCTGTTCATTCCCTTTGGGGCACCTGCCATTGGCCACTGTCAGAGGACAGGATACTGGGCTTGATGGACCTTTGGTCTGACCCAATATGGCCGTTCTTATGTTACGTTCTTATGTTCTGGATGAGAAGCAATGCAGAAGCACAGTTTTGTATAATTTTTATTCTCTCCATCTCCGGGGCCCTGGGTTGTGCACTCTGTAGAGCCTACACACCCAGGATTGAAGGACCGCACAGCTCACTTGCATTCTAAGCATCCTCCTCAGTACCCTGCGTTTAACTCCCCTAAAAAGAGTTTTCGCCCACATGAGAACGTTATGTCCTTGAGACGTAGAGCACAGATGCAATAACTTAGTTCATGTTTAGCTGCTGGGTGCCATTTTTTTACAGGCACCTGGAGTTCAACTTTACAAGGTAATGCGACCTCAGTGGTGTATAGAGAAGATTAATTAATGTCAGTATGGCACTTTGAAGAGTTATTATTGGGACCCATATCCTTTTAAAAAAAATACTACAGTCCATTACTGTAATCATCCAAAGCACTGCAGCATACAGTAGTGATACCAGAGGACTCTGTGGTAATGGTTGTAGAATGCTATAGTGAGTGTGTGCATACACACACACTCTGAATTTTCAGAAGTGACAGGTGATTTTGGGTGCCCAACTTGAGACACATTACAAGGCCTTGATTTTCAGAGGGTGGGTGCACAGCTGTTTCTAAAAATCAGGCTCCTCTAAATAGTCTCAGGTCAGACACCCAAAAATCACTAATTACTTTTGAATATTTAGTCCCCCCTCCCCCCCCCCTTTTTTTTTTTTAAAGGGATACACTGGCAATGGGTACTTCATACATATTTTGAAGTAAATAAAGTAATAAGAGATTCTGCTGCTGGGCTTAGAAAACACTTGATAGTGACTTCAGAAAGTTCATGGTCTTCCCAGAGGGAAAAGTGCTGAAGTGATTCTGGTTCCAGGATCCCTAAACAGATGAGGCTTCTGTGTAGGTCTGCAAAGCCTCAGGAATTCCCTGTCAGAAGATTTCTACAGGATGAGTGTAGGGCTGCATTCTGTTCTGGTTTTCCCAGGAAATCAGTAAGGGTGCTCAGTATGCATTGCCAGCTGTCCAGTTTTATGGGGTCGGGATCATCCCAGAAATGTCCTGTTTTATGTATGTCAGAGGCGGCAACCCTAGATGATTGGTTCATTCAACATTTTGAGCCCCTTTTGTACCAACCTGTGTGTTGCAATAGAATATGGCAGCATTCTTTAAAGTGCCGCCTTGTTAGCATCAGAGGACCTACAACAGAGGTGGGCAATCTATGGCCCGCAGGCCACACCCGGCCCATGGGACCATCCTGCCCAGCCCTTGAGCTCCCAGCTGGGGAGACTAGCCCCCAGCCCCTCCCCCGCTGTCCCCCCTTCCCTGCAGTGACACCGCCGCATGGGCAGTGCAGCTTGCGCCCGCCCACCTCCCAGGCTTTCCAATAAGCCAGTCCTGCCGCTCTGAGCGGCATGGTAAGGGGACAGGGAGCAGTTGGATAAGGGGCAGGAGGTCCCGGGGGGCAGTCAGGGGACAGGGAGCGGTTGGATGGGGCGGAGGTTCGGGGGTGGGGGGTGGTCAGGGGATGGGGAGCAGGGGGCAGTTTGATAGGAGTGGGAGTCCCAGGGGGCAGTCAGGGGACAAGGAGCAGGGGGGTTTGGATGGGTCAGGGATTCTGAGGGGGGCAGTCAGAGGGCAGGAAGTGGGAGGGGGCGGATAGAGTGCAGGGGCCAGGCTGTTCGGGGAGGCACAGCCTTCCCTATCCGGCCCTCCATACAGTTTCACAACCCCGATGTGGCCCTCGGGCCAAAATGTTTGCCCACTCCTGACCTACAAGGCACCATTGGGAGGTATATTATTCCTCATGTAACAGGAACATGAATCAGTGCTTAGATCAGAATCTGTTTAGAGCACAAAAACAATCTGATTAGTACAGACAGTGAAAGATCCCCTGTTTCTCCCCAAAACAGATACAGCCTAGCAAGCCTCCTCCACACATTGACTGACCTCTGACCACCTCTAGGGAACAAAGGGGTTGATCTCTACAGCCCATTGGTGTCTGTCTCCTCTGACTGCCAGCCACGATGCCCATTAAAGTGGCATAGTGTTGATAGCTGGACTGAAATCATCTTATTTATAGTTGGTCACCAAATGCCCCTGAGATAGTAATACTTTTCAGTTATCACCAACCTGGACTGGATTTGAACTATCAGTGAAAGACTACTTTATCCTAGCCCATGAAGCCATCCAGTTTCCCATGCTTAAGTAGCTTAAAGCATTTACCTTAGTTAGATCAGACGTTGGATGTTGGAGGAGCTTTTCTATTGCATCTGCATCTGCAGTTTTCAAAACAGAAAGGTTGTGACATGAATGCCAACAAGTCAATACTTCCAGTTTATATCAGTATTGAAGAGACAAAGGAGAAGCTGTGAACTGCCCATTCATTCTGCAGGAAATGCTGTGACTCAATATAAGCCAAATAAATCTTTAGTTAAACTCACTTAATAGAGAAAGGAGAAGAACAGTTACAGAGCTGATATGTTCTCTAAGAATTCTGCTTTCTAGTCTGTGCTTTAGTGTTAGTTTTTCGAGCACACGTTCATATAACCCCCAGCTCTGCCTCCACAAACAAGTCATACATCCTCACGGTCCACCAACTGTTAACTTCCCTCTTTCCCACAGAAGCCCCCACTTTCCTTCCTATCCCCCATACACAGACACAGTGGTCACAACAAAATCCAGAGACATTGGTTCCACTAACCTTTACTGCCAGCCTGAATGAGCAGCATGCAGAAGGGATCCACCTCAGATTTGGCGAATTCAATGTGGCATGGCGGAGAAGAGAAGGGATTGTCGTGTGCTGCTGTGTCACAAATCACCATACCTAAATCTGCTCCCTTTGTCTTTACAAAATTATTCTGCAAAATTCCCAGAAAGAAAGAGTTATTAAAAGAAACTGGACAAATCCACAAATGGTCTCCCTCAATGACATCTAAAACATATCACTAGCTTGTGTTATTGTTATCACTTACATTGCAATAGTGCCTGCAGCCTTCTTACCAGATCTGGACCCCATTGTGCTAGGCATTGTACAAACATATAGCCAACACCAGTCTAACATCAGCTCAAACTGGGAAGCAGTCTGATCCAACAGACTGAGCAATGGACTGGGAACCAGGGACCACAAACACCAATTCTTCCTCTTCCACCAACTTATGTGACCTTGAATGAGAAATTTCACTTCTTTGTGCCTGTTTTCCCATCTGCCAAATGGGAATTTTGATACTTACTCACCTCACAGAACAATTTTATGCTTGTAAAATAAATTTTAAATATTAACGAAATTTTAAACATTTATTTTTACCAAGCCTAAATTTGGGGTCTAAGGTGCTTAGGTGTGTCCCTTTAAATCTCAGAATGAGAAAGAAGCCAAGGGAGGCTTTATTGTTCTGAAATTGCAGGCACTATCTGCCCCATTGTCATCAACTAGGAGAAGAGGGAAATAACAAAGAAAGACTGGCCTTCCTGTTTAGGAAATGTGTTTAGTATTTCTGATGGGTTGTTGATCAAAGACGGAGCAAAGAATAAAATCTTCTCACTTTTAGCATTAAAACGACACTTCTACTTAAAAACAATAGTGACTCTTGGGTGGCGGAAGGGAAAAATGGATTGCAGCTTTTTCCTCCTCTTGGCCAACTTGAACACCAAACAGGATGGACCTTCTCCTGAAACCTGTGTACACACATACTCTGGATTGGGATCAGGGCTGGACTTTACTAAAACTGGGTCACCATTTCTTAAAATATTCTATCTGGGAGGGGGCTGGACAGCTCAGAGTGGCTGCTTAGCACTTTCTAAAATCAGGCCCCTCTGATATGTGTCACACTGGGTACTCAAAAAATGGAGATGCCCAAAAATCACTAGGCTAGTGGTTCTGAAACATTTTCTGTGCATGGCCCCATTTTTACCTATATTGCTTCCTGCAACCCCAAACAGCATGGAAGATGCCATTTAAAAACAATGTCTTCCATGCAGCATGACCTTGCATGCACCAGAGGTGGATTATGGTGTTGTGGGGTCCTGGGCCAGAGCAAGTGGGCCCCTCCTTCCACCTGCAGTCTCCCTAACCCCCCTACCCCCGTGACTCCTGCCAGGGAAATGGGGTTAAGGCATGGGGTCTTGCTCTCCACCCCCGCAGCACTCCTGCCAGGAAGCAGGGTTGCGGTGTAGGGGTTTGCCCCGCTCTGCCCGCCCGGCAACTCCGCTCCCTGGCAGGAGCACAGGCAGGCCAAGCGGGGCAAACCCCTGAACGCCAACCCCGCTCCCTGGCAGGAGTGCTGGGCAGGTGGAATGGGTCCAGGCACAAGGGCACCCATTTTTCTGGGGCCCCCCAGATGGCCAGGGCTCCTGGGCACAGGCTCCACTGGCCCAGTGGCTAATCTGCCACTAGCATGCACATACATGTGCAGGGTCACGCTGCATGGAAAGCTCCATTTTGTAGAGCAAAATAGTGTCCTCCACGCAGTGTGAACTTGCACATACGGTACATGTGATGTCATGCTGTGTGGAGGACACCATTTTGTAAAATGCACACTTTGAATTGCCACAACCACATTTACTGATGGAGAAACCCAGAGTTTTGGAACTGTTGCACTAGTCACTTTTAGAAAACATTGGCCTAGCTAAGCACCAAACAATAGAAAACCTCCCAGTCACACCAGTAAAACCATTTATACTGGCTTGTTGTGAAAACAGAAGGTTTAAAACAACCAGTTAGTACTATTTCCATATACAGTAGTTTGTTTTGGGGTTGGGGGACTGAGATGGGAGGAAAGACCTGTGTGTATTTACTTTTGTCTGCTGTGGAAAGAATGCTTGAGAGTGTTAGAGTTTCCTTTGCATTTAACAGAGACAGACACCAGATTATTGCATGCATGCCTTGGGAAAGGCCAGCAGGAAAAAGGAGAAATGACTCAGCCTCCTCTATCTACTCTCCTCTCAGACAGTTATCTGGTTTTCAGGTTCAGCAGTTAACCAAGCTTGGAGATCAAATTGTTTTTTCCATGCAATGATTAGTTAAGGTGGAGGCATGAGGAGAGAGGCACCATGGGATAAGGGTATCTGGAAAAGCCATTGTTAAAACTGGGGTGGTTTAAAGCATTTCATATTTGGGGATTCCAAGTGTACGAGCAGTCACATGCGACTTGCAGGAGTAGCTGGAATCCAAGGGCAGAGGACCTGTGTCAAACATACTCAGTGATTTGCCCAAGGTCACATGGGAAGTCTGTAGCAGATGCAGGAATTGAACCCTGAGTCCCAGTCCAGTGCCTTAACTTCAATACCATGCTCTAAAATTTATTTTTATTATTTAATTTTAATTTTTTTAGATTTTCCAGCATTTCAGTCATTCCCAAGGGTGAGCACAATTAACAGGACTCATTTACTAACTTACCTTTAACTAAATACACCCAATTTCTTGGACAGTGAATCTCCACCAGAATATAGAAATATACAAAACCTCACATCTGACAATGCTGTCTGTTTACTGCATCCGATGAAGTGAGCTGTTGCTCACGAAAGCTTAGGCTCAAATAAATTGGTTAGTCTCCAAGGTGCCACAAGTACTCCTTTTCTTTTTGCCCACTAGATGGCATCTGTGTTTGTGGTCACTCACTCCCATACCTTTCAACATGAATTGTTGCTAAAATACTTTCAGCATGAATATAAACAGGAGAAATGCCAGTTAATAGGTAATTTACAAGGAAAAGTCAATAGAATAAGAATCTATCCCCCCCCCCCGCCCAGTGATCTCAGTGTGGCTGGCTAATGGAGGTAAAGTTAATCACTGTAATTTCACACCAGTTAGCAGTCCCACAAGATTCTTTACCATCTAGCATTTGTCTCAGGTCTTCACCTGCTGCACAGTGAGTTTATTCCCCTGCAACTTCACCTTAGCTGATCCTTCCCCATTCATCTCATCTTAGTTTTACAAACAAATAATTGCACTAACAGTTTCCAACTGGACAAGTTCATACAGACCTGGGTTACCCTTCAAAGCCATTGAACTGGGGCAGTGAGACCCAGGTTCCACCGTGTCCACCTTGTCTGACCCAATTTCCTCTCCATGCCAGCTGGCAGTAAGGGAAGAGGAGGATGGTAAGGCAGAGGAGATAATGTGTGCAGGACTGGAGTAGGTGTGTGTGTTTGTGAATAGTGATTTCCTGTTAAGCAGGAGGAGACAAAAGAAGTTGAGGTGGCCCCAGGTTGCACCATGATGGAGAAGGACATGATTGAATTCCTCCTGGTGACTCTTGTTGTTGTGTACTCTGTGCTCAGTCAGCAGCAAGCAGTTTGCACTCCCCGTGCTCTGGGAATGGAGCACAAGCCGTAAATACAACACTAACATGCCAGGCACCATCAGCTTTGCTGGCCCCTTGTGGCTGCAAGGGGCCTTGCTGGCCCCTTGACATGATAGTAAGAACCTGCCCCAAAAACCTCACACTGTTCCCATGCGGCTTTAAAACAAGGGGCCACTCTGCCCACCTGCATAGTTGCTACTTACACATGTGTCGGGCTCATGGAGATGCAAGCAGATCACTCTGGGCTTCTTCACATGTTTAATATTCTGGCAAGCGATGGTGTAGGGCTAGAAAGTAAAAAAAAATACAGCTGCATTTGTAAATTGCGTAGGTACAGAGAGACAGGTCAGGACACATGGCTGCATCCCTTAGGCAAGTCTTTGAAGCTCCTAGATAACAGGCGTCTTTCTATTTCTGTATTCAGAATGGTTGGGATTATGATCCTCAAGCTCCACTGATTCCCAAACCCTGTTTTATCAAGGAGTTTTCCAGGCCACATCCTGTAATTACACTGCAGAAGATGGAGTGGGCAGGCAGTCTCTACAGAGCTGTTCTCTATATGGCCTGCATGTATCCAGGTTTCCTGCATCCTGGCCCCTAGGTACAGCCTAACTGTACTAGCTCTGCCATCTGCAGCCTTTACTTAGATTCAGCCCATTATGATTCACATCCTTAGGGTGAGGTTGCTTGCTCTGCTCCCCAGCTGGTTGCTAGTCCTTAAAAACTCTGCAAAGAAAGGTTCCAATTCCACCTCTCTGGCAATTCTAGCCCTATAACATCTATTGCCAAAATAGTCCCATTGAACCTATCCCATGTAGCCTGCTTGTCTCAAGTTGAAAAGCGTCACTGTGGTAATAGACATGCCTTCTGAAAATCTGTTTTAATGGCAAACCTCACTGTATCAGGAAGGCAGGACAGAGCAAGCGGGAACAGACTGAACTGCAGCAGGGAAGATGTAGCCAAAGGACATGAGATCACCATGGCTGGAGATACTCCATACTAAGCTAGAAATCCATCTATCCGGGATGGTTTGAGGAGAGTGAGAACAATTCTGCAGCAATATCAGAGGCAGCCCACTAGAGGTTCCTTGCAGCCCAAAGAAATCTAGGATATGCAGTGCCCTACAAGCCGTTCCGCTAGAAATGTGTTTGTATCAGTTGTGGAATCCCTTACAACACGCTCATCAATCCGAGAAGTGTGCTTTTTTCAAATGATCTGCCATATCCAGGCATTCTGGCAAGGGGTTCCATGAAAGACAGTGCCAACCGGTAACTCCTGGCAATTCTCTAATGCCTTCAGGGGGTCTCAGAACCATAAATGAATATAGCCTCACAGCACCCGAGGGATAGGGCAGTCTCATTATCCCCATTTCACAGAGAGGGGGAAGTGACCTGCCCAGTGTCACAAAGGGAGTTTTTGGGAGGGCCGGGAACAGAATCGAAGTCTCCTAACTCCCAGTCCTGTGCTCCAGCTACAAGGCTGTCCCATGTCCCATACGTGCGCAGCACTGGATCTGGTTTAACACAGCATGGTATGAACAAACCACAGCTTCTGAATAAAGTCTTCAGGAACAACATGCTCACCGTGATTCATCAAATGCATAGTCAAGCACTTCCTCCTACCTCCATGGTGCTACTAGGCGGGGGTCCTGTGGCAGCTGAGTGGGAAGTTTGCTTTGTGAGGACAGTAGTGGCTGTCGAAACCATTTCCAAAGTCGTGGCTCGTGCTGTCGTACTGAAAGGAGCCTGTGATGTGTTCGGCTGTGAATCGGGAGATGTGTTCACTGACACTGACTGGTCTGACACATGCATGTGTGTTTGGGTGGGTCCTGTGGAAGTCGCAGGGCTGGTGTCTTCAGTCATTTTGGTCGTTTCAGCAGTACTTTCTTTTCCTGCATAGAAAAAAATAGGAGCATGCTTAAGGCCTCTCGAATCAAAGTTTGTCATTGTAGTGACAGAACTGCAATATTGTAACCAGTGGTACTAGAATGTATTATCGGCTGTAGAAAACACAGACATTAGATTTGCTTCGTAGTTACCTAACTGTTACATGCACACGCTGCTTACAATAGGCTAATATTCTGTGTGTATTCTACAAGTGTGTAAAGCTGCTCTTGCTTGGCTCACGCCCCAACACTGACCTCCCCAGTGCCAACCCTGCCTTCTCACTGGACTCAGAGCCCTCAAACAAATAGATCTGTTGATTTAAAAAAAAAAAAAGTATGTGTCTCTTTTTAAGATCCTTCAGCTTGAATCCCCTCAAGCTCAGGCTTATAGCAGAAAGGCAGACATCTTACATTTAAAGATGCTATATGCAGAACTCAGAAAGGGAGTGCAGAGACATGTGAGATAACCAGGGCATCTGATCATTATAGTTTAGCCTGCCTGCCATCCCAGATCTAGTGATCAGACTGCTTCTCCTAAGCAATCACTTTAAAGCAAAGATGGGTTCAAGCTGCAAGTTTTGGATCTGAATCCACACTTCTCTAAAGAACAGAGGTAGAAGCAGAGTCTGGAATACAGAAGTATTTCAGGACCCAGGGGACAAGTTGGGGTTCACATTCGTGGTTCCGTACTGGACTCATTTCTAAAATATCATTTTGGTTTGACCATGAGTTAAAAGCCCATTTCGATGAGACAACCTGTTCTAAATCATCCTTTGGGTGCCTGCTTAAAGTTTCACTTTCACATCTTGTAAATTCAGTCACTAAAGCACATCAGCAAATGGAAATTGCAGAGAGCATGGAGAATAATTAGCAAGTCCAAATCAATTTCCCATACCTTCTGGTGCTGGTGAAATATTTGTAGGCTCCAAGGAGATCATTGTTTCTGTGAGAGCGACAGTTGTTGTTGCTGGTGTTAGACTGGCGATAGTAGCATTCATCGCTGAAGGTGAGGTAGTGGCTGGTGAACTGTGGTTATTTTCACTAGAAACTTTATTGTCTGGGGGGAAAAGGAGTATTAATTTGTAGCTAAAAAGCACAATATGGCATCTGTTCTAAGAGCTGCAGACTGACAGGACTCTGATATTTCAGTCACATGCAACATGAGAGTCCCTTTCTGAGAAGAAATATGTATGATTTTTGCAATGTTTCTTTTGTTTGTTTTTACAAGGGGTTGGGTTTGATTGCTTCTTCCCCTTTTCTGTTTGAAGGCTTCTGATCCTTGGGCTGTCCTGTTGGTACTGACTGTCCTTTTGACACTTGGATCCGGGGCAGCAGAGGAGGGAGGTTTAAGCCCCCCCATCCCACACACATACACACTGTCCCCTAGCCTTCAGGAAAGGGTGGCAGACTCATAGACTTTAAGGCCAGAAGGGACCATCATGATCATCTAGTCTGACTGCCTGCACATTGCAAGCCACAGAACCTCGCTTACCCAGTCCTGTAATAGACCCCCTAACCTCTGGCTGAGTTACTGACGTCTTCAAATCATGGTTTAAAGATTTAATGTTACAGAGAATCCACCATTTACACTCTTTTAAACCTGCAAGTGACCCGTGCCCCATGCTGCAGAGGAAGGCAAAACCCGCCAGGGCCTCTGCCAATCTGACCCAGGGGAAAAATTGTTTCCTGATCCCAAGTACGGCGGTCAGTTAGACCCTGATCATGTGGGCAAGACCCAGCAGCCTGACAAACCTGGGAAAGAATTCTCTGTAGTAACTCAGAGCACTCCCAATCAAGTGTCCCATCACTGGCCATTGGAAATGTTTGTTACTCGCAAGTTGCAGATCGGCTACATGCCATTGTAGGCAGTCCCATCATACCATACATACTCTCCATGAATTTATCAAGATCAGTCTTGAAGCCAGAACTTCACTCCTCTGATGGTTATAAACCTTTGTCTAATTTCAAGTCTAAGTTTATTGATGGCCAGTTTATATCCCTAAACCATTCCCTTCCACAATAGGATCACTGTACCAGGACTGGCCTAGAGATTGACCACCCCTGAGTAGCCCCATGCCACCTTGAGGAAAAGGCAGAGCTCTCTCTGGTATCCTCTGTTAATTATTTAGTTTTGGAAAAGTTTATTACATTCTCTAAAGGGGAGAAAAGGGATTTTTAATAGTTCTTTTCACAAGCAGACAGTTTTTTCCTTGCCAAAAAAGCTGAACAGCCTTATAATTCATATGGAAGAAATTCAGAGACCAAACAATCAAACTGGGACATATCAAAGGCTCAAATGTTAATCTAGTTTCTGTTTGCAACTCTAAACAAGAATGGAGCAGCAACTGGACATGATGGTCCTGGTCCTACATTAAGCCCCTGGGAATACAGGAGTCCAGCTGTGCAGAGCTCAAAGCAGGACTGGATTGTACACTGGCCTAAATTAATAGGTTTGGGAGGAAAGATTCAGCATTTCAAAAAGACCACTTGTGTGCTATAGGAAAAAGAAATGGAAATTTCAAACATATTCACATTATTGCAGGCACAAACTCTTTCAGGGCCTGATCCAAAGCCCGGTGAAGTCAATAGAAACATTCCCATAGGCTTTGAATCAAGTCCTTGTTGACTAGAGATGTTGCATCTCTTTGAGGCAAAATGGAACATATACAGAATCATCAAATATTCTCATTTAAAAGTTTGTATATTTCCTAGTAATCACATGATATGAGATAAATATGCCACCTTTAACTTTGCTTATGTGATATTTGAAGCAAGCCTTAAACATCGTTGAAGGCTTTTCCTCTCCTGTTCTTCATGCTTTTTTATTCCTCTCTGGAAACCTATTTCTGTTTTCCACAAACTGGTTCAATACCTACTTCACATTCTATGTGTTTTTAGATTCTTGTAAAAAATACATTGATTGTTGCATTAGTTTCTATCCAGTAGTGACTGAACTCTAAAACGTGGAAGATAAATTATTTCATCATTATTCATTTTTTCAGAACCTAACAGAGATGATATTAAGTTCTTTATCAGCTGCTGAGCATTCTAGCTCTGACCCAGCAAAACACTTAAACTTGTGCTTAATTTTAAGCATGTACGTAAGTCCCATTGAAGTCATGCTTATGTACATGCTTAAAGTTCAACAAATGCTTACTGTTGTTCTAAATGGGAATATTTTCCTGAACTGGACCCTTAGTGCTTTGCTGGATTGGGCCCAGAATGCTCAGCCCATGGGAGAATTGGGCCCTAAATTACTTTACGGGATTGATTACAGAAATGGGCTTAATCCATGCTGTTGTCAAGCTAAATATACAGGAAATATTTTACAATCCAGATTAGGTAACAGACCCTTTAAGAAAGAAAAGTGACCCTTGTCTCTTAATTCATTAGATTAAAATTGCTAACTGTTGATCCTGGAAATTCTGAAGTCTGAGTACAGGGTTATGTTATGAAATAAAATTTTGTTTGTATGCGCATGCATGGGAGAAATATTGGAATGCTCAGGAGTTGCCAGCTACACAAGCAAAACACACGATGAGGTAGATTCACAAGACCATGTTGAGATGTCTCTGGCAAAGGTTTGGGAGCATTTCAAACCTCCACGATTCATGCCTCATGTGAAATCCTTCATAATCTTGCACAACATACAGTCAGTATTGAGAAAAACTGGAAGGATTTTGTCATGAGACAATGAAATGATTGGAAGAGCATGTAAAGAAGGGAGAGAAATTCATTGCAAATAAGAATGATGCAAATGTTACAAGGAACCCACTACAAGACAGGCTTCAGGGGCAGGTCACTCCAGCCAGGGATAGTTTCACAGACCCTACAGCTATTTAGCCAAACAAAAAAATGAGCCAGAAAGCTGGGTGAGGAGAGAGAGAATCTCAGATCTTCATCACATTCTGACATGGGTACGAGTGCCAGGCTCGTGTCTCTGTGAGAGTGCATCTACTTCTTGGCCCTGCCACGGGAAATGAGGGGAGTTAACCTGATGGGAGTCGTTTTTCACAGTGTTCCCAAGGGAGGGAGGGTGTGCCAAGCATGCTACAACTCAGACTGAGGCAGTGGCATCCTCAGTACTATATTTAGGCTTAGATTTAAAATAGCAACAGGAGAAACGTACCCTAACAGACAAGAAGAAAATCCCAGCGGCTAATAGCACTCAGGAGCCCCAGTCAGGAATCAGGGCCCCATGGTGGTAGGCACTGTACACAAATAGTAAAATGATAGTCACTGACCCAAAGACCTTATAGTGTAAGTAAGGGACTCACTCTGGAACAGGACTGCTATCCTACTCAGGGACAGGAACCATATTTCAGGTAGGTCTGGCTAAAATAATGAAAAGATTGATGTATGTGATTCCTTTCATTATAGGATGGAGTAGGATTGACTGGTTAGGACGGGGTAGGCAACCTCTGGCATGTGTGCCAAAGGCGGCATGCTAGCTGATTTTCAGTAGGACTCACACTGGCCGGGTCCGGGCCACCGGTCCGGGGGGCTCTGCATTTTAATTTAATTTTAAATGATGCTTCTTAAACATTTTAAAAACCTTATTTACTTTACATACAACAATAGTTTAGTTTTATATTAAAGACTTATAGAAAGAGACAGTCTAAAAACGTTAAAATGTATCACTGGCACCTGAAACCTTAAATTAGAGGGAATAAATGAAGACTCGGCACACCCCTTCTGAAAGGCTGCCGACCCCTGGGTTAGAACATAAAAGAGCAGGTGAAGTGGGATTCAGTCCCCACCTTGAGGGCATATCTGATGGCGAACTGACACTACACTCAGTCATAGGTAAAAGGCAGAGAAGAATTTTGAGGCCAATGTAAAACTTTCCATGGAAACCCAGAGAGAATTCTGCATAACGGGAGATAGTATAGGAGGGCCTTACTACAGACTCCTGAGAATAGGTTTAGTACATACATTCATAGATTCCAAGGCCAGAAGGGACCACTGTGATCGTCTAATCTGACCTCCTGTATAACACAGGCCAGACAACTCCCCCAAAATAATTCCTAGAGCAGAGCTTTTAGAAAAAAAATCCAATCGTGACAATTAAGAAATGGTCAGTGATGGAGAATCCATCACAAACCCTGGTAAATTATTCCAATGGTTAACTACTGTTAAAATTTTACACTTTATTTCCAGTCTGAGTTTGTCTAGCTTCAACTTCCAGCCATTGGATCATGTTATACCTTCCTCTGCTAGACTGAAGACCCCATTATTATATATTTGTTCCCCATGTAGGTTCTCATAGACTGGACTCAAGTCACCCCTTAACCTTCTCTTTGTTAAATAGATTGAGCTCTTTGAGTTTCTCTCTATACGGCAGGTTTTCCAATCCTTTAATCATTCTTGTGGCTCTTCTCTAAATCTTCTCCAATTTAACAACATCCTTCTTGTTTTGAGGGTACCAGAAATTGACACAGTATCCTAGCAGTGGTCACATCAGTGCCAAAATTAGAGGTAAAATAACCTCTCTACTTCTACTAGAGATTCCCCTGTTTATGCATCTCAGGATTGCATTAGCTCTCTTGGCCACAGTGTCACACTGGGAGTTCAAGTTCAGCTGATTAGCCATGTAAAATATGACAGAATTCACCTAGCAGCACATTCCAGGGAGAAATCAAATATTCCATTTTAATAATCAGTTGGTGTATCCTAAACATAAAAAAATACTCACTGCCATGTCAGGATGGATAAAGGGTCCATCTAGTCTGCTATTCTGTCTCCAGTCAAGGCTTGATGGTTCAGAGGAAGGGATAAACCCATAAAATATAGCTAATTATGCAATACACATGGTAGTGTTCAGCATTAAACACAAACAATCAATTCTATGAGAGTAGCTTCAGAGTGCAGCTCCCCATCTTTGAGCTTCACTGACCTTTGGTTCATTACTGAAGTTCAATTCAGGCAAAGTCCTGCAGTTCAAGACTGAAAGAACATTGCCATTAAAGGCAGTATTGTTTGTATAGAGACTGCATGGTTTGGCCTCACACGTTTAGCCAAACTGATCTGTTAGAGTTAAAATAAAATTCAAGGCCCTCATCCGGCAAAGAAACCATTGAACCCACGTTCAATAAAGCTGCAGGATTGGAGCTTAAGTGTCTATGGATTTACTGCAACTCTGTGTCCTCCTTGAAGAAAACATTCAGGCTACATCCCATGTCATCAACAACATAAAGGAAACTCCCAGCGACCCCGCACAGTCAGATATTTCATACACAGTTCATAGTCATAGGGGCGGCATTAACATCTGAACTCTTTATGTACCTTTTCCTCCTAATGCCTATGATCAGAATTTCCTTCGTGTTGGCAATGGTTACAATGAGGTAACTGTGAAGTCTACCCTCCATCTGTACCCCGCAAATGAGAGTGAGTACACACCGTGTTAACAGGCAGACCACAGAACAGCTGCACGCTCTCTCTTAACCCCTTGCTGGCAGTGAAGAGGACCCCTGCTTTATTCATCTGGAGCAGCAAAAAGCACCTGATACACACAGATTGTACCAAGTCAGCTGGTTGCATCTCCAAGGTGCTTTCTCAAGTGCTTTGCTTGTGCTAATATCGCAATATTAAATTTAAATATTAGTCTATACAAGGCCTGAAAAGGTTTGTGTCATTTTAAAGATCTTCTCAGGAAGGGGAAGTTTTTCATAAAGAAGAAGAGATATTTATGTGTAGATCTTATCCCAACCCATTATGTTCAAGAAAACTTATATCCTGCATTCTTACTTGTCTTCCAGTTAAGAAGTAAGCATAGATGACAATAAGAAATGCGAGAGGCATTTATTAGAAAACATAATATTGTGAATGTTAGTGTTAATGAAATAAGCCAAGCTGCCATCCTTGGATGAAAGTCTTTAGAACAGATACAGCCTGGAAACTGGCAGTGCAAGCTTTCTTCATATACAGCATGCCTCAGACTTGCTCTGGAATGACTCCATCTAACGGCGAGAAGGAAATTCAGTCTCCATGGCCCATTCTATGATTATCCTGTCTACAAGCCTGGGGCCAGATTTTCCAAAGAGCTCATCTCCTGTTTACTCACCAGAACAAGTAGCCAGATTTTCAGGAAAGGTCATCATGCGGCATGTGCATTGGGTGCTGAGCACTTTTGAAAGTCTAGGCCCATGGAAGCCAACTGTGACATTCATTTTTCTGTATCCCACTACCAGCCTCTAAACTAACCACTCCCCTATGAAATGCACTTCCATGACACCTTAAAAGTAGAGATGGGACTGAATTGAAAAGTTCACATCCAAATCTGAATTGTTGCACTATGCAGGGGTATTTGGATCTAGGGTTTTGGTTTTGGCCACTTTTCTTTTTAAATGAAAGAGAGATTCTTTCCAGGAAGGAGCCCAATTCAAAAGAGTCAAATCACTGAGTTTTCCAGATAACAAATCACTACCAGGAGGCATGATTTCATGCCTGGAATAATAATTAACGTATTGCTAAATCTCTCCTTTTCACACGGCTTTGTGTTTACATGGACATCAGCAGGAAACTTTACCTCATTAGAATGACATAATGCCATTTACTTGACCTCCCAAAATGCCATAACTACCCAGACAAACACCTTTGAACTTTTCCAGATGTTTATAAAAATACAAGAGCTGTTTGGCCAAAATCTTTGCACCAACATGTATCATAAAACAAGGCCTGGATCTTCCTCCACCTTAATTTGCCTTTGGATTTGCTCAGTTTTATTACCAAGACTCCTTTTCTCCCCTCACCTCTCCAGCACATGCAACCATTTTAATACAAGAAGTATCAAAGTGTTTTGCAGCTGTAGGACTAAAAAAATCTCTAACAATGCAGATGGAAACTGGGATACCACTCCTAAGTGGCATTTGGCTAAAAACCTCAATCATTTATTGCACAGCACATTCTTATTAGTTTTGAAAAACTTGTGTGAATTTTATTAAGGACTTGAGAATTAAAGCCAAATGAAACTTTAAGCATAAAGCAATCAAAGTCTAGTAAGGCCAGCAGGGAAGGGAGTGATTACTCAGTCTGTGTGAGAATTCACCCCCAAATTAGTTGTAGGGGACACAATTTCACAAATATTTATTTTATTCACCTTTTTTACTACCCTACAACAAAAGAGTATCCACCCAGTACTTTGGACATCCTTGACAATCTGATAAAACTAATTAATAAACAGACCTGGCACTTATCCCAGATCAAATCAAATAACCCAGCAACAACATAAACACAACAAAAATTAATTGACTTACCTTCATCATCCATACCTGAGTTCTGCACCAGTGCTACCCAACCCTACCCAATACCCATCTCCTTACAGTAAAGGAACAGACTCAGATCAACACGGGGCAGTCTCAGCAGTTTGTATCCCATTTTATAGTATAAGGCAATTAAATACAGGGTTTTCGTCCTTTCATCTGCATCTTCACAATGACTAACCTACAACCTGTGGAAGTAGCTGCCTCTTCTATGATGGCAGTACTAATTAGCCTTTATATAATACACCTCGTCTTCAAATCACTTGACAATCATTTTGCCAAATTCATCTCTGCTTTAATACTTTTGACTTCAACTAACTAATTTATCCTTACAAAAACCTTGCAGGGTAGGTATTAGCCCAATTTTACAGATAGACAAACCGAGGCAGAGCTTAAATGACACACAGCTAAAGCCACAAGGGCAGAACCAAAATGAGCACTTAGGAGTTCCTGGTCCTTTAAGGGTACGTCTACACCTCAATTCAACAGCCCCTTAGCTTGAGCCCCATGAGCCTGAGTCAGCTGGCATGGCCCAGCTGCGGGCTTTTAATTGCAGTGTAGACATACTCTAAGACTATACTTCTGCAGTCAAAGTGTACAGGTACAGTAGGTGCACTGGGTGTCAGTAGGCTGTGATTCAGGACCGGGTGTGTTGGTCGGAATGGGGAAGCAGTGGAGAAAGAAGGCAGAACAAAACTACAACAGTGTGAGCCAGGTTTCAATGTTTGCCTTTCATTAAAGCCAACAGCTGCAATTAGCAGCACCTTTTGGGACTCTGAGCTACATTACTCATGAAGCTCTAGTTTTAGTCCTCTCCAGCCACGTGGCAGGAATTCAAGCGGGTGGAGCTCCGTTTGCTCTGGAAATATCTAATAAAATCCGCCTTCCCTTTTTTTCCCCTTTTCCACACAGCCCCAGACAGGATATGGGTGTGGATCTGCAGTCACGAATGACACAAAGGAAAGGGCAAACAGAATGTGGGAAGGAGGAGGGTTAACAACTCAAACCATTACATCACTGCAGTCAGCTGTGAGTGGAGTTACCCAATCAACACTTAACCCTGCTCAGTCAGGGCCAGTAAAGAGGGATTTTGCTTTGTCTTGTAGCCTAACTTAAGTTGGCTCTTAGATAAGCCACTGACCTCAGGAGCCTGATTTCTCAGGCAGCTTCTATGATGCTTGTGGCTTGTATACTTATAACAATCAGCCTTCTAGAAGAAGTTGAACCTGAATTACAGTTCCTCCTTGGCCTCACCAATTTTCAGCACTTAAACTGCTTTATTTTGCGGGATCTTGGTAAAAGAATATGTACTTGAGGATGATCACATGCAGAAACAGGTTGACATATGAAGCATAGAGATGCAGCACCACACTCATAGGAACAAACATATAGTTTGCATGAGGTATAAATACGTACAGTGTCTTGCACTAGTGCACCATCTACAAGTTTTAATACATTCACTAATAGGACAATTCACTGCACTGTCCACCAGTAGTGCATACTTTCTAGCATATATACGTCGTCATTCTTCCTGTTAATATTGTAGCCATGTAAAAATCACCTAGAGCTAAATCTTGGCATACAGAAACATTCCTAAATGTCAACAAAGGTTTGGTTTGGGTTTGATTCAAGTCCCAGGCAAAAGTCTTTATTTTAAACTAACAGGTTTGCCCATCTCTAGTGATTCAGCGCTGTATTGTGATCTCCTGATCTACCCATTTGATGGTGTAACTGGAATGTACAAACCAAAGTAACCCCCCGCCCCCCTCATTTTTAAAACACACATATCTCAGTTGTTTTTAGCACTTCAGAATAAACCAGAAAGGCCAAGTAGATATTGTGGACAAATATTTCCCACTTAGAAGCTTTCACTCAGAAAGATCCCAAGGTATAATGCAAGTTATATTTACATACAGCACCGGCTGAAATGCAACAGTTCCTGGGATGCACAGCACCCTTGTACACCGTTATGGGGAAGGGACATTTTGACTTCTGACTCTAAGGCTATGTCTACACTGCAGCTGGAATCGATGCTCTGAGATCGATCCACTGGTGGTCGATTTAGTGCATCTAGTGAAGACCCGCCAAATCGACAGCAGATCACTCTCTAGTCGGCCCCTGTACTCTACCCCGACGAGAAGAGTAAGATAAGTCAATGGGAGAATTTCTCCTGTAGACCCCATGGTAACTCGACCGAAGGTACGTTGACTCCAGCTACGTTATTCACGTAGATCGACTTACCACGGTAGGGTAGACATAGCCTTAGGCAAACACTCAAATGAGAGGATAGATGGTTTTGTGGGGACTCAGGAGAAAGGGGTTCTGTTCCTACCTCTGCCATGGGCCTACTCTGTGACCATGGGCAAATCACTTTGGGATTAATTTTCAAAAGTGCTCAGACGGTGTGGTTCAAAGGTTTTAAAATTCCATGGGCTGACATGGTGCTGGGAATGCATCCAACAAGTTAAGCTATGAAATGTAGCCCAGCTGCTGACAATCAGCTCACAATAGTATTACTTAGCTCTTATATAGTGCTTTTCATGCATAAACGTCACAAACTTTGCAAAAAGGTATCATTATCCCCATTTTACAAATAGGGAATCTGAAGCATCAAGGTGAAATAATTTGCTCAAGGTAACAAAACAGGTTAATGGCAGAGCCAGGAATAGAAACCTAAGTGCAATATCTAAAATGTATGCAAAGTAGTTCTTGGAAAGACTATAAATTGTAACAGGAATAAATCTAAATTATAGTTTAACATTTACCCTGAACCTATTCTAATCTTACTTCAGAGTCTGAAAAGATGGGTCAACAAATTTTCCTTTGGAACAGCATAAAGCTGCTCTGTTTTCACTTACTATATGTCAATGGGAAAGAGGGAATTCTTAGCTTGCTATATAAGCCAATTTGTACATAGCTCTTGAAAGGCATCCTTCTGTTGTCTAGCACGGAAGTGGAGAAATGTTGCTGAGCCTCTGATAGTGTGGCTGATGTTATTAGGCCCTGTGATGGTGTCCCCTGAATAGATATGTGGGCACAGTTGGCAACGGGCTTTGTTGCAAGGATAGGTTCCTGGGTTAGTGGTTCTGTTGTGTGGTATGTGGTTGCTTGTGAGTATTTGCTTCAGACTGGGGGGCTGTCTGTAGGCAAGGACTGGCCTGTCTCTCAAGATTTATGAGAGTGTTGGGTCATCCTTCAGGATAAGTTGTAAAGCCTTAATAATGCGTTGGAGGGGTTTTAGTTGGGGGCTGAAGGTGATGGCTAGTGGCGTTCTGTTATTTTCTTTGTTAGGCCTGTCCTGTAGTAGGTGACTTCTGCAAATACTCACCAGCAACCACATACCACACAACAGAACCACTAACCCAGGAACCTATCCTTGCAACAAAGCCCGTTGCCAACTGTGCCCACATATCTATTCAGGGGACACCATCACAGGGCCTAATAACATCAGCCACACTATCAGAGGCTCGTTCACCTGCACATCCACCAATGTGATATATGCCATCATGTGCCAGCAATGCCCCTCTGCCATGTACATTGGTCAAACTGGACAGTCTCTACGTAAAAGAATAAATGGACACAAATCAGATGTCAAGAATTATAACATTCATAAACCAGTCGGAGAACACTTCAATCTCTCTATCGTCACGCGATTACAGACATGAAAGCTGCGATAGTACAACAAAAAAACTTCAAATCCAGACTCCAGCGAGAGACTGCTGAATTGGAATTCATTTGCAAATTGGATACAATTAACTTAGGCTTGAATAGAGACTGGGAGTGGCTTAGTCATTATGCAAGGTAACTTATTTCCCCTTGTTTTTTCCTACCCCCCCCCAAGACGTTCTTGTTAAACCCTGGATTTGTGCTGGAAATGGCCCACCTTGATTATCATTCACATTGTAAGGAGAGTGGTCATTTTAGATAAGCTATTACCAACAGGAGAGTGGGTTTGTATGTGTGTGTGGGGGGGGAGTGGGGGGGGAGAAAACCTGGATTTGTGCTGGAAATGGCCCAACTTGATTATCATACACATTGTAAGGAGAGTGATCACTTTAGATAAGCTATTACCAGCAGGAGAGTGGGGTGGGGGGAGGTATTTTTTCATGCTTTGTGTGTATAAAAAGATCTTCTACACTTTCCATAGTATGCATCCGATGAAGTGAGCTGTAGCTCACGAAAGCTTATGCTCAAATAAATTGGTTAGTCTCTAAGGTGCCACAAGTACTCCTTTTCTTTTTGCAAATACAGACTAACACGGCTGTTACTCTGAAACTTGATGGGTTCTGTGATACTCTGCACGCCACGCCCTAGTAATATGATTATGATATAATTATGTGGCATCTTATACAAGGTATGCCTTGTAAGGTAGTATTCTAAAAGTCTTGATCTCTTGAACATTAATATCCTGTTGGATTGTATGTGTTATCACTGTACGTGAAGTTCTAGAGTTTTGCTATGTATGTGTTACTGAAAGATGTTGTGAAGTTGAAAACACCCACAGCTAGCCTTTCAGGTACAACAATGAAGAAGCTAGACAGTGCTAATGGCCCATCAGCAAAGACAATTGACCGTGGAAAAGGTTTGTCCTCAACAGGAACATTTCAGCCATGAGTAATGGATGCTATGACTCAACAAGGCATGCAACCAGACCACATGACACTGAACTCCATTTTGGTACCTGTATTTTTCCACAAGCTGGGCAGGGAATTTAGCTTGGAACAAAGGGTTCCCACCGTATGGAAAAACTATATAAGGTGGGGAGTGACATCACTTGGCTTCACTCTCCACACAAGAGAAATCCTGGAAACATCTAAGGATCTAAGGATCAAAGACTGAACTGGGGAAAGTGCTGGTCCGAGGCTAATGGGATTTCTAGCCTGTGTATGGAAATTTGGTGGACTGCTTGTATCATCAGTCAGGGTGAGAGATTGCTAATTCAAATTGCTTATCTATCTAGTATATTAGGCTTAGTTTGCATTTTTGTTTATTTGATAGATAATCTGCTTTGATCTGTTTGATATCACTTATAAATCACTTTTAATCTATCTTTCTGTAGTTAATAAACTTGTTTTATGTTTTATCTTAACCAGTGTGTCTTTAAGTGAAGTGTCTGGGAAAATCTCATCTTGATTAACACAGGCTGGTTTTGCGAATCTTTCCCATATCAAGGGGGAAGTGAACTATATTAATGAACTTGCATTGCACAGATCCCTGTGCAATGCAAACTTGTTCTGGGTTTATACTCCAGCAGGGGTGCTAGCCTGGGGAGCTGGGAAATTGTTGTGCTCTGTTATGAATCTATGGGAGGCTTAGGAAGGCATTCAGGTAACTCAGTTGGGTGTATGGTGCCACCTGCTGTCATTTTGGGTGATAACAGGACCTGGAGAGGCTGGCTGAATCACCAGCAGAGCAGTGTGAGAGAGAGACCAGCACAGCTACATTGTTAGGGGGCACAATGGTTCCAGCAGCTCCCAGACTGCATCCCGGGGGTAACAACCTGTCACAGATTCCCAGACCTTTATCTCCTCCTGACCAAAAAGGTTTGTTTGTATGAATCCCTGCCAATGACCAAATTTTGCACAGCACCTGCTATAAGTCTTCCTGAATGAAAATAAGGCCTTAGGAGCAGCTTATTGTAAACAGAAGGGCTAAAAAAGGAGGAAGGGAGAACAACTCGTAGAATTAAGAGATGTGCAATAGAGCCTCCGCTTAGGTGCTTGAAAATTGATAGCCAGCAACACTTCCTTTGCAGTACCTGGTTTTTAATATCATGACACTGAGTTTATATATTCTTCTAGTTTGTGAACACCTGAAAAAGCTCATGTACTAGAAGCCACCAAAAAGGCAGCATTGTCTATGGACTAAGGTAAGTAACTAGGATATAGAACTTCACCTGTATAACTGATTCACTGTGGAACCTTGAGACATGTCACCTAGGGACTTATTTTCACAGGTGCTAGGCACTCTCAGCTGCAACAGAAGTCAACGAGAAACGCAGGTATTCAGAACCTCTAAAAATCATGCCCTTAATTTTAAAAATGCTTTATTTTACCCTTACATGGAATGGAAATAATACTTCTCTACCTCACTGGGGTGTTCAGAAACTTACAGACTTGAAGGCCAGAAGGCACCATCATCTAGTCTGATATCTGGCCATAGAATCTTACACCCCTATTCTTGTCGTAGTGGGCCCATAGTCACTGGCTGAGTCACTGAAGCCCTCAAATCTTGATTTAAAGACTTCATATTACAGAGAATCCACCCTTTACTCTAGTTTGAAATCAGCAAGTGATCCATGCCCCATGTTGCAGAGGAAGGCAAACCACCCCCAGGGTCTCTGTTAATCTGATTTGGGGAAAAAGCCCTTCTTGACCCCAAATATGACCATCACTATGTGGGCAAGACCAACCAGCCAGACATGTGGGAAACTAATTAACTGTGTGCAAAGCATTGCAATATGCTGTACAAGTGCAGAGTATTGGCTTGGTTAATGAAAGGTATCACATTTTACAGTATGTGCATTTTCTCTCAAAGTCCATTACAGGTACAAAATAAAAAAATATCACCCCTCACCCTCCCAAACCCTGTCACGTGATAATTTTGCCTTTACCTTTTTTCATCTCACAAGTGACTCAGATTTCTAATGCCAGACAAATGCTGTTGCACAAAAGCCTTGCTTACCACAGACCTCAGTCATACAATGCTGAAACACACTTTAAAGGCTTCTTCGTACTGCGCTTTCTGTAAGTGCCTACTAGAGGGTGAGATGAAATGGCTCAGATGAACAATTCTGTGGCCTGTGTTGTGCAGGAGGTCAGACTAGATGATCAAGGGATCAGATGGTCCCTTCTGACCTAAATATCTATGAATACGTCATGCCAGCTTGATAGAGGCATGAACTTGATCCTTTTTGAAATATTAGCAATGAAACAAGAGACAGAAGAGCACAATGTAACTGCTAATTTAAGAGGATCGACTATCTCACATTTCACGGATTAAGGGGAAAATAAAGTAGGTTGGATACCTACAGGGTCTTGGATGTTATTCTAATACAGCATATAGAATATTTAGACAAAAAAGTCCCCTTAAAATTTATTACACCAATCTTCATTAGTATTAAGATTCTTGGTTTTAGATTAAATACATGAAAATCTAATCAAAAAGTTAAATATTGCTTAAACAAAAACTAAAGCCCAACAAACAAAACACCCTGCACAAAACAAAAAACCTACAGACCAAAAATCCTTAGAATTTCTCTCTTTCCCACCCCACCCGCCCTCATGCTGAGTGTTACTTGTGGAATTAAGGTGGGTGGAGGATTCCCCATAGTCACAGGGAGTTCATCTGAGGAAGCAAAGGTTTTTTTTGGAAGTGGGCAGATTTTTTTATACCACCAGGTGTTTTGGTTACACTTGTTTTTTAAATAAGTGTTTAATTCCTATAAAATTATCACCACAAATTAGAAACCTCTGTCCTTTTAGACTAATGCAGAGCAACAAATGATACACATTCATTAGAGGTACTCCGTACATTTACGTCTTCCTTATAACATGGTTTCTAATGGGATGCTTTCATATCTTGGTTCCCAACTCTGCTTAAAACTGTAATAATTTCTGTTCAGAACACTCATTTTTGGCTGTTTTGGAGAAGCACGGATTGGGGAAGTGTCCTTCCTCTGCCTATAATGTCCTCAATATAATGCTCTCCACGTAAGTCTGCTCCAATTTTATTGAACATACATTATATTACACTTATAGTACACTCATTCTTTTCCCTACCCTGCTATCCAAGGAGCAGTAGTACAGAAAGGTATTTCCCTGTGCATTATCCACCCCACCCCCCATTTTGTGCTTAATGCATTTAGTAGCCATAAATGTAGCCTTTTTATGTTCAATACTCACCCATCAAGCTCAGAACATAGAACATTGTCCAAAAAAGCTGCTTTCTCTTCGTTGCTTTTAAACTCCCCTGTAACAACATCCCTGCTGATTACTTACAAGCAAAACTGGATATTACTTTAGTACTCTTGGGTTTTTAAGCTCTGCGGCAGCTCTGTCGAGACTGTGTGTGACTCCCCTTTAGTTCAAATCGTTCAATCCACTAACATGTGCAGTGGAATTCCCTTGCACGGTTTATGCTTGTGGTTCCAAATTATGAGATGGAGTTTGTCCAAAGCTTGATCTAGCTTTAAATAGTTCATAGCAATCTCTATCACATTTTTCCCCTCCCCTATATCCTTTTTTTTTTTTTCACATGACACATGCTTAACTCTTTCATGGAACCTGGTTCTTTTCACTTTAAAAATGGAGAGACGTACAATTTGCATTACACTGAAAGTGAGCATAATATGGTTTGTGTAGTTTTACCCTGAATTAATACGACTTAAAAGCAGTATAAAAATGTGAAATTACACATCCACCCACACCCACCCCTGTATGGTAATATTGCAGGAACTTTGAAGGCTTTTAGAATCTGGGATTTTTTGAGTAATTAAATTAAGAATGAACCAGGGGCCAAACCCACCACTGACTGAAATAAGAAGAATGCTGTTTACTTCAATCAGGAATTCACTTAGGCCAGCAGTGAACATGGTCCACAGATGAAAGGGCTTTGAAACTTATGGTCAGTATTGGGACTGAGTAACTGATAGATAAAAACAAGTTCTAAAGCCTTGGAGGGAGGCCTAGAAGGAACCTCCTGCAGCTCACTTCTGTTGATAACAAATGCAGCTAAAGATGCAAATTGGTAAATTCTAGAGGCCAAATATTTGGTTTTGCTGGTACCCTAATGAGACCCAGGGACAAGTCATTTCTAGCAAGAATGATTTAACACACTCAGGGAAAAGGATGTCTTACATCAGTCAAGTTAATCCCCTCCTTACTCCTTTCAATTCAGATGGAGGACAGGTTGCTTTTTCCTGCCCATTTTCTCTGTTGCCTATTCTTCTCTGTTTAGCTTTTATTTTCCTTTCCTTCACAGCAAAAAATAACCTTAGAACAAGAGACCGCCCATTTTTCAAAATAAGGGTTACATCTTAACAGAGAATCTCACAGACACCTTCCTTCCCAGTCATGATTGCGCTGCACCCCCTACAGCACCACTCCACTACCTGTTTGTGGTAATTAGTTCTACTTTGGTAGAAATTTAGCATTAGGAAAGTATTTACTGTACTTTTAGCTGCCTTGATGAATTTTAGTAGGTGGAAGAATGAGAGTCACCACCTTTTGACCAACAAACTCTCTAAGTGGATCAACAACACACACACACACACCAGATGAGTTTGGGAACTTTGTTCTGAGAATATACAATCCATAAGCTTTACAGGCTGCTCTCATAGTCATCCTGTGGATGGTGAACTCGACTGAAGCCACAAACCTGAGTTCTGGTCCTAGCTATGTCACTAACGTTTTGATCTTCACTAAGTCACTTAAACTCTGACTCAGTTTCCTCACCTGTAAACTGACAATAACAATTCACTCCGTTTGTAAGGAACTTTGAGATCCTCAGGTAAAAAACCACTCCGTAAGTGCTATATATTGTTCTGACGTCACATTGGTGAGAATCAAAAGTAAATCCATCAGAATCAATGGAGCAGACTGAGGCACTAGACCCTAGAGCGCAATTTGGAGATTTGTCAAGATTTGTAAAGGTACAAATTGTTCCTTTAATATTATAAATCTTAACAATATAAGAAAAAAACTACTGTTGCCTGGCTTTTCTATTTGTGGGTGTGCAAACAACAACTTTAAAAACGTCAGTATGGAAGATAAAGAAATATTTGTTCTGTTCAGTGTGACAAAGCAGCTGAAAAAGTAAACACTGAATTGACCTTAATTTTTGTTTTTGATGCTATATTTAAAAAACAACATTTATTTTACCAAAGAAGTCAGTCTCAGCAAGATGCCTACCTAACAGGATGTACAGCAAAATAAAGAGGGGAGAGAGTGAGAATAATAAAGGCACCCTCCCCAATCTAATATTTTCCATTTGGATGCCTTTCATTCCTGTTCTGCTCCCGGACACCTTACTGCCATATCTGCCTACCCCGCCCCAAATGAAAATATAGTCGTGTTGCAGACTGTTATAAGCATTAAGAAAACACACCTGTTATGGACGTATCATGTGAAACGAAATCCCTCAGTAGATTGTGTTTTAATTAGGGCTGTCAATTAATCGCAGTTAACTCACATAATTAACTCAAAAAATTAATCGCAATTAAAAAAATTAATCGTGCTGTTAAACAATAGAATACCAATTGAAATTTATTAAATATTTTTGGATGTTTTTCTACATTTTCAAATATATCAATTTCAGTTACATCACAGAATACAAAGTGTACAGTGCTCACTTGATATTTTTATTACAAATATTTGCACTGTAAAAATTATAAACAAAAGAAATAGTATTTTTAATTCACTTCATACAAGTACTGTCATGCAATCTCTTTATCATGAAAGTGCAACTTACAAATGTAGATTTTTTTTGTTACATAACTGCACTCAAAAACAAAACAATGTAAAACTTTAGAGCCTACAAGTCCTACTTCTTGTTCAGCCAATCGCTAAGAGAAACAAGTTTGTTTACATTTATGGGAGGTAATGCTGCCCGCTTCTTATTTACAATGTCACCTGAAAGTGAGAACGGGTGTTTGCATGACACTGTTGTAGCTAGCATCACAAGATATTTATCTGCCAAATGCACTAAAGATTCATATGCCTCTTCAAGCTTTGGCCATCGTTCCAGAGGACATACTTCCATGCTGATGGTGCTTGTTAAAATGTAATGCGTTAATTGAATTTGTGACTGAACTCCTTGGAGGAGAATTGTATGTCTCCTGCTCTGTTTTACCCTCATTCTGCCATATATTTCATGTTATAGCAATCTCGGATGATGACCCAGCACATGTTGTTCGTTTTAAGAACACTTTCACTGCAAATTTGACAAAATGCAGAAAAGATACCAATGTGAAATTTCTAAAGATAGCTACGGCACTCGACCCAAGATTTAAGAATCTGAAGTGCCTTCCAAAATCTGAGAGGGATGTAGACCATGTTTTCAGAAGTCTTAAAAGAACAACACTCTGATGCAGAAACTATAAAACCCTAACCACCAAAAAACAAAATCAACCTTCTACCGGTGGCATCTGATTCACATTGTGAAAATGAACATGCGTCGGTCCGCACTGCTCTGGATTGTTACCAAGCAGAACCCGTCATCAGCATGGATGCATATCCTCTGGAATGCTGATTGAAGCATCAAGGGACAAAATATTTAGCGCATCTGACATGTAAATATCTTGCATTACCGGCTACAGCAGTGCCATGCAAATGCCTGTTCTCACTTTCAGGTGACATTGTGCACAAGAACCAGGCAGCATTATCTTCTGCAAATGTAAACAAACCTGTTTGAGCGATTGGCTGAACAAGAAGTAGGACTGATTGGACTTGTCGGCTCTAAAGTTTGACATGGTAGAAAATGTAGAAAACATCCCAAAATATTTAAATAAATGGTATTATATTATTGTTTAACAGCACGATTAATTGCAAATAATTTTTTTTAATCACTTGACAGCCCCAGTTTTAATTATATCCATTTACTGGCATGATAAAATTGAAGTGGCTTTTATTTTTAATTTAGGACAGAAAAATGTCTCTGGGAAGGAAACATCTGTTGTTAACAGATTTGATCCAAGTTTTATATATAGGCTCCTTTTATGTTGTTTTAACATTTTTTAAAAAGTTAGCTGACACAGCTGTACAGCTGTGATAAAAAGGCCATAAAATAACCCAGTAAACTATAGCTTACAAATATATACACACACTTAACCCCTCAAGCTGGACCTTACATCACTAACCCTTTGCAAAGTATACTGGGAGTGAAGGAGTAAAAAGATCTATAGAAGTGCTAAGTCTTATTTTAAGAAGGAAGGCAGTGAACTGGTTTTATTAAAATAAGAAATTAGCCTGAACTGCAATGTTCAAATCCAAGCTTAACAGATATCCGTGTGCTCAAATTTAGGGCACGGTTTGGCTCATTCTATAGCTAGGACTATTGTAAATGTTTTTAGATCTGGATAAGAATTCAAACTCTCCCCAAATCAGGGAATTGCACAGATAAAGGAGTTTGATTTGAGACCATCTCCTCTTAAAAAATGAATCCACTGAGCAAGACTCCATAATTATAACCTGGGCTGAACATTTCCTCAACACACAAAACAATAATAAAAGAATCAATCTGGAATTTCAGATCAATGGAAAGTATTTTTCCTGCTGTTTTTCATACTCTCTTTTAGTTAGTAAACAGAAAATACTTATTTAACTGAAGGAGTTGGATTTCATGATTACTATTTCAAAGTGTCCCACTAACCTATTTCTAGATACATAAAACTGTCTGCTGATGGAGCTCAGGAAATAAATTGGGATTTGCAGATTCCAACTTCTACATAAAATAAGTTAACATGTTATGTTTTCATTTCTATTTTCTGCTAATGTCTGCATGGACATAGAGGATAACAGAACAAGCTGTACAAAATAATATATGGTAACTGCCCTGAAAAGTTTGAAATCTAGTGTGGCAGGCAAAAAGTGAGTTACAAACAGTAGGAAGGAACAGAAAGTGAGATGCATTGCAATTATGTACTCAAACAACATAAAAGACGACACAATTTGATGTTGAAACCACATGACAAAGATGTCCTGAGCAGTTTTATGCTCTCCTTTATTAATTCACTCTTCATTGTACACTATACAGACAACGGTGGAGTCTTTTGAGTTATGCATTCATCTTCTCTCATTAGCCACAATATTAGAGTCAACTGAATGTACCGTGACCCGAAGAAAGACTATTCGGACAAGCATCACTGTGGCCAAGAGGGAAAATAAAACCGCCCGCAAAGCATCCCCTTCAAATACGTTAGCTACCAAATAAACAAGTATCAAGACTGGTTACAGAGAATTCACAACCAGGCAAGATATCAGCAAAAGAAGAACTCCAGTCCCAGAGCTGAATCTGGATTGACGGGGATACATTACGACATCTGAAAACGCTTGTGATTTAAAGTGACTGAAAGTATGCCATAAACTGGAGAAAAGATTAGGGTGATGGTAACTAAAAATTTCATTTCCACAAAACCCCACCCTGAAATTAGCCCAACTCCCAGTCTTTGGAACCAACCTGTGGCATAGAGCAGGAAACCTTGCAGCAGCAGCGGAAGTCAGGGCCAGCGGGATGCAGAGTTCGCTCGGTATGGACTGGGTTGTGCGTGTGAGTAGGGCACGGCGACAGGACAGCTAGAAGGACAAACCCCTAACTCTCCAAAGTGGCTGCTTTCCATAACTAGCTTTCAAATGGGCGAGTAAGCTTGGGAAAGTTGCACACCCTAGTTACAGGGACCTCACTTTGGACTTTGGCATGAAGAGGGCCAATGCAAAGAAGGGGAAAGGAAAGCGACACGAACCCTGATTACAGGGCGGTCACCCTTCCTTCACAAAAATCCTACTTCCTTGAAACAAGGGGAAAGGAGTCACAAGTGTGAAAAGGTCTGGAAATGAACAGGTAAGGGAACCTCCCATGACCAAGGAATCCTCCATCCCTCCCCAACACCCTTCCCGACTTACCCCACCAAGAACATTCCAACTTTGAAGCCCCTACCCTTTTCCAAAACAGACATCCCTTACTTCTTACTCAGTCCTGTTAGTAGGGTTAGGTGCACCCACGTGCAAGATCCAACACCACGACACGTGTACCTATGCCACCAGATCACCAACACCTGTCAGGAAGGACAGCTCTTTCAATCACCTCAAAGACAGTCCAAAAATATAGCCTCAGTCTACCAGCAAAGAGACCAAAGGCCTGGAATTGGGACACCACGTAGGGACCTTTCCCAATCAAGACAAGTAACACTACTACAGCCAGCAGTATGTTTTATTCTGCACAGGAAACAGAGGGTCAAAGCTGAGGTTGGTGGGACAGTGGCAATTGGGCAGGGCAAGAGGAAATGAGGAAGGATTACGTGGAAGTGAGGAGCTGAAAGGAGCCCCGCACCTCACCTGTTCATTTCCAGAGCTGGAAAGATTTGGATTGTTTTGGGGGGTTTCTTGGCTTTTTTCAAAAAAGGGTCGAATTTATCACGGCCTCCACCATCCCCTTACAGCCGCCCCTTCGCCACACCATGTTCCATCGGACCTCGTCTTCAATTCAAGCGGTCACAAATACGCTTTGACTGCAAATTTCAAAAAAGCCAAGTCAAAATCATTTCTAGGGCAGTTTACGAGGACAAAGAGAAAAGAGACGCTCAACCCTTCTTAAAAGGGGGTCCCTCAGCCACAGGCACGGAAAGGTCCCACTGGCTTAAGATGGAGAGAGAGAAGACCTTACACCCTGCTTACAGGGTAGTCATTTTGCCTGGCATGTCAAAGTGACCTGTGGCCAAAGCAGCATGGCAAAGGAGACCCAAACCCTCCTTACAGGGTGGTCCTTAAGCTTTGGCGAAACCCTAGAGTGGAGAAAGGGAGAGACCTCCATTCCCTCAGGAGAGGGTGGTCTCTTTGCCCAGCAAGTGCCAGCGGCCCAAAACAGTCTAGAAAGGGGAGACCTGAACCCTTCTTACAGGGAGAGGTCAACGGCACAGGGCATTTCAAAGCCTAGCTCCTGAAGAGCTGAAAGGCACAGAGAGACCGCTACCCTTCTGAAAGGGGGGTCCCTCAGCCACAGGCACGGAAAGGCCCCACTGGCTTAAGATGGAGAGAGAGAAGACCTTACACCCTGCTTACAGAGTAGTCATTTTGCCTGGCATCTCAAAGTGACCTGTGGCCAAAGCAGCATGGCAAAGGAGACCCAAACCCTCCTTACAGGGTGGTCCTCAAGCCAGGGGCATTACAATGGGCCAGAGGCTAAAGCGCTGAAAAGGAGAGACCTCCATTCCCTCAGGAGAGGGTGGTCTCTTTGCCCGGCAAGTGCCTGCGGCCCAAAACAGTCTAGAAAGGGGAGACCTGAACCCTTCTTACAGGGAGAGGTCAACGGCACAAGGTATTTTAAAGCCTAGCTCCAAAAGAGCTGAAAGGCACAGAGAGACCGCTACCCTTCTTAAAGCTACCAAACGGACACCTCAAGCCTTTTTGCTGGGAAGGGGTGGACCTTGATCCCTGTTTACAGGGAGGTCCTTTTACCTGGCACCTCAAGGGGGAATGAAGCTTCAGTGGAAATCCCGTGTCCTCATTGCAGGGAGGCCCATGTGTGCAAGGTGTGTGTCCCTTTTCTGTGGCTTCTGCTTCTATTGTCTTTTCCTGCCGTTTCTTTGGTACTTCTCTCCTCTTCTCCGTTTTCTCTTTTGAGTTGCTAGAGAGAGAGAGAGAGAAAGAGAAAAGGGGAGAAACGTGGTGAGGCGTGGGCTCCGTACACGTTTTATCAAAGCTCTTCAGATTAAATGGACAAGGCCTCTCCTTGAAATTAGCCCAACTCCCAGTCTTCGGCACCAACCTGTGGCATAGAGCAGGAAACCTTGCAGCAGCAGCGGAAGTCAGGGCCAGCGGGATGCAGAGTTCGCTCGGTTTGGACTTGGTTGTGCGTGTGAGTAGGGCACGGCGACAGGACAGCTAGAAGGACAAACCCCTAACTCTCCAAAGTGGCTGCTTTCCATAACTAGCTTTCAAATGGGCGAGTAAGCTTGGGAAAGTTGCACACCCTAGTTACAGGGACCTCACTTTGGACTTTGGCATGAAGAGGGCCAATGCAAACAAGGGGAAAGGAAAGCGACCCGAACCCCGATTACAGGGCGGTCACCCTTCCTTCACAAAAATCCTACTTCCTTGAAACAAGGGGAAAGGAGTCACAAACGTGAAAAGGTCTGGAAATGAACAGGTAAGGGAACCTCCCAAGACCAAGGAATCCTCCATCCCTCCCCAACACCCTTCCCGACTTACCCCACCAAGAACATTCTAACTTTGAAGCCCCTACCCTTTTCCAAAACAGACATCCCTTACTTCTTACTCAGTCCTGTTAGTAGGGTTAGGTGCACCCACGTGCAAGATCCAACACCACGACACGTGTACCTATGCCACCAGATCACCAACACCTGTCAGGAAGGACAGCTCTTTCAATCACCTCAAAGACAGTCCAAAAATATAGCCTCAGTCTACCAGCAAAGAGACCAAAGGCCTGGAATTGGGACACCACGTAGGGACCTTTCCCAATCAAGACAAGTAACACTACTACAGCCAGCAGTATGTTTTATTCTGCACAGGAAACAGAGGGTCAAAGCTGAGGTTGGTGGGACAGTGGCAATTGGGCAGGGCAAGAGGAAATGAGGAAGGAGTACGTGGAAGTGAGGAGCTGAAAGGAGCCCCGCACCTCACCTGTTCATTTCCAGAGCTGGAAAGATTGGGATTGTTTTGGGGGGTTTCTTGGCTTTTTTCAAAAAAGGGTCGAATTTATCACGGCCTCCACCATCCCCTTACAGCCGCCCCTTCGCCACACCATGTTCCATCGGACCTCGTCTTCAATTCAAGCGGTCACAAATACGCTTTGACTGCAAATTTCAAAAAAGCCAAGTCAAAATCATTTCTAGGGCAGTTTACGAGGACAAAGAGAAAAGAGACGCTCAACCCTTCTTAAAAGGGGGTCCCTCAGCCACAGGCACGGAAAGGTCCCACTGGCTTAAGATGGAGAGAGAGAAGACCTTACACCCTGCTTACAGGGTAGTCATTTTGCCTGGCATGTCAAAGTGACCTGTGGCCAAAGCAGCATGGCAAAGGAGACCCAAACCCTCCTTACAGGGTGGTCCTTAAGCTTTGGCGAAACCCTAGAGTGGAGAAAGGGAGAGACCTCCATTCCCTCAGGAGAGGGTGGTCTCTTTGCCCAGCAAGTGCCAGCGGCCCAAAACAGTCTAGAAAGGGGAGACCTGAACCCTTCTTACAGGGAGAGGTCAACGGCACAGGGCATTTCAAAGCCTAGCTCCTGAAGAGCTGAAAGGCACAGAGAGACCGCTACCCTTC
Organism: Lepidochelys olivacea; assembly: GCF_965140295.1. Taxonomy (NCBI): domain Eukaryota; kingdom Metazoa; phylum Chordata; order Testudines; family Cheloniidae; genus Lepidochelys; species Lepidochelys olivacea. The sequence goes on along the minus strand of NC_140431.1, from coordinate 4,716,659 downwards.
TGAAAGGGGGGTCCCTCAGCCACAGGCACGGAAAGGCCCCACTGGCTTAAGATGGAGAGAGAGAAGACCTTACACCCTGCTTACAGAGTAGTCATTTTGCCTGGCATCTCAAAGTGACCTGTGGCCAAAGCAGCATGGCAAAGGAGACCCAAACCCTCCTTACAGGGTGGTCCTCAAGCCAGGGGCATTACAATGGGCCAGAGGCTAAAGCGCTGAAAAGGAGAGACCTCCATTCCCTCAGGAGAGGGTGGTCTCTTTGCCCGGCAATTGTCTGCGGCCCAAAACAGTCTAGAAAGGGGAGACCTGAACCCTTCTTACAGGGAGAGGTCAACGGCACAAGGCATTTTAAAGCCTAACTCCAAAAGAGCTGAAAGGCACAGAGAGACCGCTACCCTTCTGAAAGGGGGGTCCCTCAGCCACAGGCATGGAAAGGCCCCACTGGCTTAAGATGGAGAGAGGGAAGACCTTACACCCTGCTTACAGGGTAGTCATTTTGCCTGGCATGTCAAAGTGACCTGTGGCCAAAGCAGCATGGCAAAGGAGACCCAAACCCTCCTTACAGGGTGGTCCTCAAACCAGGGGCATTACAATGGGCCAGAGGCTAAAGCGCTGAAAAGAAGAGACCTCCATTCCCTCAGGAGAGGGTGGTCTCTTTGCCCGGCAAGTGCCAGCGGCCCAAAACAGTCTAGAAAGGGGAGACCTGAACCCTTCTTACAGGGAGAGGTCAACGGCACAGGGCATTTCAAAGCCTAGCTCCAAAAGAGATGAAAGGCACAGAGAGACCGCTACCCTTCTTAAAGCTACCAAACGGACACCTCAAGCCTTTTTGCTGGGAAGGGGTGGACCTTGATCCCTGTTTACAGGGAGGTCCTTTTACCTGGCACCTCAAGGGGGAATGAAGCTTCAGTGGAAATCCCGTGTCCTCATTGCAGGGAGGCCCATGTGTGCAAGGTGTGTGTCCCTTTTCTGTGGCTTCTGCTTCTATTGTCTTTTCCTGCCGTTTCTTTGATACTTCTCTCCTCTTCTCCGTTTTCTCTTTTGAGTTGCTAGAGAGAGAGAGAGAGAGAGAGAGAGAAAGAGAAAAGGGGAGAAACGTGGTGAGGCGTGGGCTCCGTACACGTAACTACCAAAGCTGTTCAGATTAAATGGACAAGGCCTCTCCTTGAAATTAGCCCAACTCCCAGTCTTCGGCACCAACCTGTGGCATAGAGCAGGAAACCTTGCAGCAGCAGCGGAAGTCAGGGCCAGCGGGATGCAGAGTTCGCTCGGTTTGGACTTGGTTGTGCGTGTGAGTAGGGCACGGCGACAGGACAGCTAGAAGGACAAACCCCTAACTCTCCAAAGTGGCTGCTTTCCATAACTAGCTTTCAAATGGGCGAGTAAGCTTGGGAAAGTTGCACACCCTAGTTACAGGGACCTCACTTTGGACTTTGGCATGAAGAGGGCCAATGCAAAGAAGGGGAAAGGAAAGCGACCCGAACCCCGATTACAGGGCGGTCACCCTTCCTTCACAAAAATCCTACTTCCTTGAAACAAGGGGAAAGGAGTCACAAACGTGAAAAGGTCTGGAAATGAACAGGTAAGGGAACCTCCCATGACCAAGGAATCCTCCATCCCTCCCCAACACCCTTCCCGACTTACCCCACCAAGAACATTCCAACTTTGAAGCCCCTACCCTTTTCCAAAACAGACATCCCTTACTTCTTACTCAGTCCTGTTAGTAGGGTTAGGTGCACCCACGTGCAAGATCCAACACCACGACACGTGTACCTATGCCACCAGATCACCAACACCTGTCAGGAAGGACAGCTCTTTCAATCACCTCAAAGACAGTCCAAAAATATAGCCTCAGTCTACCAGCAAAGAGACCAAAGGCCTGGAATTGGGACACCACGTAGGGACCTTTCCCAATCAAGACAAGTAACACTACTACAGCCAGCAGTATGTTTTATTCTGCACAGGAAACAGAGGGTCAAAGCTGAGGTTGGTGGGACAGTGGCAATTGGGCAGGGCAAGAGGAAATGAGGAAGGATTACGTGGAAGTGAGGAGCTGAAAGGAGCCCCGCACCTCACCTGTTCATTTCCAGAGCTGGAAAGATTGGGATTGTTTTGGGGGGTTTCTTGGCTTTTTTCAAAAAAGGGTCGAATTTATCACGGCCTCCACCATCCCCTTACAGCCGCCCCTTCGCCACACCATGTTCCATCGGACCTCGTCTTCAATTCAAGCGGTCACAAATACGCTTTGACTGCAAATTTCAAAAAAGCCAAGTCAAAATCATTTCTAGGGCAGTTTACGAGGACAAAGAGAAAAGAGACGCTCAACCCTTCTTAAAAGGGGGTCCCTCAGCCACAGGCACGGAAAGGTCCCACTGGCTTAAGATGGAGAGAGAGAAGACCTTACACCCTGCTTACAGGGTAGTCATTTTGCCTGGCATGTCAAAGTGACCTGTGGCCAAAGCAGCATGGCAAAGGAGACCCAAACCCTCCTTACAGGGTGGTCCTTAAGCTTTGGCGAAACCCTAGAGTGGAGAAAGGGAGAGACCTCCATTCCCTCAGGAGAGGGTGGTCTCTTTGCCCAGCAAGTGCCAGCGGCCCAAAACAGTCTAGAAAGGGGAGACCTGAACCCTTCTTACAGGGAGAGGTCAACGGCACAGGGCATTTCAAAGCCTAGCTCCTGAAGAGCTGAAAGGCACAGAGAGACCGCTACCCTTCTGAAAGGGGGGTCCCTCAGCCACAGGCACGGAAAGGCCCCACTGGCTTAAGATGGAGAGAGAGAAGACCTTACACCCTGCTTACAGAGTAGTCATTTTGCCTGGCATCTCAAAGTGACCTGTGGCCAAAGCAGCATGGCAAAGGAGACCCAAACCCTCCTTACAGGGTGGTCCTCAAGCCAGGGGCATTACAATGGGCCAGAGGCTAAAGCGCTGAAAAGGAGAGACCTCCATTCCCTCAGGAGAGGGTGGTCTCTTTGCCCGGCAATTGTCTGCGGCCCAAAACAGTCTAGAAAGGGGAGACCTGAACCCTTCTTACAGGGAGAGGTCAACGGCACAAGGCATTTTAAAGCCTAGCTCCAAAAGAGATGAAAGGCACAGAGAGACTGCTACCCTTCTTAAAGCTACCAAACGGACACCTCAAGCCTTTTTGCTGGGAAGGGGTGGACCTTGATCCCTGTTTACAGGGAGGTCCTTTTACCTGGCACCTCAAGGGGGAATGAAGCTTAAGTGGAAATCCCGTGTCCTCATTGCAGGGAGGCCCATGTGTGCAAGGTGTGTGTCCCTTTTCTGTGGCTTCTGCTTCTATTGTCTTTTCCTGCCGTTTCTTTGGTACTTCTCTCCTCTTCTCCGTTTTCTCTTTTGAGTTGCTAGAGAGAGAGAGACAGACAGAGAGAGAGAGAAAGAGAAAAGGGGAGAAACGTGGTGAGGCGTGGGCTCCGTACACGTAACTACCAAAGCTGTTCAGATTAAATGGACAAGGCCTCTCCTTGAAATTAGCCCAACTCCCAGTCTTCGGCACCAACCTGTGGCATAGAGCAGGAAACCTTGCAGCAGCAGCGGAAGTCAGGGCCAGCGGGATGCAGAGTTCGCTCGGTTTGGACTTGGTTGTGCGTGTGAGTAGGGCACGGCGACAGGACAGCTAGAAGGACAAACCCCTAACTCTCCAAAGTGGCTGCTTTCCATAACTAGCTTTCAAATGGGCGAGTAAGCTTGGGAAAGTTGCACACCCTAGTTACAGGGACCTCACTTTGGACTTTGGCATGAAGAGGGCCAATGCAAAGAAGGGGAAAGGAAAGCGACCCGAACCCCGATTACAGGGCGGTCACCCTTCCTTCACAAAAATCCTACTTCCTTGAAACAAGGGGAAAGGAGTCACAAACGGGAAAAGGTCTGGAAATGAACAGGTAAGGGAACCTCGCATGACCAAGGAATCCTCCATCCCTCACCAACACCCTTCCCGACTTACCCCACCAAGAACATTCCAACTTTGAAGCCCCTACCCTTTTCCAAAACAGACATCCCTTACTTCTTACTCAGTCCTGTTAGTAGGGTTAGGTGCACCCACGTGCAAGATCCAACACCACGACACGTGTACCTATGCCACCAGATCACCAACACCTGTCAGGAAGGACAGCTCTTTCAATCACCTCAAAGACAGTCCAAAAATATAGCCTCAGTCTACCAGCAAAGAGACCAAAGGCCTGGAATTGGGACACCACGTAGGGACCTTTCCCAATCAAGACAAGTAACACTACTACAGCCAGCAGTATGTTTTATTCTGCACAGGAAACAGAGGGTCAAAGCTGAGGTTGGTGGGACAGTGGCAATTGGGCAGGGCAAGAGGAAATGAGGAAGGAGTACGTGGAAGTGAGGAGCTGAAAGGAGCCCCGCACCTCACCTGTTCATTTCCAAAGCTGGAAAGATTTGGATTGTTTTGGGGGGTTTCTTGGCTTTTTTCAAAAAAGGGTCGAATTTATCACGGCCTCCACCATCCCCTTACAGCCGCCCCTTCGCCACACCATGTTCCATCGGACCTCGTCTTCAATTCAAGCGGTCACAAATACGCTTTGACTGCAAATTTCAAAAAAGCCAAGTCAAAATCATTTCTAGGGCAGTTTACGAGGACAAAGAGAAAAGAGACGCTCAACCCTTCTTAAAAGGGGGTCCCTCAGCCACAGGCACGGAAAGGTCCCACTGGCTTAAGATGGAGAGAGAGAAGACCTTACACCCTGCTTACAGGGTAGTCATTTTGCCTGGCATGTCAAAGTGACCTGTGGCCAAAGCAGCATGGCAAAGGAGACCCAAACCCTCCTTACAGGGTGGTCCTTAAGCTTTGGCGAAACCCTAGAGTGGAGAAAGGGAGAGACCTCCATTCCCTCAGGAGAGGGTGGTCTCTTTGCCCAGCAAGTGCCAGCGGCCCAAAACAGTCTAGAAAGGGGAGACCTGAACCCTTCTTACAGGGAGAGGTCAACGGCACAGGGCATTTCAAAGCCTAGCTCCTGAAGAGCTGAAAGGCACAGAGAGACCGCTACCCTTCTGAAAGGGGGGTCCCTCAGCCACAGGCACGGAAAGGCCCCACTGGCTTAAGATGGAGAGAGAGAAGACCTTACACCCTGCTTACAGAGTAGTCATTTTGCCTGGCATGTCAAAGTGACCTGTGGCCAAAGCAGCATGGCAAAGGAGACCCAAACCCTCCTTACAGGGTGGTCCTCAAGCCAGGGGCATTACAATGGGCCAGAGGCTAAAGCGCTGAAAAGGAGAGACCTCCATTCCCTCAGGAGAGGGTGGTCTCTTTGCCCGGCAATTGTCTGCGGCCCAAAACAGTCTAGAAAGGGGAGACCTGAACCCTTCTTACAGGGAGAGGTCAACGGCACAAGGCATTTTAAAGCCTAGCTCCAAAAGAGATGAAAGGCACAGAGAGACTGCTACCCTTCTTAAAGCTACCAAACGGACACCTCAAGCCTTTTTGCTGGGAAGGGGTGGACCTTGATCCCTGTTTACAGGGAGGTCCTTTTACCTGGCACCTCAAGGGGGAATGAAGCTTAAGTGGAAATCCCGTGTCCTCATTGCAGGGAGGCCCATGTGTGCAAGGTGTGTGTCCCTTTTCTGTGGCTTCTGCTTCTATTGTCTTTTCCTGCCGTTTCTTTGGTACTTCTCTCCTCTTCTCCGTTTTCTCTTTTGAGTTGCTAGAGAGAGAGAGAGACAGAGAGAGAGAGAAAGAGAAAAGGGGAGAAACGTGGTGAGGCGTGGGCTCCGTACACGTAACTACCAAAGCTCTTCAGATTAAATGGACAAGGCCTCTCCTTGAAATTAGCCCAACTCCCAGTCTTCGGCACCAACCTGTGGCATAGAGCAGGAAACCTTGCAGCAGCAGCGGAAGTCAGGGCCAGCGGGATGCAGAGTTCGCTCGGTTTGGACTTGGTTGTGCGTGTGAGTAGGGCACGGCGACAGGACAGCTAGAAGGACAAACCCCTAACTCTCCAAAGTGGCTGCTTTCCATAACTAGCTTTCAAATGGGCGAGTAAGCTTGGGAAAGTTGCACACCCTAGTTACAGGGACCTCACTTTGGACTTTGGCATGAAGAGGGCCAATGCAAACAAGGGGAAAGGAAAGCGACCCGAACCCCGATTACAGGGCGGTCACCCTTCCTTCACAAAAATCCTACTTCCTTGAAACAAGGGGAAAGGAGTCACAAACGTGAAAAGGTCTGGAAATGAACAGGTAAGGGAACCTCCCAAGACCAAGGAATCCTCCATCCCTCCCCAACACCCTTCCCGACTTACCCCACCAAGAACATTCTAACTTTGAAGCCCCTACCCTTTTCCAAAACAGACATCCCTTACTTCTTACTCAGTCCTGTTAGTAGGGTTAGGTGCACCCACGTGCAAGATCCAACACCACGACACGTGTACCTATGCCACCAGATCACCAACACCTGTCAGGAAGGACAGCTCTTTCAATCACCTCAAAGACAGTCCAAAAATATAGCCTCAGTCTACCAGCAAAGAGACCAAAGGCCTGGAATTGGGACACCACGTAGGGACCTTTCCCAATCAAGACAAGTAACACTACTACAGCCAGCAGTATGTTTTATTCTGCACAGGAAACAGAGGGTCAAAGCTGAGGTTGGTGGGACAGTGGCAATTGGGCAGGGCAAGAGGAAATGAGGAAGGAGTACGTGGAAGTGAGGAGCTGAAAGGAGCCCCGCACCTCACCTGTTCATTTCCAGAGCTGGAAAGATTGGGATTGTTTTGGGGGGTTTCTTGGCTTTTTTCAAAAAAGGGTCGAATTTATCACGGCCTCCACCATCCCCTTACAGCCGCCCCTTCGCCACACCATGTTCCATCGGACCTCGTCTTCAATTCAAGCGGTCACAAATACGCTTTGACTGCAAATTTCAAAAAAGCCAAGTCAAAATCATTTCTAGGGCAGTTTACGAGGACAAAGAGAAAAGAGACGCTCAACCCTTCTTAAAAGGGGGTCCCTCAGCCACAGGCACGGAAAGGTCCCACTGGCTTAAGATGGAGAGAGAGAAGACCTTACACCCTGCTTACAGGGTAGTCATTTTGCCTGGCATGTCAAAGTGACCTGTGGCCAAAGCAGCATGGCAAAGGAGACCCAAACCCTCCTTACAGGGTGGTCCTTAAGCTTTGGCGAAACCCTAGAGTGGAGAAAGGGAGAGACCTCCATTCCCTCAGGAGAGGGTGGTCTCTTTGCCCAGCAAGTGCCAGCGGCCCAAAACAGTCTAGAAAGGGGAGACCTGAACCCTTCTTACAGGGAGAGGTCAACGGCACAGGGCATTTCAAAGCCTAGCTCCTGAAGAGCTGAAAGGCACAGAGAGACCGCTACCCTTCTGAAAGGGGGGTCCCTCAGCCACAGGCACGGAAAGGCCCCACTGGCTTAAGATGGAGAGAGAGAAGACCTTACACCCTGCTTACAGAGTAGTCATTTTGCCTGGCATGTCAAAGTGACCTGTGGCCAAAGCAGCATGGCAAAGGAGACCCAAACCCTCCTTACAGGGTGGTCCTCAAGCCAGGGGCATTACAATGGGCCAGAGGCTAAAGCGCTGAAAAGGAGAGACCTCCATTCCCTCAGGAGAGGGTGGTCTCTTTGCCCGGCAATTGTCTGCGGCCCAAAACAGTCTAGAAAGGGGAGACCTGAACCCTTCTTACAGGGAGAGGTCAACGGCACAAGGCATTTTAAAGCCTAACTCCAAAAGAGATGAAAGGCACAGAGAGACCGCTACCCTTCTTAAAGCTACCAAACGGACACCTCAAGCCTTTTTGCTGGGAAGGGGTGGACCTTGATCCCTGTTTACAGGGAGGTCCTTTTACCTGGCACCTCAAGGGGGAATGAAGCTTCAGTGGAAATCCCGTGTCCTCATTGCAGGGAGGCCCATGTGTGCAAGGTGTGTGTCCCTTTTCTGTGGCTTCTGCTTCTATTGTCTTTTCCTGCCGTTTCTTTGGTACTTCTCTCCTCTTCTCCGTTTTCTCTTTTGAGTTGCTAGAGAGAGAGAGAGAGAAAGAGAAAAGGGGAGAAACGTGGTGAGGCGTGGGCTCCGTACACGTAACTACCAAAGCTGTTCAGATTAAATGGACAAGGCCTCTCCTTGAAATTAGCCCAACTCCCAGTCTTCGGCACCAACCTGTGGCATAGAGCAGGAAACCTTGCAGCAGCAGCGGAAGTCAGGGCCAGCGGGATGCAGAGTTCGCTCGGTTTGGACTTGGTTGTGCGTGTGAGTAGGGCACGGCGACAGGACAGCTAGAAGGACAAACCCCTAACTCTCCAAAGTGGCTGCTTTCCATAACTAGCTTTCAAATGGGTGAGTAAGCTTGGGAAAGTTGCACACCCTAGTTACAGGGACCTCACTTTGGACTTTGGCATGAAGAGGGCCAATGCAAAGAAGGGGAAAGGAAAGCGACCCGAACCCCGATTACAGGGCGGTCACCCTTCCTTCACAAAAATCCTACTTCCTTGAAACAAGGGGAAAGGAGTCACAAACGTGAAAAGGTCTGGAAATGAACAGGTAAGGGAACCTCCCATGACCAAGGAATCCTCCATCCCTCCCCAACACCCTTCCCGACTTACCCCACCAAGAACATTCCAACTTTGAAGCCCCTACCCTTTTCCAAAACAGACATCCCTTACTTCTTACTCAGTCCTGTTAGTAGGGTTAGGTGCACCCACGTGCAAGATCCAACACCACGACACGTGTACCTATGCCACCAGATCACCAACACCTGTCAGGAAGGACAGCTCTTTCAATCACCTCAAAGACAGTCCAAAAATATAGCCTCAGTCTACCAGCAAAGAGACCAAAGGCCTGGAATTGGGACACCACGTAGGGACCTTTCCCAATCAAGACAAGTAACACTACTACAGCCAGCAGTATGTTTTATTCTGCACAGGAAACAGAGGGTCAAAGCTGAGGTTGGTGGGACAGTGGCAATTGGGCAGGGCAAGAGGAAATGAGGAAGGAGTACGTGGAAGTGAGGAGCTGAAAGGAGCCCCGCACCTCACCTGTTCATTTCCAGAGCTGGAAAGATTTGGATTGTTTTGGGGGGTTTCTTGGCTTTTTTCAAAAAAGGGTCGAATTTATCACGGCCTCCACCATCCCCTTACAGCCGCCCCTTCGCCACACCATGTTCCATCGGACCTCGTCTTCAATTCAAGCGGTCACAAATACGCTTTGACTGCAAATTTCAAAAAAGCCAAGTGAAAATCATTTCTAGGGCAGTTTACGAGGACAAAGAGAAAAGAGACGCTCAACCCTTCTTAAAAGGGGGTCCCTCAGCCACAGGCACGGAAAGGTCCCACTGGCTTAAGATGGAGAGAGAGAACCTTACACCCTGCTTACAGGGTAGTCATTTTGCCTGGCATGTCAAAGTGACCTGTGGCCAAAGCAGCATGGCAAAGGAGACCCAAACCCTCCTTACAGGGTGGTCCTTAAGCTTTGGCGAAACCCTAGAGTGGAGAAAGGGAGAGACCTCCATTCCCTCAGGAGAGGGTGGTCTCTTTGCCCAGCAAGTGCCAGCGGCCCAAAACAGTCTAGAAAGGGGAGACCTGAACCCTTCTTACAGGGAGAGGTCAACGGCACAGGGCATTTCAAAGCCTAGCTCCTGAAGAGCTGAAAGGCACAGAGAGACCGCTACCCTTCTGAAAGGGGGGTCCCTCAGCCACAGGCATGGAAAGGCCCCACTGGCTTAAGATGGAGAGAGGGAAGACCTTACACCCTGCTTACAGGGTAGTCATTTTGCCTGGCATGTCAAAGTGACCTGTGGCCAAAGCAGCATGGCAAAGGAGACCCAAACCCTCCTTACAGGGTGGTCCTCAAACCAGGGGCATTACAATGGGCCAGAGGCTAAAGCGCTGAAAAGAAGAGACCTCCATTCCCTCAGGAGAGGGTGGTCTCTTTGCCCGGCAAGTGCCAGCGGCCCAAAACAGTCTAGAAAGGGGAGACCTGAACCCTTCTTACAGGGAGAGGTCAACGGCACAGGGCATTTCAAAGCCTAGCTCCAAAAGAGATGAAAGGCACAGAGAGACCGCTACCCTTCTTAAAGCTACCAAACCGACACCTCAAGCCTTTTTGCTGGGAAGGGGTGGACCTTGATCCCTGTTTACAGGGAGGTCCTTTTACCTGGCACCTCAAGGGGGAATGAAGCTTAAGTGGAAATCCCGTGTCCTCATTCCAGGGAGGCCCATGTGTGCAAGGTGTGTGTCCCTTTTCTGTGGCTTCTGCTTCTATTGTCTTTTCCTGCCGTTTCTTTGATACTTCTCTCCTCTTCTCCGTTTTCTCTTTTGAGTTGCTAGAGAGAGAGAGAGAGACAGAGAAAGAGAAAAGGGGAGAAACGTGGTGAGGCGTGGGCTCCGCACACGTAACTACCAAAGCTGTTCAGATTAAATGGACAAGGCCTCTCCTTGAAATTAGCCCAACTCCCAGTCTTCGGCACCAACCTGTGGCATAGAGCAGGAAACCTTGCAGCAGCAGCGGAAGTCAGGGCCAGCGGGATGCAGAGTTCGCTCGGTTTGGACTTGGTTGTGCGTGTGAGTAGGGCACGGCGACAGGACAGCTAGAAGGACAAACCCCTAACTCTCCAAAGTGGCTGCTTTCCATAACTAGCTTTCAAATGGGCGAGTAAGCTTGGGAAAGTTGCACACCCTAGTTACAGGGACCTCACTTTGGACTTTGGCATGAAGAGGGCCAATGCAAAGAAGGGGAAAGGAAAGCGACCCGAACCCCGATTACAGGGCGGTCACCCTTCCTTCACAAAAATCCTACTTCCTTGAAACAAGGGGAAAGGAGTCACAAACGTGAAAAGGTCTGGAAATGAACAGGTAAGGGAACCTCCCATGACCAAGGAATCCTCCATCCCTCACCAACACCCTTCCCAACTTACCCCACCAAGAACATTCCAACTTTGAAGCCCCTACCCTTTTCCAAAACAGACATCCCTTACTTCTTACTCAGTCCTGTTAGTAGGGTTAGGTGCACCCACGTGCAAGATCCAACACCACGACACGTGTACCTATGCCACCAGATCACCAACACCTGTCAGGAAGGACAGCTCTTTCAATCACCTCAAAGACAGTCCAAAAATATAGCCTCAGTCTACCAGCAAAGAGACCAAGGCCTGGAATTGGGACACCACGTAGGGACCTTTCCCAATCAAGACAAGTAACACTACTACAGCCAGCAGTATGTTTTATTCTGCACAGGAAACAGAGGGTCAAAGCTGAGGTTGGTGGGACAGTGGCAATTGGGCAGGGCAAGAGGAAATGAGGAAGGATTACGTGGAAGTGAGGAGCTGAAAGGAGCCCCGCACCTCACCTGTTCATTTCCAGAGCTGGAAAGATTGGGATTGTTTTGGGGGGTTTCTTGGCTTTTTTCAAAAAAGGGTCGAATTTATCACGGCCTCCACCATCCCCTTACAGCCGCCCCTTCGCCACACCATGTTCCATCGGACCTCGTCTTCAATTCAAGCGGTCACAAATACGCTTTGACTGCAAATTTCAAAAAGGCCAAGTCAAAATCATTTCTAGGGCAGTTTACGAGGACAAAGAGAAAAGAGACGCTCAACCCTTCTTAAAAGGGGGTCCCTCAGCCACAGGCACGAAAAGGTCCCACTGGCTTAAGATGGAGAGAGAGAAGACCTTACACCCTGCTTACAGGGTAGTCATTTTGCCTGGCATGTCAAAGTGACCTGTGGCCAAAGCAGCATGGCAAAGGAGACCCAAACCCTCCTTACAGGGTGGTCCTTAAGCTTTGGCGAAACCCTAGAGTGGAGAAAGGGAGAGACCTCCATTCCCTCAGGAGAGGGTGGTCTCTTTGCCCAGCAAGTGCCAGCGGCCCAAAACAGTCTAGAAAGGGGAGACCTGAACCCTTCTTACAGGGAGAGGTCAACGGCACAGGGCATTTCAAAGCCTAGCTCCTGAAGAGCTGAAAGGCACAGAGAGACCGCTACCCTTCTGAAAGGGGGGTCCCTCAGCCACAGGCACGGAAAGGCCCCACTGGCTTAAGATGGAGAGAGAGAAGACCTTACAGGGTAGTCATTTTGCCTGGCATGTCAAAGTGACCTGTGGCCAAAGCAGCATGGCAAAGGAGACCCAAACCCTCCTTACAGGGTGGTCCTCAAGCCAGGGGCATTACAATGGGCCAGAGGCTAAAGCGCTGAAAAGGAGAGACCTCCATTCGCTCAGGAGAGGGTGGTCTCTTTACCCGGCAAGTGCCTGCGGCCCAAAACAGTCTAGAAAGGGGAGACCTGAACCCTTCTTACAGGGAGAGGTCAACGGCACAGGGCATTTCAAAGCCTAGCTCCTGAAGAGCTGAAAGGCACAGAGAGACCGCTACCCTTCTGAAAGGGGGGTCCCTCAACCACAGGCACGGAAAGGCCCCACTGGCTTAAGATGGAGAGAGAGAAGACCTTACACCCTGCTTACAGGGTAGTCATTTTGCCTGGCATGTCAAAGTGACCTGTGGCCAAAGCAGCATGGCAAAGGAGACCCAAACCCTCCTTACAGGGTGGTCCTCAAACCAGGGGCATTACAATGGGCCAGAGGCTAAAGCGCTGAAAAGGAGAGACCTCCATTCCCTCAGGAGAGGGTGGTCTCTTTGCCCGGCAAGTGCCAGCGGCCCAAAACAGTCTAGAAAGGGGAGACCTGAACCCTTCTTACAGGGAGAGGTCAACGGCACAAGGCATTTTAAAGCCTAACTCCAAAAGAGATGAAAGGCACAGAGAGACCGCTACCCTTCTTAAAGCTACCAAACGGACACCTCAAGCCTTTTTGCTGGGAAGGGGTGGACCTTGATCCCTGTTTACAGGGAGGTCCTTTTACCTGGCACCTCAAGGGGGAATGAAGCTTAAGTGGAAATCCCGTGTCCTCATTGCAGGGAGGCCCATGTGTGCAAGGTGTGTGTCCCTTTTCTGTGGCTTCTGCTTCTATTGTCTTTTCCTGCCGTTTCTTTGATACTTCTCTCCTCTTCTCCGTTTTCTCTTTTGAGTTGCTAGAGAGAGAGAGAGAGAGAGAGAGAGAGAAAGAGAAAAGGGGAGAAACGTGGTGAGGCGTGGGCTCCGTACACGTAACTACCAAAGCTGTTCAGATTAAATGGACAAGGCCTCTCCTTGAAATTAGCCCAACTCCCAGTCTTCGGCACCAACCTGTGGCATAGAGCAGGAAACCTTGCAGCAGCAGCGGAAGTCAGGGCCAGCGGGATGCAGAGTTCGCTCGGTTTGGACTTGGTTGTGCGTGTGAGTAGGGCACGGCGACAGGACAGCTAGAAGGACAAACCCCTAACTCTCCAAAGTGGCTGCTTTCCATAACTAGCTTTCAAATGGGCGAGTAAGCTTGGGAAAGTTGCACACCCTAGTTACAGGGACCTCACTTTGGACTTTGGCATGAAGAGGGCCAATGCAAAGAAGGGGAAAGGAAAGCGACCCGAACCCCGATTACAGGGCGGTCACCCTTCCTTCACAAAAATCCTACTTCCTTGAAACAAGGGGAAAGGAGTCACAAACGTGAAAAGGTCTGGAAATGAACAGGTAAGGGAACCTCCCATGACCAAGGAATCCTCCATCCCTCCCCAACACCCTTCCCGACTTACCCCACCAAGAACATTCCAACTTTGAAGCCCCTACCCTTTTCCAAAACAGACATCCCTTACTTCTTACTCAGTCCTGTTAGTAGGGTTAGGTGCACCCACGTGCAAGATCCAACACCACGACACGTGTACCTATGCCACCAGATCACCAACACCTGTCAGGAAGGACAGCTCTTTCAATCACCTCAAAGACAGTCCAAAAATATAGCCTCAGTCTACCAGCAAAGAGACCAAAGGCCTGGAATTGGGACACCACGTAGGGACCTTTCCCAATCAAGACAAGTAACACTACTACAGCCAGCAGTATGTTTTATTCTGCACAGGAAACAGAGGGTCAAAGCTGAGGTTGGTGGGACAGTGGCAATTGGGCAGGGCAAGAGGAAATGAGGAAGGAGTACGTGGAAGTGAGGAGCTGAAAGGAGCCCCGCACCTCACCTGTTCATTTTCAGAGCTGGAAAGATTGGGATTGTTTTGGGGGGTTTCTTGGCTTTTTTCAAAAAAGGGTCGAATTTATCACGGCCTCCACCATCCCCTTACAGCCGCCCCTTCGCCACACCATGTTCCATCGGACCTCGTCTTCAATTCAAGCGGTCACAAATACGCTTTGACTGCAAATTTCAAAAAAGCCAAGTCAAAATCATTTCTAGGGCAGTTTACGAGGACAAAGAGAAAAGAGACGCTCAACCCTTCTTAAAAGGGGGTCCCTCAGCCACAGGCACGGAAAGGTCCCACTGGCTTAAGATGGAGAGAGAGAAGACCTTACACCCTGCTTACAGGGTAGTCATTTTGCCTGGCATGTCAAAGTGACCTGTGGCCAAAGCAGCATGGCAAAGGAGACCCAAACCCTCCTTACAGGGTGGTCCTTAAGCTTTGGCGAAACCCTAGAGTGGAGAAAGGGAGAGACCTCCATTCCCTCAGGAGAGGGTGGTCTCTTTGCCCAGCAAGTGCCAGCGGCCCAAAACAGTCTAGAAAGGGGAGACCTGAACCCTTCTTACAGGGAGAGGTCAACGGCACAGGGCATTTCAAAGCCTAGCTCCTGAAGAGCTGAAAGGCACAGAGAGACCGCTACCCTTCTGAAAGGGGGGTCCCTCAGCCACAGGCACGGAAAGGCTCCACTGGCTTAAGATGGAGAGAGAGAAGACCTTACACCCTGCTTACAGAGTAGTCATTTTGCCTGGCATGTCAAAGTGACCTGTGGCCAAAGCAGCATGGCAAAGGAGACCCAAACCCTCCTTACAGGGTGGTCCTCAAGCCAGGGGCATTACAATGGGCCAGAGGCTAAAGCGCTGAAAAGGAGAGACCTCCATTCCCTCAGGAGAGGGTGGTCTCTTTGCCCGGCAAGTGCCAGCGGCCCAAAACAGTCTAGAAAGGGGAGACCTGAACCCTTCTTACAGGGAGAGGTCAACGGCACAAGGCATTTTAAAGCCTAACTCCAAAAGAGATGAAAGGCACAGAGAGACCGCTACCCTTCTTAAAGCTACCAAACGGACACCTCAAGCCTTTTTGCTGGGAAGGGGTGGACCTTGATCCCTGTTTACAGGGAGGTCCTTTTACCTGGCACCTCAAGGGGGAATGAAGCTTAAGTGGAAATCCCGTGTCCTCATTGCAGGGAGGCCCATGTGTGCAAGGTGTGTGTCCCTTTTCTGTGGCTTCTGCTTCTATTGTCTTTTCCTGCCGTTTCTTTGATACTTCTCTCCTCTTCTCCGTTTTCTCTTTTGAGTTGCTAGAGAGAGAGAGAGAGAGAGAGAGAGAAAGAGAAAAGAGGAGAAACGTGGTGAGGCGTGGGCTCCGTACACGTAACTACCAAAGCTGTTCAGATTAAATGGACAAGGCCTCTCCTTGAAATTAGCCCAACTCCCAGTCTTCGGCACCAACCTGTGGCATAGAGCAGGAAACCTTGCAGCAGCAGCGGAAGTCAGGGCCAGCGGGATGCAGAGTTCGCTCGGTTTGGACTTGGTTGTGCGTGTGAGTAGGGCACGGCGACAGGACAGCTAGAAGGACAAACCCCTAACTCTCCAAAGTGGCTGCTTTCCATAACTAGCTTTCAAATGGGCGAGTAAGCTTGGGAAAGTTGCACACCCTAGTTACAGGGACCTCACTTTGGACTTTGGCATGAAGAGGGCCAATGCAAAGAAGGGGAAAGGAAAGCGACCCGAACCCCGATTACAGGGCGGTCACCCTTCCTTCACAAAAATCCTACTTCCTTGAAACAAGGGGAAAGGAGTCACAAACGTGAAAAGGTCTGGAAATGAACAGGTAAGGGAACCTCCCATGACCAAGGAATCCTCCATCCCTCCCCAACACCCTTCCCGACTTACCCCACCAAGAACATTCCAACTTTGAAGCCCCTACCCTTTTCCAAAACAGACATCCCTTACTTCTTACTCAGTCCTGTTAGTAGGGTTAGGTGCACCCACGTGCAAGATCCAACACCACGACACGTGTACCTATGCCACCAGATCACCAACACCTGTCAGGAAGGACAGCTCTTTCAATCACCTCAAAGACAGTCCAAAAATATAGCCTCAGTCTACCAGCAAAGAGACCAAAGGCCTGGAATTGGGACACCACGTAGGGACCTTTCCCAATCAAGACAAGTAACACTACTACAGCCAGCAGTATGTTTTATTCTGCACAGGAAACAGAGGGTCAAAGCTGAGGTTGGTGGGACAGTGGCAATTGGGCAGGGCAAGAGGAAATGAGGAAGGAGTACGTGGAAGTGAGGAGCTGAAAGGAGCCCCGCACCTCACCTGTTCATTTTCAGAGGTGGAAAGATTGGGATTGTTTTGGGGGGTTTCTTGGCTTTTTTCAAAAAAGGGTCGAATTTATCACGGCCTCCACCATCCCCTTACAGCCGCCCCTTCGCCACACCATGTTCCATCGGACCTCGTCTTCAATTCAAGCGGTCACAAATACGCTTTGACTGCAAATTTCAAAAAAGCCAAGTCAAAATCATTTCTAGGGCAGTTTACGAGGACAAAGAAAAAAGAGACGCTCAACCCTTCTTAAAAGGGGGTCCCTCAGCCACAGGCACGGAAAGGTCCCACTGGCTTAAGATGGAGAGAGAGAAGACCTTACACCCTGCTTACAGGGTAGTCATTTTGCCTGGCATGTCAAAGTGACCTGTGGCCAAAGCAGCATGGCAAAGGAGACCCAAACCCTCCTTACAGGGTGGTCCTTAAGCTTTGGCGAAACCCTAGAGTGGAGAAAGGGAGAGACCTCCATTCCCTCAGGAGAGGGTGGTCTCTTTGCCCAGCAAGTGCCAGCGGCCCAAAACAGTCTAGAAAGGGGAGACCTGAACCCTTCTTACAGGGAGAGGTCAACGGCACAGGGCATTTCAAAGCCTAGCTCCTGAAGAGCTGAAAGGCACAGAGAGACCGCTACCCTTCTGAAAGGGGGGTCCCTCAGCCACATGCACGGAAAGGCTCCACTGGCTTAAGATGGAGAGAGAGAAGACCTTACACCCTGCTTACACAGAGTAGTCATTTTGCCTGGCATGTCAAAGTGACCTGTGGCCAAAGCAGCATGGCAAAGGAGACCCAAACCCTCCTTACAGGGTGGTCCTCAAGCCAGGGGCATTACAATGGGCCAGAGGCTAAAGCGCTGAAAAGGAGAGACCTCCATTCCCTCAGGAGAGGGTGGTCTCTTTGCCCGGCAATTGTCTGCGGCCCAAAACAGTCTAGAAAGGGGAGACCTGAACCCTTCTTACAGGGAGAGGTCAACGGCACAGGGCATTTCAAAGCCTAGCTCCAAAAGAGATGAAAGGCACAGAGAGACCGCTACCCTTCTTAAAGCTACCAAACCGACACCTCAAGCCTTTTTGCTGGGAAGGGGTGGACCTTGATCCCTGTTTACAGGGAGGTCCTTTTACCTGGCACCTCAAGGGGGAATGAAGCTTAAGTGGAAATCCCGTGTCCTCATTGCAGGGAGGCCCATGTGTGCAAGGTGTGTGTCCCTTTTCTGTGGCTTCTGCTTCTATTGTCTTTTCCTGCCGTTTCTTTGGTACTTCTCTCCTCTTCTCCGTTTTCTCTTTTGAGTTGCTAGAGAGAGAGAGAGACAGAGAGAGAGAGAAAGAGAAAAGGGGAGAAACGTGGTGAGGCGTGGGCTCCGTACACGTAACTACCAAAGCTGTTCAGATTAAATGGACAAGGCCTCTCCTTGAAATTAGCCCAACTCCCAGTCTTCGGCACCAACCTGTGGCATAGAGCAGGAAACCTTGCAGCAGCAGCGGAAGTCAGGGCCAGCGGGATGCAGAGTTCGCTCGGTTTGGACTTGGTTGTGCGTGTGAGTAGGGCACGGCGACAGGACAGCTAGAAGGACAAACCCCTAACTCTCCAAAGTGGCTGCTTTCCATAACTAGCTTTCAAATGGGCGAGTAAGCTTGGGAAAGTTGCACACCCTAGTTACAGGGACCTCACTTTGGACTTTGGCATGAAGAGGGCCAATGCAAAGAAGGGGAAAGGAAAGCGACCCGAACCCCGATTACAGGGCAGTCACCCTCCCTTCACAAAAATCCTACTTCCTTGAAACAAGGGGAAAGGAGTCACAAACGTGAAAAGGTCTGGAAATGAACAGGTAAGGGAACCTCCCATGACCAAGGAATCCTCCATCCCTCCCCAACACCCTTCCGGACTTACCCCACCAAGAACATTCCAACTTTGAAGCCCCTACCCTTTTCCAAAACAGACATCCCTTACTTCTTACTCAGTCCTGTTAGTAGGGTTAGGTGCACCCACGTGCAAGATCCAACACCACGACACGTGTACCTATGCCACCAGATCACCAACACCTGTCAGGAAGGACAGCTCTTTCAATCACCTCAAAGACAGTCCAAAAATATAGCCTCAGTCTACCAGCAAAGAGACCAAAGGCCTGGAATTGGGACACCACGTAGGGACCTTTCCCAATCAAGACAAGTAACACTACTACAGCCAGCAGTATGTTTTATTCTGCACAGGAAACAGAGGGTCAAAGCTGAGGTTGGTGGGACAGTGGCAATTGGGCAGGGCAAGAGGAAATGAGGAAGGAGTACGTGGAAGTGAGGAGCTGAAAGGAGCCCCGCACCTCACCTGTTCATTTCCAGAGCTGGAAAGATTTGGATTGTTTTGGGGGGTTTCTTGGCTTTTTTCAAAAAAGGGTCGAATTTATCACGGCCTCCACCATCCCCTTACAGCCGCCCCTTCGCCACACCATGTTCCATCGGACCTCGTCTTCAATTCAAGCGGTCACAAATACGCTTTGACTGCAAATTTCAAAAAAGCCAAGTCAAAATCATTTCTAGGGCAGTTTACGAGGACAAAGAGAAAAGAGACGCTCAACCCTTCTTAAAAGGGGGTCCCTCAGCCACAGGCACGGAAAGGTCCCACTGGCTTAAGATGGAGAGAGAGAACCTTACACCCTGCTTACAGGGTAGTCATTTTGCCTGGCATGTCAAAGTGACCTGTGGCCAAAGCAGCATGGCAAAGGAGACCCAAACCCTCCTTACA
Organism: Lepidochelys olivacea; assembly: GCF_965140295.1. Lineage (NCBI taxonomy): Eukaryota > Metazoa > Chordata > Testudines > Cheloniidae > Lepidochelys > Lepidochelys olivacea. The sequence goes on along the minus strand of NC_140431.1, from coordinate 4,697,583 downwards.
GGGTGGTCCTTAAGCTTTGGCGAAACCCTAGAGTGGAGAAAGGGAGAGACCTCCATTCCCTCAGGAGAGGGTGGTCTCTTTGCCCAGCAAGTGCCAGCGGCCCAAAACAGTCTAGAAAGGGGAGACCTGAACCCTTCTTACAGGGAGAGGTCAACGGCACAGGGCATTTCAAAGCCTAGCTCCTGAAGAGCTGAAAGGCACAGAGAGACCGCTACCCTTCTGAAAGGGGGGTCCCTCAGCCACAGGCATGGAAAGGCCCCACTGGCTTAAGATGGAGAGAGGGAAGACCTTACACCCTGCTTACAGGGTAGTCATTTTGCCTGGCATGTCAAAGTGACCTGTGGCCAAAGCAGCATGGCAAAGGAGACCCAAACCCTCCTTACAGGGTGGTCCTCAAACCAGGGGCATTACAATGGGCCAGAGGCTAAAGCGCTGAAAAGGAGAGACCTCCATTCCCTCAGGAGAGGGTGGTCTCTTTGCCCAGCAAGTGCCAGCGGCCCAAAACAGTCTAGAAAGGGGAGACCTGAACCCTTCTTACAGGGAGAGGTCAACGGCACAGGGCATTTCAAAGCCTAGCTCCTGAAGAGCTGAAAGGCACAGAGAGACCGCTACCCTTCTGAAAGGGGGGTCCCTCAGCCACAGGCACGGAAAGGCCCCACTGGCTTAAGATGGAGAGAGAGAAGACCTTACAGGGTAGTCATTTTGCCTGGCATGTCAAAGTGACCTGTGGCCAAAGCAGCATGGCAAAGGAGACCCAAACCCTCCTTACAGGGTGGTCCTCAAGCCAGGGGCATTACAATGGGCCAGAGGCTAAAGCGCTGAAAAGGAGAGACCTCCATTCGCTCAGGAGAGGGTGGTCTCTTTACCCGGCAAGTGCCTGCGGCCCAAAACAGTCTAGAAAGGGGAGACCTGAACCCTTCTTACAGGGAGAGGTCAACGGCACAGGGCATTTCAAAGCCTAGCTCCTGAAGAGCTGAAAGGCACAGAGAGACCGCTACCCTTCTGAAAGGGGGGTCCCTCAACCACAGGCACGGAAAGGCCCCACTGGCTTAAGATGGAGAGAGAGAAGACCTTACACCCTGCTTACAGGGTAGTCATTTTGCCTGGCATGTCAAAGTGACCTGTGGCCAAAGCAGCATGGCAAAGGAGACCCAAACCCTCCTTACAGGGTGGTCCTCAAGCCAGGGGCATTACAATGGGCCAGAGGCTAAAGCGCTGAAAAGGAGAGACCTCCATTCCCTCAGGAGAGGGTGGTCTCTTTGCCCGGCAATTGTCTGCGGCCCAAAACAGTCTAGAAAGTGGAGACCTGAACCCTTCTTACAGGGAGAGGTCAACGGCACAAGGCATTTTAAAGCCTAGCTCCAAAAGAGATGAAAGCACAGAGAGACTGCTACCCTTCTTAAAGCTACCAAACGGACACCTCAAGCCTTTTTGCTGGGAAGGGGTGGACCTTGATCCCTGTTTACAGGGAGGTCCTTTTACCTGGCACCTCAAGGGGGAATGAAGCTTCAGTGGAAATCCCGTGTCCTCATTGCAGGGAGGCCCATGTGTGCAAGGTGTGTGTCCCTTTTCTGTGGCTTCTGCTTCTATTGTCTTTTCCTGCCGTTTCTTTGGTACTTCTCTCCTCTTCTCCGTTTTCTCTTTTGAGTTGCTAGAGAGAGAGAGAGACAGAGAGAGAGAGAAAGAGAAAAGGGGAGAAACGTGGTGAGGCGTGGGCTCCGTACACGTAACTACCAAAGCTGTTCAGATTAAATGGACAAGGCCTCTCCTTGAAATTAGCCCAACTCCCAGTCTTCGGCACCAACCTGTGGCATAGAGCAGGAAACCTTGCAGCAGCAGTGGAAGTCAGGGCCAGCGGGATACAGAGTTCGCTCGGTTTGGACTTGGTTGTGCGTGTGAGTAGGGCACGGCGACAGGACAGCTAGAAGGACAAACCCCTAACTCTCCAAAGTGGCTGCTTTCCATAACTAGCTTTCAAATGGGCGAGTAAGCTTGGGAAAGTTGCACACCCTAGTTACAGGGACCTCACTTTGGACTTTGGCATGAAGAGGGCCAATGCAAAGAAGGGGAAAGGAAAGCGACCCGAACCCCGATTACAGGGCGGTCACCCTTCCTTCACAAAAATCCTACTTCCTTGAAACAAGGGGAAAGGAGTCACAAACGTGAAAAGGTCTAGAAATGAACAGGTAAGGGAACCTCGCATGACCAAGGAATCCTCCATCCCTCCCCAACACCCTTCCCGACTTACCCCACCAAGAACATTCCAACTTTGAAGCCCCTACCCTTTTCCAAAACAGACATCCCTTACTTCTTACTCAGTCCTGTTAGTAGGGTTAGGTGCACCCACGTGCAAGATCCAACACCACGACACGTGTACCTATGCCACCAGATCACCAACACCTGTCAGGAAGGACAGCTCTTTCAATCACCTCAAAGACAGTCCAAAAATATAGCCTCAGTCTACCAGCAAAGAGACCAAAGGCCTGGAATTGGGACACCACGTAGGGACCTTTCCCAATCAAGACAAGTAACACTACTACAGCCAGCAGTATGTTTTATTCTGCACAGGAAACAGAGGGTCAAAGCTGAGGTTGGTGGGACAGTGGCAATTGGGCAGGGCAAGAGGAAATGAGGAAGGAGTACGTGGAAGTGAGGAGCTGAAAGGAGCCCCGCACCTCACCTGTTCATTTCCAGAGCTGGAAAGATTGGGATTGTTTTGGGGGGTTTCTTGGCTTTTTTCAAAAAAGGGTCGAATTTATCACGGCCTCCACCATCCCCTTACAGCCGCCCCTTCGCCACACCATGTTCCATCGGACCTCGTCTTCAATTCAAGCGGTCACAAATACGCTTTGACTGCAAATTTCAAAAAAGCCAAGTCAAAATCATTTCTAGGGCAGTTTACGAGGACAAAGAGAAAAGAGACGCTCAACCCTTCTTAAAAGGGGGTCCCTCAGCCACAGGCACGGAAAGGTCCCACTGGCTTAAGATGGAGAGAGAGAAGACCTTACACCCTGCTTACAGGGTAGTCATTTTGCCTGGCATGTCAAAGTGACCTGTGGCCAAAGCAGCATGGCAAAGGAGACCCAAACCCTCCTTACAGGGTGGTCCTTAAGCTTTGGCGAAACCCTAGAGTGGAGAAAGGGAGAGACCTCCATTCCCTCAGGAGAGGGTGGTCTCTTTGCCCAGCAAGTGCCAGCGGCCCAAAACAGTCTAGAAAGGGGAGACCTGAACCCTTCTTACAGGGAGAGGTCAACGGCACAGGGCATTTCAAAGCCTAGCTCCTGAAGAGCTGAAAGGCACAGAGAGACCGCTACCCTTCTGAAAGGGGGGTCCCTCAGCCACAGGCATGGAAAGGCCCCACTGGCTTAAGATGGAGAGAGGGAAGACCTTACACCCTGCTTACAGGGTAGTCATTTTGCCTGGCATGTCAAAGTGACCTGTGGCCAAAGCAGCATGGCAAAGGAGACCCAAACCCTCCTTAAAGGGTGGTCCTCAAGCCAGGGGCATTACAATGGGCCAGAGGCTAAAGCGCTGAAAAGGAGAGACCTCCATTCCCTCAGGAGAGGGTGGTCTCTTTGCCCGGCAATTGTCTGCGGCCCAAAACAGTCTAGAAAGTGGAGACCTGAACCCTTCTTACAGGGAGAGGTCAACGGCACAAGGCATTTTAAAGCCTAGCTCCAAAAGAGATGAAAGCACAGAGAGACTGCTACCCTTCTTAAAGCTACCAAACGGACACCTCAAGCCTTTTTGCTGGGAAGGGGTGGACCTTGATCCCTGTTTACAGGGAGGTCCTTTTACCTGGCACCTCAAGGGGGAATGAAGCTTAAGTGGAAATCCCGTGTCCTCATTGCAGGGAGGCCCATGTGTGCAAGGTGTGTGTCCCTTTTCTGTGGCTTCTGCTTCTATTGTCTTTTCCTGCCGTTTCTTTGGTACTTCTCTCCTCTTCTCCGTTTTCTCTTTTGAGTTGCTAGAGAGAGAGAGAGACAGAGAGAGAAAGAGAAAGAGAAAAGGGGAGAAACGTGGTGAGGCGTGGGCTCCGTACACGTAACTACCAAAGCTGTTCAGATTAAATGGACAAGGCCTCTCCTTGAAATTAGCCCAACTCCCAGTCTTCGGCACCAACCTGTGGCATAGAGCAGGAAACCTTGCAGCAGCAGCGGAAGTCAGGGCCAGCGGGATGCAGAGTTCGCTCGGTTTGGACTTGGTTGTGCGTGTGAGTAGGGCACGGCGACAGGACAGCTAGAAGGACAAACCCCTAACTCTCCAAAGTGGCTGCTTTCCATAACTAGCTTTCAAATGGGCGAGTAAGCTTGGGAAAGTTGCACACCCTAGTTACAGGGACCTCACTTTGGACTTTGGCATGAAGAGGGCCAATGCAAAGAAGGGGAAAGGAAAGCGACCCGAACCCCGATTACAGGGCGGTCACCCTTCCTTCACAAAAATCCTACTTCCTTGAAACAAGGGGAAAGGAGTCACAAACGGGAAAAGGTCTGGAAATGAACAGGTAAGGGAACCTCGCATGACCAAGGAATCCTCCATCCCTCCCCAACACCCTTCCCGACTTACCCCACCAAGAACATTCCAACTTTGAAGCCCCTACCCTTTTCCAAAACAGACATCCCTTACTTCTTACTCAGTCCTGTTAGTAGGGTTAGGTGCACCCACGTGCAAGATCCAACACCACGACACGTGTACCTATGCCACCAGATCACCAACACCTGTCAGGAAGGACAGCTCTTTCAATCACCTCAAAGACAGTCCAAAAATATAGCCTCAGTCTACCAGCAAAGAGACCAAAGGCCTGGAATTGGGACACCACGTAGGGACCTTTCCCAATCAAGACAAGTAACACTACTACAGCCAGCAGTATGTTTTATTCTGCACAGGAAACAGAGGGTCAAAGCTGAGGTTGGTGGGACAGTGGCAATTGGGCAGGGCAAGAGGAAATGAGGAAGGATTACGTGGAAGTGAGGAGCTGAAAGGAGCCCCGCACCTCACCTGTTCATTTCCAGAGCTGGAAAGATTGGGATTGTTTTGGGGGGTTTCTTGGCTTTTTTCAAAAAAGGGTCGAATTTATCACGGCCTCCACCATCCCCTTACAGCCGCCCCTTCGCCACACCATGTTCCATCGGACCTCGTCTTCAATTCAAGCGGTCACAAATACGCTTTGACTGCAAATTTCAAAAAAGCCAAGTCAAAATCATTTCTAGGGCAGTTTACGAGGACAAAGAGAAAAGAGACGCTCAACCCTTCTTAAAAGGGGGTCCCTCAGCCACAGGCACGGAAAGGTCCCACTGGCTTAAGATGGAGAGAGAGAAGACCTTACACCCTGCTTACAGGGTAGTCATTTTGCCTGGCATGTCAAAGTGACCTGTGGCCAAAGCAGCATGGCAAAGGAGACCCAAACCCTCCTTACAGGGTGGTCCTTAAGCTTTGGCGAAACCCTAGAGTGGAGAAAGGGAGAGACCTCCATTCCCTCAGGAGAGGGTGGTCTCTTTGCCCAGCAAGTGCCAGCGGCCCAAAACAGTCTAGAAAGGGGAGACCTGAACCCTTCTTACAGGGAGAGGTCAACGGCACAGGGCATTTCAAAGCCTAGCTCCTGAAGAGCTGAAAGGCACAGAGAGACCGCTACCCTTCTGAAAGGGGGGTCCCTCAGCCACAGGCACGGAAAGGCCCCACTGGCTTAAGATGGAGAGAGAGAAGACCTTACACCCTGCTTACAGAGTAGTCATTTTGCCTGGCATGTCAAAGTGACCTGTGGCCAAAGCAGCATGGCAAAGGAGACCCAAACCCTCCTTACAGGGTGGTCCTCAAGCCAGGGGCATTACAATGGGCCAGAGGCTAAAGCGCTGAAAAGGAGAGACCTCCATTCCCTCAGGAGAGGGTGGTCTCTTTGCCCGGCAAGTGCCTGCGGCCCAAAACAGTCTAGAAAGGGGAGACCTGAACCCTTCTTACAGGGAGAGGTCAACGGCACAAGGTATTTTACAGCCTAGCTCCAAAAGAGCTGAAAGGCACAGAGAGACCGCTACCCTTCTTAAAGCTACCAAACGGACACCTCAAGCCTTTTTGCTGGGAAGGGGTGGACCTTGATCCCTGTTTACAGGGAGGTCCTTTTACCTGGCACCTCAAGGGGGAATGAAGCTTCAGTGGAAATCCCGTGTCCTCATTGCAGGGAGGCCCATGTGTGCAAGGTGTGTGTCCCTTTTCTGTGGCTTCTGCTTCTATTGTCTTTTCCTGCCGTTTCTTTGGTACTTCTCTCCTCTTCTCCGTTTTCTCTTTTGAGTTGCTAGAGAGAGAGAGAGAGAAAGAGAAAAGGGGAGAAACGTGGTGAGGCGTGGGCTCCGTACACGTTTTATCAAAGCTGTTCAGATTAAATGGACAAGGCCTCTCCTTGAAATTAGCCCAACTCCCAGTCTTCGGCACCAACCTGTGGCATAGAGCAGGAAACCTTGCAGCAGCAGCGGAAGTCAGGGCCAGCGGGATGCAGAGTTCGCTCGGTTTGGACTTGGTTGTGCGTGTGAGTAGGGCACGGCGACAGGACAGCTAGAAGGACAAACCCCTAACTCTCCAAAGTGGCTGCTTTCCATAACTAGCTTTCAAATGGGCGAGTAAGCTTGGGAAAGTTGCACACCCTAGTTACAGGGACCTCACTTTGGACTTTGGCATGAAGAGGGCCAATACAAAGAAGGGGAAAGGAAAGCGACCCGAACCCCGATTACAGGGCGGTCACCCTTCCTTCACAAAAATCCTACTTCCTTGAAACAAGGGGAAAGGAGTCACAAATGTGAAAAGGTCTGGAAATGAACAGGTAAGGGAACCTCCCATGACCAAGGAATCCTCCATCCCTCCCCAACACCCTTCCCGACTTACCCCACCAAGAACATTCCAACTTTGAAGCCCCTACCCTTTTCCAAAACAGACATCCCTTACTTCTTACTCAGTCCTGTTAGTAGGGTTAGGTGCACCCACGTGCAAGATCCAACACCACGACACGTGTACCTATGCCACCAGATCACCAACACCTGTCAGGAAGGACAGCTCTTTCAATCACCTCAAAGACAGTCCAAAAATATAGCCTCAGTCTACCAGCAAAGAGACCAAAGGCCTGGAATTGGGACACCACGTAGGGACCTTTCCCAATCAAGACAAGTAACACTACTACAGCCAGCAGTATGTTTTATTCTGCACAGGAAACAGAGGGTCAAAGCTGAGGTTGGTGGGACAGTGGCAATTGGGCAGGGCAAGAGGAAATGAGGAAGGAGTACGTGGAAGTGAGGAGCTGAAAGGAGCCCCGCACCTCACCTGTTCATTTCCAGAGCTGGAAAGATTGGGATTGTTTTGGGGGGTTTCTTGGCTTTTTTCAAAAAAGGGTCGAATTTATCACGGCCTCCACCATCCCCTTACAGCCGCCCCTTCGCCACACCATGTTCCATCGGACCTCGTCTTCAATTCAAGTGGTCACAAATACGCTTTGACTGCAAATTTCAAAAAAGCCAAGTCAAAATCATTTCTAGGGCAGTTTACGAGGACAAAGAGAAAAGAGACGCTCAACCCTTCTTAAAAGGGGGTCCCTCAGCCACAGGCACGGAAAGGTCCCACTGGCTTAAGATGGAGAGAGAGAAGACCTTACACCCTGCTTACAGGGTAGTCATTTTGCCTGGCATGTCAAAGTGACCTGTGGCCAAAGCAGCATGGCAAAGGAGACCCAAACCCTCCTTACAGGGTGGTCCTTAAGCTTTGGCGAAACCCTAGAGTGGAGAAAGGGAGAGACCTCCATTCCCTCAGGAGAGGGTGGTCTCTTTGCCCAGCAAGTGCCAGCGGCCCAAAACAGTCTAGAAAGGGGAGACCTGAACCCTTCTTACAGGGAGAGGTCAACGGCACAGGGCATTTCAAAGCCTAGCTCCTGAAGAGCTGAAAGGCACAGAGAGACCGCTACCCTTCTGAAAGGGGGGTCCCTCAGCCACAGGCACGGAAAGGCCCCACTGGCTTAAGATGGAGAGAGAGAAGACCTTACACCCTGCTTACAGAGTAGTCATTTTGCCTGGCATGTCAAAGTGACCTGTGGCCAAAGCAGCATGGCAAAGGAGACCCAAACCCTCCTTACAGGGTGGTCCTCAAGCCAGGGGCATTACAATGGGCCAGAGGCTAAAGCGCTGAAAAGGAGAGACCTCCATTCCCTCAGGAGAGGGTGGTCTCTTTGCCCGGCAAGTGCCTGCGGCCCAAAACAGTCTAGAAAGGGGAGACCTGAACCCTTCTTACAGGGAGGGGTCAACGGCACAAGGCATTTTAAAGCCTAGCTCCAAAAGAGCTGAAAGGCACAGAGAGACCGCTACCCTTCTGAAAGGGGGGTCCCTCAACCACAGGCACGGAAAGGCCCCACTGGCTTAAGATGGAGAGAGAGAAGACCTTACACCCTGCTTACAGGGTAGTCATTTTGCCTGGCATGTCAAAGTGACCTGTGGCCAAAGCAGCATGGCAAAGGAGACCCAAACCCTCCTTACAGGGTGGTCCTCAAACCAGGGGCATTACAATGGGCCAGAGGCTAAAGCGCTGAAAAGGAGAGACCTCCATTCCCTCAGGAGAGGGTGGTCTCTTTGCCCGGCAAGTGCCAGCGGCCCAAAACAGTCTAGAAAGGGGAGACCTGAACCCTTCTTACAGGGAGAGGTCAAAGGCACAGGGCATTTCAAAGCCTAGCTCCAAAAGAGATGAAAGGCACAGAGAGACCGCTACCCTTCTTAAAGCTACCAAACGGACACCTCAAGCCTTTTTGCTGGGAAGGGGTGGACCTTGATCCCTGTTTACAGGGAGGTCCTTTTACCTGGCACCTCAAGGGGGAATGAAGCTTCAGTGGAAATCCCGTGTCCTCATTGCAGGGAGGCCCATGTGTGCAAGGTGTGTGTCCCTTTTCTGTGGCTTCTGCTTCTATTGTCTTTTCCTGCCGTTTCTTTGATACTTCTCTCCTCTTCTCCGTTTTCTCTTTTGAGTTGCTAGAGAGAGAGAGAGAGACAGAGAAAGAGAAAAGGGGAGAAACGTGGTGAGGCGTGGGCTCCGCACACGTAACTACCAAAGCTGTTCAGATTAAATGGACAAGGCCTCTCCTTGAAATTAGCCCAACTCCCAGTCTTCGGCACCAACCTGTGGCATAGAGCAGGAAACCTTGCAGCAGCAGCGGAAGTCAGGGCCAGCGGGATGCAGAGTTCGCTCGGTTTGGACTTGGTTGTGCGTGTGAGTAGGGCACGGCGACAGGACAGCTAGAAGGACAAACCCCTAACTCTCCAAAGTGGCTGCTTTCCATAACTAGCTTTCAAATGGGCGAGTAAGCTTGGGAAAGTTGCACACCCTAGTTACAGGGACCTCACTTTGGACTTTGGCATGAAGAGGGCCAATGCAAAGAAGGGGAAAGGAAAGCGACCCGAACCCCGATTACAGGGCGGTCACCCTTCCTTCACAAAAATCCTACTTCCTTGAAACAAGGGGAAAGGAGTCACAAACGTGAAAAGGTCTGGAAATGAACAGGTAAGGGAACCTCCCATGACCAAGTAATCCTCCATCCCTCACCAACACCCTTCCCGACTTACCCCACCAAGAACATTCCAACTTTGAAGCCCCTACCCTTTTCCAAAACAGACATCCCTTACTTCTTACTCAGTCCTGTTAGTAGGGTTAGGTGCACCCACGTGCAAGATCCAACACCACGACACGTGTACCTATGCCACCAGATCACCAACACCTGTCAGGAAGGACAGCTCTTTCAATCACCTCAAAGACAGTCCAAAAATATAGCCTCAGTCTACCAGCAAAGAGACCAAAGGCCTGGAATTGGGACACCACGTAGGGACCTTTCCCAATCAAGACAAGTAACACTACTACAGCCAGCAGTATGTTTTATTCTGCACAGGAAACAGAGGGTCAAAGCTGAGGTTGGTGGGACAGTGGCAATTGGGCAGGGCAAGAGGAAATGAGGAAGGAGTACGTGGAAGTGAGGAGCTGAAAGGAGCCCCGCACCTCACCTGTTCATTTCCAGAGCTGGAAAGATTTGGATTGTTTTGGGGGGTTTCTTGGCTTTTTTCAAAAAAGGGTCAAATTTATCACGGCCTCCACCATCCCCTTACAGCCGCCCCTTCGCCACACCATGTTCCATCGGACCTCGTCTTCAATTCAAGCGGTCACAAATACGCTTTGACTGCAAATTTCAAAAAAGCCAAGTCAAAATCATTTCTAGGGCAGTTTACGAGGACAAAGAGAAAAGAGACGCTCAACCCTTCTTAAAAGGGGGTCCCTCAGCCACAGGCACGGAAAGGTCCCACTGGCTTAAGATGGAGAGAGAGAAGACCTTACACCCTGCTTACAGGGTAGTCATTTTGCCTGGCATGTCAAAGTGACCTGTGGCCAAAGCAGCATGGCAAAGGAGACCCAAACCCTCCTTACAGGGTGGTCCTTAAGCTTTGGCGAAACCCGAGAGTGGAGAAAGGGAGAGACCGCCATTCCCTCAGGAGAGGGTGGTCTCTTTGCCCAGCAAGTGCCAGCGGCCCAAAACAGTCTAGAAAGGGGAGACCTGAACCCTTCTTACAGGGAGAGGTCAACGGCACAGGGCATTTCAAAGCCTAGCTCCTGAAGAGCTGAAAGGCACAGAGAGACCGCTACCCTTCTGAAAGGGGGGTCCCTCAGCCACAGGCACGGAAAGGCCCCACTGGCTTAAGATGGAGAGAGAGAAGACCTTACACCCTGCTTACAGAGTAGTCATTTTGCCTGGCATGTCAAAGTGACCTGTGGCCAAAGCAGCATGGCAAAGGAGACCCAAACCCTCCTTACAGGGTGGTCCTCAAGCCAGGGGCATTACAATGGGCCAGAGGCTAAAGCGCTGAAAAGGAGAGACCTCCATTCCCTCAGGAGAGGGTGGTCTCTTTGCCCGGCAAGTGCCTGCGGCCCAAAACAGTCTAGAAAGGGGAGACCTGAACCCTTCTTACAGGGAGAGGTCAACGGCACAAGGTATTTTACAGCCTAGCTCCAAAAGAGCTGAAAGGCACAGAGAGACCGCTACCCTTCTTAAAGCTACCAAACGGACACCTCAAGCCTTTTTGCTGGGAAGGGGTGGACCTTGATCCCTGTTTACAGGGAGGTCCTTTTACCTGGCACCTCAAGGGGGAATGAAGCTTAAGTGGAAATCCCGTGTCCTCATTGCAGGGAGGCCCATGTGTGCAAGGTGTGTGTCCCTTTTCTGTGGCTTCTGCTTCTATTGTCTTTTCCTGCCGTTTCTTTGGTACTTCTCTCCTCTTCTCCGTTTTCTCTTTTGAGTTGCTAGAGAGAGAGAGAGAGAGAAAGAGAAAAGGGGAGAAACGTGGTGAGGCGTGGGCTCCGTACACGTTTTATCAAAGCTGTTCAGATTAAATGGACAAGGCCTCTCCTTGAAATTAGCCCAACTCCCAGTCTTCGGCACCAACCTGTGGCATAGAGCAGGAAACCTTGCAGCAGCAGCGGAAGTCAGGGCCAGCGGGATGCAGAGTTCGCTCGGTTTGGACTTGGTTGTGCGTGTGAGTAGGGCACGGCGACAGGACAGCTAGAAGGACAAACCCCTAACTCTCCAAAGTGGCTGCTTTCCATAACTAGCTTTCAAATGGGCGAGTAAGCTTGGGAAAGTTGCACACCCTAGTTACAGGGACCTCACTTTGGACTTTGGCATGAAGAGGGCCAATGCAAAGAAGGGGAAAGGAAAGCGACCCGAACCCCGATTACAGGGCGGTCACCCTTCCTTCACAAAAATCCTACTTCCTTGAAACAAGGGGAAAGGAGTCACAAACGTGAAAAGGTCTGGAAATGAACAGGTAAGGGAACCTCCCATGACCAAGGAATCCTCCATCCCTCCCCAACACCCTTCCCGACTTACCCCACCAAGAACATTCTAACTTTGAAGCCCCTACCCTTTTCCAAAACAGACATCCCTTACTTCTTACTCAGTCCTGTTAGTAGGGTTAGGTGCACCCACGTGCAAGATCCAACACCACGACACGTGTACCTATGCCACCAGATCACCAACACCTGTCAGGAAGGACAGCTCTTTCAATCACCTCAAAGACAGTCCAAAAATATAGCCTCAGTCTACCAGCAAAGAGACCAAAGGCCTGGAATTGGGACACCACGTAGGGACCTTTCCCAATCAAGACAAGTAACACTACTACAGCCAGCAGTATGTTTTATTCTGCACAGGAAACAGAGGGTCAAAGCTGAGGTTGGTGGGACAGTGGCAATTGGGCAGGGCAAGAGGAAATGAGGAAGGAGTACGTGGAAGTGAGGAGCTGAAAGGAGCCCCGCACCTCACCTGTTCATTTCCAGAGCTGGAAAGATTGGGATTGTTTTGGGGGGTTTCTTGGCTTTTTTCAAAAAAGGGTCGAATTTATCACGGCCTCCACCATCCCCTTACAGCCGCCCCTTCGCCACACCATGTTCCATCGGACCTCGTCTTCAATTCAAGCGGTCACAAATACGCTTTGACTGCAAATTTCAAAAAAGCCAAGTCAAAATCATTTCTAGGGCAGTTTACGAGGACAAAGAGAAAAGAGACGCTCAACCCTTCTTAAAAGGGGGTCCCTCAGCCACAGGCACGGAAAGGTCCCACTGGCTTAAGATGGAGAGAGAGAAGACCTTACACCCTGCTTACAGGGTAGTCATTTTGCCTGGCATGTCAAAGTGACCTGTGGCCAAAGCAGCATGGCAAAGGAGACCCAAACCCTCCTTACAGGGTGGTCCTTAAGCTTTGGCGAAACCCTAGAGTGGAGAAAGGGAGAGACCTCCATTCCCTCAGGAGAGGGTGGTCTCTTTGCCCAGCAAGTGCCAGCGGCCCAAAACAGTCTAGAAAGGGGAGACCTGAACCCTTCTTACAGGGAGAGGTCAACGGCACAGGGCATTTCAAAGCCTAGCTCCTGAAGAGCTGAAAGGCACAGAGAGACCGCTACCCTTCTGAAAGGGGGGTCCCTCAGCCACAGGCACGGAAAGGCCCCACTGGCTTAAGATGGAGAGAGAGAAGACCTTACACCCTGCTTACAGAGTAGTCATTTTGCCTGGCATGTCAAAGTGACCTGTGGCCAAAGCAGCATGGCAAAGGAGACCCAAACCCTCCTTACAGGGTGGTCCTCAAGCCAGGGGCATTACAATGGGCCAGAGGCTAAAGCGCTGAAAAGGAGAGACCTCCATTCCCTCAGGAGAGGGTGGTCTCTTTGCCCGGCAAGTGCCTGCGGCCCAAAACAGTCTAGAAAGGGGAGACCTGAACCCTTCTTACAGGGAGGGGTCAACGGCACAAGGCATTTTAAAGCCTAGCTCCAAAAGAGCTGAAAGGCACAGAGAGACCGCTACCCTTCTTAAAGCTACCAAACGGACACCTCAAGCCTTTTTGCTGGGAAGGGGTGGACCTTGATCCCTGTTTACAGGGAGGTCCTTTTACCTGGCACCTCAAGGGGGAATGAAGCTTAAGTGGAAATCCCGTGTCCTCATTGCAGGGAGGCCCATGTGTGCAAGGTGTGTGTCCCTTTTCTGTGGCTTCTGCTTCTATTGTCTTTTCCTGCCGTTTCTTTGATACTTCTCTCCTCTTCTCCGTTTTCTCTTTTGAGTTGCTAGAGAGAGAGAGAGAGAGAGAAAAGGGGAGAAACGTGGTGAGGCGTGGGCTCCGCACACGTAACTACCAAAGCTGTTCAGATTAAATGGACAAGGCCTCTCCTTGAAATTAGCCCAACTCCCAGTCTTCGGCACCAACCTGTGGCATAGAGCAGGAAACCTTGCAGCAGCAGCGGAAGTCAGGGCCAGCGGGATGCAGAGTTCGCTCGGTTTGGACTTGGTTGTGCATGTGAGTAGGGCACGGCGACAGGACAGCTAGAAGGACAAACCCCTAACTCTCCAAAGTGGCTGCTTTCCATAACTAGCTTTCAAATGGGCGAGTAAGCTTGGGAAAGTTGCACACCCTAGTTACAGGGACCTCACTTTGGACTTTGGCATGAAGAGGGCCAATGCAAAGAAGGGGAAAGGAAAGCGACCCGAACCCCGATTACAGGGCGGTCACCCTTCCTTCACAAAAATCCTACTTCCTTGAAACAAGGGGAAAGGAGTCACAAACGTGAAAAGGTCTGGAAATGAACAGGTAAGGGAACCTCCCATGACCAAGGAATCCTCCATCCCTCACCAACACCCTTCCCGACTTACCCCACCAAGAACATTCTAACTTTGAAGCCCCTACCCTTTTCCAAAACAGACATCCCTTACTTCTTACTCAGTCCTGTTAGTAGGGTTAGGTGCACCCACGTGCAAGATCCAACACCACGACACGTGTACCTATGCCACCAGATCACCAACACCTGTCAGGAAGGACAGCTCTTTCAATCACCTCAAAGACAGTCCAAAAATATAGCCTCAGTCTACCAGCAAAGAGACCAAAGGCCTGGAATTGGGACACCACGTAGGGACCTTTCCCAATCAAGACAAGTAACACTACTACAGCCAGCAGTATGTTTTATTCTGCACAGGAAACAGAGGGTCAAAGCTGAGGTTGGTGGGACAGTGGCAATTGGGCAGGGCAAGAGGAAATGAGGAAGGAGTACGTGGAAGTGAGGAGCTGAAAGGAGCCCCGCACCTCACCTGTTCATTTCCAGAGCTGGAAAGATTGGGATTGTTTTGGGGGGTTTCTTGGCTTTTTTCAAAAAAGGGTCGAATTTATCACGGCCTCCACCATCCCCTTACAGCCGCCCCTTCGCCACACCATGTTCCATCGGACCTCGTCTTCAATTCAAGCGGTCACAAATACGCTTTGACTGCAAATTTCAAAAAAGCCAAGTCAAAATCATTTCTAGGGCAGTTTACGAGGACAAAGAGAAAAGAGACGCTCAACCCTTCTTAAAAGGGGGTCCCTCAGCCACAGGCACGGAAAGGTCCCACTGGCTTAAGATGGAGAGAGAGAAGACCTTACACCCTGCTTACAGGGTAGTCATTTTGCCTGGCATGTCAAAGTGACCTGTGGCCAAAGCAGCATGGCAAAGGAGACCCAAACCCTCCTTACAGGGTGGTCCTTAAGCTTTGGCGAAACCCTAGAGTGGAGAAAGGGAGAGACCTCCATTCCCTCAGGAGAGGGTGGTCTCTTTGCCCAGCAAGTGCCAGCGGCCCAAAACAGTCTAGAAAGGGGAGACCTGAACCCTTCTTACAGGGAGAGGTCAACGGCACAGGGCATTTCAAAGCCTAGCTCCTGAAGAGCTGAAAGGCACAGAGAGACCGCTACCCTTCTGAAAGGGGGGTCCCTCAGCCACAGGCACGGAAAGGCCCCACTGGCTTAAGATGGAGAGAGAGAAGACCTTACACCCTGCTTACAGAGTAGTCATTTTGCCTGGCATGTCAAAGTGACCTGTGGCCAAAGCAGCATGGCAAAGGAGACCCAAACCCTCCTTACAGGGTGGTCCTCAAGCCAGGGGCATTACAATGGGCCAGAGGCTAAAGCGCTGAAAAGGAGAGACCTCCATTCCCTCAGGAGAGGGTGGTCTCTTTGCCCGGCAAGTGCCTGCGGCCCAAAACAGTCTAGAAAGGGGAGACCTGAACCCTTCTTACAGGGAGGGGTCAACGGCACAAGGCATTTTAAAGCCTAGCTCCAAAAGAGCTGAAAGGCACAGAGAGACCGCTACCCTTCTTAAAGCTACCAAACGGACACCTCAAGCCTTTTTGCTGGGAAGGGGTGGACCTTGATCCCTGTTTACAGGGAGGTCCTTTTACCTGGCACCTCAAGGGGGAATGAAGCTTAAGTGGAAATCCCGTGTCCTCATTGCAGGGAGGCCCATGTGTGCAAGGTGTGTGTCCCTTTTCTGTGGCTTCTGCTTCTATTGTCTTTTCCTGCCGTTTCTTTGATACTTCTCTCCTCTTCTCCGTTTTCTCTTTTGAGTTGCTAGAGAGAGAGAGAGAGAGAGAAAAGGGGAGAAACGTGGTGAGGCGTGGGCTCCGCACACGTAACTACCAAAGCTGTTCAGATTAAATGGACAAGGCCTCTCCTTGAAATTAGCCCAACTCCCAGTCTTCGGCACCAACCTGTGGCATAGAGCAGGAAACCTTGCAGCAGCAGCGGAAGTCAGGGCCAGCGGGATGCAGAGTTCGCTCGGTTTGGACTTGGTTGTGCGTGTGAGTAGGGCACGGCGACAGGACAGCTAGAAGGACAAACCCCTAACTCTCCAAAGTGGCTGCTTTCCATAACTAGCTTTCAAATGGGCGAGTAAGCTTGGGAAAGTTGCACACCCTAGTTACAGGGACCTCACTTTGGACTTTGGCATGAAGAGGGCCAATGCAAAGAAGGGGAAAGGAAAGCGACCCGAACCCCGATTACAGGGCGGTCACCCTTCCTTCACAAAAATCCTACTTCCTTGAAACAAGGGGAAAGGAGTCACAAACGTGAAAAGGTCTGGAAATGAACAGGTAAGGGAACCTCCCATGACCAAGGAATCCTCCATCCCTCCCCAACACCCTTCCCGACTTACCCCACCAAGAACATTCCAACTTTGAAGCCCCTACCCTTTTCCAAAACAGACATCCCTTACTTCTTACTCAGTCCTGTTAGTAGGGTTAGGTGCACCCACGTGCAAGATCCAACACCACGACACGTGTACCTATGCCACCAGATCACCAACACCTGTCAGGAAGGACAGCTCTTTCAATCACCTCAAAGACAGTCCAAAAATATAGCCTCAGTCTACCAGCAAAGAGACCAAAGGCCTGGAATTGGGACACCACGTAGGGACCTTTCCCAATCAAGACAAGTAACACTACTACAGCCAGCAGTATGTTTTATTCTGCACAGGAAACAGAGGGTCAAAGCTGAGGTTGGTGGGACAGTGGCAATTGGGCAGGGCAAGAGGAAATGAGGAAGGAGTACGTGGAAGTGAGGAGCTGAAAGGAGCCCCGCACCTCACCTGTTCATTTCCAGAGCTGGAAAGATTGGGATTGTTTTGGGGGGTTTCTTGGCTTTTTTCAAAAAAGGGTCGAATTTATCACGGCCTCCACCATCCCCTTACAGCCGCCCCTTCGCCACACCATGTTCCATCGGACCTCGTCTTCAATTCAAGCGGTCACAAATACGCTTTGACTGCAAATTTCAAAAAAGCCAAGTCAAAATCATTTCTAGGGCAGTTTACGAGGACAAAGAGAAAAGAGACGCTCAACCCTTCTTAAAAGGGGGTCCCTCAGCCACAGGCACGGAAAGGTCCCACTGGCTTAAGATGGAGAGAGAGAAGACCTTACACCCTGCTTACAGGGTAGTCATTTTGCCTGGCATGTCAAAGTGACCTGTGGCCAAAGCAGCATGGCAAAGGAGACCCAAACCCTCCTTACAGGGTGGTCCTTAAGCTTTGGCGAAACCCTAGAGTGGAGAAAGGGAGAGACCTCCATTCCCTCAGGAGAGGGTGGTCTCTTTGCCCAGCAAGTGCCAGCGGCCCAAAACAGTCTAGAAAGGGGAGACCTGAACCCTTCTTACAGGGAGAGGTCAACGGCACAGGGCATTTCAAAGCCTAGCTCCTGAAGAGCTGAAAGGCACAGAGAGACCGCTACCCTTCTGAAAGGGGGGTCCCTCAGCCACAGGCACGGAAAGGCCCCACTGGCTTAAGATGGAGAGAGAGAAGACCTTACACCCTGCTTACAGAGTAGTCATTTTGCCTGGCATGTCAAAGTGACCTGTGGCCAAAGCAGCATGGCAAAGGAGACCCAAACCCTCCTTACAGGGTGGTCCTCAAGCCAGGGGCATTACAATGGGCCAGAGGCTAAAGCGCTGAAAAGGAGAGACCTCCATTCCCTCAGGAGAGGGTGGTCTCTTTGCCCGGCAAGTGCCTGCGGCCCAAAACAGTCTAGAAAGGGGAGACCTGAACCCTTCTTACAGGGAGGGGTCAACGGCACAAGGCATTTTAAAGCCTAGCTCCAAAAGAGCTGAAAGGCACAGAGAGACCGCTACCCTTCTTAAAGCTACCAAACGGACACCTCAAGCCTTTTTGCTGGGAAGGGGTGGACCTTGATCCCTGTTTACAGGGAGGTCCTTTTACCTGGCACCTCAAGGGGGAATGAAGCTTAAGTGGAAATCCCGTGTCCTCATTGCAGGGAGGCCCATGTGTGCAAGGTGTGTGTCCCTTTTCTGTGGCTTCTGCTTCTATTGTCTTTTCCTGCCGTTTCTTTGATACTTCTCTCCTCTTCTCCGTTTTCTCTTTTGAGTTGCTAGAGAGAGAGAGAGAGAGAGAAAAGGGGAGAAACGTGGTGAGGCGTGGGCTCCGCACACGTAACTACCAAAGCTGTTCAGATTAAATGGACAAGGCCTCTCCTTGAAATTAGCCCAACTCCCAGTCTTCGGCACCAACCTGTGGCATAGAGCAGGAAACCTTGCAGCAGCAGCGGAAGTCAGGGCCAGCGGGATGCAGAGTTCGCTCGGTTTGGACTTGGTTGTGCGTGTGAGTAGGGCACGGCGACAGGACAGCTAGAAGGACAAACCCCTAACTCTCCAAAGTGGCTGCTTTCCATAACTAGCTTTCAAATGGGCGAGTAAGCTTGGGAAAGTTGCACACCCTAGTTACAGGGACCTCACTTTGGACTTTGGCATGAAGAGGGCCAATGCAAAGAAGGGGAAAGGAAAGCGACCCGAACCCCGATTACAGGGCGGTCACCCTTCCTTCACAAAAATCCTACTTCCTTGAAACAAGGGGAAAGGAGTCACAAACGTGAAAAGGTCTGGAAATGAACAGGTAAGGGAACCTCCCATGACCAAGGAATCCTCCATCCCTCCCCAACACCCTTCCCGACTTACCCCACCAAGAACATTCCAACTTTGAAGCCCCTACCCTTTTCCAAAACAGACATCCCTTACTTCTTACTCAGTCCTGTTAGTAGGGTTAGGTGCACCCACGTGCAAGATCCAACACCACGACACGTGTACCTATGCCACCAGATCACCAACACCTGTCAGGAAGGACAGCTCTTTCAATCACCTCAAAGACAGTCCAAAAATATAGCCTCAGTCTACCAGCAAAGAGACCAAAGGCCTGGAATTGGGACACCACGTAGGGACCTTTCCCAATCAAGACAAGTAACACTACTACAGCCAGCAGTATGTTTTATTCTGCACAGGAAACAGAGGGTCAAAGCTGAGGTTGGTGGGACAGTGGCAATTGGGCAGGGCAAGAGGAAATGAGGAAGGAGTACGTGGAAGTGAGGAGCTGAAAGGAGCCCCGCACCTCACCTGTTCATTTCCAGAGCTGGAAAGATTGGGATTGTTTTGGGGGGTTTCTTGGCTTTTTTCAAAAAAGGGTCGAATTTATCACGGCCTCCACCATCCCCTTACAGCCGCCCCTTCGCCACACCATGTTCCATCGGACCTCGTCTTCAATTCAAGCGGTCACAAATACGCTTTGACTGCAAATTTCAAAAAAGCCAAGTCAAAATCATTTCTAGGGCAGTTTACGAGGACAAAGAGAAAAGAGACGCTCAACCCTTCTTAAAAGGGGGTCCCTCAGCCACAGGCACGGAAAGGTCCCACTGGCTTAAGATGGAGAGAGAGAAGACCTTACACCCTGCTTACAGGGTAGTCATTTTGCCTGGCATGTCAAAGTGACCTGTGGCCAAAGCAGCATGGCAAAGGAGACCCAAACCCTCCTTACAGGGTGGTCCTTAAGCTTTGGCGAAACCCTAGAGTGGAGAAAGGGAGAGACCTCCATTCCCTCAGGAGAGGGTGGTCTCTTTGCCCAGCAAGTGCCAGCGGCCCAAAACAGTCTAGAAAGGGGAGACCTGAACCCTTCTTACAGGGAGAGGTCAATGGCACAGGGCATTTCAAAGCCTAGCTCCTGAAGAGCTGAAAGGCACAGAGAGACCGCTACCCTTCTGAAAGGGGGGTCCCTCAGCCACAGGCACGGAAAGGCCCCACTGGCTTAAGATGGAGAGAGAGAAGACCTTACACCCTGCTTACAGAGTAGTCATTTTGCCTGGCATGTCAAAGTGACCTGTGGCCAAAGCAGCATGGCAAAGGAGACCCAAACCCTCCTTACAGGGTGGTCCTCAAGCCAGGGGCATTACAATGGGCCAGAGGCTAAAGCGCTGAAAAGGAGAGACCTCCATTCCCTCAGGAGAGGGTGGTCTCTTTGCCCGGCAAGTGCCTGCGGCCCAAAACAGTCTAGAAAGGGGAGACCTGAACCCTTCTTACAGGGAGGGGTCAACGGCACAAGGCATTTTAAAGCCTAGCTCCAAAAGAGCTGAAAGGCACAGAGAGACCGCTACCCTTCTTAAAGCTACCAAACGGACACCTCAAGCCTTTTTGCTGGGAAGGGGTGGACCTTGATCCCTGTTTACAGGGAGGTCCTTTTACCTGGCACCTCAAGGGGGAATGAAGCTTAAGTGGAAATCCCGTGTCCTCATTGCAGGGAGGCCCATGTGTGCAAGGTGTGTGTCCCTTTTCTGTGGCTTCTGCTTCTATTGTCTTTTCCTGCCGTTTCTTTGATACTTCTCTCCTCTTCTCCGTTTTCTCTTTTGAGTTGCTAGAGAGAGAGAGAGAGAAAAGGGGAGAAACGTGGTGAGGCGTGGGCTCCGCACACGTAACTACCAAAGCTGTTCAGATTAAATGGACAAGGCCTCTCCTTGAAATTAGCCCAACTCCCAGTCTTCGGCACCAACCTGTGGCATAGAGCAGGAAACCTTGCAGCAGCAGCGGAAGTCAGGGCCAGC
The DNA here is from genome assembly GCF_965140295.1 of Lepidochelys olivacea. Lineage (NCBI taxonomy): Eukaryota > Metazoa > Chordata > Testudines > Cheloniidae > Lepidochelys > Lepidochelys olivacea. The sequence continues at coordinate 4,676,883 of NC_140431.1, read as the reverse complement.
GGGATGCAGAGTTCGCTCGGTTTGGACTTGGTTGTGCGTGTGAGTAGGGCACGGCGACAGGACAGCTAGAAGGACAAACCCCTAACTCTCCAAAGTGGCTGCTTTCCATAACTAGCTTTCAAATGGGCGAGTAAGCTTGGGAAAGTTGCACACCCTAGTTACAGGGACCTCACTTTGGACTTTGGCATGAAGAGGGCCAATGCAAAGAAGGGGAAAGGAAAGCGACCCGAACCCCGATTACAGGGCGGTCACCCTTCCTTCACAAAAATCCTACTTCCTTGAAACAAGGGGAAAGGAGTCACAAACGTGAAAAGGTCTGGAAATGAACAGGTAAGGGAACCTCCCATGACCAAGGAATCCTCCATCCCTCCCCAACACCCTTCCCGACTTACCCCACCAAGAACATTCCAACTTTGAAGCCCCTACCCTTTTCCAAAACAGACATCCCTTACTTCTTACTCAGTCCTGTTAGTAGGGTTAGGTGCACCCACGTGCAAGATCCAACACCACGACACGTGTACCTATGCCACCAGATCACCAACACCTGTCAGGAAGGACAGCTCTTTCAATCACCTCAAAGACAGTCCAAAAATATAGCCTCAGTCTACCAGCAAAGAGACCAAAGGCCTGGAATTGGGACACCACGTAGGGACCTTTCCCAATCAAGACAAGTAACACTACTACAGCCAGCAGTATGTTTTATTCTGCACAGGAAACAGAGGGTCAAAGCTGAGGTTGGTGGGACAGTGGCAATTGGGCAGGGCAAGAGGAAATGAGGAAGGAGTACGTGGAAGTGAGGAGCTGAAAGGAGCCCCGCACCTCACCTGTTCATTTCCAGAGCTGGAAAGATTGGGATTGTTTTGGGGGGTTTCTTGGCTTTTTTCAAAAAAGGGTCGAATTTATCACGGCCTCCACCATCCCCTTACAGCCGCCCCTTCGCCACACCATGTTCCATCGGACCTCGTCTTCAATTCAAGCGGTCACAAATACGCTTTGACTGCAAATTTCAAAAAAGCCAAGTCAAAATCATTTCTAGGGCAGTTTACGAGGACAAAGAGAAAAGAGACGCTCAACCCTTCTTAAAAGGGGGTCCCTCAGCCACAGGCACGGAAAGGTCCCACTGGCTTAAGATGGAGAGAGAGAAGACCTTACACCCTGCTTACAGGGTAGTCATTTTGCCTGGCATGTCAAAGTGACCTGTGGCCAAAGCAGCATGGCAAAGGAGACCCAAACCCTCCTTACAGGGTGGTCCTTAAGCTTTGGCGAAACCCTAGAGTGGAGAAAGGGAGAGACCTCCATTCCCTCAGGAGAGGGTGGTCTCTTTGCCCAGCAAGTGCCAGCGGCCCAAAACAGTCTAGAAAGGGGAGACCTGAACCCTTCTTACAGGGAGAGGTCAACGGCACAGGGCATTTCAAAGCCTAGCTCCTGAAGAGCTGAAAGGCACAGAGAGACCGCTACCCTTCTGAAAGGGGGGTCCCTCAGCCACAGGCACGGAAAGGCCCCACTGGCTTAAGATGGAGAGAGAGAAGACCTTACACCCTGCTTACAGAGTAGTCATTTTGCCTGGCATGTCAAAGTGACCTGTGGCCAAAGCAGCATGGCAAAGGAGACCCAAACCCTCCTTACAGGGTGGTCCTCAAGCCAGGGGCATTACAATGGGCCAGAGGCTAAAGCGCTGAAAAGGAGAGACCTCCATTCCCTCAGGAGAGGGTGGTCTCTTTGCCCGGCAAGTGCCTGCGGCCCAAAACAGTCTAGAAAGGGGAGACCTGAACCCTTCTTACAGGGAGGGGTCAACGGCACAAGGCATTTTAAAGCCTAGCTCCAAAAGAGCTGAAAGGCACAGAGAGACCGCTACCCTTCTTAAAGCTACCAAACGGACACCTCAAGCCTTTTTGCTGGGAAGGGGTGGACCTTGATCCCTGTTTACAGGGAGGTCCTTTTACCTGGCACCTCAAGGGGGAATGAAGCTTAAGTGGAAATCCCGTGTCCTCATTGCAGGGAGGCCCATGTGTGCAAGGTGTGTGTCCCTTTTCTGTGGCTTCTGCTTCTATTGTCTTTTCCTGCCGTTTCTTTGATACTTCTCTCCTCTTCTCCGTTTTCTCTTTTGAGTTGCTAGAGAGAGAGAGAGAGAAAAGGGGAGAAACGTGGTGAGGCGTGGGCTCCGCACACGTAACTACCAAAGCTGTTCAGATTAAATGGACAAGGCCTCTCCTTGAAATTAGCCCAACTCCCAGTCTTCGGCACCAACCTGTGGCATAGAGCAGGAAACCTTGCAGCAGCAGCGGAAGTCAGGGCCAGCGGGATGCAGAGTTCGCTCGGTTTGGACTTGGTTGTGCGTGTGAGTAGGGCACGGCGACAGGACAGCTAGAAGGACAAACCCCTAACTCTCCAAAGTGGCTGCTTTCCATAACTAGCTTTCAAATGGGCGAGTAAGCTTGGGAAAGTTGCACACCCTAGTTACAGGGACCTCACTTTGGACTTTGGCATGAAGAGGGCCAATGCAAAGAAGGGGAAAGGAAAGCGACCCGAACCCCGATTACAGGGCGGTCACCCTTCCTTCACAAAAATCCTACTTCCTTGAAACAAGGGGAAAGGAGTCACAAACGTGAAAAGGTCTGGAAATGAACAGGTAAGGGAACCTCCCATGACCAAGGAATCCTCCATCCCTCCCCAACACCCTTCCCGACTTACCCCACCAAGAACATTCCAACTTTGAAGCCCCTACCCTTTTCCAAAACAGACATCCCTTACTTCTTACTCAGTCCTGTTAGTAGGGTTAGGTGCACCCACGTGCAAGATCCAACACCACGACACGTGTACCTATGCCACCAGATCACCAACACCTGTCAGGAAGGACAGCTCTTTCAATCACCTCAAAGACAGTCCAAAAATATAGCCTCAGTCTACCAGCAAAGAGACCAAAGGCCTGGAATTGGGACACCACGTAGGGACCTTTCCCAATCAAGACAAGTAACACTACTACAGCCAGCAGTATGTTTTATTCTGCACAGGAAACAGAGGGTCAAAGCTGAGGTTGGTGGGACAGTGGCAATTGGGCAGGGCAAGAGGAAATGAGGAAGGAGTACGTGGAAGTGAGGAGCTGAAAGGAGCCCCGCACCTCACCTGTTCATTTCCAGAGCTGGAAAGATTGGGATTGTTTTGGGGGGTTTCTTGGCTTTTTTCAAAAAAGGGTCGAATTTATCACGGCCTCCACCATCCCCTTACAGCCGCCCCTTCGCCACACCATGTTCCATCGGACCTCGTCTTCAATTCAAGCGGTCACAAATACGCTTTGACTGCAAATTTCAAAAAAGCCAAGTCAAAATCATTTCTAGGGCAGTTTACGAGGACAAAGAGAAAAGAGACGCTCAACCCTTCTTAAAAGGGGGTCCCTCAGCCACAGGCACGGAAAGGTCCCACTGGCTTAAGATGGAGAGAGAGAAGACCTTACACCCTGCTTACAGGGTAGTCATTTTGCCTGGCATGTCAAAGTGACCTGTGGCCAAAGCAGCATGGCAAAGGAGACCCAAACCCTCCTTACAGGGTGGTCCTTAAGCTTTGGCGAAACCCTAGAGTGGAGAAAGGGAGAGACCTCCATTCCCTCAGGAGAGGGTGGTCTCTTTGCCCAGCAAGTGCCAGCGGCCCAAAACAGTCTAGAAAGGGGAGACCTGAACCCTTCTTACAGGGAGAGGTCAACGGCACAGGGCATTTCAAAGCCTAGCTCCTGAAGAGCTGAAAGGCACAGAGAGACCGCTACCCTTCTGAAAGGGGGGTCCCTCAGCCACAGGCACGGAAAGGCCCCACTGGCTTAAGATGGAGAGAGAGAAGACCTTACACCCTGCTTACAGAGTAGTCATTTTGCCTGGCATGTCAAAGTGACCTGTGGCCAAAGCAGCATGGCAAAGGAGACCCAAACCCTCCTTACAGGGTGGTCCTCAAGCCAGGGGCATTACAATGGGCCAGAGGCTAAAGCGCTGAAAAGGAGAGACCTCCATTCCCTCAGGAGAGGGTGGTCTCTTTGCCCGGCAAGTGCCTGCGGCCCAAAACAGTCTAGAAAGGGGAGACCTGAACCCTTCTTACAGGGAGGGGTCAACGGCACAAGGCATTTTAAAGCCTAGCTCCAAAAGAGCTGAAAGGCACAGAGAGACCGCTACCCTTCTTAAAGCTACCAAACGGACACCTCAAGCCTTTTTGCTGGGAAGGGGTGGACCTTGATCCCTGTTTACAGGGAGGTCCTTTTACCTGGCACCTCAAGGGGGAATGAAGCTTAAGTGGAAATCCCGTGTCCTCATTGCAGGGAGGCCCATGTGTGCAAGGTGTGTGTCCCTTTTCTGTGGCTTCTGCTTCTATTGTCTTTTCCTGCCGTTTCTTTGATACTTCTCTCCTCTTCTCCGTTTTCTCTTTTGAGTTGCTAGAGAGAGAGAGAGAGAAAAGGGGAGAAACGTGGTGAGGCGTGGGCTCCGCACACGTAACTACCAAAGCTGTTCAGATTAAATGGACAAGGCCTCTCCTTGAAATTAGCCCAACTCCCAGTCTTCGGCACCAACCTGTGGCATAGAGCAGGAAACCTTGCAGCAGCAGCGGAAGTCAGGGCCAGCGGGATGCAGAGTTCGCTCGGTTTGGACTTGGTTGTGCGTGTGAGTAGGGCACGGCGACAGGACAGCTAGAAGGACAAACCCCTAACTCTCCAAAGTGGCTGCTTTCCATAACTAGCTTTCAAATGGGCGAGTAAGCTTGGGAAAGTTGCACACCCTAGTTACAGGGACCTCACTTTGGACTTTGGCATGAAGAGGGCCAATGCAAAGAAGGGGAAAGGAAAGCGACCCGAACCCCGATTACAGGGCGGTCACCCTTCCTTCACAAAAATCCTACTTCCTTGAAACAAGGGGAAAGGAGTCACAAACGTGAAAAGGTCTGGAAATGAACAGGTAAGGGAACCTCCCATGACCAAGGAATCCTCCATCCCTCCCCAACACCCTTCCCGACTTACCCCACCAAGAACATTCCAACTTTGAAGCCCCTACCCTTTTCCAAAACAGACATCCCTTACTTCTTACTCAGTCCTGTTAGTAGGGTTAGGTGCACCCACGTGCAAGATCCAACACCACGACACGTGTACCTATGCCACCAGATCACCAACACCTGTCAGGAAGGACAGCTCTTTCAATCACCTCAAAGACAGTCCAAAAATATAGCCTCAGTCTACCAGCAAAGAGACCAAAGGCCTGGAATTGGGACACCACGTAGGGACCTTTCCCAATCAAGACAAGTAACACTACTACAGCCAGCAGTATGTTTTATTCTGCACAGGAAACAGAGGGTCAAAGCTGAGGTTGGTGGGACAGTGGCAATTGGGCAGGGCAAGAGGAAATGAGGAAGGAGTACGTGGAAGTGAGGAGCTGAAAGGAGCCCCGCACCTCACCTGTTCATTTCCAGAGCTGGAAAGATTGGGATTGTTTTGGGGGGTTTCTTGGCTTTTTTCAAAAAAGGGTCGAATTTATCACGGCCTCCACCATCCCCTTACAGCCGCCCCTTCGCCACACCATGTTCCATCGGACCTCGTCTTCAATTCAAGCGGTCACAAATACGCTTTGACTGCAAATTTCAAAAAAGCCAAGTCAAAATCATTTCTAGGGCAGTTTACGAGGACAAAGAGAAAAGAGACGCTCAACCCTTCTTAAAAGGGGGTCCCTCAGCCACAGGCACGGAAAGGTCCCACTGGCTTAAGATGGAGAGAGAGAAGACCTTACACCCTGCTTACAGGGTAGTCATTTTGCCTGGCATGTCAAAGTGACCTGTGGCCAAAGCAGCATGGCAAAGGAGACCCAAACCCTCCTTACAGGGTGGTCCTTAAGCTTTGGCGAAACCCTAGAGTGGAGAAAGGGAGAGACCTCCATTCCCTCAGGAGAGGGTGGTCTCTTTGCCCAGCAAGTGCCAGCGGCCCAAAACAGTCTAGAAAGGGGAGACCTGAACCCTTCTTACAGGGAGAGGTCAACGGCACAGGGCATTTCAAAGCCTAGCTCCTGAAGAGCTGAAAGGCACAGAGAGACCGCTACCCTTCTGAAAGGGGGGTCCCTCAGCCACAGGCACGGAAAGGCCCCACTGGCTTAAGATGGAGAGAGAGAAGACCTTACACCCTGCTTACAGAGTAGTCATTTTGCCTGGCATGTCAAAGTGACCTGTGGCCAAAGCAGCATGGCAAAGGAGACCCAAACCCTCCTTACAGGGTGGTCCTCAAGCCAGGGGCATTACAATGGGCCAGAGGCTAAAGCGCTGAAAAGGAGAGACCTCCATTCCCTCAGGAGAGGGTGGTCTCTTTGCCCGGCAAGTGCCTGCGGCCCAAAACAGTCTAGAAAGGGGAGACCTGAACCCTTCTTACAGGGAGGGGTCAACGGCACAAGGCATTTTAAAGCCTAGCTCCAAAAGAGCTGAAAGGCACAGAGAGACCGCTACCCTTCTTAAAGCTACCAAACGGACACCTCAAGCCTTTTTGCTGGGAAGGGGTGGACCTTGATCCCTGTTTACAGGGAGGTCCTTTTACCTGGCACCTCAAGGGGGAATGAAGCTTAAGTGGAAATCCCGTGTCCTCATTGCAGGGAGGCCCATGTGTGCAAGGTGTGTGTCCCTTTTCTGTGGCTTCTGCTTCTATTGTCTTTTCCTGCCGTTTCTTTGATACTTCTCTCCTCTTCTCCGTTTTCTCTTTTGAGTTGCTAGAGAGAGAGAGAGAGAGAGAAAAGGGGAGAAACGTGGTGAGGCGTGGGCTCCGCACACGTAACTACCAAAGCTGTTCAGATTAAATGGACAAGGCCTCTCCTTGAAATTAGCCCAACTCCCAGTCTTCGGCACCAACCTGTGGCATAGAGCAGGAAACCTTGCAGCAGCAGCGGAAGTCAGGGCCAGCGGGATGCAGAGTTCGCTCGGTTTGGACTTGGTTGTGCGTGTGAGTAGGGCACGGCGACAGGACAGCTAGAAGGACAAACCCCTAACTCTCCAAAGTGGCTGCTTTCCATAACTAGCTTTCAAATGGGCGAGTAAGCTTGGGAAAGTTGCACACCCTAGTTACAGGGACCTCACTTTGGACTTTGGCATGAAGAGGGCCAATGCAAAGAAGGGGAAAGGAAAGCGACCCGAACCCCGATTACAGGGCGGTCACCCTTCCTTCACAAAAATCCTACTTCCTTGAAACAAGGGGAAAGGAGTCACAAACGTGAAAAGGTCTGGAAATGAACAGGTAAGGGAACCTCCCATGACCAAGGAATCCTCCATCCCTCCCCAACACCCTTCCCGACTTACCCCACCAAGAACATTCCAACTTTGAAGCCCCTACCCTTTTCCAAAACAGACATCCCTTACTTCTTACTCAGTCCTGTTAGTAGGGTTAGGTGCACCCACGTGCAAGATCCAACACCACGACACGTGTACCTATGCCACCAGATCACCAACACCTGTCAGGAAGGACAGCTCTTTCAATCACCTCAAAGACAGTCCAAAAATATAGCCTCAGTCTACCAGCAAAGAGACCAAAGGCCTGGAATTGGGACACCACGTAGGGACCTTTCCCAATCAAGACAAGTAACACTACTACAGCCAGCAGTATGTTTTATTCTGCACAGGAAACAGAGGGTCAAAGCTGAGGTTGGTGGGACAGTGGCAATTGGGCAGGGCAAGAGGAAATGAGGAAGGAGTACGTGGAAGTGAGGAGCTGAAAGGAGCCCCGCACCTCACCTGTTCATTTCCAGAGCTGGAAAGATTGGGATTGTTTTGGGGGGTTTCTTGGCTTTTTTCAAAAAAGGGTCGAATTTATCACGGCCTCCACCATCCCCTTACAGCCGCCCCTTCGCCACACCATGTTCCATCGGACCTCGTCTTCAATTCAAGCGGTCACAAATACGCTTTGACTGCAAATTTCAAAAAAGCCAAGTCAAAATCATTTCTAGGGCAGTTTACGAGGACAAAGAGAAAAGAGACGCTCAACCCTTCTTAAAAGGGGGTCCCTCAGCCACAGGCACGGAAAGGTCCCACTGGCTTAAGATGGAGAGAGAGAAGACCTTACACCCTGCTTACAGGGTAGTCATTTTGCCTGGCATGTCAAAGTGACCTGTGGCCAAAGCAGCATGGCAAAGGAGACCCAAACCCTCCTTACAGGGTGGTCCTTAAGCTTTGGCGAAACCCTAGAGTGGAGAAAGGGAGAGACCTCCATTCCCTCAGGAGAGGGTGGTCTCTTTGCCCAGCAAGTGCCAGCGGCCCAAAACAGTCTAGAAAGGGGAGACCTGAACCCTTCTTACAGGGAGAGGTCAATGGCACAGGGCATTTCAAAGCCTAGCTCCTGAAGAGCTGAAAGGCACAGAGAGACCGCTACCCTTCTGAAAGGGGGGTCCCTCAGCCACAGGCACGGAAAGGCCCCACTGGCTTAAGATGGAGAGAGAGAAGACCTTACACCCTGCTTACAGAGTAGTCATTTTGCCTGGCATGTCAAAGTGACCTGTGGCCAAAGCAGCATGGCAAAGGAGACCCAAACCCTCCTTACAGGGTGGTCCTCAAGCCAGGGGCATTACAATGGGCCAGAGGCTAAAGCGCTGAAAAGGAGAGACCTCCATTCCCTCAGGAGAGGGTGGTCTCTTTGCCCGGCAAGTGCCTGCGGCCCAAAACAGTCTAGAAAGGGGAGACCTGAACCCTTCTTACAGGGAGGGGTCAACGGCACAAGGCATTTTAAAGCCTAGCTCCAAAAGAGCTGAAAGGCACAGAGAGACCGCTACCCTTCTTAAAGCTACCAAACGGACACCTCAAGCCTTTTTGCTGGGAAGGGGTGGACCTTGATCCCTGTTTACAGGGAGGTCCTTTTACCTGGCACCTCAAGGGGGAATGAAGCTTAAGTGGAAATCCCGTGTCCTCATTGCAGGGAGGCCCATGTGTGCAAGGTGTGTGTCCCTTTTCTGTGGCTTCTGCTTCTATTGTCTTTTCCTGCCGTTTCTTTGATACTTCTCTCCTCTTCTCCGTTTTCTCTTTTGAGTTGCTAGAGAGAGAGAGAGAGAAAAGGGGAGAAACGTGGTGAGGCGTGGGCTCCGCACACGTAACTACCAAAGCTGTTCAGATTAAATGGACAAGGCCTCTCCTTGAAATTAGCCCAACTCCCAGTCTTCGGCACCAACCTGTGGCATAGAGCAGGAAACCTTGCAGCAGCAGCGGAAGTCAGGGCCAGCGGGATGCAGAGTTCGCTCGGTTTGGACTTGGTTGTGCGTGTGAGTAGGGCACGGCGACAGGACAGCTAGAAGGACAAACCCCTAACTCTCCAAAGTGGCTGCTTTCCATAACTAGCTTTCAAATGGGCGAGTAAGCTTGGGAAAGTTGCACACCCTAGTTACAGGGACCTCACTTTGGACTTTGGCATGAAGAGGGCCAATGCAAAGAAGGGGAAAGGAAAGCGACCCGAACCCCGATTACAGGGCGGTCACCCTTCCTTCACAAAAATCCTACTTCCTTGAAACAAGGGGAAAGGAGTCACAAACGTGAAAAGGTCTGGAAATGAACAGGTAAGGGAACCTCCCATGACCAAGGAATCCTCCATCCCTCCCCAACACCCTTCCCGACTTACCCCACCAAGAACATTCCAACTTTGAAGCCCCTACCCTTTTCCAAAACAGACATCCCTTACTTCTTACTCAGTCCTGTTAGTAGGGTTAGGTGCACCCACGTGCAAGATCCAACACCACGACACGTGTACCTATGCCACCAGATCACCAACACCTGTCAGGAAGGACAGCTCTTTCAATCACCTCAAAGACAGTCCAAAAATATAGCCTCAGTCTACCAGCAAAGAGACCAAAGGCCTGGAATTGGGACACCACGTAGGGACCTTTCCCAATCAAGACAAGTAACACTACTACAGCCAGCAGTATGTTTTATTCTGCACAGGAAACAGAGGGTCAAAGCTGAGGTTGGTGGGACAGTGGCAATTGGGCAGGGCAAGAGGAAATGAGGAAGGAGTACGTGGAAGTGAGGAGCTGAAAGGAGCCCCGCACCTCACCTGTTCATTTCCAGAGCTGGAAAGATTGGGATTGTTTTGGGGGGTTTCTTGGCTTTTTTCAAAAAAGGGTCGAATTTATCACGGCCTCCACCATCCCCTTACAGCCGCCCCTTCGCCACACCATGTTCCATCGGACCTCGTCTTCAATTCAAGCGGTCACAAATACGCTTTGACTGCAAATTTCAAAAAAGCCAAGTCAAAATCATTTCTAGGGCAGTTTACGAGGACAAAGAGAAAAGAGACGCTCAACCCTTCTTAAAAGGGGGTCCCTCAGCCACAGGCACGGAAAGGTCCCACTGGCTTAAGATGGAGAGAGAGAAGACCTTACACCCTGCTTACAGGGTAGTCATTTTGCCTGGCATGTCAAAGTGACCTGTGGCCAAAGCAGCATGGCAAAGGAGACCCAAACCCTCCTTACAGGGTGGTCCTTAAGCTTTGGCGAAACCCTAGAGTGGAGAAAGGGAGAGACCTCCATTCCCTCAGGAGAGGGTGGTCTCTTTGCCCAGCAAGTGCCAGCGGCCCAAAACAGTCTAGAAAGGGGAGACCTGAACCCTTCTTACAGGGAGAGGTCAACGGCACAGGGCATTTCAAAGCCTAGCTCCTGAAGAGCTGAAAGGCACAGAGAGACCGCTACCCTTCTGAAAGGGGGGTCCCTCAGCCACAGGCACGGAAAGGCCCCACTGGCTTAAGATGGAGAGAGAGAAGACCTTACACCCTGCTTACAGAGTAGTCATTTTGCCTGGCATGTCAAAGTGACCTGTGGCCAAAGCAGCATGGCAAAGGAGACCCAAACCCTCCTTACAGGGTGGTCCTCAAGCCAGGGGCATTACAATGGGCCAGAGGCTAAAGCGCTGAAAAGGAGAGACCTCCATTCCCTCAGGAGAGGGTGGTCTCTTTGCCCGGCAAGTGCCTGCGGCCCAAAACAGTCTAGAAAGGGGAGACCTGAACCCTTCTTACAGGGAGGGGTCAACGGCACAAGGCATTTTAAAGCCTAGCTCCAAAAGAGCTGAAAGGCACAGAGAGACCGCTACCCTTCTTAAAGCTACCAAACGGACACCTCAAGCCTTTTTGCTGGGAAGGGGTGGACCTTGATCCCTGTTTACAGGGAGGTCCTTTTACCTGGCACCTCAAGGGGGAATGAAGCTTAAGTGGAAATCCCGTGTCCTCATTGCAGGGAGGCCCATGTGTGCAAGGTGTGTGTCCCTTTTCTGTGGCTTCTGCTTCTATTGTCTTTTCCTGCCGTTTCTTTGATACTTCTCTCCTCTTCTCCGTTTTCTCTTTTGAGTTGCTAGAGAGAGAGAGAGAGAAAAGGGGAGAAACGTGGTGAGGCGTGGGCTCCGCACACGTAACTACCAAAGCTGTTCAGATTAAATGGACAAGGCCTCTCCTTGAAATTAGCCCAACTCCCAGTCTTCGGCACCAACCTGTGGCATAGAGCAGGAAACCTTGCAGCAGCAGCGGAAGTCAGGGCCAGCGGGATGCAGAGTTCGCTCGGTTTGGACTTGGTTGTGCGTGTGAGTAGGGCACGGCGACAGGACAGCTAGAAGGACAAACCCCTAACTCTCCAAAGTGGCTGCTTTCCATAACTAGCTTTCAAATGGGCGAGTAAGCTTGGGAAAGTTGCACACCCTAGTTACAGGGACCTCACTTTGGACTTTGGCATGAAGAGGGCCAATGCAAAGAAGGGGAAAGGAAAGCGACCCGAACCCCGATTACAGGGCGGTCACCCTTCCTTCACAAAAATCCTACTTCCTTGAAACAAGGGGAAAGGAGTCACAAACGTGAAAAGGTCTGGAAATGAACAGGTAAGGGAACCTCCCATGACCAAGGAATCCTCCATCCCTCACCAACACCCTTCCCGACTTACCCCACCAAGAACATTCCAACTTTGAAGCCCCTACCCTTTTCCAAAACAGACATCCCTTACTTCTTACTCAGTCCTGTTAGTAGGGTTAGGTGCACCCACGTGCAAGATCCAACACCACGACACGTGTACCTATGCCACCAGATCACCAACACCTGTCAGGAAGGACAGCTCTTTCAATCACCTCAAAGACAGTCCAAAAATATAGCCTCAGTCTACCAGCAAAGAGACCAAAGGCCTGGAATTGGGACACCACGTAGGGACCTTTCCCAATCAAGACAAGTAACACTACTACAGCCAGCAGTATGTTTTATTCTGCACAGGAAACAGAGGGTCAAAGCTGAGGTTGGTGGGACAGTGGCAATTGGGCAGGGCAAGAGGAAATGAGGAAGGAGTACGTGGAAGTGAGGAGCTGAAAGGAGCCCCGCACCTCACCTGTTCATTTCCAGAGCTGGAAAGATTGGGATTGTTTTGGGGGGTTTCTTGGCTTTTTTCAAAAAAGGGTCGAATTTATCACGGCCTCCACCATCCCCTTACAGCCGCCCCTTCGCCACACCATGTTCCATCGGACCTCGTCTTCAATTCAAGCGGTCACAAATACGCTTTGACTGCAAATTTCAAAAAAGCCAAGTCAAAATCATTTCTAGGGCAGTTTACGAGGACAAAGAGAAAAGAGACGCTCAACCCTTCTTAAAAGGGGGTCCCTCAGCCACAGGCACGGAAAGGTCCCACTGGCTTAAGATGGAGAGAGAGAAGACCTTACACCCTGCTTACAGGGTAGTCATTTTGCCTGGCATGTCAAAGTGACCTGTGGCCAAAGCAGCATGGCAAAGGAGACCCAAACCCTCCTTACAGGGTGGTCCTTAAGCTTTGGCGAAACCCTAGAGTGGAGAAAGGGAGAGACCTCCATTCCCTCAGGAGAGGGTGGTCTCTTTGCCCAGCAAGTGCCAGCGGCCCAAAACAGTCTAGAAAGGGGAGACCTGAACCCTTCTTACAGGGAGAGGTCAACGGCACAGGGCATTTCAAAGCCTAGCTCCTGAAGAGCTGAAAGGCACAGAGAGACCGCTACCCTTCTGAAAGGGGGGTCCCTCAGCCACAGGCACGGAAAGGCCCCACTGGCTTAAGATGGAGAGAGAGAAGACCTTACACCCTGCTTACAGAGTAGTCATTTTGCCTGGCATGTCAAAGTGACCTGTGGCCAAAGCAGCATGGCAAAGGAGACCCAAACCCTCCTTACAGGGTGGTCCTCAAGCCAGGGGCATTACAATGGGCCAGAGGCTAAAGCGCTGAAAAGGAGAGACCTCCATTCCCTCAGGAGAGGGTGGTCTCTTTGCCCGGCAAGTGCCTGCGGCCCAAAACAGTCTAGAAAGGGGAGACCTGAACCCTTCTTACAGGGAGGGGTCAACGGCACAAGGCATTTTAAAGCCTAGCTCCAAAAGAGCTGAAAGGCACAGAGAGACCGCTACCCTTCTTAAAGCTACCAAACGGACACCTCAAGCCTTTTTGCTGGGAAGGGGTGGACCTTGATCCCTGTTTACAGGGAGGTCCTTTTACCTGGCACCTCAAGGGGGAATGAAGCTTAAGTGGAAATCCCGTGTCCTCATTGCAGGGAGGCCCATGTGTGCAAGGTGTGTGTCCCTTTTCTGTGGCTTCTGCTTCTATTGTCTTTTCCTGCCGTTTCTTTGATACTTCTCTCCTCTTCTCCGTTTTCTCTTTTGAGTTGCTAGAGAGAGAGAGAGAGAAAAGGGGAGAAACGTGGTGAGGCGTGGGCTCCGCACACGTAACTACCAAAGCTGTTCAGATTAAATGGACAAGGCCTCTCCTTGAAATTAGCCCAACTCCCAGTCTTCGGCACCAACCTGTGGCATAGAGCAGGAAACCTTGCAGCAGCAGCGGAAGTCAGGGCCAGCGGGATGCAGAGTTCGCTCGGTTTGGACTTGGTTGTGCGTGTGAGTAGGGCACGGCGACAGGACAGCTAGAAGGACAAACCCCTAACTCTCCAAAGTGGCTGCTTTCCATAACTAGCTTTCAAATGGGCGAGTAAGCTTGGGAAAGTTGCACACCCTAGTTACAGGGACCTCACTTTGGACTTTGGCATGAAGAGGGCCAATGCAAAGAAGGGGAAAGGAAAGCGACCCGAACCCCGATTACAGGGCGGTCACCCTTCCTTCACAAAAATCCTACTTCCTTGAAACAAGGGGAAAGGAGTCACAAACGTGAAAAGGTCTGGAAATGAACAGGTAAGGGAACCTCCCATGACCAAGGAATCCTCCATCCCTCACCAACACCCTTCCCGACTTACCCCACCAAGAACATTCCAACTTTGAAGCCCCTACCCTTTTCCAAAACAGACATCCCTTACTTCTTACTCAGTCCTGTTAGTAGGGTTAGGTGCACCCACGTGCAAGATCCAACACCACGACACGTGTACCTATGCCACCAGATCACCAACACCTGTCAGGAAGGACAGCTCTTTCAATCACCTCAAAGACAGTCCAAAAATATAGCCTCAGTCTACCAGCAAAGAGACCAAAGGCCTGGAATTGGGACACCACGTAGGGACCTTTCCCAATCAAGACAAGTAACACTACTACAGCCAGCAGTATGTTTTATTCTGCACAGGAAACAGAGGGTCAAAGCTGAGGTTGGTGGGACAGTGGCAATTGGGCAGGGCAAGAGGAAATGAGGAAGGAGTACGTGGAAGTGAGGAGCTGAAAGGAGCCCCGCACCTCACCTGTTCATTTCCAGAGCTGGAAAGATTGGGATTGTTTTGGGGGGTTTCTTGGCTTTTTTCAAAAAAGGGTCGAATTTATCACGGCCTCCACCATCCCCTTACAGCCGCCCCTTCGCCACACCATGTTCCATCGGACCTCGTCTTCAATTCAAGCGGTCACAAATACGCTTTGACTGCAAATTTCAAAAAAGCCAAGTCAAAATCATTTCTAGGGCAGTTTACGAGGACAAAGAGAAAAGAGACGCTCAACCCTTCTTAAAAGGGGGTCCCTCAGCCACAGGCACGGAAAGGTCCCACTGGCTTAAGATGGAGAGAGAGAAGACCTTACACCCTGCTTACAGGGTAGTCATTTTGCCTGGCATGTCAAAGTGACCTGTGGCCAAAGCAGCATGGCAAAGGAGACCCAAACCCTCCTTACAGGGTGGTCCTTAAGCTTTGGCGAAACCCTAGAGTGGAGAAAGGGAGAGACCTCCATTCCCTCAGGAGAGGGTGGTCTCTTTGCCCAGCAAGTGCCAGCGGCCCAAAACAGTCTAGAAAGGGGAGACCTGAACCCTTCTTACAGGGAGAGGTCAACGGCACAGGGCATTTCAAAGCCTAGCTCCTGAAGAGCTGAAAGGCACAGAGAGACCGCTACCCTTCTGAAAGGGGGGTCCCTCAGCCACAGGCACGGAAAGGCCCCACTGGCTTAAGATGGAGAGAGAGAAGACCTTACACCCTGCTTACAGAGTAGTCATTTTGCCTGGCATGTCAAAGTGACCTGTGGCCAAAGCAGCATGGCAAAGGAGACCCAAACCCTCCTTACAGGGTGGTCCTCAAGCCAGGGGCATTACAATGGGCCAGAGGCTAAAGCGCTGAAAAGGAGAGACCTCCATTCCCTCAGGAGAGGGTGGTCTCTTTGCCCGGCAAGTGCCTGCGGCCCAAAACAGTCTAGAAAGGGGAGACCTGAACCCTTCTTACAGGGAGGGGTCAACGGCACAAGGCATTTTAAAGCCTAGCTCCAAAAGAGCTGAAAGGCACAGAGAGACCGCTACCCTTCTTAAAGCTACCAAACGGACACCTCAAGCCTTTTTGCTGGGAAGGGGTGGACCTTGATCCCTGTTTACAGGGAGGTCCTTTTACCTGGCACCTCAAGGGGGAATGAAGCTTAAGTGGAAATCCCGTGTCCTCATTGCAGGGAGGCCCATGTGTGCAAGGTGTGTGTCCCTTTTCTGTGGCTTCTGCTTCTATTGTCTTTTCCTGCCGTTTCTTTGATACTTCTCTCCTCTTCTCCGTTTTCTCTTTTGAGTTGCTAGAGAGAGAGAGAGAGAAAAGGGGAGAAACGTGGTGAGGCGTGGGCTCCGCACACGTAACTACCAAAGCTGTTCAGATTAAATGGACAAGGCCTCTCCTTGAAATTAGCCCAACTCCCAGTCTTCGGCACCAACCTGTGGCATAGAGCAGGAAACCTTGCAGCAGCAGCGGAAGTCAGGGCCAGCGGGATGCAGAGTTTGCTCGGTTTGGACTTGGTTGTGCGTGTGAGTAGGGCACGGCGACAGGACAGCTAGAAGGACAAACCCCTAACTCTCCAAAGTGGCTGCTTTCCATAACTAGCTTTCAAATGGGCGAGTAAGCTTGGGAAAGTTGCACACCCTAGTTACAGGGACCTCACTTTGGACTTTGGCATGAAGAGGGCCAATGCAAAGAAGGGGAAAGGAAAGCGACCCGAACCCCGATTACAGGGCGGTCACCCTTCCTTCACAAAAATCCTACTTCCTTGAAACAAGGGGAAAGGAGTCACAAACGTGAAAAGGTCTGGAAATGAACAGGTAAGGGAACCTCCCATGACCAAGGAATCCTCCATCCCTCACCAACACCCTTCCCGACTTACCCCACCAAGAACATTCCAACTTTGAAGCCCCTACCCTTTTCCAAAACAGACATCCCTTACTTCTTACTCAGTCCTGTTAGTAGGGTTAGGTGCACCCACGTGCAAGATCCAACACCACGACACGTGTACCTATGCCACCAGATCACCAACACCTGTCAGGAAGGACAGCTCTTTCAATCACCTCAAAGACAGTCCAAAAATATAGCCTCAGTCTACCAGCAAAGAGACCAAAGGCCTGGAATTGGGACACCACGTAGGGACCTTTCCCAATCAAGACAAGTAACACTACTACAGCCAGCAGTATGTTTTATTCTGCACAGGAAACAGAGGGTCAAAGCTGAGGTTGGTGGGACAGTGGCAATTGGGCAGGGCAAGAGGAAATGAGGAAGGATTACGTGGAAGTGAGGAGCTGAAAGGAGCCCCGCACCTCACCTGTTCATTTCCAGAGCTGGAAAGATTGGGATTGTTTTGGGGGGTTTCTTGGCTTTTTTCAAAAAAGGGTCGAATTTATCACGGCCTCCACCATCCCCTTACAGCCGCCCCTTCGCCACACCATGTTCCATCGGACCTCGTCTTCAATTCAAGCGGTCACAAATACGCTTTGACTGCAAATTTCAAAAAAGCCAAGTCAAAATCATTTCTAGGGCAGTTTACGAGGACAAAGAGAAAAGAGACGCTCAACCCTTCTTAAAAGGGGGTCCCTCAGCCACAGGCACGGAAAGGTCCCACTGGCTTAAGATGGAGAGAGAGAAGACCTTACACCCTGCTTACAGGGTAGTCATTTTGCCTGGCATGTCAAAGTGACCTGTGGCCAAAGCAGCATGGCAAAGGAGACCCAAACCCTCCTAACAGGGTGGTCCTTAAGCTTTGGCGAAACCCGAGAGTGGAGAAAGGGAGAGACCTCCATTCCCTCAGGAGAGGGTGGTCTCTTTGCCCAGCAAGTGCCAGCGGCCCAAAACAGTCTAGAAAGGGGAGACCTGAACCCTTCTTACAGGGAGAGGTCAACGGCACAGGGCATTTCAAAGCCTAGCTCCTGAAGAGCTGAAAGGCACAGAGAGACCGCTACCCTTCTGAAAGGGGGGTCCCTCAGCCACAGGCACGGAAAGGCCCTACTGGCTTAAGATGGAGAGAGAGAAGACCTTACACCCTGCTTACAGGGTAGTCATTTTGCCTGGCATGTCAAAGTGACCTGTGGCCAAAGCAGCATGGCAAAGGAGACCCAAACCCTCCTTACAGGGTGGTCCTCAAGCCAGGGGCATTACAATGGGCCAGAGGCTAAAGCGCTGAAAAGGAGAGACCTCCATTCCCTCAGGAGAGGGTGGTCTCTTTGCCCGGCAATTGTCTGCGGCCCAAAACAGTCTAGAAAGGGGAGACCTGAACCCTTCTTACAGGGAGAGGTCAACGGCACAAGGCATTTTAAAGCCTAGGTCCAAAAGAGCTGAAAGGCACAGAGAGACCGCTACCCTTCTTACAGCTACCAAACGGACACCTCAAGCCTTTTTGCTGGGAAGGGGTGGACCTTGATCCCTGTTTACAGGGAGGTCCTTTTACCTGGCACCTCAAGGGGGAATGAAGCTTAAGTGGAAATCCCGTGTTCTCATTGCAGGGAGGCCCATGTGTGCAAGGTGTGTGTCCCTTTTCTGTGGCTTCTGCTTCTATTGTCTTTTCCTGCCGTTTCTTTGGTACTTCTCTCCTCTTCTCCGTTTTCTCTTTTGAGTTGCTAGAGAGAGAGAGAGAGAGAGAGAAAGAGAAAAGGGGAGAAACGTGGTGAGGCGTGGGCTCCGTACACGTAACTACCAAAGCTGTTCAGATTAAATGGACAAGGCCTCTCCTTGAAATTAGCCCAACTCCCAGTCTTCGGCACCAACCTGTGGCATAGAGCAGGAAACCTTGCAGCAGCAGCGGAAGTCAGGGCCAGCGGGATGCAGAGTTCGCTCGGTTTGGACTTGGTTGTGCGTGTGAGTAGGGCACGGCGACAGGACAGCTAGAAGGACAAACCCCTAACTCTCCAAAGTGGCTGCTTTCCATAACTAGCTTTCAAATGGGCGAGTAAGCTTGGGAAAGTTGCACACCCTAGTTACAGGGACCTCACTTTGGACTTTGGCATGAAGAGGGCCAATGCAAAGAAGGGGAAAGGAAAGCGACCCGAACCCCGATTACAGGGCGGTCACCCTTCCTTCACAAAAATCCTACTTCCTTGAAACAAGGGGAAAGGAGTCACAAACGAGAAAACATCTTTAAATGTATCAGTAACGTAGGAATCCTGTTGACTCTCCCATTACTAATATTTTCTCTAGCGTTCATCAATACCCTTCTGCTAAATTTCTCTATGTGTATACCATAACATTTATCTATACCTTCTTTATAGGGAGGATCATTCTTTTTCCTTAGCTTTGTTTTCCATTTCCTTTTGCTTTAGTTGATTTGTTTCTTTTTCCTTTTGTGTATTTTTGTTGTCCTTCAGAGAGAGAGAGAGAGATGAGGAGAAGTAAAAACATTAGGTTTGGGCGCAGTAGACATGATAATTACAACGTCAATTCAATCAGGATAAGCTCCATTCTGTTTTCCACCCAGTGCCTTCTGCCCAGTGAGTACAAGTCGCCTCAGAGCTTTTCCCTTCCAGCTCGTCCTGCCTCGTCAGCGCAAGCTACCTGAGGGGTTTTCCCGCCCAGCGCCTCGCCTCAGGGCTTCTCCCACCCAGCACCTCCTGCCCAGTCAGCACAAGTCACCTCAGGGCTTTTTCCACCCACGGCCCCCTGCCCAGTCATCATGAGCTGCTTGAGGCTTCTCCCATCCGGTGCCTCCTGCCCAGTCAGCGCAGGCCGCCTCAGGGCTTTTCCCGCCCAGTGCCTCTTGCCCAGCCAGTGTGAGCCACCTGAGGGCTTTCCCCCTCAGTGACTCCTACCCAGCCAGCACAAGCCGCCTCAGGGCTTTTCCCGCCCAGCGCCTCTTGCCCAGCCAGTGTGAGCCACCTGAGGGCTTTCCCCCTCAGTGACTCCTACCCAGCCAGCACAAGCCACCTCAGGGCTTTTCCCACCCAGCCAGTGTGAGCCACCTGAGGGCTCTCCCGCCCAGTGCCTCCTCCCCAGGCAGCGCAAGCTGCCTCAGGTTTTTTCCCCACACAGTGGTCCCTGCCCAGTCAACACGAGCTGTTCGAGACTTCTCCCACCCTGTGCCTCCTGCCCAGTCGGCACAAGCTGCCTCAGGGCTTTTCCCGCCCAGCCAGCGCGAGTCGCCTCAGGGTTTTTCCCGCCCAGTGCCTCCTGCCCAGCCAGTGCGAGTTGCCTCAGGGCTTTTCCCGCCCAGCTCCTCCTGCTCAGCCAGTGCGAGTTGCCGCAAGGCTTTTCCCAGCCAGCACCTCCTGCTCAGTCAGCGCGAGCCGCCTCAGGGCTTTTTCCACCCAGTGCCTCCTGCCCAGTCAGCACGAGCTGCCTCAGAGCTTTTCCCACCCAGTGCCTCCTGCCCAGTCAGCACGAGCTGCCTCAGAGCTTTTCCCACCCAGTGCCTCCTGCCCAGTCAGCACGAGCTGCCTCAGAGCTTTTCCCACCCAGTGCCTCCTGCCCAGTCAGCACGAGCTGCCTCAGAGCTTTTCCCACCCAGTCAGCGTGAGCCTCCTCAGGGCTTTTCCCACCCTGCACCTCCTGCCCAGTCAGCACAAGGTGCCTGAGGCTTCATCAACCCAGTGCCTCCTGCCCAGTCACCACTAGCTGCCTCAGGGCTTTTCCCGCCCAGGGCCTCCTCCCCAGGCAGCGCAACCCGCCTCAGGTCTTTTTCCGCACAGTGGCCCCTGCCCAGTCAACACGATCTCTTTGAGGCTTTTCCCACCCATCCCTTCCTGCCTAATCAGCACGAGGTGCCTCAGGGCTTTTCCCTCCCAGCCAGGGCGAGCCACCCGAGGACTTTTCCTGCCCAGGGCCTCCCGCCCAGGCAGTGCGAGTCGCCTCAGGGCTTTTCCCGCCCTGCACCTCCAGACCAGTCAGCACGAGGTGCCTTAGGCTTCTCCCACTCGGTGCCTCCTGCCGAGTCAGTGTGACCCACCTCAGGGCTTTTCCCTCCCACTGCCCCCTGCCCAGCCAACACGAGTTGCTTGAGGCTTTTCCCGCCTAGTCAGCATGAGCCACCTGAGGGCTTTCCCGCCCAGTGCCTCCTACCCAGCCAGTGCAAGCCGCCTCAGGGCTTTTCCCGCCCAGTGCCTCTTGCCCAGCCAGTGTGAGCCACCTGAGGGCTTTCCCCCTCAGTGACTCCTACCCAGCCAGCACAAGCCGCCTCAGGGCTTTTCCCGCCCAGCGCCTCTTGCCCAGCCAGTGTGAGCCACCTGAGGGCTTTCCCCCTCAGTGACTCCTACCCAGCCAGTGCAAGCCGCCTCAGGGCTTTTCCCGCCCAGTGCCTCTTGCCCAGCCAGTGTGAGCCACCTGAGGGCTTTCCCCCTCAGTGACTCCTACCCAGCCAGCACAAGCCGCCTCAGGGCTTTTCCCGCCCAGCGCCTCTTGCCCAGCCAGTGTGAGCCACCTGAGGGCTTTCCCCCTCAGTGACTCCTACCCAGCCAGCACAAGCCACCTCAGGGCTTTTCCCACCCAGCCAGTGTGAGCCACCTGAGGGCTCTCCCGCCCAGTGCCTCCTCCCCAGGCAGCGCAAGCTGCCTCAGGTTTTTTCCCCACACAGTGGTCCCTGCCCAGTCAACACGAGCTGTTCGAGACTTCTCCCACCCTGTGCCTCCTGCCCAGTCGGCACAAGCTGCCTCAGGGCTTTTCCCGCCCAGCCAGTGCGAGTCGCCTCAGGGTTTTTCCCGCCCAGTGCCTCCTGCCCAGCCAGTGCGAGTTGCCTCAGGGCTTTTCCCGCCCAGCTCCTCCTGCTCAGCCAGTGCGAGTTGCCGCAAGGCTTTTCCCAGCCAGCACCTCCTGCTCAGTCAGCGCGAGCCGCCTCAGGGCTTTTTCCACCCAGTGCCTCCTGCCCAGTCAGCACGAGCTGCCTCAGAGCTTTTCCCACCCAGTGCCTCCTGCCCAGTCAGCACGAGCTGCCTCAGAGCTTTTCCCACCCAGTCAGCGTGAGCCTCCTCAGGGCTTTTCCCACCCTGCACCTCCTGCCCAGTCAGCACAAGGTGCCTGAGGCTTCATCAACCCAGTGCCTCCTGCCCAGTCACCACTAGCTGCCTCAGGGCTTTTCCCGCCCAGGGCCTCCTCCCCAGGCAGCGCAACCCGCCTCAGGTCTTTTTCCGCACAGTGGCCCCTGCCCAGTCAACACGATCTCTTTGAGGCTTTTCCCACCCATCCCTTCCTGCCTAATCAGCACGAGGTGCCTCAGGGCTTTTCCCTCCCAGCCAGGGCGAGCCACCCGAGGACTTTTCCTGCCCAGGGCCTCCCGCCCAGGCAGTGCGAGTCGCCTCAGGGCTTTTCCCGCCCTGCACCTCCAGACCAGTCAGCACGAGGTGCCTTAGGCTTCTCCCACTCGGTGCCTCCTGCCGAGTCAGTGTGACCCACCTCAGGGCTTTTCCCTCCCACTGCCCCCTGCCCAGCCAACACGAGTTGCTTGAGGCTTTTCCCGCCTAGTCAGCATGAGCCACCTGAGGGCTTTCCCGCCCAGTGCCTCCTACCCAGCCAGTGCAAGCCGCCTCAGGGCTTTTCCCGCCCAGTGCCTCTTGCCCAGCCAGTGTGAGCCACCTGAGGGCTTTCCCCCTCAGTGACTCCTACCCAGCCAGCACAAGCCGCCTCAGGGCTTTTCCCGCCCAGCGCCTCTTGCCCAGCCAGTGTGAGCCACCTGAGGGCTTTCCCCCTCAGTGACTCCTACCCAGCCAGCACAAGCCACCTCAGGGCTTTTCCCACCCAGCCAGTGTGAGCCACCTGAGGGCTCTCCCGCCCAGTGCCTCCTCCCCAGGCAGCGCAAGCTGCCTCAGGTTTTTTCCCCACACAGTGGTCCCTGCCCAGTCAACACGAGCTGTTCGAGACTTCTCCCACCCTGTGCCTCCTGCCCAGTCGGCACAAGCTGCCTCAGGGCTTTTCCCGCCCAGCCAGTGCGAGTCGCCTCAGGGTTTTTCCCGCCCAGTGCCTCCTGCCCAGCCAGTGCGAGTTGCCTCAGGGCTTTTCCCGCCCAGCTCCTCCTGCTCAGCCAGTGCGAGTTGCCTCAGGGCTTTTCCCAGCCAGCACCTCCTGCTCAGTCAGCGCGAGCCGCCTCAGGGCTTTTTCCACCCAGTGCCTCCTGCCCAGTCAGCACGAGCTGCCTCAGAGCTTTTCCCACCCAGTGCCTCCTGCCCAGTCAGCACGAGCTGCCTCAGAGCTTTTCCCACCCAGTCAGCGTGAGCCTCCTCAGGGCTTTTCCCACCCTGCACCTCCTGCCCAGTCAGCACAAGGTGCCTGAGGCTTCATCAACCCAGTGCCTCCTGCCCAGTCACCACTAGCTGCCTCAGGGCTTTTCCCGCCCAGGGCCTCCTCCCCAGGCAGCGCAACCCGCCTCAGGTCTTTTTCCGCACAGTGGCCCCTGCCCAGTCAACACGATCTCTTTGAGGCTTTTCCCACCCATCCCTTCCTGCCTAATCAGCACGAGGTGCCTCAGGGCTTTTCCCTCCCAGCCAGGGCGAGCCACCCGAGGACTTTTCCTGCCCAGGGCCTCCCGCCCAGGCAGTGCGAGTCGCCTCAGGGCTTTTCCCGCCCTGCACCTCCAGACCAGTCAGCACGAGGTGCCTTAGGCTTCTCCCACTCGGTGCCTCCTGCCGAGTCAGTGTGACCCACCTCAGGGCTTTTCCCTCCCACTGCCCCCTGCCCAGCCAACACGAGTTGCTTGAGGCTTTTCCCGCCTAGTCAGCATGAGCCACCTGAGGGCTTTCCCGCCCAGTGCCTCCTACCCAGCCAGTGCAAGCCGCCTCAGGGCTTTTCCCGCCCAGTGCCTCTTGCCCAGCCAGTGTGAGCCACCTGAGGGCTTTCCCCCTCAGTGACTCCTACCCAGCCAGCACAAGCCGCCTCAGGGCTTTTCCCGCCCAGCGCCTCTTGCCCAGCCAGTGTGAGCCACCTGAGGGCTCTCCCGCCCAGTGCCTCCTATGCAGCCAGCGCAAGCCGCCTCAGGGCTTTTGCCACCCAGCCAGTGTGAGCCACCTGAGGGCTCTCCCGCCCAGTGCCTCCTACGCAGCCAGCGCAAGCCGCCTCAGGGCTTTTCCCACCCAGCCAGTGTGAGCCACCTGAGGGCTCTCCCGCCCAGTGCCTCCTACGCAGCCAGCGCAAGCCGCCTCAGGGCTTTTCCCGCCCAGTGCCTCCTGCCCAGTCAGCACAAGCCACCTCAGGGCTTTTTTCACCCACGGCCCCCTGCCCAGTCAGCATGAGCTGCTTGAGGCTTCTCCCACCTGGTGCCTCCTGCCCAGTCAGCACAAGCTGCCTCAGGGCTTTTCCCGCCCAGCCAGCGTGAGCCACCTGAGGGCTTTCCCGCCCAGTGCCTCCTACCCAGCCAGCGCAAGCCGCCTCAGGGCTTTTCCCACACAGTGGCCCCTGCCCAGTCAACACGAGCTGTTTGAGGCTTTTCCCACCCAGCGCTTCCTGCCTAATCAGCACGAGGTGCCTCAAGGCTTTTCCTGCCCAGCCAGGGTGAGCCACCTGAGGGCTTTTCCCGCCCAGGGCCTCCTGCCCAGCCAGTGCAATTCGCATCAGGGCTTTGCCTGTCCAGCGCCCCCTGCCCAGCCAGTGTGAGTTGCCTCAGGGCTTTTCCCGCCCTGCACCTCCTGCCCAGTCAGCACGAGGTGGCTTAGGCTTCTCCCTCTCGGTGCCTCCTGCCCAGTCACTGTGACCCACCTCAGGGCTTTTCCCTCCTACTGCCCCCTGCCCAGCCATGTGAGCCACCTCAGGGCTTTTCCTACCCAGTGTCTCCCCCGCAGTCAGCACAAGCTGCCTCAGGGCTTTTCCCGCCCAGCCAGGGCAAGCCACCCGAGGGCTTTTCCCGCCCAGCACCTCTTGCCCAGCCAGTGCGATTCGCCTCAGGGCTTTTCCCAGCCAGCACCTCCTGCCCAGTCAGCACGAGCTACCTCAGGGCTTTTTTCACCCACGGCCCCCTGCCCAGTCAACACAAGCTGCTTGAAGCTTCTCCCATCTGGTGCCTCCTGCCCAGTCAGCACAAGCTGCCTCAGGACTTTTCCCGCCCAGCCAGCGTGAGCCATCTGAGGCTTTTCCCACCTAGCGCCTCGTGGACAGCCAGGGTGAGCCTCCTAAGGGCTTTTCCCGCCCAGGGTTTCCTGCCCAGTCAGCATGAGCCACCTCAGGGCTTTTGCCGCCCAGACAGTGAGAGCCACCTCAGGGCTTTTCTGCCCAGCACCTTCTCCCCACTCAGTGCGAGTCGCCTCAGGGCTTTTCCCGCCCTGCACTCCTGCCTAGTCAGCACGGGGTGCCTGAGGCTTCTCCCACCTGGTGCCTCCTGCCCAGTCAGTGTGAGCCACCTCAGGGCTTTTCCCACCCTTTGCCTCCTGCCCAGTCAGTGTGAGCCACCTCAGGGCTTTTCCCACCCTCTGCCTCCTGCCCAGTCAGTGTGAGCCACCTCAGGGCTTTTCCCACCCTCTGCCTCCTGCCCAGTCAGTGTGAGCCACCTCAGGGCTTTTCCCTCCCACTGCCCCCTGCCCAGTCAACGCGAGGTGCCTGAGGCTTTTCCCACCCAGCACCTCCTGCCCAGTCAGCGTGAGCCGCCTCAGGACTTTTTCCAGTCAGCACAAGCTGCTTGAGGTTTTCCCCACCCAGCGCTTCCTGCCTAATAAGGGCGAGCCGCCTCAGGGCTTTTCCCGCCCAGCACCTCCTGGCCAGTCAACACGTGTGTACTGGGGGCTTTCCCACCCAGCTCAGGAATGCCTCCACACCCCTTCCATCTTTATCCAGAACTCATCATAGACCCCGTCCCCAAATCTGAGAGAGCCTCTCACTGCACACTGTTCTTAGCATCAGAACCCCACTCCCCAGCTCCTCCCAACACCCCATCTTAGTCCCAGGACCCCACCACAACAGCAGTCCCCTCAGTCTCACAACCCTCTTCATCATACTCCACCACTCACGTCACTAACAGAGACCCTAAACAACCATGACCCGAGCCACCAGCATCTATTTAAGGAAAGTAGAAAAACTACTGGTTCGAGTACAGCCACTCTCATCTGAACCCACACCTCCCCTCACTGCGCACTCACTCCCAGCCAAAGAGCCCGCTGTCTCTCCTCCACTGCCTAAGAGTTGCCCCAAACTGCATTCCCCACTCAGTCACAACCCACCCCCACCACCTCAGCTTAGTCTCTAACACCAAGAACCTCACAGATGTACCATTTAGCAGAAGCTGTTAAACACGTAAGACATACAGAGAGCAGAATCTTTACTTTGTGACCTGTCCCGAACAGGAGCCTCTCCAGGAGTCTCCTCCCAGGCAGGCAGTGTGACCCGCCTCCTGCCCTGCCCTGCCCTGCCAGCACGAGCCGCCTCCTGCCCTGCCCAGTCAGCACGAGCCGCCTCCTGTCCTGCCCACCCGGCGCCTCCTGCTCAGTCAGCATGAGCCGCCTCCTGCCCTTCCCGCTCAGCACCTCCTGCCCAATCAGCACAGGCCGCCTCCTGCCCTGCCCACCCGATGCCTCCTGCCCAATCAGCACAGGCCGCCTCCTGCCCTGCCCACCCGATGCCTCCTGCCCAATCAGCAGAGGCCGCTTCCTGCCCTGCCCACCCGATGCCTCCTGCCCAATCAGCACAGGCCGCTTCCTGCCCTGCCCACCCGATGCCTCCTGCCCAATCAGCACAGGCCGCCTCCTGCCCTGCCCACCCGATGCCTCCTGCCCAATCAGCACAGGCCGCCTCCTGCCCTGCCCACCCGATGCCTCCTGCCCAATCAGCACAGGCCGCCTCCTGCCCTGCCCACCCGATGCCTCCTGCCCAATCAGCACAGGCCGCCTCCTGCCCTGCCCACCCGATGCCTCCTGCCCAATCAGCACAGGCCGCCTCCTGCCCTGCCCACCTGATGCCTCCTGCCCAATCAGCAGAGGCCACTTCCTGCCCTGCCCACCCGATGCCTCCTGCCCAATCAGCACAGGCCACCTCCTGCCCTGCCCACCTGAGGCCTCCTGCCCAATCAGCACATGCCGCCTCTTGCCCTTCCCGCTCAGCACCTCCTGCCCTGCCCACCCGACGCCTCCTGCCCAATCAGCACAGGCCGCCTCCTGCCCTTCCCGTTCAGCACCTCCTGCCCAATCAGCATGATCCGCCTCTTGCCCAGCCAAGGCAAGCTGCCTCCTGCCCTTCCCGCCCGGCACCACCTCCCCAATCAGTGCAAGTCACCTCAGTGGTTTTTCTACCTGGCATCTCCTGCCCAATCAGCACAAGGTGCCTCAGGGCTGCCTGCACAACCCCTGCTCCTCAGCCAGAGATTCAGCACGGACTGCCCCTTCAATCTGAGTCAGCCCCTCATAGCACCTTGTCTCTGCCCTAGGATGTCCCCATGCTAGAACACCCCTGGCTCAACCCCTCCCCACCATTATACTCATCTCCCACTCACTGCACCCCCTCAGCCATAGAGATCCTGATCGCCATGAGAAGGAACCACCACCAACCTCAGAACCTCCCAGGACCAGCTAGTTTTGGCACAACCAATGGCCCAAGCCACTCAAGAGCATCCTGCTCAGCCCCATGTCCTCTAATTTGGAGTGGGATAAAGGTGCTTCACAAATGGCTTAGTCAGCTCCCCCTTCTGTCTTGGAGACTGCATGGACCCCACCCTGGAGGAAGGGCACACCCCTAGTTCTGCCACTTCCCCATTCAGGTCAGAGGTCTTGGGGACTTTGCATGTGCTGCAGAGTAATTGCCCCGGGAGTTGTGGAGGGACCACACTTCCTGCTCCCTCTTCATGCAAGCTTTGGCTTTCTTTTGACATGTTCTGCAGGGGAACAGAAACACAGGAGCCCAGGATACGGCGGTCACAGGCTACCGCCAGAGAAGTTTTGCTCCCTTATTTCTTTGCATAGTTCACATTATTAAGAAAATGTTTCTGTTGAAACCAGTCTGTTCCTTTCTGCTGGTTAGCTTTCTACTGCTAAAGACCACTCTGGTACTGGGGTTCTTATTTATTTTTTATTTATTTATTTCATAGAATCATAGAATATCAGGGTTGGAAGGGACCCCAGAAGGTCATCTAGTCCAACCCCCTGCTCAAAGCAGGACCAATTCCCAGTTAAATCATCATTTGTTTTGCGGAAGCGCCTAAGAGCAGGCCCTTCACACATATATACAGTCACACCAAAAAGACAGCCCCTGCCCCAAAGCTTTTATCATCTAAATTAATCTGTCCTCCCTTAAACATTTCCCCCTCTATTTTAAATAATTATCTCCTTGAGGCAGACATCCAGGTCTTCCTATATGTTTACAAGATACTGTGCACAGAAGGAAAGGCTGTTGACCATACTGCCTCTCTACCAGCTACAAAGCACTAGAAGGAGCCAAAAAATAGCACCTGCACTGATTTTAATTATTTTAACCTGCAATTGAGCAAGAATTTTTTTTCCTTTCCAATTTAAGCATAAATCAAATATTAGATGGGAAATAAAAGATTTCTGTTCACTCCCCTATTCCCATATGGTTAAAAGTTAGAGGATTTTGTTAAGAGGGTGTGAAATATAGCTCCTAAATTGCATAATAGAATAAAAAGATCCATATGTCACGTAGACATGAATTTGACTTACTACTACTTCTTGTTATTGTGTAATAGCATCACTTTATTGGATTACAGTACAAATGTCTCTCCAGGACTCTGTATCAAGTGACTGGCTTTGCATTTGCAGTGACTCTTGGCTTAGGTTTCAATTTCAAGTTTTAAGTATATTTGCTTTTCTTTCAAGGCTGTTAGGATCACTCTCATGACAGGTTCATAGCAGCTACTTTTCTCTTTTCTTAAAATGCCCCAGTATGGCAGTGTGTGTCGGAGGGGTCACCTTTTGGATGAGACAAGAGGAAGGCCCAGAACGTTATATAGCTGTTCACCATTTACCCTATCCTAATCCTGTGCAAAGGAAACCTTGGTCATCAGCAGATTGCTTTCAGCTAGCTAAGGAACATCAGCACAGCACTGAAAAGAAAGTGCCAATTGTCAAGGAATGTAACAGAAATAACTGTATGTTAGAGCAGAAACAACTGGCTGAGCATTATCCACATAACCTCCTTGTGGCTTCTTAAAAGGGATGGGAAGGCTTTTGAGATACCCAGTAGCATTGTATGAAGAGCTGTGGATTACAAAGCAGAGCTGTCGTGTTGTAAGGCATTTAAAGGCCCATTCAATGAGCAGGCTGTCAGTTCCTGCCTGAAGCATTCAGAATGATTCCATTATCCCATACTCTGAGATCCTGCCTTTACTAATCATGCTGTCCTTTCCTGGCTGCCTTGATTGGTCACTGGGGCTTTCTCTGTCTGTGCTGCTCCATTTCCTGGTATTCTTTCCTTTCACGTAGGAGCTTGAATGAAAAAACAGCACAGCCATCCAGATTTTAGTTCCTGATCTTAACTTAGCCTTTGAAAAACAGGCTAAAAATAGAACAGTTGGCTAAAAATAGGACAAAAACCAATCTGCCACCCATTGGGGTATGGGAACCTGAAAAGTTTTTCATTGGTCATGGGAGTCAGGACCAAATTAGATGTAGACTATGTGTTTTCACGACACATTTATTTTAAAACTCCTTATTTATTCATAAGCATTTCTATGACATTCATCACCTTGGTATCTCTGCTGACAGTTTCTTTCCTGTTTTAAAATCCAGATTTGGGAATGTATGTTTTATGTGGGCCCCGTGCAAACAGTAAATTCAGCAACCACCCCAGGGGAGGAACAAAGGGAAAAAAATAATTGCTTAATAAGGAGGGATCTTTACTTTCAAACAAAAGTACAGCCTTAGATTTTAGAAAAAAAGGTTCTCATCAGCGCTACCAACAGTTCATCTGAACTGCTCTTAAGAAGCATCGGGCCCTAGTGTAGACAAAGGCTCGGTCAGCATCTGACATATTTACCACTATTGTCAATTCAACCTGCACTTTTAAACTGGCATGATAGCAAAACATGGTCAAAGCTGGTGGAGTCTCATCCTACTAAAGCTCTCACTGCCCAGCAATAAAGACGAGAATTTTGTTCTAAAATTCCTTTGTGCAGACACTGCCTAATGATCAAACATAATCATGTTAAGAACTGTAGCAGGAGATTTTTAAGTCATTGTTTTAGGGTTGCTGCTCAGTGGAGGGGAGTGTTTGGTGCAAATCACATTGCTTAAAGAGGAAATTAGATTCCCCATACTTTCATCTCTGGGTTTGTCTATATACTAAGTTTTATTGTGTTCAAACAGTTGTGTTTATTGTGTTAGCTTACAAACAATGAACACAATTTGCCACTGTTTACAGCAAATGGCCAGTAATATTTGGCATCTTGGCAGCTAATTTGACTCTTCACAGTCATATTTGAATACAATAAGATTTTGTAATGTAGACAAGTTGTTTTCTGGGGGGGGGGGAGTGTATGAGAAAGAGCACGTAAGTGTGATTGTTTCTTTCCCTTTTTTCCTTTCCCATGTTTATTAAATTAATTCAAGGGGTAAGCTGTCCACCTTCATGACAGCTTCCATGTAAAATGACTTTATTACCGTTTTATAGGCTTATAGATTAACATTATTTTCTCCCTTCTCAATCTGGACTGATTTTGTCCAAATATTTAAGGGTAATTTGATTTAATTGTGAATGATGCAATAGACATATGGTAAGGAAGTCATCTGCCAGGAAACATGTTTTCTGTAAGTATTTTAGCAGCACCATCAATACATTCAGCAGCCAGCTGGTGTACAATGATTTTGCACCTGTCATTTCCCCACCTTAAAAAAAAGGCAGTGTTTTGGACAGACTAGATTCCTGAATTCCTACCATAATTCCAAGACACAAGAGCTACTGACCCAAGAAAACTGAACAACCTTGTTTAAGAAATCTTGGCTAAATCATCACACTGTACATTCAACTAGTCACTTTCATCCAGTAATTTCAAAGCACTTTAAAAATGTAATCCAGTATTTCTCAACTCCCATGTGAAGCTGGTATGCATACCCCCATTTTATAGACAAAGAAACAGACTCACAGAGAGATGAAGTGACTTTCTCTGTGCCACACAGCATGTCAGGGATCAGGCTGGAAATAGACTTCAGGAGTCACAGCCCCCACTATTACTGCCAAACCCACTGCCTCTTAAACAAACAAATACAACATATGATTCGTGGTTCTACAGATTACACCCAAAAAATCCTGTATGTCCATAGCATTCGGACCTGATCTTTAAAAGTGTTACAGATATGCCAACCTCTATCCTAAATAGAAGACACAAGAAACAGCAAAGGAAGAAGCTGGGAGTTTGATGGACTTTCTTTTGTTAACATGTTACTAGGAATTGCGGGTGCTTAGCCCCTGTCAATATCAGACCCATATATTCCCCTTAGTAAAGCTTTAGAGATGCACTCATGACAATATGGCATTTTTCAGGGTACCAACTCACTGGTGCAAAAGGACACATGGGACCAAGTCCTGAGAGGTGCCGTACAACTGGTACTCCGACTGACACTAATGGGAGTTGGAAGTGTTCAACAGCTCTCAACTTTTGGCCCATAAGGAGCAATATAATTGCTATTCATCTTAAGAAGGGGCTAGTTGGCCACCTCTAACTACTGCTGATGTTAACTAGTATTACCTCATTGTTTCCTTGTGCTCCCTCCTCTCCTTGCATCAAGCTGTTACCAAGAGCCTTATACTTCAATTGCAAGCTCTTTGAGCAGGAATCACCTCCTTACACAGTGCCTAGCACAATGAGTCCTGGCCTCTAGGCATTGCCACAATAAGAAATGATAAATATAAATAATGATGTAGTCTTTTACCAAGGCCTGCTCTGTGCAGAGTCTGTTTTTGAGAGATTGCCTGTCTGATTTCTAGAGCAGAGGTTCTGCCTAACCTCCAAAGAGTGGATATTTCTCCAAACTTTGTGATGTTTACCCACCACTTACTTTCAAAGGAACATCCTCCAGGGAACGTCTACCTAAACTGCAGCTAAGAGTGTGCCTCTCAGCTCAGGTAGACAGATACCATGCGCTAGCTCTGTCTGACCCAGTGCGCTAAAAACAACAATATTGACATTGCGACGCAGGTGGTGACATGGACTAGCCACCCAATTATGGGCCTAGCGGGTCAGGTGGGTTTGTACCCAATGTTCCTAACTGCAGTGTAGACGTACTGTAAGTATGAGGTTGGCACACTAACATTCATCATGTACCTTGGACCACATCTTTACTGCCTCTTCACCTTCCCTGGTGATCAAGGGACAATCTGCCTTCCTACCTCTATATTTTTAAGGCACTGTTTCTGAGTCATAAATTGCATTGTACTGATAAAATGGATACAAGAAGCCTTAACATATACATTATGGCCCCAAGCAATATTAGGGGTTACTGCTTAAGGATAAAACGTCCTTTGAACTAGAAAGCTCTCAGATTGATCAGGCCTTCATAGAAGCTTTTCTCGTCTTTAACGTCTAGAGGGAACAGCTTTAAAAATAGCCACAAATGGGACACCCGTCATTCTGGCAAACAAGTTTGAAAGAGACAAATCTGTCTGAAAGCTTTACTATCTCCGGAAGCCTAAGTTCCACTCAGGCAGCCTGGAAGAAGGAGATAAGCATCTGTTTCATAGCCTTGGAATTTCTGGAGTTAGCTATTGTTTGGCTGTTCACTTCCTCCTTGACGGAAAAGGTACAATCCAGTTTCTTATAGTTGTTTTTGCCTGCATTTGTACATAACAAAAACTGCCTTTGTGTTTAAATACAAATCAAAGGGATACAGTGTATTATTTATTGTTTAAAAACATTTTCTGTGCTCAATTTTAAAACGTTATTGGGAAAAAAAGAGAAATACTGCATTGAGGCTGATTTAATGAATGTTAGAACAAAACAGACTAATATGAATGTCAGGTTTCAGAGTAACAGCCGTGTTAGTCTGTATTCGCAAAAAGAAAAGGAGGACTTGTGGCACCTTAGAGACTAACCAATTTATTTGAGCATAAGCTTTCGTGAGCTACAGCTCACTTCATCGGATGCATAATAGCTCACGAAAGCTTATGCTCAAATAAATTGGTTAGTCTCTAAGGTGCCACAAGTACTCCTTTTCTTTTTTTGTTAATATGAATGTGTTATCGCTGCCCTCTTGTGGAATAAATCAGAACTGCTCAGCAAACCACAATAGCTACTCTCCTTTTGCTCAAGTGTTAGGGGCCTATACTTTTGGAGCAAGCGGATCAGAATTTATTGTTGCTGTCCTCATCAATTCTAAGTGACCACACTGAGTACAGCATAATGACAACATTCAAGAGCTCAGATATCCAGCAAAGGCACTCAGTAGGAGCCATTTACATACCTAGATTACCTAGATTATTAGCTAGAACCTTGAAGTCTTAAGTGATCAGCATTTTATAACAACAGATTAAAAACTCCAATGCAATTTTTGAAAGTTATGGTCAGGGGGAGAAAGATATTTCTTTTTAGCTTTAACAGGGAGAGATTTGAGACTCATGTGAGGAGTAGGATGGGAATAAGCTACGTCTGTGTTAACGTGGTATTTAAAGATCTGAGCTAGAAAACAAAATGTTGAGTGGAGTAGATAGACAAGGGTCCACCTTCCCTTCTAGTTCATGCATGTCCTAGCATGGTTTTGAATTAAATCTTATCATTCATAAAAGCTTTGAAACCTTTATTGCAGATTATTAGAGAATCTCTTCTTGAATGGTTTGTTCTGGTAAACGTGCTCTGTGATATAGTTTCACTCCACATGATCTAGA
This sequence comes from Lepidochelys olivacea, assembly GCF_965140295.1. Classification (NCBI taxonomy): domain Eukaryota; kingdom Metazoa; phylum Chordata; order Testudines; family Cheloniidae; genus Lepidochelys; species Lepidochelys olivacea. The sequence goes on along the minus strand of NC_140431.1, from coordinate 4,643,574 downwards.
TACACTCATTATGGCAAAATAGTCCAGAGGCAATCCAGGGATCTACAAAAGCTTGCATTTGTGACTCAGAAAGGCACGCTCATCCTTTTGGGTGTTTCTACACTATGAAAATTAGTACCTGTATTACAGCAACAGCCAGCAATGGTACAACTTCAACAGTACTAAGGCACTAAAGGAGTGATGCCACCATGTCACAGAAAACCTCTCAGAGAAGGTTTTCTGGACACAGTTGTTAAAACAGCAGCCTGTCAATTCTAGTGCTCATGTTGTTGCGACTGCCAGTGCAGCTGAACTATTGATAACAATTGCCTTAATACTAGTCATTAATTTTTCTAAGGTTGACAGAGCTTCTAAGTAGAGTTTGTGGGAAACTTAGTTAAGTCAGAAAATGCCAATTAGCTGGAGCAAAATGTTTTGTGAAAACTACTGTAGATTCAGCAAAACTTTTGCTGAATCACAGGTAGGTTTCCATGGAAAACTGCAGGTGTTCCAGGGTGGAACCCCCAGAGCAAAAAGCCTGGTTGAAGGCAGGGTTCTTGCCTCTGTTACACTCCGTGATGTGCAGCAAGGAGCCTGCCAGTCCCCAGAACCTGGGCTGGGGCTCTCAAAGCTGGCTAGGCTCCTAGCTCTGACAAGCTCCTTGCTGTGGAGTGGGAAGCCTAGAAGCCCTGAGGAGCCCTGCCAAGGCTTCAAGGCTCCCTGTTTAGAGCTGAGAGCCTCAAAGCTCTGGGAGTCCCTGCTCTAACCAGGGCTTGGCTCCCAGCTCAGCAACAGGGAGTCTAGAAACCAGAGAGCCCTGGCAGAGCTTCTCAGGGTTTCCAGATTCCTTTCCATGGAGCTGGAAGCCGAGAAGTCTTGGGGCTGGCTCCCCAGGGTTTGTAGCTCCGCTCGGGACAGCCCTGCCACACTGACTGCCTTGGGGCTCCCACATTCTCAGGTCAGCTGGCTGCCAGCTCAGGAGTCAGGCAGCCTAGGGTGCCAACTAGGCTGGGAGCCTGGAAGCTCTGGGGTCCCAGGAACAGTCTGTATTGCAGGGCTGCCCAGAAGCTATAGACCCTGGGAGCCCAGGCCGCAGCTCAGTGAAACTGACATTCTTCTCAGTTTCATTGCTGCAATTTATTAAATGCTGTTCTGTAATCAACCAAAATGTCAGTTTCGTATTTCATTTTGGAAATTCCCTGTTTCAGTATTTCTGAAATGAAATTTATTATTTTGCTAAAAAAAAATTGGCAAATTTGGTTTCACTCTGATGCAGAATGAACCCAAATTCCAAAAAAGCTGAAATTTCTCCCAAACCAAAGATCACGAGTTTTGGCCAGCTCTACTTTGGGTCAGCAGTGAACCGATGCCCTACTATTGTTTTAGGAATACTCTGTTACTAGTGATGCCACATTTTAGATGAGGTTTTGAGCCTGATCCTGTATTCATTTCAAGATTTCATGCATTTAGGGCCCAATCCTGCTCTCGCTGAAGCCTATGGGACTTTTACCATTGTCTTCACTAGGAGCTGGATCAGACCCTCCAAGTGATAGATAATCAGAGGAGAGAGCTATTTCCCTTTACAGTGTCATAGAAATTTTAAATAAATCATTGTAGCTAAGAATAAAAAATACCAGGAATATTTAGGATATACTGTAGAGGTGAAATAGAAGCATTAATTAATGTTGTAACACAGGGCCTACGGGCCAAAGGGCATGCAAGATATTTAGCTTAGCCAAACCAGGCCTCAAGCTGAGGAATAGATTGACATGATTAGCTGGACCAATAAATAACCTTGTGTAGGGCATTTGTGTTGCTACAGTAAATAGATGTGTTAAGTGCTGCTGTGTATGAAAAATGTATTGCAATGCATCAGTTAAAACCACAAGATGTCATTTAAAGGTGATGGTAAGAGTTTGCCAGGTTTCAGAGTAACAGCCGTGTTAGTCTGTATTCGCAAAAAGAAAAGGAGTACTTGTGGCACCTTAGAGACTAACCAATTTATTTGAGCATAAGCTTTCGTGAGCTACAGCTCAGAGTTTGGAGATTTTTGCAGACAGAGCATCAGGCAATGGGCCAACCACAAGTTTTTATGGTGATTTGAGTGATGCAAGTGTTAATGAGTATTAGGGGAACTAATAAGTTAGCTTATGAAAATGGGGTACCCCAAATTTAGTGGGGTGTGGAAGTATAGATAAAGAAAAGGATGAAACCTTTATAAATACGTATAAGCCTAGTGAGTATCAGCATAACAGATTATAAAAGTTGTATCCTAGCCTGTGTGCTTGGGGAGATGCCAGTATGACAGCCACTGGTGATGACAATTATGAAGATGATAAAATAATAGTAGTGACCGACAACCACCTAATGATCATCACACCCACTTCGGGGTTCCCCACAGAAAGATGTAAGTAAATTCAAATTATCGAGCATCCTTTCTCTTTTCTGTTATGTTTCAGTGCTTGTGACATTGTTTATCTGCTCAGTAAAGTCATTAATAAATGGCCATGTGAGTCATTATAACCATTTCTTATGTGGTCATAGGGTCTCTCACTACAATGATATTCTTTATAGCAATACTCACCCTAATGCCCCTGAAACTGTAGCCGATCAAGAGATCCAACCCTTAACAACCTTGCAGTCTAAAATATTATTTGGCACATAAGCAATATCTAATAACAGGCTACATCATTAATAAAGATCCTATGACATGTTTTTGCCAGAGTATGGATGTTAACCTTGGCTTCCTTGCAAATTCTACAATGGGTAATTACTTCTGCTTCTCCAAATCTCTCCTACACTTGCAAATGAAAAGGTTATTCTTTACTTCTTGTCCTAATTTGTTTGTGTAGCGTTATTGTACAGCTGCTATGTTACCTCCCATAAATGACTGCAGTTCAGTGGTACTTTATGTACCATAATTTTGTAAAACACAAGATCCTTTGGGAAGGAAGATGCTGTAATTTTTTTTTTTGCATATATCTATATAAAAGTACCTGTACCTAATCTGTATCTAATCAAATGTTTAGTTGTTTTCACCAGTGGTCTAGAGTGCAGAGCCATATGGAAAGCATTCACAGAGCCAGCACAATCCCTTTTTGTCCATATGCTGATTAAATTTGACAAGCCAAGTTGACACAAAGAAGTTTGATCTCCACCCTGTGTTCATGCACATCCATCGCGGAGCCCTTAAGAAACAACTACTGCATTCCTTTCTGCACTGGTTTTCTAAATACATTATTCAGTCAGAGAAGTGCAGTTTTTTGGCACCACTTCTTGGCTTGAAACATTCTGCTTTTTTTATTTTTGTTTGTTTCCTTTCCTCTGCCAGACACTTTGGATTTAAAATGTGTGTATGGTAGGCATGGGGACAACACACAGAAATTAGCTCACCCAATAAAGATCTCTTCAGCAGCCAGGTCCTTCATTCTCATCCTGAAGGGAGAGGTCCAGAACTGTGCTTTTTTTTTTTGTGGAGATCTGATTTAGGGTTAACTTAAAAAAATATTAAAAAGCTAGTTTTAAGAGTCCTAGATGTTTAAAAGAAGCCATCCAGAAGCTTCCAAAAGTTTATCACTTGACCAGGCTCTTGAATTCAGTCCTGTCAACAGCACTTGGAGTGCGGCTTTTATAGTGCAAAATATGAGGTGGCTGTACATTTTCTGCATAGTTGGTCTACACAAATTTGCAAATGTTTCAGGCTTCAAGTTTAAAGAGTATTTCCAAGACATACTTATGGACTTTTTAAAAAGTTTATTTTGAATAAAGGTCTGGCCTCTTCATACTACTTGCATACTACATTAAACACGTGTTTGTGATTTATTATCTGCCATTAGACTTACCTCTCCTGTGGCTAGAGGATTTCAGTCTCCAGAATTGTGAACATGGCATTTTACTGGGGACTAAACACATTTGTATGCACAAAAAATATGCCACTGAAAACAGTTATTCTGATAGTAATAAAGGCAAATCTTTTAGAGCTGCAATATTGTTGTTTCTGTGAGGAAGATGTACAAGTGCGGGCCCTTAGAAAACAAGGTTAAAATAGTGAGAGAAATAAATTACTAGGAGGCAGATATAGTAACAACCTTAATTTTTCTAGGTTCTAAGGGGAAGGACCTGTATTTCCAGAGGAAGGGAATTCTGTGACCCTCACAGAGAACAGGGGAAAAGCCACAATCTCCCCAGTTTTACCTGTTGCTCTGAACTGAAAGCAATATGTAACATACCAAACACTGCAGGAAGAATAAGCCTCTGACAGGGTCAATGGTTAGTCAAGAGAGAAAAGTGCTGAATGAAAACCTCTATTGTATTTTTAGACAACTCCTATCACTCGTCTGAAATAAGGAAAACTAGACCGAAAGAGGTTACATCTCACAACAGGTGAGAGTGGAAGCAAGAGCTTAAAGAGCACTCCAGCACCATTACAGAATACATCACATTAATCGAGAAGCAGCCAGCTAGTTATCAACTGTCTCATCTCAAGAAAAGGCTGCCAGCAACATTAATAAAAGCTGTTTGGAAACCTCTTTCTGGTCCCCTTTAAGTTGTATGAGCAGAGAGGAATAGCTCTAACTGAAGGTATGGAAGGGTCTCAAAAGGGTCAGACTGTTTATATATTTGTATATGAACAGAGAGACCACCTCACTTCCATCCTGGGTAGTGCAACTCTAGCTTTCCGATGGAGGGTTTTTCAAAGGGATATCCTTCGGCTGGTTTTTCTTCTTCTGGGGTAGTCCATATATTTAGATAAATATACATTGCATGGCAAGTTTGCAAAACAGATTCCCAAAGAGAAGCAGTAAAGGAAAGAAGGACAGACAACTATAGATGAGATGAGAGAAATAAACTGGCCAGGTGTCCATTACTATTTATCACTACATTTGCAGTGTGTCAGAGTCTCATTAATCTGGTTGGTTTCATTGACTGCTCTTTACTGCTGAAGTGTCCGAAATACATAAGTAAAACAAACAGTAACATAACTAAATACCAATAAAAATCATTAAAGCATACGTCTCATAATTTAGGACACAGATTAGCCTCTCCATTCAGATCTGCAGATTGCTGACTGCAATTTATTTAACCTATTTATGGATATTGTGTGAAAGTGTGAGTTGAATTTATTACTTAGGTATTCCATTAATCACTGTTACAGCGCCAAGTCAGTCTCACTGGAGCACCAAGCAGATAATATCAGAGGTAGATGAGAGATGCTTAATTTAACCTTAATTTCTAATAAAAATATTATTTGCACCCCATATATTTTAAATGTTTTAAAATTGGTCATTTCCATAATTTTAAACTATCTAATTGGCAAATATATATCCTTGTATTGGGTTTCATCTAGTAACTGTCAATTTATAATGTGTTTTATATAATATTAGAAATGTGTATAATTTTATGCTAAAACAGTCTCTGTTCAGAAAAAATAGAATAGGACTAGAATAGCAAAGGGCATTCCAGGTCACGAATGAGGGGCATTCACAAAGCTGCATGGAGAAAGCCCCTGCTATTCTAGCCCAAGGTAACAAAAGCCAAACTGAGGAACATAGTCAGAGGTGTATAGGTTGGTGTCGGGGTGGGGGGGGGGCATGCGGGAAAGAGGCCAGGAAAGGAATGATGGGTGTGCCCAGATGTGAAGATGAAGGTATATCAGCAGAGATGTGTGTTTGGGGAGAAATTACATATGGCTCTGATCAAGGCTATTCTTAGTCCCCTAACTTTCATGAACAGGAATGTCTGGATCCTACAACTGGGACATCACATGGACCTGCCTGTGTGGATCCAATTACTGGCTCAGGGCCTAAATTAGCTCTTTTATTAAACTGAATAGTATGTGGAAAAGTGTGCTTGAGAATGATCTCTTTGGGTTTTGCCCACCATAAGCAATGCTGTTGGCATTGCTGTGCAGGAGGACCTGGCATCTGCCTGCTTGCGTATCTGGCATAGCTATTTGCATAGTAAGCTTTTCTTTGATTTGGGGCCAAATTCACTCCACTCAGTTGCAGAAAGGGGGACCCAGCCATATCGACTGACCCTGAACTCAGTGGGTTGCTCTCTCACATCCTGAAGGTCATTCTGTAGACTCAGGCAAAGTTTGGGTCAGAAAGTCAAAAGCTAGTCCACAGGTGAGGGCACTATGCTAGGACTTGGGAAACCAAGGTTCAATTCACTATTCCAACATCATCTTCCTCTGACACCTTGGGTAAGTTCTTAGCCTTGCCTTAGTTCTCGATCTGTACAACAGGGACAACAGCACTGCCCTGCCTCACAGGGGTATTGTGAGGACAACTACACTACAGATTCTGAAGCACTCAGATACTGTAGTGACGGGGGGCCATATAAGTAGAGCTGTGCGAGTAACTGATTTTTCTAATCACTGGCTGAACTGAAATATTGGCAAAAAACAAAAACCCTAAAAACTCATGTGTGGTGAAACAAGAATGTTTCATTTAATTTTTTTTTAACTTATAATAATAAAATGGAAGTAAAATTCAAAACAAAAAAAAAGTCATTTGAAATTGAAAAGTCAAAATGTTTCTTTTAGAAAAAATCAAAATGAAGCATTTACATTTTTTCAGAATATATTATTTGTTTGCTTTTTGACCCAAACACTTAAGCAAATTTGACATAAATTCATGAAAACTTTCTGGTTGACCCAAATGTGTGGTTTTCGGAGAAAAATGTTTAATTCAAAAAATTTCACCCAGCTCAACCTAGAGGTACCACAAATAAGACACTTGTATTGTTGCAGAGCTTCACGCTTCAGCTGCCAATATCCCTGTGATGGCAAAGGCTTGAATTTCCTTGCATAGCACCATCCCAAATCCACTGAGCGACAGTTCACCAGGCAGTTTGCATTTTCAGGCAAATAGTTTCTCTTTGCACTCAACCAGAACCACCAGGAGAAAAAAACCTAGCATGGAGGAGGATTCTATGGTGCAATGCTGCCCCTTAGTGGTTGTTTTTGTTTCTACAGCTTTTTAAAAATCCAAGTCCCTTATCTATTTAAATTTGTATGCAGTGTTGTAGACATGTTGGCCCAAGAATATTAGAGACACAAAGTGGGTGAGGTAATATCTTTTACAGGACCAACTTCTACTGGTGAGAGACAAGCTTTTGAGCTTACACTGAGCTCAAAAAGAGCTCTGTGTAAGTGCGAAAGCTTCCCTCTCTCACCAACAGAAATTGGTCCAGTGAAAGAAATTGCCTCACCATGCTGTCTATTTAAATTTAACATTTTTCCTCACTGAGACAACACCCATAAATGCACATCTTGCTGTAGGCATCCCAGAAGGAATCACAATCATGTAATCTCACACCAGCACAGAACAAAATTTAAATATCTAGATCAAGGGTTCTCAAACTTGGGTCGGGACCCCAAAGTGGGTCCCAACCCCATTTTAATGGGGTTGCCATGGCTGGTGTTTGCCCTGGGCCCCAGCAAGTCTGAAGCCCAAGCCCCACCACCCAGGACTAAGGTTACATGCCCCAAGCCCAGGGCAGAAGCCCTTGGGCTTCAGCTTTGGCCCCCGGGGCTTGGACGTGCTCAGTCTTCGGTTCCCCCTCCTAGAGTCATGTAGTAATTTTTGTCATCAGAAAGGGGTCATGCTGCAATGCAGTTTGAGAACCGCTGATCTAGATAGCTGAAATCCTTTGCAGTGGATTTCTCTATCGCCTTTCACTCAAGGATTTCAAAGCTCTATTCCAGCATTAATTAAGCCTCACAATGTCTCCCATTCTTATCTAATATAGGGAAACCAGGGCACAGAGAGGTGAAATGCCTTGCTCATCAGCACAGTGAGCCAGGAGCAAAGTGAAGGACTGAACTGAGAAATCCTTGTTCCCTGCTCAATAACTGTGCCTCCCTGGTAATGGGTGCCAGTCATTCTAAACACATGCAACAACATGGAACAGGCACAAATTTCAGATAATTTTACACGGCTACTAATAGGGTCCTAATATTTTTTAAAATCATAATGGGCCATGTACCTTATTCCAGTTCTTTGGGGCCACAACCCCAAAAACCTGCCTCTGTAGGGTCCCCCTCGCCCTACAACACAATGAAGTTCTTGTCCCTTTGAAATTAATGAACTGCTTTAATTGAAAGGTGGAGTCATTTTCATGGTAATAACTCATTTATCAAAGGGCTTTCTCATAGAATCATAGATTTTAAGGTCAAAAGGGACCATTAGGATCATCTGACCTCCTGCACAACGCAGTCCACAGAATCTCACCCACCAACTCCTGTAACAAACCCCTAACTTATGTCTGAGCTATTGAATTCCTCAACTCATGGTTTAAAGACTTCAAGGTGCAGAGAATCCTCCAGCAAGTGACCCATGCCTGACACTGCAGAGGAAGGCAAAAACCCCCCATGGCCTCTGCCAATTTGCCCTGGAGGAAAATTCCGTCCCGACCCCAAATCTGGCAATCAGCTAAACCCTGAGCACGTGGGCAAGACTCACCAGCCAGACACCCAGGAAAGAATTCTCTGTAGTAACTCAGATCCCAGCCCATCTAACATCCCATCACATTGGTCTTGGTAAAATTTCTCTCATTTACTCGCTCACAGCAACAGTGATATTTGAGTGTATATCACATCTTATGAGAGCTGGATCTGGGGTCCCCACACACTAAAGCTGACCCTATTGAGACAAGGCCCCTGAGCCAGATAAGAGATGGACTGGGACAAAATTATATCCAAGAATGTGATACATTTTTCAGCAGTTTGTATCACAGCTGCAGGTGCTCATCACTAAATTCATTGTAAAAGAACAAAAAACCCTTAACCATACAAAGGCCCAGTGGGAGAATTTACTTTAGCTTTTGACTTCTGGAGCCCTGGGAGCAAATCTTACCTTAGATCATATGGGAAAATGCATTTGGCAGGTTGCATCCTAGTCCCTTCTTGGGGACATTTAAAACATAAAAGTGTGGGAGGGTCCCTCACAGGCATTTGGCACCTCTGGCTCTAGTGCTAGGGAGCCACCACAGCTAAATCAGATTCAGCAGTTGTTAATGCACTTGCTTCAAAACTGAGGGGAAGAGCATCTAAGAACCCAACAAATTACAGAGAAAAGGGATCTGCTAGCACAGAAGTTTGAAAAAGTTTACAGAATGGCCTGGCATAAGCCTCCAGGGCCTCCCAGGTGTTTTTGTTGTGACCTGAAGTTTTAATCATCTATTGCAGCCCAAGAAACAAACAAAAGGATGGGACAGCCAAGTTCATTGCTTCTTGTGTATGTGTGCACCTGATTGTACCCCTTCAAGATGGAGCCTAGCTGCACAATTCAGATCCAGCTTTTGAATGCTCCATGTTTGAGGGAAGTTTTGGTTCAGGCTTATATAAAGTATCAGAGGTCACTGAATCATACATTAATTGGAACTCTGGTAATACTCAGGGATAGGTGACTTTCAAGGAGGTTTGTAAATGCACCCAAAAGTCCAGATGCTCAGCCCAATCTCATCCAAATAACTGGAGAAAACAGTCAGGCTGAAAAATCTCACCAAAACAGCCTCTGTCTCACACGATCACTGGTGGTTCTTGCTTCTGTTAGGGCTGCAAGTACCATTCTCTCTCAGAATTTCTCACCTCTAGTTCTGGTTGGAACCTGAAAGCATGGAGATCCAGGGCAGAAGGGAAAAGGAATTTTGAAGAGTTAAACGTTACTAAAATTTTAAAAATGGTTTATGTTTGAGCACTGGGCAAGAAGTTCAGACCACTGTGACAGTCAGTATCCCTATGTTCTCCCCTTTTACAAAACTATAATGGATTTTGTACGAAGTATGCCTTGTGAGGTATCATTTGAAAACTCCAGTGTGCTGATCATTGTTGTCCTGGTAAAATAGGTGTGGCAACATTGTATGTAAAGTTATAAGATCCTACTGTATATTAGATTTGTTTTACCTTTTATTTACTTGTAACCAATTATGACTTTTATGCCTCATTACTTGTAATCACTTTAAATCTTTCTGGAGTTAATAAACTTGGTTTTAGCTAAACCAGTGTGTGTTTTGATTGAAGGGTTTGGGAAACTTCACTTGAGATAAGATTTACGCATATCATTTTCTATTAATGAAATGAAGGACTTTATACAAGTTTGTGCTGTTCAGGAGAGGGCTGGCCAGTACAAGACGCACAGTTGTGGGGGAAGTCTGGGACTGGGAGTTTGCTGGTGTTGCACTGCAGTGCAATACATGGTGACTGGCTATAGCACTCATCGAGTTCAGCTGGGAGTGATTTAGCTGCTGGAGGCTGTGTGGGGGCAGACCAAGAGTGGTTGCTCTCACAGCGAAACAGTATAGAAGGCACCCCCGGTTGCAGAATGGTGGGACACAGCTTGTACCCTAGGTAACTTCAGAGCCACTTAATAATAAACTGTAGGATTTGTAGAGTACTTTTCATTCATATAGCTTCAAACACTTTAGAAAGGAGGGAAAGCAGAAGCACCTAGAGGGAAAGTGACTTGCCCTGGGTATCATAGCCATAAGTGACATAAGCCAGGTCTGAATTCCAAGCTCACACCTTATCCTGTTGGCTCCTCCCTAATTTGACTCCCTGAGTAAAAACCTTCCTCTTGCGTCCACACAAGTCCCATTGGAGCAAGCCAAATGTGGCTCTCTCGTGTCAGATGAGAAGCTGAAAAAGAGCATGTTCTGATTTTTGTCTGAAAATGCTCACAGTTTCCGGGAGGAGGAGTTTAATTTAACATTGCTTGTGCATTAAAAAAAGTGGCTGAAAAACTGAGCAATCAAGTGTGGTAGTAACTGATCCATTAGGCATAATTGGATAGTCTGACATTGTCAGAGAAGCAACGTTAACCAGGATTAGAAAAAAGCCTACATTGCCATCATTTGCAAGAAGAAAATCCCTTCTGGCTGTAATTTATGTAAAGTAAGCACAGTCTAAAGGCAATGACAGTATTTTTCCAAAGAGAAAGAAAGTGTATTTGTTCTAAAAAAAAAAGATTTACTCGTTGGAACAAATACATTATAAAATCACTAATGTCTGGGACACAGTAAACAAAGCCACACCACTATGGCCTGCAGTCTTTATGGATCCTGCAAACTAAACAGGGTAGTGCCTGTCAGTAGTTGGAGAGGAGACCTGAATGCAATGCTAAATACACCAGATGTATTCGTGACTCAGTGGGGGAGGTCTTCACTCCAAGTCAATACTATACCCATGACACAGCACTTCTGTAGTGCCAGAAGTGGTATCTTTTACACCAGATGTAAAACCAATGGCAGCTGCTAAAGATCCATTTGCACTTTTTTCAAGACAGTAGGAACACAAAGAAGCTCACATCTCACCCTGATGGTTTCTTATAATCAGCAATGCTGCATTTTTGACAGGAAACAGGGTCCTGAGGGTAGAGCCATTCCACATCTCAAAGGAGGATTTCTCTGACTGCGAGGACATGTCAACCTATCCATTGTTGTTGATTAAACACATGCCATGTGACACACCAGAGCACCTGGTACTGGAGGTTTGGAATCAGAGTCACCAGATGGTTTAGTTTCATGGACTTGTACCATTATTATGAACCCAAACACTTGCTCTCAAAAGATCAGCTGGACAGCACCACATTCAGAGAAACGACTGGTTTTTCCAGACTGATTTTTCAGCCTTCTCTGCTCACAGCTGGTTCTGAGGGAAGCCAGGAAGATGCCAGAGCATGCACGCACACCTTTTTAAGGCTTTGAGCCTAACTAGGGCCAAATGACGGTGCAGATAAGAAGCTGAGATGTGGCCCCTACATCTTTATACCATTGTCTAGCTGGGTAGGACCTTCCTTCCAGGATATCACTGGGTTGAAGCGCATCATGTCTGTGGAACCACCAAAGGATCATCCCTCAAATCAGTTCCATCAATGACAAAGGTTAAATCAGATCTTACATCTGGGAACCACAACAATGATGAGAATAACACAGGATGTTGCTTTTAAAAATTTTTTAAATTTAATTCTCTTTAAAAGCTTGCCCTATCCATTATAAGCACATTGCCAAATTCAGACACCATTTATGTATTGATGTGTGTTTGTACAATAGCAGTGGCTGGGAAGGCTGCAAATTCCCAGGTACCTTCTGATGGCACATAATAAGCACAGACAAGAGAGACCTATGGTGAATAATAGAACAAAAAGCTTCCAGAAGCACTGAAAATCAAACTGCATAGGCAATCAGACATCCAGGGAAACCTCATGAGAAAGAGTGGAATGGGCATTTTAGAAATATAGCACTCCCCAAGGAAGAATCGGGTGTGTGGCAGACGGTTACCAGACGGATATGTTAAAATCTAAACACTAAGGGAAAAAATTGTAAGTAAAATTTTATTTACTATGTAAATGATGCATGTTTACTGTGAAATTGTAAGTAAAATTTCACTTACAATTTCACAGTAAACACGCATCATTTACATACTATCAGTGAGGCCTGGCTAAGGAAGAGGTATACAAAAAACACCCAGATTATTATGACACTGAAATCACAGGTCAAATCTGAGACTGTATTGACAACTTGGGAAAATGACATTCCAATGCATCCGATGAAGTGAGTTGTAGCTCACATGTAGCGAAAGCTCATGCTCAAATAAATTGGTTAGTCTCTAAGGTGCCACAAGTACTCCTTTTCTTATTCCAATGAAAGCAAGATGACCTTTCCAGTGACAGGAAAGTAGCTTTCTAGTGACATAAAGAAGGACTTATTATTTACATTATGGCAGCATCTAGAGACCCCACTCAAATATTGGAGCTCCATTGTTCTAGGTGTTGTGCAGACAAACAAACAAATAAATAAAAATGAGACATTCCCAGCAGAGAGCTTATAAAGCAGTGTCTTTGCTCCTGGAATTCTGTGCAAAGGTCCATCGGCTTCAATTGGAACGATCCCACATGCAGTGAATTCAGGACCAGGCTAAGGTATCAGGCAGTTCACCATAGGTGGATGAGACAGTGGCTATTGTCTATACTGCAATCACAGGGTACGAATACAGCATGAGCAGACATATTGAGCTTGCTTTAAACTAGCTAGCTCGGGTACCAGAACAGTGAAGCCACAGCACTGTGAACTACAGTGCTGACTACCCTCTGAGTAACTACCCAGGATTCCTGGTGGGCTTGTACAACCTTCATTGAAGCGTGCTACTGCAGCTTCACTGTTCCAGCACCTGAGCTAGTTAAATTAAAGCTAGCTTGTGCATATGTACTCAAGCTGCAATCACCTCAATGACTGCAGTATAGACATACCCAGAAATCGGGCAAGGCTGGATTTGGAGGTTGAGGTAAGAATAAAATGAACAGAGTTTAGCTGAAGAAAAGGAGTCTCAGCTCAGCCTTTGCCGAACCAATACCAGAATGGAGTGACTGAAATTGAGATAAATTTGTGTGAACACTTTAGCAATTTCTGTTCAGTGATTTCATTTTCACAAAATTGCACTATGTGAAATGAAGATTTTACATTTAAAACAGTAAAAGTGAACTTTAGCATGTTTTTATTGCACAGCCCCTTTTGCTTGAAACTCAGTGTTTTTCTTGAAATGTCATCCATTTTTGAGTGAAATTCTGACTCTTCTTCTAGGACAACTATGGAAATAAAGCAAGTTCAAAAGTTTAGAGAATTTTTAAGACAAACAAACAAAAGCCCTAACAAATAAATACAAAGTCGAATGTTCCATAAAACATTTACAACAAATTACATGAAACATTTACAGGGGGAAAAAGTGACACACATACACAATCAGTTTCTTATGCATCTGATATAAAGGAATCATGTATTGCTATTTCTTCATTTATAGCTGTTTCTTCATTTATATATTTTACTGTTCCTTTCTTCAGCAAGTATTTCAAATTAAATGGTCAGATGTGCAGAGTCAAACAGAACTCTAATCTGAAGTTATGAATTCTGTAGAGCTCTGTTATAATGTATTCTGAGCCTGGCAAAAACAGTTCTGCTATCCTCATTCTGCACTGGGATATGAAAGAGGTATTTCTCAGACATCCTGACAGATAAGAATGACTGTTAATTTACACATCTATCTTAGGTATTTTAAGGCATTTATCACTGGGTTATCTAAGCAAGTGGGTTTCGCTGACATTGAGGGCTGACCATATAATTGTAATTAGTTTCAAAGCTGATATTCTGATTTCCTCCTCTCTCTCTCACACACACACACACACACACGGATTTAACAGGACACGAAGAGGTAAGATGGTCTTCAAAAATTATCCTTCCTTTGACTTTTCTGTCCTCAGAAGAGGACAAGTTGAGTATGCAGTGTTTCAGAGCAAATTCTCCAGCAATTTTGTATTAGTATATTTGTAAGGGTCACCTGTGGTCAACTTCAACCTCAATCAGCTAAAGGAGCAACTGCACTACTTGGTAACATGGGAGAATTACTGTCCCCAAATGGACTGGCCTGTAGAGTGGGATGCAAGAATCTCTAGCATCATATTATACACAAACATCAGAAAAATTAAAAACATACTAGAAACAAAGTGAAACTGATTAGCCTTGTACTGCATGAAGCAATGTGCAAAAAAGTAAACAAACAGCAAACACAGTGGAAAGTAAATAAAATGTTTTCGAACGTTTGCCCTTTTACTCTAATAGTAACCCAGGTGAGGAACTGAGGAAAAAAAGGCTATGTGATTTATCTTGACAGCGTCTTTCTATGTTGTCTTTGGGTCATCTCTGTGTAAAGGCCTCCCAGGCAAACACTGATCTGGCAGATTCCTAGACGAGAGAGACCATCTAATGTGCACATTATTTTATTTTAACAGGATCTGGAATCTGATGGGGCTGGAATAATTTTGCAGTAAAAAGAGAGCATTTGGGGCATAAGCAGCATAAAGAGGCAGCTGAAGCATCTTTAAATCGTCCCATTTACCTGGCTCTCATCTATCTTGGTGTCCCACGGTCTAGAGGTTAAGTATATTTGCAATGGGCAATAATAATAGGTTCATTAGAAATTCCCAAGATAGAATAAGCCTCCTTTGCATAATGATTAATTAATTACTCCTATTTTTTCCAGAGATGTAGGAAGGATATCCAACCTGATGGATGCTTGCCGGAAGCAGTAGATTTGTCCGTTCTTTGCTTGAACTGGCACTTTGTCAGCTGCCAAATATCATTAAAGCCAGCCTTGTACCAAGCCTGCCCCCCCAGGTCATAATGGGGATATTTTATCAGTGGCACTGTGTACTGTTTGGGTTGCAATGCTGATAAGAGTTCTGCAAGGAGCAGCTTCCAGCTGAGATTAAGTTAACTCATTTTCTACACAGTTTACCCATGGGAGCTTTCTAGTTGGCTCAGCTGGTAGAATTGTATACAACCTATGAACCAAGACTGACCTGGTTCACATCCCAGGTATGGTAACGTGCAGAATGCACACAGCCAGCCTAGAAACTGGACTGTGGTTAAATTAGCTTTAGCACTAGCTTCCCCCACCTATTTATTGTATCCACCTGTTGTCTCTTATCTTACATTTATAATGTAAGTGCCTTGGGGTAGAGACTGTTTTTCTGTGATATAGGTGTACTGTAACTTGCACTCTGGGGCCCTGATGCAAATTAATAGCAACATCCAGCCACCAGCTGGTATACAATAATCTAATCAGAGAAGAAGTGGCATGATACAGCTGATGACTGGCTACCATTAGTCCATGCTACCAATGGCAATTAGAGGCAAAGGAATTAACACTGTTGGAGCCCAGCTCTGAGCCACTGGAGATTACTGTTGTTTAGACAAAATCTATAGCATAGTACTCAGAAAAATACCCCATGTCCATGTTGGTCAAGTAACCCATGCTGGTTGTTTCAATACAAGGCTGCTTTCAGAAGTGCTCTAGACAAGGCATCTGGTTCCTGATTTAAAAGACAAATGCATTTGTTTACAGAGGCAATTAAAAGGCTGAAAGCTGAAAAAGAAAAAATAAGGATGCTTGTTCTCAGCCCCCAGACATCTACAACTCATGTTACTCTGTTCGTTTTCATGTATGACCTGATGTTGAGTACAAGTGAGACTGTAATATGCTCAGCTGCACAGAGACCTGGGCAGACTTTCTTTGACCTCGACCTGCTGTACGCATTCAGCTTTCCAGTTGGGAAATTCCACATAGCTAGTGACCGTGTGATACAAGTTTATTCTTCCATGGGGACTTACAGATGGTTTACTCCTAACCCAGTATTAATAGCAAAATGTAGTTCCTCCAATTACAGTTTTTCTTTCAGTATCTTCCTTCTCTGCTCCATCAAATGTGCTTTCCCCCTATGGTACCAGACGTTGCTGCACCAGAATAACTTTGGCTGAAGGTCCTGACATCTTGCAGAACAGCCTCCGTCAGCCGTTTGTATGAGAGACAGAGCTCTAAAATAGTTTTCACTTGTATAGCATTTAATTTAAAGGATCTCAAAGCTCTTAAATATGCTATTAAAGGTTGTCAAAGCTTTTAAAGCCAAAATTATCCTCATTTTACACAGGGGGAGACTGACACACACTTACGGGAAATGACTTGCCCAAAACACACCAATTTAGTAGCAGAATCGGGGGGGGAAAAAACTCTGATATCTTGATTTGAAATGCCCTGATCTGACCATGCTTCCTTTCAGTACATTTATCAATGCAAATATCAAGCAATAAACAAGAAAAATCATTTGTTCTAAAAGCGTGGGATTTATTTGGAGACACAAGGTGGGTGAGGTAATATCTCTTATTGGACCAAATGCTATTGGCAAAAGAGATTTCTTTAGAAACTTATAACTGCTCATTCCTGGGCAACAAGGTGCCCCATACCAGTTCAAACCATTAACTAAAAACAAACCCTTCCTAACAAGGCAATTAAAATACACATCCCCCTACCGTCAAAATGAGCTAGAAGTCAATCAAAGATACATGCGTATAATGGACACTGATGAGAAGCAGGTTCTCCCAAAGATACTGCAATCAACTAGCCAATATTATGTATATGAACACCCTCTATTGGGCAGAATTAGAGCTGCTGAAGTTGGATTCATAGCTCCTATACTCCTGATCAATTAAGGAGATTCTTCTTTAGTTCAAGTGGTAGGGCTGTGCTTCTGTTACAGCAGGATCAGCATTCTCTCTCTCTGCTGGACTATGGATTTTTAAGCAGCAGATGTTGTGCAGCTTATTAATTATGAAACTCCTGGGCATGGAGGGATTTATTACTTTACACTCCCACCCCACACCCATCACACACAATATTGGAAGCTTGCTCAAGTCCTTTCTTCCTTCAACGGCTATAGAAAAATGACAAAGGTAAACTGGGAGGCCTCCCCTCTCTACCCTTTTATTCATACAGAAATAAAGGGAACAACCTTCCTTATAAAGACTACCCAGCAAATGGCTCTGATCTCTAGCAAATTCAATAAGGAAGTTTAATAGCAAGCAGGGAACTGTGAGGCTATAGGTAAAACCTTCTATGCTTGCTGCTCGGAATGCACCTGCTCAGAATGCACCTCCCATTCATCTCTCCACTCCCTTCTTGCTTCTGGAGACACTTCCCCACTGGGTGGGACACACAACAGGCCCCTGTGAGTGAATCTTTCCAGCCCCACAGGCTCTCGTTATTAGCAGAAAAGAAACAAATTAAGACTACACTCACTCTTGCAGCTTGGAAAGAAAACAACAAAACCAAACCCTACTTCTTCCCCTTTCTTACTTTTTTCAAAAATAAGATGCATGAGGAAAATTAATTGCAGCTGACAAAAGCTGCAAGATGCACCAAGTTTGCTGCTGGAGAAATACAGACACACACAACTTACTAAAAGCCTGAAAAAAATTTACAAAAAAATGTGAAAAAGCTGTTGAAAAATGAGCCTCCCCCACTGAAATAGCAGTAATAATTCACAACACAAGGAGTCAGCACTTCAATATTCTTTACAATAATATCTATCAAATTTACCTTGTAGGACAGTAGAGATGCTGAGCTAATGCAACTACGTGGGCATAGCGAGTGTCCCTGCTTTTTAAATCCATTATCCTGATAGTGTGATCCAAGCACCAGATTTCCAGAAGTACCTGGACCCAGCTGGTAATTAGAAGCCAGTTTTCATAGCTGAGCTGGGGACAGCTCAATTACTATTTTAGAGTAAGGACAAGATTCTGTCCTCAGTTTCATTGGTGTAGCTCTACTGATTTGGATATGATTACATGGGTGGAACTGATTTGGATACGATTACATGGGTCCACCACGTGCATTTCTATAGATGTGGATGGTGTGGTGAGGATGGTGCTGCAGTGGGTTAAGCAATTCAGCTATTCCCCTCTAAAGGCTTGGGTTCAAATCTTGTTAGTCATAATTAAAATGACTTTGCTCTCAACCCACTCTCAAGGGAAGCCTTTATCCTCATCACAAAAATTACCATAATTATTATTCAGCACAATTCAACAAACCTAGTGGTTTTTACTGACAAGTGCGCAGTGTCTGGAACAGAAGAGTGTGCAGCTACTGCAAGATGGGATGGAGGTACATTGACAAAACTGAGCAGGATCCCAGGACTGGAATAGCAGGGGGCACTGCAGGTCAGAACAAATGTACAAGAAACAAGGCAAGATATATGCATTATATGCTGCAGCCAGAACTATGATGGGACTTTGGCTTTCCAAACAGTCCTTGCACTCCCAACAGGTCTGTGATGAGGTTTACAGATCCCACAGCAAGGGCAGAACTACACCAGAGAGTTTACAGTGACACAAATACATTCAAGAGCTTACAGTGGCACAGCTGCATGTGCTCTAAGCCCACAGGAGAGAGCTGTCCCATAGTCTTAAATACTCCAGCACCCATGAGCAGTGTTAGCTATGTGGTGGGAGAAGCTCTTCTTCTGACATAGCGCTGTCCACATGGGCGGTTAGGTTGGTGTAACTTATGTCGCTTCGGGGAGATTCAGACCTCTGAGCGACATAAGTTATGCTGACATAAGCTGCAGTGTAGACATAGCCTAAGACCAAGGGAGTTGTGGAGCTGTATCAGGGAAAGAAGGCCACCCCGCAGCCCCTCCAGAGCTTGTTCCAAACGGAGGACTTCCCTAAAAGGGAACTCTGACAGTCAAGCAGAGAAGCGTGGAGAGAGACAGCCTGTAGCTTTGAGGGATCTACAGGGGATCGGCACGGACTGTGGTTAAAACCTAACTGGGAGGCCAAGGGCCTGACTCCCTTTTCTCCCCTGCATTCTCCCTGACAAATAGGAGGAACTGAACACTGAAGAATGAGCAGGGAAGCCCCAACTCATTGTCTGAATGATTGAGACAGTGTGAGCAACCCTCATCTGAGAGAGAAGCTGAATGCTAAGACCACACCCCAAACTGAAGAGAAAACCAGGGAGGTAGGAAGAGGGCCCGGGGAGGCTGCTCTGTTGTACCAGATAGAGGGGACTGAGACTCTTCTAGGGTGGTCACTCACATGCTCCCAGAATACCAGACATTCCAGCACTTCCAGGAATGGTGTGGACCAGACCCTATGTGACCTCTATGCAAGTGCATGCAAGGTCATGCTGCATGGGGATGTCATTTTCAAGAGCCCACTCCCACCAGCCTGACCTCGCATGCAGTGCATGTATCAGTTTTGTCCCAGTTGCAGACAGAAGACAAAACAGCCAAAGAAGCCTGTCTATATTAAACCAGACAAATGGCCTCCCTAGACTCTCCTCTTCCCTCCCGTCCTAGAAGAGATAGAGGACCCAATCCTCCTCCATGGCACCACATCCTCTGGCCAACCAGGGGAATCCATGGAGCCCCGCGGAATGGTGGACTATAGCTTGGCTGCCAGGCCCTCAAATTGCCAGCAAAGCCACCCCAAGATTCTGGGAGATTTGAGCCATGGCCTGCTCACGAAGCATGCTGGTGCCAAGGGAAGACCATTACAAAGTCACAATTAATTGCACCAGGTATGGCTTTTAATGTTGCATAATATGATTCAGGCTGGGGCAGTCAGCTTAATCCTAGGAAGGGTATGCTGTTTTGTACCTAAAAGGACCTGAAATTGACACTCTCTCTGTTTATCAGCACTTTCTCTCCCACCCTTCGTAACATGGCCCCTGACATATTGGAAACTACCAAGAGTATGAGGGCCCAATAGCAATGGAAGGTCATTTTGTTAAAGGGCTCCAGTGACAAGGAGCATTCAATCAATAAGAAGAGGCTAAAGCTCCATTGCTTACATGAAGTTCTTCACGAGATAGCTTTGGAAATGCAGATCTCCCAGGATCACCTCTTGATGGGTTTGTTAATCATTATAGAGCTTTTTTGCACTGTTTTGCCAGTATCTTGTCTCATTAGAGTAGTGGCAGAATAGAGAGACTCCATTATTGGAGACATTCCTGCATAATTTGAAAGCAGAAAGCCAGGTCTAATGCCAAGACACCTGGCTTCCAATCCTGTTCTAACACCAACTCACTTTGTGATCCTGGTCAAATCAGCATGTGCACCTCAGTTTTGTCATCTGCAAAATGAGGAGACCACGTGGCTCAATTGGGTTGCAACAGGAGGATAGTTACTATATTCCCCAATAGGGCAGCACTGCTCATCCATTGATCCGCTCAGTCAGATGGGCTCAGAATTCAACACAGATCAGCTAAGTACCTTCTGTGGACTCCTGGCTCTAGCCATGCTCCATTATCCAGAAAATGTTGCTGCATCTACAGCTACTCAGCCCCAGCTCAGCGAACCAAACTATGGAACATGCCACCAGCTCCCAGCACTAGCAGCTCTGTCAAAATGCAGAAGCTTTATAATTAAAACCAAAAGATAAAAGCACAAGAGCAAGCCTCCAGCCCTCCACCGGGAGTCTACTATGCTCCACGCTCAGACTCTGGCCAACTCTTCTCTCAAAAGCCCTTCCCTTCCCATGCTTTATTGCTCATTTCTTCCCTGTACAAATAGCCCTTAAGGAGTTGTCTTTTTGTTTTTGTAACCCCTCTCTGCAGTTCTTGTAATTATTTGGGAATCACAGAATAATTGGTCACCAAATCCTGGAAAGCAAATTAAACATCAGGTTTGAAAAACATTCTAATAAAGCAGATGGTATTACAGGCTTGCAAGTCTCCTCCCATTTTTAGTGCATCCATGCAGACTGATTATCCATTTAGGAGCAGGTTAATCCTGTATAGTATAAACACCAGGAAGGAAAGTACACACTGATCTCCCTAATTGATAAGATGAATATGTTACTATGTACAACTCCAGGAAAGGGAAGGTTTTCATCTATTGTAAGCATATGGAGCCGCTGCCAAAGTTCTCTAAACTTCAGGATCAGAGCTGTGCTCAGTAGCTGGATGCAGCTCAATAATATTTTTCCAATTTCCTAAATGCCTGCCCTTTAAAATTTCATTTTCTTTCTAAGCGAATCCCAGGCTGGTTAAAGGTGCCAAGCTGAGGAATCAAAACCTCTGTTTTTCCCCAGAAAAGGTACAACACAACCATTGGCAAGGCAAGTTTCCTTTATGCTACCCTAAAGCTAGCCTGGAGACACTGCCAGAGTTCAGTCTTCATAATCCATTCCATTCTTGGCCTCTACTGAGACTGCCAACATGGGAGCCAGGCAGTGCTATTTGTGATGTGGCCCCACTTCCCTTAGTTAGGTTTGGGTTTGTGGTAACACTGTTTATGCTGTAGGGGGAAAAAAAAAATCAGCATGTCTTTATATTTTTCCTACTTTGTTCTGCTTCCCCTCCTTTCCCAACAGGTACCTGTGACCCTCCACTATCCTCTGTGAAATGCCCTTTAGACCAGAGTTTCTCAAACGTATGCACCAGGGGATTTTTCTCTATGGCCATGACTGCCTCCTGGGCGAAGATGGGGATGGGGCGGGCAAAGCTGCAGCCCCTTTCTGCAGTGTCCAGCTGTTACTCCAGTATGTGCTGCCTTGGTGTTTGCTGGCACCACCGCACAGCCTCCTGGGGGCTCCAGCAGCACTTCTGCAAACACGTGGGGCCAGTGTGTGTGCTTTCCCAGGGGTGGAAGGGCTTTGGGCTTCAGCTCAACAGGGATTCGGGGGCAGGCTTCAGCTCCTTTCCCTCCCTGGCTTCAGCCCTGGGGCTCTGGGTTTCAGCCTCTGGGTTTCAGCTCCTTCAGCCTGGCTCCAGTGGCAGACTCTGGACTTCAGCCCAAGGCCACAGGGCTCCAGCTTTGGGCTTCAGCCCTGGGGCTCCAGCTTGGAAAAATTGTCAGAGCAGCCACCAAAAAAAACAAAACAAAACTGTTAAGAGAACCCCTGCTTTAGACCTCCCCTTGTGTATTTGCAGCTTCCCTGATGTGCCCTACTTCTTCAAAATGTCAGCATTGAACAAATGCATCAAGAAAGAGGGATATATCATGATCTGCCCATTGACTTTGTCCTCACTGTTTTGTAATTGTACAGAAGCCACCTCCTCTTTATGAATGCATGCATGGGAACTTTAGGCTGATCCCCATCCCTATACAGGCAGAGAGTATCTAAAGGTAAATTGTATTTCAGATGCCATGTCCTTTAAACTAAGCCAAGTAACATCCTTAATGCACTAGCTTCTCTCTGCTAGTCACACAGCAACATGTAAATTATTTGAAAGAAAGAG
This sequence comes from Lepidochelys olivacea, assembly GCF_965140295.1. Taxonomy (NCBI): domain Eukaryota; kingdom Metazoa; phylum Chordata; order Testudines; family Cheloniidae; genus Lepidochelys; species Lepidochelys olivacea. Next base: position 4,621,022 of record NC_140431.1, on the reverse strand, counting down.
TTACTATGAACCATTCCCCTTTCCTTAATATTCTTATATTTCCATAGAATCTTCCAACCCAAAGTGCTTTATAAACCATTGGATGTACTTAAAAAACACCAGTGAAATACAGCTATGCTCTGGGGCGGAAGGCAGCAACTCAGCAGCAGGCAACACATCTACTGTGTGACCCACATTCACGAGTGGGTGGTGGGAGGGAGGAAGGACACAGGGTCAAGTATTTTTTAAAATAAATACACGGGGTATTATTAGCATCCATCCAGAGCAGATCTCTCAGATTTCAAGATCACCATGCAGCTAACTTCATGGGATTCAGTTCATCTGCCTTGGAAGGATCAAGGGCAGTGGAGGTGACCATGATGGCTGAGCCTGAGGCTCCACTGAATTGAAGTATTTCACACCTGATGGTAAGCCATCCCTGTATCAACTGCTCACCTAGGGCTGCAGTGTAGAAGTTGCCCACACAAGAATGAGCATGAAAATCCTTCCGAGTATCTGCAGTCTTTTTAAAAGGATTAAGCTTGCAGCCTCACCTCAGCACTTGTTAACCTGTGGTTTTTATTAGTTAACTTGTGGTTTTTAATCAATTTTTGTTTGTGAATTTTTAAAAAAAATAAAAATTAAATCCTCCCACCCCTGCTCATGTTTTTTCTAGTCATCATCCAAACACAGCAGCTGTGAAATATGGTCTCATCTGAGGCCTGTTATAGCTGACAGAAAACATCAAGCCAGCATTCACTGGGAGTAAAATGTTTTCCAAACACAATGCAGAGATCACCTTACACACTGAGGAAAGGCTATGTTTAATATCTTGGCTTTTCCCCTCATATCTATCCACCGCAGAGCCGGGCCTGGGAAAAGAGAGAGAAAAAGAGAAGCCACTTCATAGCTGCAAATCTCAAAGGCCACATTCCACTGCCTATGATGTTGCTGAAGAAGTAGCCTAGATTCCTCCTGCCAGGCTCCTATCATGGAGCAAAGATGTCTATTCTGTCCTTATTTTCTCTAAACCACCTTGCTCCAAGTACAACCTAGCATCACAACAGTTGCTGAGTTCTGGTAGCTGTAGATATTGCTGAAGGCCTAGCACAGAGCCATAGACAATATGGATCCATGAGGAAACTCACTGATCCGTGGGATTTTGTGATGACGCCAAATGCATCCAACATCAGAGCACGCAGCAGGGGCATGATGGCTGAGAAAGGGTCCAAGGCAGTATGACTGTGCTCAGGGAACTCTGTGACTGAATCTCTTCTACTAGGGAGTAAACTGGCACTGAAAGGTTTAAACTAACCGCCCAACATACAGTAAACCATTCCATGTACGAATAAGATCTCTGCATGAGCTGTATATGTGTCTATGGGAAAGCAGCAAAGGGGTCAGAAGTGCCTAGGTGTCCACCTAGGGTCTCTGGCTGTTGCAAGAAGGTTCCTGTTTTGATGTACAAGTCCAGCTGTGCTGCAGCCAAGGTCATAACGGATGCTATGATTGCCAACTAAGATTTACAGATGCACTGCCATGACTAGAACCCAGGATTTCACATGCCAGGAACACAGCTTGTTAATCACTTGAGCCAATGGAGAAGATCTATTAGTTGTAATCAAATCAGGAAATCCACTAGAAAGCGACCCACATATGAGCGAGTTTGACATTCCATCTACTAGATGTCATGGTGTAATCAGCACTTTACACTGTGTTCTGCATGGTGCGTTGCCTGCTGAGCATTACCAGGGAAGGAAGCATGCCCAGAGAACACATATGTAGGTGATAAACAAGGCAGAAGATATATCTATACACACACACACACACACACACACTGCATCTTGGGGGGAAATTCTTGGCACTGCTTACTGTTAAGGGCTGTCAATGTTGCTGTTATTCATCTCTATTTTCTAAGGTGCTTTGAAGATGCTAATGTTCACAGGAAAAGGCACATAAGCATTCAGAGATCCAGGGCCCCCATCACCAAATAAAGGAATGCTGTATGAAGTTAGCATCAAAAGGGTTTAAAAGGAACAAGACAGATGTGGACTGCGGAAATGAGACCCTTTATTCCTTCTGAGGAGGTTGTGTATATGTAACATAAATATATCCCAACACATTCACACAACCCATTAGACTTCTTGGATGAAAAATGCTATTTGAGACTTAAGTTATTATTTTAGTATATAAATAACCTATCAAGCTCTGCTACTGCTCACCAGCTTGACACTAGACAAGTTGTTTCCATCTCTGTGCCTCAATTTCCCCCTCTGAAAAGTGGGAAGAATTATACCTGCCTTCTTTTAAAAAAGATTTTATATAGCTTTTCTTCTGTAGTGCTCAAAGAGCTCATTATTAATAATAATAGACTTCACAATGGAACATCAAAATCAGTTGCCTAGTAGAGATGGGTGTTTAAATGTTGAAGAACATTTCACTGGAAAACCAAGGGATATTTTAATGTGGTTGTTGGAGACACACAGATGCCTGTGGTAGGTTTCACTGTCCAGGGATATCTACATCAAACACATCACCAGCCACCAGTACCAGGAGGCGTGAGCCGGAACGACATCGTGCATCAACTATGAGAAAGGGACCGAGAGACTTTTTCCATTGGACAATATGAACTGGAACCATAAACTCACTGAACATTAAATCTCACCAAATGGGGGTAAATCCATCTTCATCATTGTTTCCACTCATTATACTCCACACCTGAACATGGGCATTATATGAACAACATACCCCCATGTCATAAATATAAAGGGAAGGGTAAACCCCTTTGAAATCCCTCCTGGCCAGGGGAAAGCTCCTCTCACCTGTAAAGGGTTAAGAAGCTAAAGGTAACCTCGCTGGCACCTGACCAAAATGACCAATGAGGAGACAAGATACTTTCAAAAGCTGGGAGGAGGGAGAGAAACAAAGGGTCTGTAAAAAGAAAAGGAGTACTTGTGGCACCTTAGAGACTAACCAATTTATTTGAGCATGAGCTTTCGTGAGCTACAGCTCACTTCATCAGATGCATGCCGTGGAAACTGCAGCAGACTTTATATATACACAGAGAATATGAAAAAATACCTCCTCCCACCCCACTGTCCTGTGTGTGTCTGTCTATATGCTGGTTTCTGCCGGGGATAGACCAGGAATGGAGTCTTAGAACTTTTAGTAAGTAATCTAGCTAGGTATGTGTTAGATTATGATTTCTTTAAATGGCTGAGAAAAGAATTGTGCTGAATAGAATAACTATTTCTGTGTATCTTTTTTGTAATTTAAGGTTTTGCCTAGAGGGGTTCTCTATGTTTTTGAATCTAATTACCCTGTAAGATATCTACCATCCTGATTTTACAGGGGGGATTTCTTTATTTCTATTTACCTCTATTTTTATTAAAAGTCTTCTTGTAAGAAAACTGAATGCTTTTTCATTGTTCTCAGATCCAAGGGTTTGGGTCTGTGGTCACCTATGCAAATTGGTGAGGCTTTTTATCCAACATTTCCCAGGAAAGGGGGGGTGCAAGTGTTGGGAGGATTGTTCTTAAGATCCAAGGGTCTGGGTCTGTAGTCACCTAGGCAAATTGGTGAGGCTTTTCACCGAACCTTTTCCAGGAAGTGGGGTGCAAGGTTTTGGGAAGTATTTTGGGGGGAAAGACGCGTCCAAACAGCTCTTCCCCAGTAACCAGTATTAGTTTGGTGGTGGTAGCGGCCAATCCAAGGACGACGGGTGGAATATTTTGTACCTTGGGGAAGTTTTGACCTAAGCTGGTAAAGGTAAGCTTAGGAGGTTTTTCATGCAGGTCCCCACATCTGTACCCTAGAGTTCAGAGTGGGGGAGGAACCTTGACACCCCATATTTCAATGTCTTCACTTTTACCCCCAATCAGGGATATTGCAGATTATGTATTCCTTATACCATCTAACCCTAAACAGAATTTTGCACCCCATTATAATCTGTACCTTATTCCCTGATAACCAGAAACTTCTACACTTAAACTCTGTACCATTTTTTTAAATTTTATCATCTTAATCAAAAAATTACAATTGCAATCAGTGAGCTATATTACAACCCTGCCTCCCCCAAACTCAGCAAAGATGAGCCAGAAAACCATTACCGTGGGTCTGGGAACTGCTGAACCATGCATGTGCAGGGTTGGTTTGGAAAAGAAGTGTCAGACAACAGCAAAGCAAAAAATCTCTGCTGTGAGAAACGCAACAAGTCTCACTTAGCCAGAAGAGCAAAAGATACCAATCTGTACAGCTGGCAATAAGGCTAGCTAGCTCTCTCAAGCACACTCACTGCAGGTAACTTAGGGGAATTGGCAAGTGGCAGAGAAAATTCTCTCCTAGGGAGTGACAGAAGAGAACATTAGCACAGCAGATGTTGAGAGAATCCCATTATCAGAACATTCCGAACGTCAGTAGAACTATTTCTTAAATAGCTGAGGTGCAGCAACATCAGATGGGGAGAGACTGGACAAACAAGCAAAGCCAAGGCACAGCTGGAACATCCGAGTGGTGATCATGTATCAGAGTTTCTGCATTTCAGCACTAATGGCATGGTCTGTGTTTGATGGGATGGCAAGACTTCTTCCTGGGTCATGTGAATATCTAATGATCAGAGCACGGGACTGGGAAATAGGATTCCCTTCCTGGCTCTGCCACTGACCTTGGATGAGTTGCTTACTATATATTGACAGGTTTCAGAGTAGCAGCCGTGTTAGTCTGTATTCGCAAAAAGAAAAGGAGTACTTGTGGCACCTTAGAGATTAACAAATTTATTTGAGCATAAGCTTTCACGAGCTACGGCTCACTTCATCGGATGCTGTAGCTCACGAAAGCTTATGCTCAAATAAATTTGTTAGTCTCTAAGGTGCCACAAGTACTCCTTTTCTTTTTACTATATACTGTGTGCCTAAGGTGACTTCCTTTCCCTCGATCTTTCCAGCAAGACTACACCAGCAGGGCCTTGCCTAGTGACTCCCCAGAATGCTCCAGGATTGTCTTTAAGGCTTCAATGTAATTACCCTCCTTCTTGAGAGGTCCCACGTGCTGATCTGGGAACACTAGAGACTATGCAAATTACCTCCTGCTCTCACAGTATCTCCCTGCTCCTTCCCAGTTTTTTGTCTTACCTGCATCAGATTGTCTGTGAGGGGACAGTGCTCTCACCCAGTTGCTAGATAGGGGTATATTACCTATTGATAATTAACTGGCATAGCGGCTTTGTCTAAAAAGCGACCACGCGCAAAACACCAAATCAAACAACTGTATCTTTCTCAGGAACAGCCTGAAAACGGGAGAGAAACTGTTAGTAGGTTTCAAAATACAATAAGCCGTTGAAAGGTTTTAAATTACACTAAACCAATCCTTACCCTACTTCCTACACCTGAATTAAAAAAAAAATACAAAATATATATATATATATATACATACATACACACACATCAAAAACCCCACTTTAAATATTAACAGTCTCTTTCTTCTGTGGGACGGTGACGCCCCTCCCCCCCCTTTTTTCAGTGCAAGCCCAAAATCTACCCCGACAACAGAGACGGGTGTGCGAGGCCCTGAGCAGTGGGCTTTAGAGAATGAAGACGACCCCCCTCCCAAGTGGGTGAATACATTGGCCAAGGAGTCACCGGGGGGCAGGGGGGAAGGGTCAGTCCCCTCCCCCCTCTGTAGTCAAGGGTCAACTGCAAAGGAGAGAAAAGGAGAAAAAAAACATCTTCTGCTGGGCCCCCAGACTCCCTGGTATACCGCGAGGTGGGGCCGCCTTTGCCCGAGGCCGTGGGCCGCTCATGCAGGTCGTCGCCTCAGGACTGGACCAGAACAGTGGCTGGAGAACCAGCGGCCGTCTCTGACCCCCCAGGCCATCCCGCACAGGAGCTCCCCCGGAGAGATGTCGTTCCCGCTCCTCCGAGGGGGGCCCTGCCTGGCTGGGTCTGTCACCTGCTCAGGCTGGGTTCCCGCTTTCTGACATGTGTCCCTGTGTCTTTACTCGGCACCCGTCATGTGGTGCTGCTCCTCCCCCAGGCCGCAGTTCCCTCAGCCTGCTTGCTCCCTTTCCCTCAGCACACACGGAGACCGGGACCTGAGCTGCGGCTCCCTGATTGGCCTGGCTGCCTGGTCAATCAGACTGACTTGGGGGTGCTGACTACTTCCCATTGGCCCTGGTCTGGAGCTCTCTGATGGGTCAGAGGCCCTGTCAGTCCCAGGATCCTCCTGACTTCTCTTCAGCCCTTCTGGGGAAATGGCAACCAACCCCCACCCCCCCAGGTTTACTAAGGGGCCAACAGTCCCCTTATGGTAACTTTCTCACAAAATGGAAAGAAGGGAGCCTCCCCTTGAGAGATGCAAGCGCCACTGCTTGCCTACTTATTCTCAGTGCCCGTGCCTTGATTTGCCCACTCCCCAAAATCCCCCTCCACCCCCCAGTTCCCAGACAAAACACAACAGCTCTGGAATTAGTAGGGGCCATTTCCAGCAGAGTACGACTCCTCAGCTCTTTTAACCCAACAGCCTTCTAGAGGGGAGTGGTTTATTTAATCATGGCCCAATGATGCTGGCACGTTATCTTCTCTTGTGATGCTGGACCTGCGATCTAACAGGGCACTCTCTCCCCTTCTTTAACAGCCATCTGCAAACTCTTGTGTTATGTTGCCATGATTGCTCCTGTACCCTTTTCCTCCTAGCAAGACACATTTCAATATTCCGACAGATTTTCCAGGGCTTTTCCATCTGTTTCTTCTTGTGGGTGGATGAATCCGCTCTCTTCTCCCAGCTGGACGCAGAGTTCCCTCCAACCATCCCCCACTACAGACTTAAGGCCACTTATGACACTTGCTGTTATGATTAATGTTATTACACAGAACAAAGGCTCTGATGTTGCGGTGGCTTTTCTTGGAATCTGCTAAGATTTGAAAGTTATTTTGTAAACAAGGAGTATTCGGCAGACAGCAGATCTTTCGAGACCTCAGGCCAGTGTTCTGAGGACAAGAGTCCACCAAGGAAAATACCACTGTGAGCAACTCTATACTGACTCCCTTGTTAGCTGGCTGAGAGATGCCAAGGTCTGAATGGGTCAGTGTGACTGAAGTACCCCTAGGAAGAGGCTGTTTAGGGAAAAGCTCAGATTCATTGGTAGATGGGCAGCAAGGAAAGCTTTCACAGCTACTTCATGTACGTAACCTGTATCTACAGAACTTGAGCTTCTAAGGCTTTCAATCCAGTACCTTTCACAAACACCAAACTCACATTAATTCAGACTGAGAAAATATCTCCATTTTCTTCAGTGCCCATCATCATGGTATCCAAGCACTACACAAGTCAGAAGATCTGCAGATTTCACATGCCGGAGAAGCATGTGTGGAAACCTCCTATAGCAGCTGTTCTGCTAGAGCAGGGGTCTGCTAGAGTCGGGACGCCCCCCAGGGGGTCGTGAGGTTATTACATGGGGGGATCGCAAGCTGTCAGCCTCTACCCCAAAAGCCACTTTGCAGCCAGCATTTATAATGGCGTTAAATATATAAAGAAGTGTTTTTAATTTATAAGGGGGGGGGGTCGCACTCAGAGGCTTGGTATGTGAAAGGGGTCACCAGTACAAAAAAGTTTGAGAACCACCGTGCTAGAGGATATCTACTAGTGTTGCTACCAACTAAGAAGCAGAGGTCTGTGCTACATTGCTGAAGATCATGGATTCAAAGCCTGCTGACAACCCATATGGAATCTTGTTACACAGTCAGGTCAATTAGATCTGTGCCATATTGAACTTTCAAGGTACATTAAACATCTGAGAAATTCCCAAAAGCGAAGAAATTCAGAGCCCAGGCTGCCATTGCATCAGCTAAGTTAGTTAGAACACATACTTACGTAAGCACTTGAACAGGTCAAAATTAGATTAGGAGAAATAGTGATTTTGATTGGGAGCATTGCTGGCTCTGTCCAGCACAAGATCAAATTAAACTGACAGTTGCAAGGCACGCTGTGGAATCCCATTCCAGATATCCCAAGATGATGCTGGTTACTTCCTGGTTTAGTTGAGGACCAGAAACAGAAATCTCATGGAATCTCACAGGAAAGCCACTCAAGTTTATTAACCAATCAAAGATTTGGATGTGTTCAGATGACCACCCTGTGTGGTGCTTATCCTGCCACCATCCACTCTTGAGTTCATGTATAGAATCCAGAAAGCATTCCACCGCCGAATGAAAAACAGCTCTTCCACTAAGTCTTGTTAAGTGAACCACTGTGCTACAGCAAAGGGGAGTGAAATCTCCATTGCAGTGTATCAGCTCATCTCCAAAGATTGAAGTACTGGCACTTGTCTTCCTACTGACAGGTTTCAGAGTAACAGCCGTGTTAGTCTGTATTCGCAAAAAGAAAAGGAGTACTTGTGGCACCTTAGAGACTAACCAATTTATTTGAGCATAAGACCGCAAACACCCATTTTTTCATGCTTTGTGTGTATAAAAAGATCTTCTATACTTTCCACAGTATGCATCCGATGAAGTGAGCTGTAGCTCATGAAAGCTTATGCTCTAATAAATTGGTTAGTCTCTAAGGTGCCACAATAAATTGGTTAGTCTCTAAGGTGCCACAAGTACTTGTGGCACCTTAGAGACTAACCAATTTATTAGAGCATAAGCTTTCGTGAGCTACAGTTCACTTCATCAGATGCATATCGTGGAAACTGCAGCAGACTTTATATATACACAGAGAATATGAAACAATACCTCCTCCCACCCCACTGTCCTGCTGGTAATAGCTTATCTAAAGTGATTATCAGGTGGGCCATTTCCAGCACAAATCCAGGTTTTCTCACCCTCCACCCCCCCACACAAATTCACTCTCCTGCTGGTGATTGGATGGGCTATCACCAGCAGGAGAGTGAGTTTGTGTGCGTATGGGGGTGGGGGGGATGTGAGAAAACCTGGATTTGTGCAGGAAATAGCCCAACTTGATTGTCATGCACATTGTGTAAAGAGTTGTCACTTTGGATGGGCTAAGTGACAACTCTTTACACAATGTGCATGACAATCAAGTTGGGCTATTTCCTGCACAAATCCAGGTTCTCTCACATCCCCCCCACCCCCATACGCACACAAACTCACTCTCCTGCTGGTAATAGCTCATCCAAACTGACCACTCTCCAAGTTTAAATCCAAGTTAAACCAGAACATCTTGGGGGGGGGGGGTAGGAAAAAACAAGAGGAAATAGGCTACCTTGCATAATGACTTAGCCACTCCCAGTCTCTATTTAAGCCTAAATTAATAGTATCCAATTTGCAAATGAATTCCAATTCAGCAGTTTCTCGCTGGAGTCTGGATTTGAAGTTTTTTTGTTTTAAGATAGCGACCTTCATGTCTGTGATTGCGTGACCAGAGAGATTGAAGTGTTCTTTCTTTTTGTCTTCCTACTGATAGCATGTCATTTTACAAGGCATAAAACATGGAGACAATTTCCCATCTCAAGGCATTTTGTCCCCCATTATGTCGGGTATGGGGTCAGACATAATTCAAAGTGCATGTGGGAAACAAAAACAAAACCAATCTCGGTGCTGTGATGCTGTATGATTGAATATGACCATTTATATAATTGATATTACCGCTGTTATACAATTGCAACAAAGCTTATACAAAGTGTATTATGTCAGGTGTCCATGGAAAATTTACAATCAAATATGATTAACCTGGTTAAATCCAGGCACAGTAGAATCTCAGAGTTATGAACACCAGAGTTATACACTGACCGGTCAGCCACACACATAATTTGGAACTGTAAGTACACAATCAGGCAGCAGCAGACACACACACACAAAGCAAATACAGTACAGTACTATGTTAAACGTAAACTACTAAAAAAAATAAAGGGAAAGCAGCATTTTTCATTTGCATAGTAGTTTCAAAGCTGTATTAAGTCAATGTTCAGTTGTAAACTTTTGAAACCAAACAACCATAATATTTTGTTTAGAGTGACAAACAACCTCCATTCCTAAGGTGTTCATAACTCTGAGGTTCTACTGTATCATTTTTGCATCTAGTTATGAATATTGGCTTAGTATTTGTATCTAAAATGTGTTTGTGCCTGAATGACACCTCACACATAGCCATCTAGCCTTGATGTAAATCTATGTGTTGATGGCCCATTAGGGACACGTCACTCTGACAATGGGCCATTGAAGTATGTCTATGGAGACTGCATTTTTGACTTCTTGTTAGCCAGTGTGATGGGACAGAAGTTCACATTTGTTACAGGCTTGGTATAATCTAATGATAGAATAACCACCAGCTTCGGTTTAGTTCTGCCCTATTTCTCAGAAATCTATCCTGAATTTGGCACTCTCAGCTGTGACCCAGTGAGGCATGGTGACAGGTGCATTGTTGTCTGATTGGATGTGGTCCTGATTTTAAGGAAGATCAATTTTGGAGCCTCAGCTACCGTGTTGGCCCTTTCAGGTTGCAGGTACTTTGATGCGTTGAAAAATACACAGGTAGGCAGAGGAGAAATATAGTCCTGTAAAGAAACTTAGCTGTGCAATCGAGGTTCCTCAGCTCATCACCTGAGTATATAGCAAGATCCACATAGGTATGAAAGCCATCTTCCCTATGCTGTCTCCTCAAAAAGCTGACAGGGAAGAAAGATCTCCCGAGAGACAACTGTATGCTCATGCACACACACCAATTTTTAGGATCTCCAACTCAAACAGATAAAAGTATGCAAATTCTACTGGATCAAAGGTGAACAGCCTCCAGAAGGGGAGAGCGTAGCTCTGACAGCCTATCAAGGACTTCCCAACCTCTGATGGGCCTCAGTGGACATTCCAGGGCTGTCACGATGACTCTTTGTGAGGCTTGCCAAGAAGCCAGATGCTTTAACTGAAAGAATATTTCCTAATGCTTGGCAGTCATTAACTCCACTTGCTGATTCCACTATTGGGAGAGGCAGACAAGGGGGAAGGAAGGAGAGAAGGTATCCAATGTGATTATTATTTCACAGCTCTAAAAGATAAGCATTCTTAAAAACAACAGCAACAACATGAATGATTAGTTTCAGAGTAGCAGCCGTGTTAGTCTGTATTCGCAAAAAGAAAAGGAGTACTTGTGGCACCTTAGAGACTAACCAATTTATTTGAGCATAAGCTGAATGATTAGCAAGGTGATGACTGGAATAATGGAGGAACAATCCTACTGTAACTTATTAAGCTCTAGGAGTGTGATGTGGTGGGGAGCAGCATACTCCCATATCAATGCAAATACTGAGTTCAGAGGCTATGCTAACTAGCTGTCAGAGAAAGTGAGAGTCAGGACTGCTGATTTTACTTCTAGATTCCGCCACTTACTCAATGACCAGCCTTGGGCAAGTCTCTTAACCTCTCTGTTCCTTTCCCCATTTTACAAATGGGGATATTATTAGGGTGTTGTGAGGCTTAATTGTGTAAACACTCAGATCTTCAGCTGAGAAGGTATGGGTATGTAAGTGCTAACCATTAATTTATACAACTCTCCAATTCTTCCTCCCCCAGCCAAATTAACATTTTGGTTCTCACTTTGGGCCCTTTTTAAGTATCTTCCTTGTACATTGCAGTATATTTCATTAACTCTCACTTTAAAAATTATCAAACTGATCTCTAAGGGATAGAAATATACTGCCCGATGGCCTAATAGACACACCCCTGAGATGAATGGGGAAGCTGCTCCTAATGGCTGGATTTAGAGAGAAATTGAAGAGATTGACCTTTTGTTACACTGGAAAGTGGGACAAAAAACTCTTATTTTCTTAACCTGAAGGGGACATTGATGTTTTAAGAACAAGAGAAAAGGAGTACTTGTGGCACTTTAGAGACTAACAAAATTATTTGAGCTTAAGCTTTCGTGAGCTACAGCTCACTTCATCGAATGCATCCGATGAAGTGAGCTGTAGCTCACGAAAGCTTATATTCAAATAAATTGGTTAGTCTCTAAGGTGCCACAAGTCCTCCTTTTCTTTTTGCGAATACAGACTAACACGGCTGCTACTCTGAAAACTGTCATTAAGGACAAGTTCCTTTCACTTGAACAGTGTAGTGGGAAGTTGGAGGGGGAGGAGAGGGAATAGATTTTGTACAGGATTTCTATAGATTTCAAATGTATAGTCACTGAGAGGAAGAAATGACAATACAGGTGGGGAAATAGCTTTGGATTTAATTCGTCTAACTGTGCATAATCTTTTTATGTGCATGTGTTTAGCACCCCTAGCATCCTGTTCCCCTCCCCCATAACCAGCTCTGCAATTCATATTACAAAAAGCAGGCAGAGAAGAACCCAAAAGGAGGTGGTGTTTTTTTTTTTTTAATTTCACATCAGATAAAGGTGCTGGAGGAGGAAGTCCTTTATTTGTCCCTATCACAAAAGTTTCCTCCCTACCAATCTGTGCCAAATGTGTTTCAACCCCAGATAATCTGCAGGGATCATCTCTAGAGCAGAGGTGGGGTCCTACTACTAACTATTCAGCCCTTTATCTCTCTGTTGAGCTTGTCAACTAGTGCTATGTGCTTTGGCAGATGTCTTTCACTCAAGACCGGACTGAAACCCCATGAACATTCCATGTACAAGTCACTGAACAACCAGCCGATTCTACCCACCAATGGGGCCATTAAGCCTTCATTTCTAGGTGTTACAAGTTTCCAGCTCCCATTTCCAGCATCCTGTACCCCAGTTTTTAATCCTACTCCGCGGAAGGTTTTCCTCTGCCAACAGTTAGTTAACTCATTGTCAACATTTGCAATTATCTTTATTTCTGATCTTACATGAGTGGGATTTGGGGACGACAACGACAGAAACTACAGCTCAAGGGTTTGATCTCTCCATCCCTTGCAACAATTATATTGCTAGCATTATCTTTTGCCAGGTCCCATTTCCAAGTTTTACTAATAATGGTGATATCTAGAAGGTCAAGTCATGAAATGAAAGATTTTGCATCTTCTGTGGTCTTCCTGCTTCAGGACTGTGGACCCGACAGCGTAACATCCACTTTTCAATGCTATTCCCTCCTCTCCCTCTGCTGCCGAGTTGCTTAGCAGGTGTGAAATATTAATTGCTTCACTGGGGAACCGGACTCACTGTCTGTCGTATTTGACTGAAATATCATTCTCTGCTGCAAATATAATTACTGGAGGTCTGGATTTTAAAAATAGCCTCTCGCCTGTCTGTTAATTAGGAGCCACGCTTTGCTACATGCAGAGATATTTTGGTTAATTATGAAAGAAAAGGACAAATTTGTCACATCTTTTGTTTTCGTTCCACTGTGTGTTCTGGTGAGAATGGTGCCAAGTTATGATGGACTGCTCAGCCGACAGCACCAGATGCTCACTCATAAACAGGGACAGGGTCATTGCGGTTTAAGATTTCAAATCTTAAGGGTTTTGGTGTGTTTTTTACATTCTCCTTAATGCAGAAGACAAACAACAGGATCTTTACTTGGTTTCAGACTCTGCCTAAATAAGTTTTAAAAACCACTTCAAGGTCTGAACAATGTAATACTTACATAGAACCTACTGCCATGAAGGGCAGGGTCTATGCTATGGGGCTAAGTCGACCTAAGTTACGCAACTCCAGCTACGCGAATAATGTAGCTGGAGTCAACGTACCTTAGGTCAACTTATTGCGGTGTCTACATTGCGCTGGGTCGACCGGAGAAACTCTCCCGTCAACTTACCTTATGCTTCTCGTTCCGGCGGAGTACTGCAGTTGACCACGTCGATTCCCTGATAAGTGGAGACAAGCCCCACGGCTGGAATAAGGGAATATAGGGGTTCTAAACACTTCATGACACAGGTTCCCCTCTAGTTCCACTGTCATGGCCTCTAGATGGAGGGATGATTCCCCCCCACCCCGACTCCTGAAAAGGCAAGGGCAGCAGTATGGGTTCCTCTTCCCCCCCATCAAGAATAGTTATTGTTTTAGGCTCTCTACAGACTCAAGCAGATATCTGCATTGGTTACACTTGCTTGGTCACATTTTCAAGGTTGTTTTTTTTTTTTAAACCATGATTTTGTACATCAGAATCTAAGCTTTCATTTAATTACACAATTAGCCCAGATACCTTGGGCTAAGATACTGTCCTACAGTATCTATGCCTTTAATCTGGCCATAAACACTCTAGCATTCTACAAACTATAGACAAACAGCACCACTAAAATGCAGCCAGCTGTGGGAAGAAGGATGTCACCCAAGGAGCGTACAGCACATTTCACAACAATGAGGGAGGGAGATTCCAACCAGAGCCAGGGGCACATCTCAACTCTTATGAAAAGTGATTGGGTGTCTTTAAAGATGTGCTTTAACAAAACCCCCTTTAATTTTACCTTACAAGTTCCATAATATAGGGGGCCAGGGACATCAAACTACAATCTATAAACACAACACAATGTGCACAGCTTGTTAGTTTGTTTACCAGAGACCACGCTCATTTTTGGAGAGCTTCCAATACAGAGAAAACTCCCTTCTCACACACTGAAGGTACAGTGTGTCTGTATTGGAGCTGGAGTATAATTTCCAGCTCGGATAGTCATACTCGTGCTCACTGTGATCAAGTTAGAGCACAAAGAATAGCACTGTAGCCACAGCTGCATGGGCTAGCTGGCCCAATTATGTACCTAGAGTTTCAGACAGGATTGTACTCAAGATGGCTAGACCATCCCACTGCCCACACAGTGGCAGCTACAGTGCTATTTTTAGTACGCTGGCCCGATCAGAGCTAGCATAACAGGTAAGTCTACCTGTTATTTCCGAGCTGGAAATTACACCTCCAGCTCCAGTGAAGTCACACCTGAAGATGGTGCATCCAAAGAACTGCCCCTGCTTAGGCTGTACCTGTTAATTCTCAAAGGATAACCTATCAGTGCTGCACCTCCCACCACTCCGGATCCTCAAAGACAGCCGCACTGAATACCATTGATGGAACAGTAGCAATGAGACTTTGCTCCATATTACACCAAGACCCTGCAGTAGGGACTTGTTCTGGAGTCAAAGCTGGATATGCAGGGAATTCCATTTTCAAAAGGGAGCCATTCTAACTCTGTGCTAGTTCAAACAGGGCAGTGATGACAGATTAGGAAATATCAGATGAAGGTGCTAACAAAACCTCCCATTGGTCCTATGTGCTAATAAATAAAGTGTATAATAAATCTCTGGAAGAAGAAAGGCCTCAAGATCAATGAGGGGTGCTGCAGTTACAGACACTGTTTAAAAGAAAAGGAGGACTTGTGGCACCTTAGAGACTAACCAATTTAGTTGAGCATCAGCTTTCGTGAGCTACAGCTCACTTCAGAAGTGAGCTGTAGCTCACGAAAGCTGATGCTCAACTAAATTGGTTAGTCTCTAAGGTGCCACAAGTCCTCCTTTTCTTTTTGCGAATACCGACTAACACAGCTGCTACTCTGAAACCTGTTCAAAAGAAGAAAGATCGCCAAAAGCAGAGAGCTTAGTGTTTATAGTGCACCAGGCCAGCACACATCTGAAACAGGAGTGAGGCAAGCAGGGCTTTTATTGGTTGTGAAACTCACTGGTGTGTGGTTAGTCTATGTAGCACACACTCCCAATAAGCAGAATGTTGTCTTTTAAGGAAACTCAAATTAATGGACACTCGGAAATCAGCAAAATGATCCAGCGGCCTTTAGATTGTCTTTTACCATCTGTGCATGAAACAGTCTCAGCTGACCGGCTCGGTAATAGTTTACGGCCAACATCCTGCTCCGCTGCCTGTTATCTGTATATCTTGAAAAGAATTTCAATTTTTGTTCATGGACCTGAACAATATAATATTGTATTTTCTCCTTAGTCTTCCCCCCACCCTTCTTGTCAAAGTGAATTTAGCCCCAAAGATTGCGATGGCACACCTTTCACTGAGTCTAAAATTCTTGCATTTATCCTCCCAGTGGAAGCTTTCCCCATACTACTCCCTGCCAATGCACCTCTATCCTACACTGGATAGATCATCCTCACGGGGGTCAGAGGAAATTATTATTATTTTTTAATTATTATACCTTGGCCTCTGAGTTTACCGCTTGGTGCCAATTCTGGTGGTAGTTTTGTGACATGACACATGCTCAGTGAAACTAGGAAAAAACTACTTACGGAGCTCAACAAAAATACAGAGAGACATATGCCTGCTAAAACCAGGGTTGTGAATTCAATCCCTGAGGGGGCCATTTAGGGATCTGGGGCAAAAATTGGGGATTGGTCCTCCTTTGAACAGGGGGTTGGACTAGATGACCTCCTGAGGTCCCTTCCAACCCTGATATTCTATGATAAACAATCTGATGCAAACTCCCCGTTAGGTGGAAGTTGTTACCAGTGGATTACTAGAAAGATGGCTTGCCCTGGGTAAATAGGTCTCCAATTTAACCTGTGACCTCAATACCATGCCTGTAATCTGCTCTCTCTCACCATAACTTTTCAATAACGTGCAAAAAGAAAAGGAGTACTTGTGGCACCTTAGAGACTAACAAATTTATTTGAGCATAAGCTTTCGTGAGCTACAGGAAAGCTTATGCTGAAATAAATGTTAGTTTCTAAGGTGCCACAAGTCCTGCTTTTCTTTTTGTGAATACAGACTAACACAGCCGCTACTCTGAAACTTGACTTTTCAATATATTGCTCCCAATTCTCATTTCCTGCATTCAATCCTCAGTTTCCCCCGAAGTTGCCATTCTTAGGTTTCCCTCATGGCCAATATTGTGGGGGGACAGCTTAGTGCCATAAAAGTAAATCTACTCACAGGATTGTAAATGGGGAACTGGCTGCTTTATTTAACTGCATTGCAACAGAATGCGGGGGGTGAGGGGGAGAAGGGAGGGTGAGGGGGAGAAGGTCCCACTAACTAAGCAGGAAGTGAGGGAGGATTGCAGCCATCCTCCACCCCATAATAACCTGGGTAACCCAGTAAAACCCCGCCCCCCCACAAGATCACTTTACTACAACGGCCTTGAAGGAGATCGGAGAAGCAAAACTGCTTTACACTGGCAACGAAAAGCTTTTGAGTGGCAGAGAGAGAGTGAGTCAGTGGAGGGACCTGGGGAACGCTGAAAAAGTCCAAGGTACATTCCTTCTGCTTTCACAGTGGTGTGGGGTAAATCACTGGTCTCTGGACTCCCACCAGTGGAGGAAGCTCAGGGTCTCATTACAAGACTCAGGAGTAAACAGAGTCCGAGAGAGAAATAGTGAAAACACGTTGCCATTAAGTAGGGAATCAGCATCTGTTGCTGCTAAGGTCTCCCTTCCCCTTTTATTATTTTCGGAGTTGAGCTGGGAAAAAAAAAAAAAAGAAATAATGAGTGCATTGTGTACAGTGTTATTGGGAATAGAGAAGAGAGTATCAGGGCAACAGCAAAAAGAAAAGAAAACCTAAACAAGATAAGAGTTGGAGCAGATGAGAAAGTCCTTTCCTTACCCTGTGGCCCCAGCACCAAAACACTGCAAAAAATCATTATGTTTCAGAGACCTGGAAGCTGCTGGTCAGAAGAGGAAAGAGGCAGCAGACCTGGTGGCTAAGAGAGGATAGAGCCCAGCTCTAGCTATTAGATGCAGGTAACTATGATAAAAATCAAAATGGCCTTTTCAGAAAGATGGCAGTCGGGACACTAGTCTTGGTCTGATGCTTCCATTTTTCTGGTACTCGATTTGCATGTGTTGGTAAAGGGGAGGGTGAGTGCATCCCCATCTCGTGCCATGCAGTCCCTCTTAATTTCAAAAATCTAATGGTCATTTTTGTGTTTATGAAAAATAAAGGATTAGCAACAATACTTTGCGTTAAAAGGTAGCATTTATAAAATGCTTTATAATTATTTATGAAATTATCCAGCATTTTATAGGATGTGTGATAAACTGATGTATTAAACAGGCATAGTAATTATTTCAGCAATATTAAATGTTGCTTTGTCAAATAATCATTTCATAAATATGAAGAAAGCATTCATAAGTGGCTCCATAATTTAAGATGTTACTGTATTAGTGACACAAAAATCCCATATCCTTTTTTCTGAAGATGTATGAAACTTTATCTGGCCGCAAAGCTCCTATATCTTGAAAATTAAAATGAATACTTAAATTAAAAATATATACGTTACAGAAGTAATTTTGGCAGCCAGCTGGAAAATAAAAATAATACTAGAAGGTATTTCTTTAGCCTGGAATTGTGCAAACTTTGTTCCGTTTCAGGAATTCTCCCAGAGTCTAAAATAAATATGCCATAGAAAATTTCTCTTTAAGATGCGGAGTTTAATTTTAGAGTATTATTTAGATGGGTCTGAACCAACACCTTGGATTCAGACTGCCAAAATTTGGGAAAACGTGGATGGTAACTTTATCCATCTTTATGTGAAATCCAGGAATCCCTTGCTAATTGTAAGCACAACAGAAAAAGCTGAGAAGCATGCTAGAGTTACTCTAATTGTTCTCACATCAGTGCTAGACCTGATGCCCTGTTTGTCACATTTGCCCCTTTGGACCATACTACCCGGGCCCTTTCCCATTCCAGTATACCAAACCACTAATTTAAGGCCCTGCTAATGGCTGCTCTGTTTCATGATGCCTACAAGAAGTGAGCTAACAGCATCACGTTACCACGTTATATGCTCCTCTGGATTTCTCAAGCTCTCTTGTCTTCTCTGTATATCTTAACTGCAAGGCTGTTGGAAGTCAGGTACTCTCTCATTTTGAGTCTTGAACAACTCCAAACACATTGAAGGTATATAACAAAGAATAATGTTTACCTCAAGGATATATTAGAGATAGGTGAACTCGTTCAGTTAAAACAAACTGGCTCTTCCCTCACCCCAAAACCTTCATTCAAAATCCCAGGCAAACCTCAGACCTCCCTGGCGGTTTGAAAGTGTTCAATTCAATGCTGTAAAACAGAAAGGATGAAAACCCTCAGGAGAAACTCTGCCGTTGCAAGATTTTGCTAGTCAACACGGCAGAACAACATCCCCACTTTTGGGATCAAGGGACCTGGTAAGGCTCCCCCTTAGACAGGTCACATTTTCCCATAACATCCTGCCACTCTTTATGTCTTCTGCCACTGAGAGAGCAAAACCTCTACAAGTTCCAATATACCATCAGACAAACCAGAGAATGAATTGTAGCTTTAAAAGCCAATCCTCTGCCTGCCTTTCCCTTCTTCCTGCCATTTGAATAATATTTGGAAGAGTGGCACAACTTCTATAACCTGGAGATGAAGATTAAAAAAAAAAAATCAAGGCCAGCAAAAATATACATGAATTATTGAAACTATAGCTCATAAAGGAAGTAGTGAGTCTTTATTTTCAGTAAGTGACCTGGGAGTAGAAAAATGATAATATAATGGTGTTCAGGCAGAACAATTATTTCATTGTGATGGAGGAGCATAAAGCTTATCACTTTGATTACTACCTAGTTTTTTTGCCCAGTTTAGAGACTAATAAAACTCCTCCATGTGGGTTTCCGATGCTCTGTCTCTCCAGTTGGAACTGGCTCCTTGCCCTGAGATGAAAGAAGGAGTTTGCCTTGGCAGATGTTTGGCATTCTCTAGGTATGTCTATGTGGATCTGGGAGCATGCCTCTCAGCCCAGGTAGACAGTCACATATTAGCGCCGTGTGAGCTAGTGCACTAAAAATAGCAGAGTGGATGTTGGGGCATGGGAGGCAGCACAGACTAGACACCCAAATACAAGCCTGCCTGAAGCCTGAGCTTGGGTGCGCCTATGTCGCTGCCCGTGCTGCCACTTCCACATGGCTATTTTTAGTGTGCTAGGTTGAGCAGAGCTAGCGCACGTCTGTCTACTCAGGGTAGGAGGCTTGCTCCCAGCTCCAGAACAGTGATACCTTTCAATTGCTACTGTTTTTCACCAAGTCTCACATGAGAAACACTAGGAAGTGTCTACAACAGCAGTGGGAACTTGCCCTGTGGAGGGAAAGCCAGTGGGAAGGAGGTGTCCTGCATTCAGAGAAGTAGTCAGATTCCCTTGCACTGTAATCCCCCATCTTCTTCTAGGACCAGACTCTCACAAACTGTGAAACTAAGTAAGTCCTTAGGACACTCCCTGCAGGACGATATAATGTAGTATCCTGTGGGACATCAGAAGCTCTGAGGTTGGCTATAGATGTGCATTTTCCATACCCTAACGGATATGGAATAGCCAAAAGGAGTTTGGGAGCACCTGGAATCCAAACCTTGCACATACAGGGGTTTTAACTGAAAAGCTAGACTCTTTTGTAACTTCAATGTTTTGTCCCTTGTAAATTATTAAGAGGACACAAAGGAGGAAATATTGTCTAGTGGTTAGAGCTATGGACTGGGAAGCAGGACTCTTGGTTTCTGCTTTGGCTCT
Organism: Lepidochelys olivacea; assembly: GCF_965140295.1. Classification (NCBI taxonomy): domain Eukaryota; kingdom Metazoa; phylum Chordata; order Testudines; family Cheloniidae; genus Lepidochelys; species Lepidochelys olivacea. Next base: position 4,600,701 of record NC_140431.1, on the reverse strand, counting down.
GCCATTTTCTCATTGTATGACCTTGGGCAAACCACAACCCCTCTGTGCCTTAACTTCATTATATGTCAAACAGAAATATGGTCTACTTGACAGTACCAGAGAGGCTTAATTAAGATTTTTGAAGTGCTTTGAGATCCTCAGATGTGAGATGCTTGAAAAGGGCAAAATATTAACACCTTAATGGATACATCAGGTGTTTTTCCAAACACAAAATGAAGGAGCTGCTGGAGCAACTATGGTTTGGAAAATATTTTTACAAACTTTCTGCACCATGCTCCATTGTAACACTGAGTTCAAGCATCCCAACCAATGTTTCCTCTAATTTTTGACAGGCCGTGTACGCAAAAAATTTCTTCTGTGCAAATTGTTGTGCATGCGGTGTTTCGCCGTGTGCGCGGGGTTTAGGATGTGTGTGCAAGCGCACATGTGCACAGTTTAGAGGGAACAGTGGTCCCAACTCCCTTGGGTACCAGAGAGGGAGCTACTTTCTACACTAACTCTGGCACCATCTTCCAGATGTTTTTATTTACTGCCCTGTATTACTGTGATCTGGTTGATGTGGGGTTACCATTTCCCCCGTACTGGATAGAATCAGCACATCTCAACCATGCATCATAGTCCTATTCTGCTAACATAGTCTAAAGCGGTAGGGGCCTGTGCTTCTGGAGGACAAAGATCTGAGTTCTGTCTCTGCTGTAGCCTTGACATTTTAGTGGCCATAACAACAGCTGTGAAATCCTGAGTGACTATGGATTTATTACTGTTTATGGGCCCAGTCCAGCTCCCACTGAAGTAAATGGAAAGACACCTCCTGACTTTTATGAGCGTTGGATCAAGTTCTATATCTGTAACAGGTTTCAGAGTAACAGCCGTGTTAGTCTGTATTCGCAAAAGAAAAGGAGTACTTGTGGCACCTTAGAGACTAACCAATTTATTAGAGCATAAGCTTTCGTGAGCTGTAGCTCACTTCATCAGAAGCTTATGCTCTAATAAATTGGTTAGTCTCTAAGGTGCCACAAGTACTCCTTTTCTTTTTATATCTGTAACATAATTCAAGTTCAAGCTTTTTGAACAGTTTCAGCATAGAGAGCTAGCAGGGACCAGTTGACCACCTGAAATAATAGAGGCAGGAAAGTTTTCTCCTTTCCTAAGAGGTAAACAAGTAGGATCATTCTGGCTGGGATCTCTGATCACCAACAGACAGTACACCTTTTACGAAGAATCTAAAAACAATATATAAATGGTGAAATTTTCTATGGAAAATGTCTAAGGGGCAGCACTTCTCCAGCTTGATCTGTTTTGGGATTTCCTTGATTCCTGAGTGGTTATCATCCCCTAATTCTACTGCATCAACACAGATGCCTTTTATGCAGCCATTTCCTTTTGAGTATGTTGGCATGACACTTTGCCTGAATAATACGTCAATATGAGGCACTTAACAAGAGTGAATAACTTTTATCTGGGGGAAATGTATGGCTTAAGTGCTTTAAAAATGCAGGCATCACTCACCACATGCACTAGTTCTTTTTGGGTATTACATCCATTAGATATAATTTCCCCCTTTTTGAAGAAAGATTAGCATGTTCTCTTTGTCATTCAGTTTCTTGACCTTTGTGCCATCAGTTTATCTAAAAGACAGAGCCACCCTTATTTTGGTACCCATGCTTTTCAGACCCTCCTTCATGTCACAACATAAGAGCCATATTTTTGACATTTATAGTGCAACTTTCCCTCGAAGGAATCCAAAGCCCTTTACAAACTGCACTAAGGACTCCCTTCACACAGGACTGAAATGCAAGCAACACTTGGGTAGATTACAGTAGTTTTTGAGAAGCACACAACAAATCTACATAAGAGTTTGGGACAGAAAATGAAGAAAATAGAATCCTTTTAAAACTATGTAGGTAGGGGGAATTCAGGGAGGCACAATATAATTATCCAATACTGGAATTTTGTTACAACACAGCAAAATATAAACACTACAGGATTTTTGATGCCCAGCTCTGGTTAGAACCTTAGTTCTACATCTAATTTAAAAGACAGTACTTACAGCAGTGCCCTAACCTAGTACCATGCTGGGATATAGGTTTTATGATAATTCAAAGGGGAAAAGTACCACCTACTGAATTACTTCTTGTACCACTATGGATTTCCCTGAGAGGTCTCCCACGCAAGTACTGATCAGGTTAACTGCCGCTTAGTTTGTGAAGTTAGGCAAGCAGATTGCTACAGTCCAGCAAAGAAAGCTGCCCTTGAGCTGATAGCTACAGACCACTTAGGCACTTTTGATAACCTTACCAAAATTAGATTCCCCCACTCTTTGACAGTTCCCACATCTGCTGCATCAGCACTTTCTTCTTGTAAACTCATAGCTGAAGTTCCGAGAAGCTTTCACTAAGTCCAAGGTAGTGTTATCTATCACAACACTGCAATATTTGTGCCAGAAACCATCCATCACAAGCAGATCTGATCCAACATTCATACCACAATAATTGCATTCAGTGAGGATGCTTGTGCACCGAGCATCTGGGCAAATATAAGGACTAGCTTCAATGTGTAGTGTATTGTGCCTTAATAGTGGCACCATAGGATCTGTAAATTATGCACAAAATCTGTAAAGACACAGCTCTGTAAACTCATCTCTCTCAGACAACAGAATAAGGTGTCAAAGCTCAGAAGGGACAAAACAAGGAACTCAGTCCAATCTCTGGATGTAAACTAAAACAGCCTTCTCTTCTTAAAGGTGAACTGAAATGCTTTAAAAAACAAAAACCAATTCCATGTATGAGGTCTCAGGCCTTACCATACCATACTTCCATAATATATTGATATATTTTATTTTCAGTTCTGCATTACAGACCCAAACCACAGCTCAAGAACCTAAGCTTTCCTTGCCCAGGTTGATGGGCTTATAAAGACTTTAAATAAAACAGAGTACGTCTGCAAGCTATTCTAGTTTCCTGCAGTTTAAAACAAAGTAGCATAAACTCAAGCATTTCTTAAATTACTTTTCCCTAAATCATGCAATAAAGCAGATTGCCTAACTGGTATACTACAGATATAGGAACAAGGGAAGGGCTAATAGCTCAACCTCTGAGTTACCTGGAAACTGAGAGATGGCTGCTTCATGGTCATATATTCTTTTCCACTCTTCTCTTTGTAGTACAGGGTTTTTACTATAGTGCCACGTGGGAATCAGAAAGCTCCTTAGGCACACAAACGCTCCTCAAAACTCTCTCTGAACACCTAACAATAGGCCATAGTTGGAGGGCTTGCTCCCTATGTTCTTGACTAGAGCAAGGCTACGGAAGCCTGCTTGGGAGCTTGTACAGGTGCAATGATTAGTGCTCATTATCAGCTTTGAGCTAGCAAAGTTGACTGGGAGCTCTCATCACAGGGAGCTGCCGGAAAGGAGATCCTTATGAGGCAATAGGAGAGAGCTCAGGATCAAACTGTCATGGTTCCTATTTGTAGCTATTTAAGGGGGAATAGAGACCTAAACTTCTACAAGGCTTTTGTTTAGTAGCGTGCTGCACTATTGTCTCCTGCATTGCCTCATCCATACACTGATATTATCTTGCTTTTCTGAGCACAGACAATGAAATAAAAACCTTTCACTTCACTTGTAAGGCTATTTGAGTAATGCGCTCAGAAGCGCATTCAGACTGACCCCTTCCCCCATCCCAGGCTTTCTGGTGTTCTCTTTGTTTTTGCTGGAGTTGTTATGCTGGCAACAAAGTGACAAGATACCAAGTTAAGGAGTACTTGTGGCACCTTAGAGACTAACCAATTTATTTGAGCATGAGCTTTATGAAGTGAGCTGTATCTCATGAAAGCTTATGCTCAAATAAATTGGTTAGTCTCTAAGGTGCCACAAGTACTCCTTTTCTTTTTGCGAATACAGACTAACATGGCTGTTACTCTGATACCAAGTTATTGAGCCTTTAAGATAGGCTCAGCCTCAGTGGGCTTGCATGGGATCAGGGTTGGAGAGATGGCAGGGAACCCATCTTTTGGAGCAGAGCGAGAACTCCAGGCTCCTCATGGATGTAGTCACAGCGCATAATTAACTTGTGGCTAGAAATAGAAACTTTACATGTCTTATTCCATGTGCACAACATGCTTCAAAAGTAAAAGTCACCCAAGGAGTCTCCACTGGCTCGAACATCCCTCTCAGGGCCCACAGAATGCCTATCTTCGTAGTGCCATGACACACTAGTATGACATCACTTGCTGGCTGGCAGAAACCCTGGTAAACCCAAGAGATGGAAAGATGGCCAAAACAAACTGACTCTTAAAAAGGGCTGCACTTTTCCAGACCTTTCTTTCCTTCTGTATATGGATGTGTTTCATTCATTTTTTTTTCAGTGTCTGTGTTTTCCCTCTGGTTTGTTTTTCTGCCTTTTTTTGTTGTTGTTGTCCCTTTATCCACCTCCTTCTGGGTCCAAAATGTTTACGCTTTTCTGATGTGGCCTTACCCCCCTTTCCCCTCTTTGTCCCTGTCTGTCCCTCCCCCTTCCTCTAATCCTTTGTTCTGTGAACCTGCCAGCTTTTCATATGCAGATGAGGTGAATACTGAAGGCTGAGTGGGGAAGAGTATGAAGTTGTGGTTGGCAGCCTCCAAATACGTAGGAGCCAAGGGCCCTGGAGTTTGTGGGCTGGAGAAGGGTGTTCAATGATCCAAAATGCCTTTCTCAGAAACCTTGGGAGTGGCTTATCTATATAGTGGGTCATTAGAAACCCCAGAGCAGCAGCAAATGAGCTATGCTATTGTCAGGTGCACATATAAATTAGCCCCTTAATTATACCATGTTCACAATTGCACTGTATTAATCACTCTGGAATGCTAATACCACTTCTGCCTACCACCCCAGCCTCTATGCACACGAGGCCCCCCACTGCCACTCAGCACAAAGGTTTTGCTGGCAAATTAGTGTGCACTATTATGGTATGTTTTTCTTTCATTTTGAGGTTGGGCAGCACACTCTGAAATGACAATAATTAACCCAGCTGCAAAACATGGCAAGCTGAGCAAATCCCTGTCATTTCCCTTAATGGGAGGCATTTGTGGGAGCCATTCCTTTTAATAAGGGTGTTTTGGGGGGTGCTGTTGTTGTGTTTTGGGCATAGTGATTACAATAACAGATGCTGGAGGAGAGCAAAGTTTTAGTTCTGAACCTCTTGGTCTGCTCATTACTGCCACTGAGAGCTGCCACTCTCGCCCCTCCAAAGCTGGTGTTTAATCACCCTCACTCAGCAGCACATATCAATTAATACTCAACCACCTTGGCTCCGGCTGCGTAACTGCAAAGCCATCGAGTTAAAGAAAGAATATGTGGAGAGAAAACCATCATGTAATCCTTCACCACAGGGCAGCCACAACAAACTGGGGCTCTGCTGTTAAGTCAAACTTGTGTTATTCATGATGTGGCCCTCGGCTCTGTTTTCCCTCTGTAACCCATAAATAGTTCCGCCTCTAAGCCATCTGTAATATTTCAGATGGCTTCTTTCTGAGGCACGCTGCGAGAAGGAAAGCTAAAGCCCTAGTGTATGTAAATGGGAACCTGTGCAAATGCACTCAGGAGCTCTGGGGAATGAGCAGCTGTGATTTGCCAAGCCAACCAGAAAATTAAAAAGATTGTTTTACAAAGATGCAGAGGAGGCAAGTGTGCGAGAGCCCTTGGCATACACGGGGCTGGGTTTGGCTTTCAGGCAAGCTACTGAGCCAGGATCTTTGGCCTGATTCTCAGCTGGCAGATGCTGGTGTAAATAAGGCTTGATTACATTGAAGTTGCATTGGTTGAAGGACGGTCATTGGTTCTTCTGTCCCTTATGACAGGGATCTATTCACATCTTTGCTACTGCTTTTGTAATCAACAGGGATTCAATGGGCTCTAAGCTGCTGGATGGAGGATAACGCGCCTGAGACGCTTTCCCCTCTTTAGGCCCCCCTGCTCAGAGGGAAGATTAAAGCCCATCGGTGGGTCCTTCCCTTTCCCTGCTCTTGGTAGTGAGAAGAAATCAGGGCCCAGCAGTAGATTTTCTACTCCTAATGATAGAGGCGGGACAGCAGCTCCCCTGGTGAGTTACTAGGCAGCACATGATTGGGTCTCCAAGTAGCCACTTTTGCCTAAAATACATACTGCAGCTGTAATGACTTCATGTGCTGCAGGCAATCCTAGGGGAGTATATCACACACAAACCTGGGGAGCTAGGACTAGAACCGTAATCTTTCAGCTCTATAGATGCAAGCCCTGCCACTTGAGCTAAAGGCACAGTTTCTTAACCTGCAGTAGTAATAGGTCCTTTATCCTCTGTGTGTATAAAGTGGCACAGCAATTCTAGGGACATGACATAGAGTGAGCGTGAGGTTTTGGGGATGCTTTTAGGCTCCTTCACCCCTCCCCCCCCCCCGCCCTCCTCCTTGTAGGGCTAAGTGTGCTTCTTGCAGCGGGTTATAAGAATTCACCTACAGTCTAATTTAATGAAGTGTCTGAAATGTGGATTTAATCACAGCATTTAGGCCATGGTCACTGTGTTCAAATGGATGACTGCAAACATTTTTCCTGAGCAGGCAGTGCCACCGCATCCTTATTAATCCAGAAAAATCACCTCTGTGTTAATCAGCCAGTGTATTATTAATCAACTCATATCCATTACCCAGCTGCTAATCCTCCAAAGTATTAATTTCCTCACCGATGGGCTCCTTGCTTCTCCTATGCAGGTGCAATATAAGACAATACACTTTGGAGTCAGTGGCTCATTCAGGATTCCCTTGGCACAGAGCACTCCACAGTGCTCATCAGTTTAATGACCCAATGATATTTAAAGTGCAGTTGCTGTTTTATTCAAAAATGTAAATCTGATGTTTGTTTGGGATGTGTTAGTGCATTGCTGAGCCCATTTCTGATGTGCATCCCGTTACCTATCAGTCTAGTTACATTTGTAGCCCCTAGCATCATCAGGCTGTCTGAGCACCTCAGAGACAGTACATTTATCCTCACAACACCCCTGCGAAAGAGGAAAGAACTATCCCTCCTGCCTCACTGTGCAACTGGGGAACTGAGGCACAGATTGACTAAGTGACTTGCCTAGGGTCACACAAGGAGTTTGAGCCAGGAATAGCACCTAGATCTCCAGAGTCCCATCCATTAGTACTTCTACTTCTATTAATTGTTTGTATCATGACAGCACCTAGAGGCTCCAACTAAGCTCATGGCCCCATTGTGCTAGGTGCTGCATGTACACATGGTGAGACAGCTCACGCCAAGGAGAGCTTGGAGTACTTTTGTAACCACGTAAGCTTTCTTTTGCAACCATTGGTCTAGGCTGAGTGCTCAGACCAACCCCCAGGTTTATTTCCCTAAATGTGCTTGAGCCTTTCTGATGCTTGATCTGTTTGTTGTCTTTCCATGTGAGAAGATTTGCACCATTTCCCTTCTGTGTAAGGGGCTTGCCCTCTGACCCATGCCTGTCAAAGGCTAAAGTGCTATTTGAGAGAGCTTATAATATATGCATAAGGTCTGTGACTTAGTCTATAAAGTCCTGTACTGCCTTAGGTGATGCCTCTGTGGTTAGCTCAGAGAGACTGCAGGTTCCTGCTTCAAGAATTAAATGTCAGAAGAAAACTCATTCAAGAGCAACTTCCCGCCCTCCTTCCCTCTAAGAGCATCCCAATGCTTCCCTTTGTAGGCGCTGAAGACAGCATAAAGAATGTTTATGCATTTATATCCCCTTCTCAAAGCCCAGTGTAATTGCGTTCTAACAAAGGCGAAAATGCTCTCTCTTCTCTAGGAACCGGATGGCAGTTGGAGTGGAATTTCAATTCAGAAAGGATGAAGGCGACAGCTTCCTCCAACCTCATCTGGGATATGTGCAGCCACCGGGACACAAAGGTGCTGCTTTGAGCAGGTAAAATATGTGTAGCCAGAGAAAAACCAGCCAGCCTACAGGGCCTCTGTTAATGAATGCATTGGTACCTGGTGCTTCTATAGCGCCTTTCCACTGAGGCTCTCAAAATGCTCTACAAATATCAGTTTAAATCTCCCAGCACCTGTGTTAGCTCCACTGTATTTTACAGATTGGGAGCAGTGACAGAGAGAGGTTAAGTGAATTAGTGAAGAACACGCTGAGTTAGTGGGAACGCTGAGAACAGTACCCTGGGGGAAGAAAAATTCCCTTCACGGCAGGAATCAACGGGTGATATTCTCTAGCTTCTGTGACCAGCAGGTTAGACTAGATGATCATGGTGGTCCAGCCTGACTTCTACCTCCCCTGCTCTAACCACTAGACACCACTTCTCATTTCCAGCAGCTGTTTAGAATTGTGTTGGGAGAGGGACATGGGGAGTTGGATGGTCCAGGGGTTTCCATAGTAAAGCCGTTTTCAGCTGTCAACCTAAGGTAGGAATGTGGAAGTCTCTAAATGGCAGATAGAGTAGTAGTGTGTAGTTTGATCCCAGGGTGTGTGGTGGAGGAAGAAGCAGCATGAAAGTTGTTGGTTCCCAGTCTCTGTAAAGAGTGCAGCGATTGTCTGTAAGAATGCAGCTGGGCAAAGCAAACTGGTTGCTTTAAAAATATAATTTTTAAATGATAGGAAATGCTATTGATTTTTTGTGTGTGTTTAAACGCACTACAGATTGGAAAATCCATTTTTCCTATTTAGGCACTGCACAGACAGAGCAAGATCCAACCCTTCCATGCTCCTCCAAACCTGTTCTCCCCACCACTCAAGGCACAGACAATATGGGAGAAGTTAGGAAACACACACACGCGTACACCCACCCACCAATCCCATGTGGACATAATTACAAAGCTTTAAAAACTTCCTCTTAATAGGTCGCAGTGACAAGAAAAATGAATGTTTTATTGAGGAAATAACATGATCTAATTACAAATGTTTCCTGCACTTGGCACACAGACAAGGAGGCCGATTTTCAAAAGCAATAAAGGTGAAATGGCTGGCATAAAACTCCTGTAATCAAATATAAAAATAATAGTGCAGTTCATTAATATCAAGACAAGCTAATGGAGATGGTGTTCTTAATTATCAAATACAGCCATGGATTTAATTTTTACCTGAGTCGTTTAAACTTGGTTGGTTTTTTTCCTTTTCATAGATGCTATGCCGCAGGGCAACACTGAACATTTGTAATTGTATTCCATCCCTGGAGTTAATTATAAAGAGACAATAAAAACTGCTTGGCTTCTATTTGAGTAACCATTACTTTGTGTTAAAATTCTTTGTTGGGGGGGGGTAGATATTTGTAGTTTTAATTTAACATGAAACCTTTGTACATATTATATCTGTGCGTTTATACACAGACGTTACACAGATATATAGACACATTTTATGTTTTATATATATGTGAATGTATTAGTGTGAGTGTGAGTGAGAGAGAGAGAGAGACAAAAAAATCAATAAAATATACATATCACACACACAAAAAATATGTATATATACACTCAGAGCCATACCTATATATAATATGATATGAGGCAGGAAGACAGATTTCTCTACCCTTCTCAGAGACTAGATTTCCCTAATCAAGAATTTAGCTTCATTAGCCAACAAATAACTCTGCCCTTTAGACTCTGGTGAGCACATTCTCCCACCCAACCCTACATGGCTTTATGCATGGATGAGGGGCCCCAGAATGGCTCAATAGCTGAGACACTCTGAACCCATAAGTAATAGAGTTTGGTGTTCCTGAGTATTCCGTAAAGCTGGTTTAACGAATGCATAGCTACACGAGGTAACACTGGCCGCGCCGAAACAATTCTGCATTGGCAGGGGAGAAAGCAGGGCCTAGGTCAGGGAGGTGCATAAGCATGTACCCCTCTTTAAGCACATGCGTAGTCCCATTGATCTCAGGGTGTGCACCTGCTTAAATACCTTGCTGGACTGTGGTCTAGATCAGTTTTCCACCAGTTACAGCATTCTGTAGCGCACGTGGTAAGTGAGATGGTCTTATAGCTCCCATCTTTTAAGGAACCAGGGACTAGAATACTGGTCTGCAAAGCCTGGGCTGGCTGGTATTCCCATAGTACCACCAGAGAGCACTATGGAGAGTAGGCGCTGCAGGAAGTGCTGCCCAAGAAACCCAGAATGACTGAGCCCTGCGGCCCTCTGATTAGCCAAGCCCCCTATTTGACCCCAGGAAGTTGTCTGGGCAGCCACATAGAGTTTAGTCTATTTCCATGCCCGACTTTGTTTGATCTCTGATTTCTGACCCCAGCCTGACTCTGACCCTGATTCCTGCCTCTCGAGCCTAACCTGGTACTGCCTCCGGCCTCTGACTCCATCCTGACTCTTGCTTACATAACCTGGCTCTTGTGATTCCTCCAGCTCCTGCCTGATGACTACTGTCCCTTGTGGCCAGACCTTAGCCCAGCTGTGACTGCTAAGCCAGACCACCTACACCCTGGTCCATTACACCATTTTAGCTCTCTCATGATGTGAGACCCACTGAGCTAGGGGACTTGATGGGTCCTTGTCATTTCCATATCCCTGATGATTTACTCTCAAAAGCCTGAGCATGAACATTCCCTCTTTTGAAAATAGACTTGAAAGCTGAAATGGAAAATGTACAGAAAAAATGGATTCTCTCTGCTTTCAAAATAATCCATGTGAATTATTTCTAATGATGCTGTCTTGGAAGAACGTTAGTATTTCCTGGGTGAAAAATTTCTCATGAAGCAGCTGAATGATGCATTCTTGTGTCAGAAAACTATTTGCAAATGCAAATTGATATATCCTTGTGTGACCATGAAGTAGAAGCTCAGTGCTAGATACTCCAGAAGTGGTGGTTTTTCTCCAAGTCCCTTCATGATCAGTGCTACGTGTTTTCTTCTGATATCTATGAGAAAAACTTTATCCATGATAACATGCCAGTCAACAAATCTAGGAATTCACCATAACAGATCACACACTACAGTTCACACGAGCATAATATCCTGCTTCCAATACCTGATGCTTTAAAGAAAGATGAAAGCCTTACAGAGTGTACGTGGCCAATTGTGCAAATATATATATTATGGGGAGAGGGGTAAATGTCCTCTCTGATCCTCAGGGCAATCAGCTTATACATGAAGGGCTCAATCGTGCAAGGTGCTGAGCATTGTGGCCCTGATCCATCAATGCCCGTAAACATGTGCTTAGCTCTAAGCATGTGGGTAATATCTCTGATATTAAGGACGTGCTTGAATACTTTGTTGTGTCTTGGCCAGAGTACACAGCACCTTGCAGGACTGAGTCCTGAAGCAAGAGATCTAAATTCCCCTATCCTATGATTAGAAATATTATTAATGGTCAGAAAATTATTATATTCTCTGTGCAGTAAACAGAGAACGCAATGCCGTCACATAGTACCAGGCGCTATTGCCAGTTTGTTCAATGCGTCCCAAATGCTGAGTCAGTCTGGGACTTTTTGTGTGGAATATAATATAAATAATCATATTCTACTAATGTCACATTGGCTTGGGGAGGGGAGTTAACTCATTACATCTGAAGGGGGTTACTTATTGGCCAACAAGCTAAATCCATTATTAGGGGAATAAAAATTCTGCTTGTGAATCTCTCTCCCCACAGGAGAGACAAACTCTGAAGTTTTGTACCTCCTCCCCAAGTAGTTGTAGAATATATTTCGCTGTCTTTCACCAGGAGCTCACGTTACATTTAAATTACAAATGCATTAGCCATCTATACATACTAACACAAAAGAATATTTATTGGAATAAAAGGTAATAGATTTTTGAGTTATCTTTCTCAGTTTTAAACAACTGTCTGATTATATCCAATTGTGTGTCATGCTTAAGCTAAGTGTTTGTAGAAAAAGAAAGATGTTGGAATTTAAAACAATGTCAGATCAAAATTGATGCCATGGTTGTGTTTGATAATTTAAAAAATGCCACCTCCATTAGCTTGTCTTGATAAGCAGGCAGGCAGGCAGACACATGGATGTTCGGAAACCTTTCCAGTGACTGTTTGAAACGAATCAGCAAGGGTTGCATCAGTATGTTCAGAAGGTAAAATGAAAGCAAGCCCAATGCAAATGGAGATGAGGAATGTGTGGAGTCATGGATAAGAAAACTAAAAATTAGGGACTAGAGAGTAAACAAGAAACCATGCTGCTGCTATTTCATGAAGAAAATAAACCTGTGTATAAAAATTGCCAAGTGCAGCCATCAAAAACTAAGCAAATAGTTTCTGAGACAGCTTGGCATTGATACAGATAGATGGAGGGGAAGGGCTGGTGTTGGTGCAAGGAAGTGGAGATGAAATTCGCCAAACAGAGCCATGATTACTGGGCCAGAGATCAAAGCACTGCAAGATGCTAACAGATCAGCAGTAATTTTGTTCACTTCTCCTAGATTTTTTTTTTTGGGTACAGTTCCCTCTTTTTATTCACTAATTGTCAGCAATGGCTCACTCTTTCTGCCTGGACTTGTCCGTCACTCCGGCTGCTGTCAGGCACAACAGGACCCTCCACAACCCACATCCCCTCACAATATACATAAGGATCCCCATCCAGTAATCCACTTCCATCACTGATTTGTAAACACCTCTCCCACAACAGAGACCTGTACACTGCAATCACATCTATCCCACACCCTGCACCTTCACTACTGGCCTGCACCCGCCTGCAAACCCAAACCCTCCTTCACCAAAGAATTCAAAGCTACACACCATAAAAATGTCTTGGTGCGTGGACCGCAAAGCAGCGCGGGCTTCTGTTGAGACTCAAGGCTATAGTGAGACCCTCCACTAGTGTAAATCATCATCGCTCCACTGGCTTCAACAGAGCTCGGATACTCTTTGGGCTACTCACATGTTTATGACAATTTGCACCTGCTGAGGATCTGTCCTCTAGTCATTGAGTTAGTGCTCATGTCGGTGCTTAAACTATTACGGTGTCAGTTGTCGGAAGACAATGCCTTCTTTGTAGCTGGAATTATGGTTTGTTGTATTGGAACAAGGACAATTTGGTAGCAGCATGCCAGAGGCCAGATTGCTGGAGGCCAAACTTGTACAGTACAGGATTTTATAGACGAGGTCACAGCCTTATCCATATTTTACAAGCATGCTCAAATAGCACATTAGCCTTTGACAGGCCTGGGTAGATAGCTCACAGGAGAATGGTACTGGGGAGTGAGAGGCATCTCCTCTGTTGAGGGAGGGTGCTATATCGTCCACCTGTAACTATGTCCATCTTTACTGGGGTCACTCTAGCAAAACTGGATTTAAGGATGCTGTCAAAGGGAGATTAAAAAGCTCAGAGGAGGTGGTGAGGAGGAAAGACTAGAAAGGAAGTAGAAATTGGAAAGGGAAAAATGTTCTTTCCCATGAGCTTTGGGCTCAGGAGTTCCCTTGGGGTGAAATCGAAAGGAGCAATTGATTCCTGAAGTTGCCCTTTCAGTGACTCCCTCGAAAGGGAAAGCTCGAGGGATCTGTGCAGCCAGCTAGCTTGCTGAGTTAGACATGAAAGGCTGACAGGGCGAGGGCTTTAAGCAACAGCACGATCTGCATTTTATATTAACTTTACTAAGCATTGTTTGACTTTGCCAGTGCAGATGATGCCCTGTGAAGTGCATGCCACGTAAAATGTCATTCTGATTAAGTATAGTTTCTGCTGTTCATATGAAGCTTTATCTAGCTTTGAGGGAAACAAGACAAACTGACCTGCCAAAGGATCATATTGTCTCACCAACGTGATATATTTGCATTGGCTTCACATAGGAGCGGAATATGGCTGCCTATTAGCAAACAGTAAAACAGGCAGCCAAGATGCCATATACCTGTATGAAACAATGTCCTGATCAGATGCAGCACCCAACTCTTTCCTGTTATCTGCTGTGTGTGGTGTTTAGAGCTTTGACATCCCCTCTCAGATTTTTCCTCTTTAATCTCCCTCTACATTAAAAACAAGCTAAGCCCCTTTTGGAGATGTTACAGAAAACCACGTTTCCTTTTTATGCTTCCTTAAAGAACTCCATTTTTCTGTCTCTTCTCATCAACCAGAGTAATTTTAGGCTCTTAGAGAAAGTTCATCACTGTAATTGCAACCATATTGGTCATTAAAGTTGACAGGCTGTTGAGCAAGTCACTCATTGATTCCCACCACTCAGCAGACAGTTCCCAGTGCTTGCTAAAATCTTAGTTTGAATTTATGAAAAGGAAGCAAATACATTTCACCTCCAGGGAGGGTAGAAAGCTCAGAACTCATCCTTGCCTTTATTTGTAAACAGTATTCACATGCTCCTTCCTTACGCAGATTCAAACGATTCATTATTTACTTTAGCCCACAAAAGATCCCCCTAATGCTCTCTCTTATGGGTTGAAGTCGGTAATGCATTTGGGAAGGAGAATTGAGCTCTCCTGCCTCTGAGTTGATAAAACAACAAACCTCACATGACATTTCTGAGCTTAAGGATATTTAAGAAAGATAATGGTTCTTTGCATTTACATAGAAGGATCTCAAAAATTAAAAGAGGTGGGCGTTATTAGTATCACTTTATAGGTGGGGAAACTGAGGCATGGAGTTTAAGGACCTGATCCAGTGGGAGTCATTACATTGATGTCAATGGGCAATAGATCAGGCCCTAGACGAATACTTAAGGTTGTTCAGGCCCCAATCCAGCAAAGCACTTAAACATATGAGTAGCCCAAAGAGTGGGACTTATCGTCAGTTGGTGTAAATGTGAAGCTATGACAGTGTACAGAAGCCGAGGAGCTGCCACCATGTATGTAAGTGCTTTGCTGGCAGATGGGCTCTGTGGCTCAGTGGTACAGCTGGAAACAGAACACAGGAGTCATGGCTCTCCATTCATTGTTCTAACCACTGGACAACTCTGCCTCCCGGTTTGACACTCTACAATTTAATATGTCTCTCTGTATCTGGGGAGGAGGAAAGCCTTTTAAAGAGATTTGTGCACGATAGATAAATTGTCTCATCTCAAGCAGATATAAAGCATCCAGCCATAGGGAGTTATTTCAGAAAACTCTCGTGGTTGTGTTTCTCTTCACCATTCTCTTTCATCTGCTCTTGATGAAGAGCAGCCATTCCAGGTTATCTTGATCTTCTGTGTTTTTTGGCTCTTTAGGATAAAGATAAAAGGAGAGATTCTTCAGCAAGTTGTTACCCTGTGTCCTCCCTCCCCACTCCCACTCCAATAACAAGGAAAACAGCTTGATTTACTTCACTTATTACTGGATAAAATATTCTCCCCTCTCCTCCATTAATCATAGACCCAAAAGTGTCTTTTGCATGTTTGAAGCTAGGGGGCAATGTTTTACCTTCTTGTCCAGCCTTGTGGCTTCCAAGCCCTTGGCATGCTATGGAAATAAATCTGACATTAAAATATTTCATTTGGGATCTCCGCTTACTGATTTATTACTGGTGCGATGTAGCAAGTAAATATTTCTCTCAAGTATTCTCAGCACATACAATGAATCCCACACACTCCATGCTAGAAAATAAGGATCCACTTAGGATTTTTTTTTTTATCCAGTAAACTTTATTTATATATAACAACAGTACAAAGTGAGTCCTTGGCTTGCAAAATAGGAGTGTTTCATATTTACAATAGGTACACAATCATATATTAGAATAACAAAAAACCTTTTTTCCTTGGAACATTTTTAAATACTTAAACTTTCTTACATTTTTTTCCACAACACTTGTAAAAACAACAAAAACCAGACAACCATCTTTAAAAAAAAATATAATACAGAACTCCAGTGTGTCAAATATAAGGGGAAGAGGGGAAAAGCTAGGGAAAGGTTACGGTTGTGTGGGGTGGGCAAAGTACGCAGTTCAATTTATTATCTGTGACAGCTTGCCTTGTGACTGGTATGCATTTATTTTTAAGGGATGGTCAAACAAAATAAGAAGCCCTTCCACCCGCAGCAAATCTTTATCCGAAAACTCAAGCCAATCCTTTTTTGAGGTTCAGGAAAGTTTGGTTCCCATTCCCTGCTCACCCCCTAAACCCATTTTCCATATCAGTGTCCCTGCAGAAGGAGCCATTAACAAATGAGCACTCTCCATGGTACCATAGGGGGATCTTGCTGTAGTACATTTTGAGTATAAGAAATAGCATGGCACAGTCACTATTATGGTACGATGCTTATTTACTTTTTGATGGCTTCCCTGATATGCACATCCATATACTGTCTGAGATTGGAAATGACAAAAATACGACAGGAGAGGCTGTTTTCATCATTTCCCCAGCCCTTCTGCAGCAGGAAGTGCTAGAAATCTCAGAAGAAAGCCTGCTCAGGAGATTTCTGGTTTGATTTTGCAGACCTAAGAGGCCTGGAGAGTTCAGAGAAGTGTCCCAACTTTTGGGTGCTTTATTGGAACCTGCCAATCTGAGTTACTTGCCCATTGTGGGGGGGGGGGCGGCGGCTGGATAACACAAAGGCAAATGGGAATCTTTAGACTGAAAAAGATAAACACAGAGACAACTTCAGTGTTAACAACAGTCAAAACAAATGGTGTCGTTTGAATTGTGGCCTGATTTGTTTCATGTAAAGCCCCCAAAGTGATGAGTCTCAGACAGCCACGCAAGGTGAGGGGCTGCTTGTTTAGCAGTTTGCTCCAGTCTGTGTTTGTTACTAACCGGGGCAGAACACATGATACTCAGGTGCATTAGCCACTCACCTACTGCTGATGCAGCAGCAAGATATGCGTGTGCAATGGAACCTGGACCTGCTGAAGGAAAACCCTCTTTCTGAAGATTATTCCCAAGCTGTCATCACAATGTCCCCCCAGATCTGAGCCATTGCCAGCAGGTACAATAAAACATTGAGGGGATCACAAAGGATTGTAGAGAGCTTACGAAAGCTTTGTATAAAATGTTTCTCCTTAACATAATTGGGAAGCAATGCTTACTACCTATTTCTGTACTACTTGGCTTGTCACATTGCCTCGAACTAGAACAGGAACGTTGGAAAGGGGAGATTTTTGAGAGGCAAGAAAAAAAAATCAAGGTCTTTCTTTCAAATGGGAGCCTTTATGAAGGTGAGAGGTAACCATGTCCTTTGCAGAAGGGAGTTCCTTGCACTGTCGCTTACTAGAAATTGAACAGTGATGTTTCCCTTCTGTGAAGCCTTTTAAACAGAGAGAAAAACGTTCAAAGCCTTCACAATTTTAAAAACGTCCCCCCTTTTAAAACTAGCCTGACCAGCCTAAATTTAGATTTTGCATTTTGGGTTATTCAGCCCAGTGGCTTCCAAATAGAGTTGCCTTTAGAAACTTCAGTGCATAGCTTTACATTTTTAACTCGAATGATTCCCCCAACAAGTATCTAATCTAAAAAATCTGCCCCTGTCCGCATTAACATTGTGGGGCCCTTTTGCTACCACATACATTAGCCCTGCGCCTCTCACCTGCTGATCCAGACAAGCCTGGGACAAAGGGTTAAAGTCTGAAGGGTACTTAGGGTGGGGGATCAAGTTTTCACTGAAGACACATTCAATATACAGATCAGACTGTTCACCAAGCTTTATCTAGCAAGTAACTATATACAACATCACAGCTCTCTGTATTATTGGCTTAAGGTTTATGGTACAATGGAATACTGAAGTATGAGGACTGAAGCTTTGCTGTATTTTTGATGCATCTTTGATGTTGGTTATTTATTCTCTGAACGTTTTTTATGTCTTTTCTCCAGAGTGCAGTCACCATTGAGTTTCCTCCGGATGTCCCAGCTCATTCAAGTCATTCTGTTTTTGTTTCATTTAGACTGCTGAACTGAGTCCTCCTGACAGGAGAATACTGAGAGCACTGGAAACTGAAAGGAGAACTGCCAGCGACAGGGGGAAAACACAACCCTGCTGCTGCTGCTGTTAATGGGAAATGCTCTAGCTGCAGGCTAAAAAAATAATCAGTGTGACAGGAATAATTCTTAAAGATGTTTTACCCCTTGTCAAGTTCCTGAATTTGGGAGGGCATCCGAGCAGCACACAGACCAGCTTCCCTTCACCGCTTTTGGAGTTGTGGGCATTCAGCGTTTCTGGCAAATCAGACTCTTTATGTGCGTCTCATGTAGGGCAACAAAAACGGAGGTATCCCAAACCAGTAGCTAATGCTGAACACTTGGACCTAAGTGACATGTCCAAGGTCACTCTGTGAGTCAGCAACAGGCAAGAACAGAACCCAGAAATCCTGAGTCTCAGGCTCTCTATTCTAATCCTTAAACAACATTCCCAGCCAAATTGTTACATGTATAGAATGCAGTGAGAGTTTTGGTAAAAATCCATTTAAAATGTTTATTAGCAATAGAATATATTCTTTAAGTGGAGTTGTGTTGTCTGGGTGTTTAGATTGCACAGGACAGGCGTTGCACACTGGGGAGAGGAAGGTTTCCATCCGCATAGGAGGAGAACGGCTGCATGCAAGGTCCCTTTTATGCCAGAGCATCAGGAAAAGATTTGCATCCTAAACATTCAAAATTGTGTGTTAGTCACACACATTTCCCTTTTCTCCTTCTGCCTACAATGTTTCCCATTAGCAGCAGGGCTGTGCCTATTTTACTTAAAATGCTTGTTTGTCATAACAGTTCCTAATGTAGCTACAGGGAATTCTTAATATAGCTGGACGCTACAAAGGCTTCAGCAGTTTTCCTGTTCTGATTTCTCCTGTTTCACTTTAAGCACTGGGAGATCCCCTTACCCACACTCTATAGGACGAAACAGGCAACATGCCCTCCACATCTCTCTGTCATAGCATTTTGGTGCTAAGGAGCAAGGTCCCAGCAGAGGCAAGCCTGCTGATAAGCTGGGACTCTTGTATAGAGTTTTTTAATAAAGGCTTTCAAAGTGGAAAGGCATTTGGTTAGCACTTTGCTACCCCTTGGAGTGGGCTCTTTGATGGCTCAGGCTACTGCTCATGAGCAGAAGATTAAATGGAATTATTTAAACAGTAGCACCAGACACAGAAATTCCAGAAATACCATCTTCTGTTCTGATGTCAAAACCCTTGAAACAAAGCAGGCTAGAGACTCATAACACCGAACAAAGTTTGGCCCTGTGCAGGAAGAGAAGCACTGAAATGGATGTGGAATCATTTCATCTAAGGCAAACTCAGTGCCTCCCCACCAACCAAACCTGGAGTCAGGTTTGCCTGCAGTACAAAGAAAATACCATTGTGAGATCTGAAGCTTTACCCACAAAGGAGCTGAGAACAGGGCCAAGACTGTCAGGGCCTTGCCCTAAAGGGACAGGCTGTTTCATACCACAAACTTCCTTTAAACTTCCATTATAGCTAATGTACTATAGTACTCTCTCCATTTCAGGGATAGCGAAAGAGTCATAGCGAGATGACACAACTAGCTTGGGATCACACAGCACACTCTGCCTCTCTGCAAGAAGACTTAAGGCTGGGCATTTTCAACCATTTCAAATGGTTTTGATTCCATTAAACAAACTCTGGTAGTTATTTTGCTGCAACCACCACGACTCATATGGTCGATACTTCTATTTCCATTAGTTCTAATCACCTCATCCTCCCGCACCGCAATCTGCACAAATATCAATATTTATTACAGAGAGAAATATTTACAGCATTCCATCCGCCTCTTGGCACGCTTTAAAGGGACAGGAAAGCTTTGGTTTCTTTTAAAGGAATAGCACTCACAAACATTTGCCTTTCGCTGTCCATGACAAGATGGGCTGCTATGGCCAGTTCGAAACTGAACCTAACAATGAGATACAGAGACAAAGACGACAATGTTGGCCGGCACTTGGAGTGCGTCGTTTTGGACTTTCTCTCGCCTTGAGTAAAGATTCTCCCTCTCCCCAACAGGAATAAAAGTCCCTATGCTTTACCTTCGGGTGACCTTGCATGTGCCAAGGGAAAAATGTAATTGGAGCCTGTCCTGATCTTATGCGTAAGTATGAGCGTGTCTCAAACAGAAAAGCAATAAATATGTTATCTCACTATGTCTGCGCTTTTCAAGTATCACTTGCTGTAAACATTGTTTTTAGCTTTTGTTTTTTTTTTTACTACAAGAAATTACATCGTGGCTGGAACAAAACAACATGAGTCAGCTAACAGCCCAAGCAGCTGAGTCAGTCTCAGCCCAGCTCTGCTTGACTGTGCAAGATCAGCCGTTGGTTTTGCTTAAACTGCACCTGCAGAAACCTACAGTGCACCAATTTCAGTTTAAACTGTACGTGACTTCCTTAGTTTCAAATGCCACGAAGGGCAGAACATTCTTCAGGAACACGAGTGAAGCAAACAAAAATACCACAGAATCTTTACACCTGGGTGGAGCTGTGTGTTGAAATGGAATGGAAATAAAAGAGAAAAATGTTTAAAATCAGACCCACCATCATTCAACAGTAAGTGGGATTTAAAAAATATATATATAATATATATATATTGACACTATATAAATACATAGATAAAGCTGGATTTCAAGACAAACAGGTTAGATGATCTGATGGTTCTGTAATTCAGGTAAAGTTCTTTCTGGTGCCACTGGATTTATTTCCAGCTAAACTATTATCTTCCTTTGTGTAAAAAGGTCTGGTGCAAACTTGTGCTCATATTTTTTAAAAGTTCCCAGGAACAGGAATAATTTAATTTTCCAATTTTTCGGATTAGCATAGGAGTCTATTCGCAGAATGTCTGAGCCACACACCACAGGAAACTGATGAGTAAGAGAGAGAGAGCATTTGGAACTGCATTTTGTTGGCGGAATTATCTGTGTGGCCACTGTGGTTGCTTTAATTTTTTTCTTTCCCTCTTTTTTTAAACCCTTTAAATACAGTTTTCATTATTTCCTAATATATATCAAATTATTTTCATGCAAAGTAGCAGTCACGGAGGCATCCAGACTTCTCAGGTTCCTTCCTTCCACACATATGACTTGAAGAATTACTCCAGCTTGATCCTATTTTGCTTTGAGATGCACTGTCCTTCTTGCTGTCCTTTCAAACTGGAATCTAAATGATTTTGAACTTACTATCTGGGCCAATCCCTGCTTCCCCCAGAGGATGTTTCAGTATTTCTATGGGTCCAGTACCTTCCTTGCTTGTTCATACTCTTCATTCCCAAGAGCCTTTGTAGTAACTAGTTCCTTCTGGTCCTAGGAGCACCATCTCCTTTCTTCAGCTCTCAATAGACATGGCACAGATAAGCTGTTCTACTTTGTATGCCAAGCGCTGCCTGCGCGCCTGCTCGTCCTGCTCGAGAGCCCCGATGATCTGGTGCAAAACAAACATGATTCATGTAAACATCCCAGAAAGGAGAGAAAAAGAAAGAAGGGGCGGGGGAGGGGAATAAATAGAGAGAGAAAAATACTCAGAGATGGACTCCAAGGGTTAATGATGACATGCAGGAAAGATACTTAGGATGGGTCCAGTGTACTGAACTCCCTTCCCTGGGCAACATGGCAGTAGTGGTTTGTGAAGCTGGTAAAACAGAAGTACTTGGGGCAGGCTAGGTTAATGCCGCTGGTCCAGTACAGGTCTGGCAAGCCTTGCCCAGGAGTTGGGAGGGCCACCTACAGCTTATGGGTCACTCCCCAATCTGAATGCTCTCCACACTTGGAAGGCTGAGGCTGGCCGGTTGCTGTCAGTCCCTCCTCTTAGTTTTGTTCCTTCAAAGAAACTTAACTAACCAAGACAAACAAAGCACTGAGTGCTCTTCTATTCCCAGCCATGCTGATTTATTTGTTGGACTGTTTGCTGCATACTAGACCATCACACTGCAATCATTCCCGTGCTCTTGTGCCTTTGACTCTGCATTGCCAGTCTCATTTAGCATGAAAGTTACGTGATTTTAGTCTCTAATCGGAAGATGGCTGTGGCATTGTATCATAAATGCAGACATGCAATTAAATGACAAAAATCTTCCTTTTAATGGATGTAATTGCAAAACAGGTTCTTCTCACAATGAAAATGAAGGGGTGGAACAGATGGCGAGAACTTGGTTTCAAGTGATGCATGCATTAAAGGAGCCCATGCTGCCAGCTTTGCTGTGACACAAAGTTTGTGCCATACTAGAAGTTCCCTGAGGACACTGGGATTTGTGAGGGGGTTCGCTGGGGCAGGACGATTTTTCCCTGCATTTAGAAATGGGCTGCACCGAGGGTGCACCCAGGATCAGGAATTCAGAGCTGCCCACACAATGCTTCAAGGGGTTGGTTCTGATGGGATGTGCTGCACCGGGAGCTCTGGAGACTAAAGCCGCCTACTGATGCACAGCACAGATACAGCATTGATAGCAGCAGTGAAAGCTTCAACCATGCTGCCCCACCAACCAGCTCTGAGCGGGGGAATTGGCCTCCAGGCCCCATTCAGCCTTTGGCCTCCCTTCTGAGACTGCCAGCCAGGAAGCCAACTGTGCTATGTGGAAAAGCCTAACCATGCCAGGAACAGGACTGGGGCTAACCACCTGTCCAGGGTGACTTTCAGTCACTACCAAGCCAGAGTGGAACTGAACTGCCGACCTAGAGGTGAAAGGTTCCATATCTCACTTACACCCAGAGCCGCCTCCCAACAGACTCTATCTGTCTAAGGTGACTTGGTGGCAGGATTGCCATGTATCCTGTGGCCCGGAGGTGGGGGCATGGCCTCACAAGGGATGGGGCCTGCTCACCTCTTCACTGTACTTGCTGACGTAAGAGTAGATCTCATTGAGCGCGCTCAGCATGTTGAACTCAATGGCATGTAGGCGTGACTGCTCTGCGAGGTAGGCATTCATATCCTGGTCACTGATGGCTGGGAGCTTTGCAATGTCTGCATAATACCTGGGGAATGAAAGGTGAGAGACAAATGAAAAACATATTGGCAAGGAAGGGCCCCGTGTGCGCAGCAGGGATGCCAAAGCCTCCTGAATGTAAAACTCCAAGAGTTCAGTCTCAGCTAGCATTCATTGCCCAGAACGGGGGTCTGCAGTTCTATCTGGCCTTTGTGAACTCTGCAAGGTGCCAGCAAGGCCTCTCCTCCCGATTGCTCCTAACCAAGCAGGAGCCACAGCAAATCTGGCCCTGTGCATATCAAAGGAAACATTTTACCCCACACTGAAATGCAGCAACTTCTGGGGTCCTGAGAACAGAGAAGCTTTATGACTTTGCACAGTAATACTATGTAATCTTCATCCAAAAACTACACCGAAGCTTAGTGGAGAAACTGAGGGATACCACCTTATCCAGTGAAACTACAGGGGGGATTTGTGTGAGGGAGACGACAATGATCTGAACTGCAATCTGGGTCAGGCACCAAGGCTAAGACTCCAAGAAAGTGCTAGGGGATCTTTAATGGTTGAGGTCTCCGTTGCACATCTAATCTGAAAGTCAGCACCGGCCATAGCAGCATGCGTGTTTGAACTGTACTGTTCGCTCTCTCCCTTTCAACCATCCTACCATGTTTGCTCGTGAACCTGCCAACTGGGAGGCAGACTGGATCACTCGTCATTCATTGTCAGCATAAAACTAGCAAGGAAACCTCTCGTTTTAGTTTAAACTCTACCATTAAAAAATGCTTACTACTCACTACATTCCTCTGATAGGTGGTCAAAAACCAGCAAGACTATAGGTGACACACCCATCCAACAAGAACACAAGAACAGCTGTATTGGATCAGACCAATGGTCCAGCTAGCCCAGAGTTCTGTCTTCCGACAGCAGTCGGTGCCAGGTGCTTCAGAGGGAATGAATAGAAGCATCTGCCAGAACCACCTCATTGTCCTCCTGCAAATGCTCCTCTGCCATGAGACCTACACAACACCTGACAGTGGTCAGAAGGCTGGTGTACTGTGACTGCTGCTTATCATACTGACCAGCACCGCCTCCCTGTGCTGCCCTTGTCTGTCTGTTGTATTCATCCCGTCCCCTCATCTTATATTTAGGCTGGAAGCTTTTTGGGACTGGGACCATCTTTTTGTTGTGTTTGTACAGCGCCTAGTGCAGTGGGGTCCTGGCTCATGATTGGGGCTTGGCAATAATGATGCTTGGCATTGATTCAGAGGAAGAACGTCACCAGCATCATGTCATCTTCCATCCAAGAGCTCATCGGCTCAAATGCCGTTTAGACCATGGAATCAGGCTACGTTATGCTATGGCTGCAGATCCAGCAATGCACATGTAATGCTGACAAACCTCAGCAGGTGGGATTGAACCTGGGACCTCTGGAGCTAAATGCATGCGCTAAAAGCCACATGCCTCTTAGCTAAGGCTGCAGCAGACTCATTAATCTCTAGATGGTCTAGGTGCCAGTACAGCGGGACAAAGCCCCAGGCGTCAACTTCCTCTATTCCCGGGGGTGCTCGACACCCCACTCCATCCCAGGCCCACCCCCACTCCACCCCTTCCTCCAAGCCCTCACCCCTGCCCCACCTCTTCCCACCCCCTCCCCTGAGCACGCCCCATCCCCGCTCCTCCCCCTCCCTCCCTGTGCCTCCTGCATGCCGCCGAACAGCTGTTCCGCGGCGGGTGGTAGATGCTGGGAGGGAGGAAGGAGTTGACCAGCAGGGCTACCGGCAGGCAGGAGGCGCCGGGGGGAGGGGCAGAACTTGGCTGCTGGCGGGTGCTGATTTTTTTTCCATGGGTGCTCCAGGGCCAGAGCACCCATGGAGTCAGTGCCTGTGGACAGAGTGCCACACCAAGCAGGCATGGGTTACATACACACTACAATGGTTGACCAGGTGGTGCAATGAGACAGCCACTGCTGCTCCTGACTATGCTCCCACGCTGACCTACCTTTCTACCCAGCTCTTGTAGCTGGGGATATCCTTGGCATAGAGCAATTTGTTGGAGGGGGAGTCCTTGCCCAAGCGGTGTTCTGAGGTGGAACAGGAGTCCATGAAAGTCTGGGCAACGACAGAGAGGCAGGCGTCTGTGATGCTGCCCTTGTGGATATCGAACACAAACTGGGGGTTTTTGATTACGTTCACCCAGAACCGGAGAGGGAGGCTGCAGGAAAACAAAGGAATAAAAATAAGTCACAAACCCTCGAGACAGGAGGGTATCTTTCTTACCCATGTATTTCAGGTCCTGCAATGATCTGCTCAGGGCTGTGCCCCTTCTAAGCACTAAGTGGCAGTAATGGGCCCACACAGTCCGCAATGGTACCCTAAGCAGAGCTGAGCCCATCTCATTACCAAATCTGGTCCAGGCTAGTGACTACTTTTCTTCTCTGATTTTCCAGCCACCCCTTGGCCCAGCCCCTGCTGACCCTGCCCACTCTGGAGTGGCTGCCATTTGACTTGAACTTGTACCACATCATGTGGCAGCCGGACAGGCCAGGGTGCTGAAGCCAAGTGGACTGCAGGAACCGTACTGTAAGGCAGAGAGGAAGCTCTCCATTTTAGTAGAGCCCCCAGCATTTGCCAGTATTGGGTGCTGGGGTTTATGAGGAGGTCCAGGGCAGTCTGTTAGTCAGTGCTGTATCTCAGCGTCCTTTAGAGCGAAGGTCTGTGGCACTGAGCTGGTGAGGATATTGGGGTGCTACTGGAGTCCCCACTAACAATCCACTGCAGTGAGCAGAATCGAGGGCCTGTTCCCAGCCCATCACTCTGGAAGGAGCACATCAGGTATCTCTGCCTTTCCCCCCTGCCCCCAAATCCTGGGCCTTGGTAATCAAAGGAGAATTATTCTTCCCTTTTCCTTTGGATCTGTAGCAGGATCAAAAACCAGCTGCTGCTTTCTGTTAGCTTTCAAGTCCCAGCTCTCCCTCGCTAGCCAGCTAGCTACAACCAAGGCTTCAGCCTTAACCCTTGGAGCACTGCAGACAAGTTGCTCAATGCCATCGCAGAGCAGAGTCTCTTGTCAACTGCCTCAACCCTCCACTTGCTCCCAATCGCTGCTCTCTGTATGAGGGCCCTGAACTGCTTCTATGCTGACCAGCTCTCCGGCTACTTCCCAGACCCCCCTCAGTCGCCTAAACTGCCTTCCCTCTTCCACCTGTTCTTAACACCTGCCTTCCCCAACATCTCACCCTGCACCCTTCCCAGCTCTCCTGCTACTTCTAACAGGTGACCTGAGTCTACAACCCCAGTTACTAAAGTCTCAGTTTCCAGCTGGACTCCCCCAGGAGATCTAATGTGGTCTGAGACTTAACCCTTTCCTTTTTCAAAGGAGCTAGGCCTGGAGCATAGGGCTAGAACTCCTGAGTTATACTCTCATCCCTAACGCTGACCCAGTTCATATCTGGGACAAGCCACTTCCCCTCTCAGTGCCTCTATTCCTCTGTCTGACAATGCTCGGCTCTCTCCTAGGGGCATAGCAAGCATTCACGAATGTTTGGAGAGTGCTATGGAAACGTAAAGACATAGTGAAGGTTCAATGTAATGATTAGTTTGAAAACTAGAATTTACACCTCTGCCCTGACTCCTCCTTTGTTCCCATATGCAAAGCTGTACAATGGCTGGGTCCCCATCAGCAGCCAGAACCCATGTGGTTTGATGGCTGTGGTAGAAAAATCTTTGTTGTTCGACACCGTTTCCCTTTATAGCTTTAAGAACTGTCATTTTATTCAGGATTCAAACATTTTATCCTAATAGCTCCTTCTTCTAAAGCTTTCACTAAATTGTTTTTAGCTTCCCACAGCCTTAGCGGGGAATCCGGTTTTTGCACACATGATGATTAGAGGCTTTTTAAACCACGAGGGACTGGTGGAAAAAAAATAAAAAGTCTTCAGGGGGCTACCATTTGTTATGGATTCCCCACACCCCAGGTAAATTTCTAACCCTAAAATAATCCTAAAATAACAGCAAAGGCAAAGATATAATAGCTCCAATTGTTTTGAGAACATTGAGTCCAAGCTGAAGTTTGTGTCAATTGCACACAGTTTAAGTGTGAGCTCCACTCATCTGCTCTCTCCTCCCTTCTCCACGGCTCCCGAAGCATTTGGGAAGGAGCAGCTCCTAACTGAACTGTCACCTCTGAGCATTAGCAGGCATTCCCCTTTTGATAATTTCATACACCTAAGGTATGGCTGTTAACTACCTGCCTGTATACAACCCAGCCATTTCCAAAATCGCCTCTTCTCATTATTGGAGGGCAGGGGCAGTCTCGGAGCTAAAGAACTGGACTGCGATGCAAGATACCTTTGTTCAATTCCCAGCTTTGCCACAGTTCCTTTGTCTGTCTTGTCTATATAGACTGTAAGCTCTTTGGGGAAGGAGCTATATTTTATTGTGCACACAGAGGCCTTTGGGAACTACTGGAGTACAAACAACAATTAATAATTCCTACCCCTGGAATGAAAGGAGGGGTCTAGAATTTACACCCAAAACCACATTTGTCTGAGTGGTGATGTGAAAAAGGTCTGTAGGAGTGGTATTAGTTTATCCTATAATAACCCCTAAATAATTTAACAGGCAGTTTCCTGGATGCTTCATACTTAGAAAAATAACCAGATTTTAACAGATTAAAGTTGTAAATGAAAAGGCAAGGAACACTTTGCTTAATTCTCAGTGCCAATTTAGCTCTTTGTTGCACTGTCAATAACCTGTAGCTTCTCTGAGGTCTGAGATCAACAGCGGGAGCTGGTGCACAGGTCAGGACTGAGATGCACTGGCAGAGCTGTCTGTGTGGTGGGGGTTCCTGATTTGAATCACAACAGGTCAGAATTGAAGTACATTGTCACAGCAGCAAGGAGGTCCCATAATTGGGACAGCACAGGTACTGGAGGTTTGGATCGAAGAGTATGAGCAAAGCTTTGTGTCAGGGGTGCTTCCTTCCATTATATCTGACGGCAGCCAGAATGTGACAATCACCCCCAAGCACAAAAAATGCAGAAGTGCACTGAAAAGAAAAAGAACAAGCTTTGTGACTCCCAGAGAGAAGGAAAGGGGCAGAGATTTGCACAAAGGTGTGTATGCTGGCATCTTCCGTAACAATGAAAGAAGGGAGTTATGCAGTGGTGAGCTGGAGCCTGTTCGCACCGGTTTGCGCGAACCGGTTGTTAAATTTAGAAGCCGGTTTAGAACCGGTTGTTAAAGAGTTGGGCAAACTCTGGCCCGCAGGACCGTCCTGTCCGGCCCGCCTGAGCTCCTGGCTGTGGAGACTCCCCTTGAGAATCCCTTTTTACTCTCCCGGCAGCACTCCAGGCCTTTGGCGGCACTTCGGCAGCGGGTCCTTCACTCATGCCCGGTCTTCGGTGGCACTTCGGCGGCGGGTCCCTCAGTGCCGCCAAAGACCCGGAGCGAGTGAAGGACGTACTGCCGAAGACCCAGAGTGACTGAAGGAACCGGTTCTTCAGATTTTGGCAGCTCATCACTGGAGTTATGGCAGCATCAGGTTTATTCGGTGAAGCACATGTGCACTCCGAGCTGCCTCCAATTACACAGACTACGTCCCTCCTCCTCCCGCTCCAAGCCCCAGCCCCAGGAGTCCATTCTTTTCCAGGTTGTGGATAATTGCTCAACAGTAGGGTCCACCCCCACTCCCCATGCTCTTACCAATTGCTCTTCCAGGTGTGCCTCACATCTGTGTCGTGGATGCCGTGCTTATCTGCTTGCTCATCCAGGAAATCGAACATGTATTTTATGGCCAGTGGGAGCGCGCTGCCTCGGTGCACAGTACTGAACAAGGTCTCGAACAAGTCATCCACGAATTTCTGCAGCGTACCCTAATGGGAGCAGCAACCAACGGGGTGATGGGAGGGATATATGCACACTCGGCTAAACAGCAACAGCAGGAGGGGACACCAGATGGTGACACAGGCTATGCACAGCTCCAGAAAGGTATAGGTATAGACCCTATAGGAATACGTAAGGTATATGTAACCTTATAGGAATGGGCTGGCTGAACTTCTGAGGCACATTGGTTTTATTCTTAATGTTAAGCACCTTTTCTTTTGCTTCTGAAATGCAATCTGTGCTATAACCATTGCTGAGGGCACTACAAAAGGATTGCAGATATCCGAGGCTGAGGAGATGGGTAAAGACAGACATTTACAGACATGGTGGCTTTCTTTCAATTTTTAGTGGCATGTAGTGCTAGTGAAAGGATGGAGCATCTAGAAGTTTAGGAGCGATTGCAGGAAACCAGGGGTCTATTTCTGGCTCTGCCATTGAATTGTTCTGTAACTCTAGGCACACGTACCCTCTCTGCACCCCCGCTCCCCCTGTGTAAATGGGGATAATGTCCAATTCACAGACAGGTCGCAAAGCTGCATTCATGGACACTGAAGGCTTGAGACAGGGGCTGAGCACTGTGTCTTTGCAGACCTATTTATACATTTTCCAGCCAGACTCTGGTGCATAGTGATTACCTTTGTAGCTAGAAGTCTAGTCAGGTAGATCTCAGACACCATCTTACTGCCCCGGTCGCCCTCCTTCTGGTCTCCATGGTCATGGTTTTTGACTAGATGCCAGACTTTCACTCCGCTCTCCAGGTCAGGGGTGATCATGGGTGCTCTGGAGCGGAGGCTGTCTGGGCTGCCTGTGTACCGGAACGTTGAATCTGAAAAGAAGGGAAGAGAAGCCGGTGATGTCCAAAGGAAGCAGCTTCTAACACTTCTCTGTCTCTCCTTAGTAGACCCCCCCTTCACTGGATTATTTGCAGAGCAACTAGATATAATACATTGCAGACACCATTAAAAAAGCAGCATTTGCCACACGTGGCCACACAGGAAAGGATGTGAGGGGCAGGACTTCGTCTCCGGTGAGGAAGGGTTTAACTCCAGTTGAGCAGCCCCTTGTCCAGGGGAAAGGGTAGGAGAGTGGCTATTTGAGAGAGGGAGGTGGAAGGCTGCCTTTATGATAATCAGATTGGGCACCCGGGGCTGAACAAACCTTTGCTTTCTTGTTATAAGTACTAACTACATCTGCTGGGTCATCATTCCAACAGCTTGCACTGGTGGTGATGTTGCCTTCTAGACAAGGACACAGAAGCCTGGTGGTATCTCAGATACCACTGGGAGTAGGTAACTATGTCCATGTGATGACTTTGTGAGGGGTACACTTTTGAATACTTTTTCATGACATCATATCTTTAAAATCTGGCAAGTTTATTTTATACATATTCCTCAAGGTGACGGTGTCATTTCAGAGAACTTGAGCAGCTCAGACTCTCTTATTATATTTTAAAACACCATTTACTCTATCCTCCTCCCTGTATCCCCCGCCCCACCTGATCCAGTCCAGGTCCATGTATGTGTGTGAAATAAGAAAAATGAAATGAAACAGAGACTGCACAACACAAGGGAGTACTTGGGGAGTGTCAGTAACAACAGGTGGATAGCACACAACTCTTCCCTACAGTCATCTGTTACTGCCACAGAGCTCCGTGAGCCCTTTATTCTCATTCAGATTCTGGGACTCTTCCTAATTGGTTAACCTGATTTACTCACACGCAGTCCCATTCAAAGCACAGCCATTACTCACATGCTTAATGTTAGGCACGTGCATGAGTGTTTGCAGGATCAGGGCCTTAATGTCAGCTCTCTGTAAGTCTGATTGCAGCTGCCCAGCACAATCCAAACAGGGCAGAAGCTGTGTTATTTTTAAAACAAGTGATGTGGTTAAAATGTAACAAAAGATCAAATTAAGAAGTGACTGAATTAAACAGCAGACCAATGACGGGTTGTATCTGCAGTGTGTGCTTGTATCTTTTTGGCTCCTGTGCAGGCAGGTTGGGGAGGGGAGGAATGTTAGAACGGCTATACTGGGTCAAACCAAAGGTCATCTAGTCCAATATCCTGTCTTCCGACAGTGGCCAATGCCACTGCTTCCCTGCAGAAGCCCTGATCACAACCCTTCCTGGCGAGCTGGAACAGATTCCTCTTTGGAGCGTGGCAAGAGTGCTCCCCTAATCACCCCGCTCACTGCAGAGTGATACGAGGTGCTTCAGTTCCCCAAGGAAATGTATTATCCTGGTTCCACCCACACACTATCCATTGAGCCTGTGGCCTGGGGCAGAACATTCTGGTGAGACTATCAGACCAGCACACACACACTCTCTCTCTCTCTCTCAAATACTTGCTTTGCTGTGGCCAACTCAGCCTCCCAAGTCTCCACTCGCCTTTCCCAGTACCAGAAAGAGTTAAGGAGATTAGCGCAGGGAAATATAACAGTTATTACAAAAGTTGCTAAAGTTTCATCCCTGATTAATACGCAGAAAAATATGAATATTCCAGCCAATTTAATTAAGGCATGGGGGAGAAAGGAGGGGGAAAGGCTGGGAAGCATCTAGTAATTCTATTTTTAAACATGCGCTGTACTGATGCATAATATGGAAAGTAAATCTGCATCTTCATTTGCATTTTGTCTGCACAATTAGAATTATTAATATTAACGTGAGCAAAGATCATGCATACTTGTAGTTGACAAATGCTCTTGCACCTGATGGTGATGAACAAGCATTGGCATTACTTCCCCCATCTGGGTCCCCTCCCCACTCCACCTGAAGAACAAACGGAACTAAGAACTCTGACTTGGACTGATTTTTATAGGTGGCAAACAACCCCTGCTATGGTGCACAGAGCCACAATACTGTTCTGCTAGCTGGAGGGTCTCACATCATTCAGATGGCTCTGCAGAACTCTTCCGTGATGGTACCTGGAATAAAGATTTTGAGAGCCAGGAAACTGGGAAAGGAGGTGGGTCTGTCAGGAGAGCTATCTTTGGCTAAACAGTTTGTAGAACGAAAGAGCTGAAAAAACCTTTGTGCCAGGGACTTCTCCACCATCCTTTATGAAGGTGTATTATTATTACTGTGTATACAATGCTATAAATATGCACCTGGCATCTAACAGACTCAATTATTCAGACTGTAAACTCTTTAGGGCATTGTCTGTAAAATGCCTACCCATATTGCTATGCAAATAATAACTAACATTCCCAATTCCCATGTGTGTAAAATCTTGCATGCTGAGTTAAGAATACTCTCACTTGTTGATTGGAACTAAGCAAAATGACGAGCTGAGACCAAAAAGCTTGTTCCACTAATGATTCCAGGCTGGAGTCTAAAGAGGAGTCTAGCAATGGAAAAGTCGGGTCGCTGCCTATGAGCCCTTATATCCCCAGCACTTAACCCTGCTTCTTACCGTATCTACTAATGGAGGTTCGAGATATGCTGGCAGAGGCGGGAATGTTATAAGAGGAGGTCTGTTTAGGAACGAGAGCCACCACAGAGCGGTCTGACACCTGGTAAGGCAAAGAGATAGAAGAAAGCAGGTGAGTGAGATTAGACCACCAGGAGGTGGTGATACTACCTTTGGAATGTAGAACAGTACCTGCTAAGTAGCAGACACTGAAGGCTGAAAGTTTTAGAATCCAGACTTTGCAGGGAGCTAACAAAATGACACCTTGTTCAAGACGACAAGGGGAAAAAAACCGAATCCCACTAGCCTGCTCTGTTTTCTTAACACAAGAGAGACACCCCTCTTTATCTTGTTGAGTCCTCTGCTAGATTCAAGCCCTTGAAGGAAAGGGATGATAAATGAAGACATATTGAAGACATTTTTGGTCATTTTGATTTAAGATTACATTTTATCCAATAAAATGGAGAATCTCAAGAATTGTTGCGATCCAATTAAAGTCGTAACGCAAAGGGAATAAAACAGCTATAATAATGTTATGGACCATAAAACACTCTTATTAAACCATTTTTTTATTTTAACCATTTTTATGAACTTTAAAAGTTTGATTTACAGCTGAACAAGTCATAAAACTATCTTTCAGAATCTTAAATTGTCGGTCCCTCTATTACACCAAAAAAGGATTAAACGCTGGAAACTCAAACTATAAATGAACATTAGTGCTAACGAGATTCTGTTATAGCAAGTTTTAGTGGCAGCATTTAATTTTACCCTCCCTATAAATCTAATAGTCATTGGAAGTTTTTAACTTATCTTCATTAATTAAGAATCTACAGATTTCAATTTAACAGACCTTAGCATTTTTTAAATTCTGAACTTAGAACCTTATGATGCAGTATGGCAGGGGAATAGGAAAGTCAACCCTACAGTATCTTCAGGTTGATGTGCTTTCTAGGGCTTAGCCAGTGATTTCCCTGAGGAGGGTGATGGGTTACACAAAGAAAACATCCCCTCCTTACCCCAAATTATCTGTCCCCTAGGTCTAAATACCCAATTTGCCAGCCAGGGTGCATTATTCCATAAATCTGGATACTGGTCTGAGTAGGTGCTGCCCTGGAGAACTTATTAAGGACTCCTCTTCTTCTTATGCAGTGACACCCACTCATCTATCATCTCTCCACCAATCACTCTGGAACTTCTCTCTTCATGCTGGTCTTGCTCTGACCAGGCGGCATATCGGATTCTCTCTCTTGGATGGGTAAAATGAGCTCCTTACTCTTCCTCCTAAACCCCTCTCCCCACTTCCATTTTCCTGCACTATTCTTCACACCACCTCCCTCCCTGTCAGCCTCACCATCTTGCTCACTCATCTTTGACTCCCCACTCCCTGCATACATCCAGGCTCTTGCCACATCTTGCCACTTGGCTCTCCACGCCATATTGAAAATCTGACCCTTTGATTCTGTCCCTGCAGCCAAAACACACGCCTGGGCCCTGGTCAACCCCTCGTCCCTTATGGGCTCCCCTACACCCTTATCTCTTCCGTCCACTCTGTCCAAAATGCAGCGGCTAAAATGACCTTCATCACTCAATCAGCCCATCATTCCCTCCTTTGAAGATCACCAGTGGCAGCCTAATACAAGTCTAAGCTTCATTCTCTGCAAGCTCCTGCACGAGCTCTGTTCGAGCCTCCTCTTGGATGCACTCCTCCTCCACATTCTAACCCCTCCTAAAGACTCCCTGTTTTTGCAAGGTCCAGAGACTTTAGACCTACGCTGATTGTCACATTAGAGGAGACGCAAGCAGCATGGTTTAGACAACAACTTAGATTATAAGCTCTTTGGGGCGGATTGTATTCGTTGTTCTGTGTTTGTACAGCGGCTAGCACAATGGAGCCCTGATCCATGACTGGAGGCCTGTATGTGTTACTGCCATACAAATGACAACCCCAGTGCAAGGGGGTGCAATACTGCCTGATGAGACAGAAAACCAAGCTTCTGACCACACGTGTTCACTATGGAACCGTGAGCACCCTCCCTGAATATAGGTGGAGTCACAGTGATATTGAGGTCGAACTCCAACTGGGATGATTTCATTCCACCTCCCTAAATTCCCCCTGCAGTTTCATACTGAAGGTAGTTTGAATAACTACTGCCAGTGCAAAATAGCTGGCACATTCCACCTTAGCTTCAGGAAAATGAGCTCTAATGTATAATGATCTGTAAAGTGCTTTGGGATCCTTCAGGATGAAAGAAGTGATATAAATGTCAGTTATTATTATTAATAATAATAATAATACGGCTTCATGTTACACCCAGCAAAAATGAAATATTTCTATTTGACTAAGTACAACACTTCACATCTCTGTTATTTCCCCTCTTCTCCCCCCGTTCCTCCCTCACTTCTCCCAATTTATTAAGTCACTGGAAGCAACGATCAAGTGGTGATATTATTTTCTTAGGCTGTTATTAGCTGCCACTTTGGTTTAATTTCACAAAAGTGAAATCTAAGCATTCCAGTGCAAGGAATACAAAGGAAGCTCTGGATTTTCACACAAAGAAGCAATAATTTCCAGGCTGCTGTAGTTGGATACGGTTTCATCAGAGCTGTAGTTAACTAGGAGAGAAGTATTAAAAATTCCACACATATAGAGGGAGCACTCTTGCCCTCTGAAGCTTGGGCAGAATGACTCGTCAGCTAAAAAGCACCAGTGTACAAATTAGAATCAGATGTAACATACTTTCCTTTCCCATTCTGCCCTGCTGCCACCACACTCCTATAGAACCCTGGAAACACATGAAAAATTGGCTGACTTTTTTTTTTTTTTTACAACTTTACAAATATTCTGGTTCTTCCACTGGCTTGAAACATGCTATGTGAAACCCCTTTAAAAATAATGGTAAAAAACAGAGTGGGGAGAACAACAGACAAGATATCCAGCAAATACCTTCTTTACTGACATGGCCTGGCAAGGATACCAGAGCAGCTAATGAGCTCCAGCTTTGGACATTCCGTAGCCAAACCACTATAGGTGTCCGAATCTCATCTTCCATATGCATTTTCCCTGGCTGTTGCTAATTTTTCATTTAAAAAATAGTCTTCTAATCTCTCAGCCCTTCCAGCCTCCCAGTGAGTGATGTCTCTTCATGGTTTGCTGCCTCCGAGTTAACCCTGCACAAGTCATTGTAAATCACTTGATGTTAAACTCCGAGTGCTTCATTTGTCTTGGGTAAATCTGTGTGAGCATATCCTACAGAGTTTAACAGGGATAGATAGGGTTCTACAGAAATGTTGTAGGATTCTACAGAAATTCTTCTAAAAGCCCTAGAGAATTTAACAGAGAACGAGACCTTTTCTACAGGTATTTTTAAGCCAGCATACAGAATTCAGCAGCAGGGATACAGCTCGCTATTCAATTCTATAACACATAATAATTCTATAACATTATTCAAAAATAATCTATAGAAAGCTGATCATTTCCTATTAAATTCTATTTGATTTTTCCATACAGGGGATGCTTGTGAAAATCAGATTAATGATTTAATGGGTAGACAAAGACAATCAGCTGATTATGATGTAGGTGGGACGTTATCATAAAAAACCCAGAAAAAAAATATCTTGCCTTGAAGAGCTGATGAAGAAATGTGGGATTAAGAGAAAGACTTGGAATTAAATCATCCAGCTAATAATAAATGATTGCTGATACTGTCCAAAAAACTAGAACCTGCAGCTGTACCACCTTAAAGCATGATCATACTAAGCAGGAGTAAGGCTGGATTAGTTCTTGGATGGGAGACCTCCACAGAATACAGTACTTAGAAGCTGCAGGAATTGTGTCAATTGTGTTGGCAATTCACCGATCCTTTTGATTCAGTGTCCCAGTATAGAGGTAAGGGGCTTGTCGTTCAGCTAACTCTTTCAGCATGTCCTAGTACTCAGGAGATTGGGTTTCTACCCCTACCTCTGCTTCAGTTTCCCCATCTGTAAAATGGGGATAAAAACAGTGACCTTCCTTGTAAAGTGCTTTGAGATCTACTGATGAAAAGTGTTATACAAGAGATAGGCATTATTATTTAAAGCAAGATTCTGACCACTCATGGGTCCTGAAGATGCCATGGCACTTCTGCCAGAGTCAAGGTGTTAGCTCTGCTATCTTAGCCAAATTACAAGGCCACACAAAGAGTCAGTGGCAGAGGCAAAATGCTCAGTGTACTAGCCAATGCTGCCTCTTAAAAAGAGCACAAAGGAGCATCACATGCAACATATTTGCAGCATGACGTGCACAGCAGAAACAGCAAATGCTGCTGCAGACATCAACTGCACATCTCCCCACACAGCACACTGCATCTTCAGATCTCAGCGTAACATTGCTTCACCCACGGGAAAGAACAGGTTGAACATACAAACAGAACCATACAAACGTCTGGTATGAAAGGCAGGGTGGCTTTGTGGAGGTAGCTCTTATTTTCACTAGAAATGGGCCGGGACAACCCTTTGGGAAAGTTCGGATCTGACCTTTGTGGCTTGGGCCCATTATTACGATTTTTTAAAAATCAAACTGGTTCTCCCCTCCCTACTTGCCTGCTGATCACAAGTTCCCTCGCTCCTCCCCACCTTCTCTGATTAATCACTTCTTTTGCGCTCACACTGTCTTGGTGCACATCTATACCGGAGCTGGGGGTGTAACTTCTAGCTTGTGTAAACACTCTCATACTGGCTTTGAATGAGCTGTGGTGTTAAAAATAGCAGTATAGGTGCAATGATGTAGGTGGCAGGCTGAGCTAGCTACCCTGAGTACAATCCCATCTGAGACCCGAGGCACATACTCTGGCATCTAGCCCATCCTGCTGCAGCTACATGGCTATTTTTAGCACACTAGTTCAATCAAAGTGAGCACATGGACCTCAGGATACGTGGCCCAAGCCCATCCTGAATTGTGCTTGCCAACTTAAAAGCCAGCTGTGGTGGTTGTATCTGTGATGCGGACACCAATCTGCTAGGAACTGAGCTAAGACCCATGAAACTCATTTCAAAGAGAGGCCACTGAATAGCCACGAGATAAGTCACCTTTAACAAACAAGCAAAGTAAAAAGGGAAAGGTTTCTGTTCAAAAGGCAACTGGCTAGTACCTCATGGAAAGATCTGCTTCTCTTGAGAAACCATTCTGCTCAGAAAGAGAAGTATCCTCGTACTACATGCCAACCTCCTTTCTTCTAGTGACTAATTAGGAGGGTTACTCCAAGGTACATTGAAGCTACAGGAAGGCTATGGACAGGTCCATTGGCGTACAATACAGAGCGCTGGGTTTCAAGAACAATGCCTCTACTAACTGGAAATCAGTTTCACGGGTGGTTGGATACAGTTACACTCCAGCACATTCCAGCATGTGGTAGACAGATGGACCTGGCTGAGTACGTACCTTTATCTCTCTCTCTGACCTACCATAATTAACACTTTCTAGCTGCTCAAGTCTCACCCAAGGCAGGCTGTGCTTGGCTGGTGTCATTAGCCTAACAGCAGTCAGAGACGGAAAGAAGCTTGTAGGTCATCTGATCCATCCTGGTCACTGTGGAATGCAGCATCTCCTATAGCATTCTGACCAGTCTAGTTTCAAATGACTCCAATGAAGGGGCTCCTGATGCTTCTCTTGGGAGACTCATTCCAGAGCTTAACACATTCCACCACTTCTCGATTAAGAAACATTTCCCAGTGTTCAGGTTTATGTTTACAGTGCTTGGGGCGATATTCCCTTAACTGGCGGCACACTCCTCTGTGACTGCCTTTAATTTTGAAGCCATGCGATTGCTGTGCAGGACACAGGGTGATGGCGACGTCCCCTTGTTCCTAAAAACCTAGTTGCCTTTGTTATCCCCTGAACGAGAACGGAGAATCAACATGTAGGAAGATTGAGAGTGAGAAACTGGAAGAGACAAGTCGTCCATGTATCTCGGTGCCCCGCCTCACTGGATCAGGCGGCTAATCTGCCCCCATGGTGCCTGGTGGCCTATCTACGATGCTTCAGAGACAGAAACCCCTCTCCCTTCCTATACTGCCCTCCCCTTTCTCTCACTTAGGCTTCCGTTTCCAGGCCTGGGTCTCTGACATGATAGCCTCCTGCAGCCCCCACATCTTTAACAGTGACAGTGCAGCCCTCTCTCTGCATACCCAGTCTATCTGGTGAGAGAGGCTGGCATTTTTAATTTAGTCAATTTTCAACTCTGCTCGTTTCTGTAAGATGTGCGTCAGGGCTGCTTTCTTGTCTAATGCACGAGCACACCGAACCATTCTGGTTTATCATAAGAACGTGACCTCCCTGTCTGTCTTGTTAGACGAGACGCCGAGGAATTAAATTTCTGCTTTTCTTTCCCTTCCGCTTGGCTGCTTTCTGGGAGCTCTGCGTCAGGGATGGTTTCTTACCTGATAATGCATCAGGGTGTTTAACCGCTTCCAGTCGCCCTCAATCTTGGTGGTGATGTCTTCATCCTGCAGGACCACGCGAGCTATCCGGCCCTGGCGCCACTCTGCAGGGAAGGCAAGAGCAAGCAGACATGATGGTCAGGGATGAAAAGACACCTGCCTCTTCTGTCCACATCCGTCTCATGTGACATTGTATGAGAGATGAGTCTCTCAGAGGCCAAGCTCCCAGGAAGGGGTGTTCAACGAAAGGGCTGACTTCTGCTCTTGATTATTCCTGTGAAGCCCTAGGGAAGTCAATGTGGGTTGCTTCCTTGCATCTAAGAGCAGAATTTTCCCCAGCGTGGGGGAATGTAATTAGATTTTGGGGTGTTGATCTGAACCACGGGTCCCCTCCAACACTACTGTCAATACATGGCTGTGGAGGTGGCTTGTGTAAAAAGCTGAAGGTGGTCTGAGGTGTCAGTCACTTGCTCACTGGGCAATTGCTCCACGAAGACAGCTTTCTGGGGGACATTAACAGGGGCTGCAGAGTGCAATGGCTAAGACAGGTCAAGAGTCTGACCCAGTGTTGTGTCCTGCAGAAACAGCATCTCCGAGGGGTGTAGTGTGTGTTTGTGGGGGAGGTAAGGATAGAGCAAGTGTGCACAAAGCGAGCCATCCTGGCTCTAGCCAATGCGATCAGCTTCCTGAACATTACAAATGTCTCTGAGAACTACCCCAATACTGGCTACTTCTCTAACTCTCCCCCCGCCACCTCCCCGCCCACTTCTCACAGGGCAGGGTTGCTCTTACCCAAGTCCATGTCGACAGCCCTTGGCCTTTGGGAATAGGGGACATTTTTGTACACTGCATCCAAAATCTTCTCTTTGACCTGAGTGATGGTGTCGCAGTTCAGCACCTTCACGGGGATCTCTGGGCTGTTCTCGTTATCGGGGTTCACACAGTTCAGGATCTAGAGAGGGAGAAGACCCAAACGGCTCTCAAAAGGGCTTCAGAGAAACATCCAGCATAACAGTGATAACGTTCATCATGGGTCAGAGACACTTAACGCTGAATTCCCCTGAAAAGCCAGTCTCTGCATTGATATCACAGCTGTTGTATCTAGAGTCTCCTTGGGAAACTCATTAAACTAAGAGTGTTGGATCATATTAAAAAAGTTCTGTATTAAAATCACAAATGAGTTTGATTCCCCATAGTTCAAATTCCAGGGTATTCACTAATTAAGAGGTCTCTTGGTTTTTGGTGCTGTTTCTCTCCCTCTATGTGTGAAACTTGCAAGCTGCTAATTGTGTTAGTACATTCTAAGACAGAGTCTGTTCTCAAAGCAATTCTTTGTAACAACAACCACTCACTAAGAGAGAGGCTCAAAACAATACTCTGTAACAACAGAAACAGCACCCAGAGACTATCCGCCCTTTTGTTGTATTCATCTGGCTTTGTTAACAATTGTGATTAAAATAGAGATAGAGGATGTATGTGGATGGATGCTTAGTGTGGATAATAACTGAATGAGCAGGGAGGTGCCAGCCTAAGAATCCAGTGTCCATTGGCTGAAGAAGGCGTCAAGTGGAAATAACCAGAGGACCCCCAGAGGGCAGACTGGAATCCACCCAACAGCCTCAAGAATGGGTGAACCAAAGAACAAGATAACATCTGGCAGCACGGAGCCGTCAAAGGAATGTGCCATCTGCTGATTGATTCAGCAACAGCATGATGAAGCAATTCCCATAGACTGGCATAGGAAGAAATTCCTATAAAAAGGAACTCTAGAAAGTGAGAACTTTGGGGTCTGATTCTGCAAACCAACTTCCAGGAGCATCAGATGAGCATCTGACAAGGCCCTGCTCCCTCCTCATGTCCAGGCCACCTGGCCAATGGGTTGGCATGAGCAACTCTAAGGCTGGTAACTATGATGATAACCTTGCAGAACCTGTGTGTGTGTGTGTATGAATGAATGTGTGAATAAATATGAAATTGAATGGAATGTTATAGCTATAACTAACTGCTTACTATGATTCTTTCTGTATTCACAATAAATGTGGCATTTTGCCTTTTCCCCTTTAATAAGATCCTGCTGGTTTTTATTTTATTGGTATAACAAGAGCTTCAGGGTGTCCCCTGGAGTTATGTTTTGGGGAGGGCACGGGCATGGGGAGCTATAGATAGATTTAAAAAAGGATGACAAGGGTCTGTGATGCCACATGTAAACCCTGATTTTCCAAAAACTTTAGCAGCCCGGGCTGTTTGCACACAATCTGCACAAGCAAGTTAGGTACATACTTAATTTGCACCTGGTCCTGGCACCCTGAGGTTTTGAAAATCGGGCCATAACATTACATGCACTTACGTCCCACAGATTATTGCACACGCAACGCTTGTGGTCCACAATGTTGGAGTATGGGTTGAGCCAGCTGAGAATCTGGGCCATAAAATTGTGTACTTCTTGCTTGTGCTTTCGATGAAGGACCAATTCTGACATGACGCAGCTAGTTCTACCCTGGGGCATCAGGACTGCATATATCCTGCCCTTCCTGTACAGCTTCTTTTAACTTACAGGAAGTCATTTTCTGCTGGAGATGACGCGTACAGTTCAAAGCTGGGTCCCACGGACAGCCAACTCACCAATGTTTTGTACTCAATTTGCTGCCGGATCAGCTTGTCCTCACTCAGAGAATAGCGTGCCTCCCCTGTGATGGCATCGATAGGGCCCTTCTCCATCTGCTGCTTGATGGCACAGTACAACATGAAGAGCGGCTCCCCAGCACACTCCTGTTCGACAAGACACACAGCAAAACAAAATCTAGGTGAAGGTGCCTCTTTGGCAGGGCCTTATCCTAATACATATGCTTAACTTTAAGCAGATGCATGGTCCCACTGGCTGAATCTTAACAACCAAAGTAAGTGTTTGCAGGTCTGTGGCCCAAAGCAGCACTTGGAGAGGAAAGCCAATGCCAAGGGGCCATTACTCAATGTGGGCATCATCCTTGGCTTGCCTCCCCAGGGCTGGAGAGAAGGAATCTGAGGGTATGTCTACATTACAGCTGCTACAGTGGCACAGCTATGGTGCTGCAACTATGCCACTGTAGTGACATAGTGTAGACTCTTCCTATGTCGCTGGAAGGGGTTTTTCTGTCCACATAGCGAATCCACCTCTCCAAGACGGCAGACGTCTTCTGTCAACCTAGCTGCCTCTACACTGGGGGGTTAGGTCGACCTAACTACGGCGCTCAGGGTGTAAAATTTTTCACAGTCCTGAATGATGTAGGGAGAGGAGTTGTTTGGGGGTACTCCAGAGGGTACAGCTAGGTGAAATGGGATTACACAGAGCAAGGAAAGTTACACTGAACAGTAAGGTGGGCACATTCCCCATTAGAGAGATCCAACAGGCTGTGCACAGTGCTTCAGGGAAGCGGCAGAAGCTCCAGGACCTGGGTTATTTTACATTATGCTGAACAAAGCAGTCAGGAGTTTACTGTAGGGAACTACACTTTACTGGGTGGGGCATGGACTAGATGACACAGGCAGGTCTTTTTCTGAGGTGTGAAAGCCTCCTATGTGTCAGGGCTCACTGACGGATGGCAACGGTACTCTGTTCCTTCAGCTGAATGGAGACAGGGAGACATGCACCAGGCATGATTCCTTGCAGGCTTGTCATCCATACAACATTTCAGATGTGCAACATGCAACCTCAGGGTTGAACAAAGCCAAGCACGGAGATAGTTAGCGGAGACTCAGCTAATTTAACTACAGCTCCAAATGCACAGAACACAGGTCTTATTTCCAGATCTCTGCTCTGCTATTGTCTCCCCCTTACTTTGGGTCTTGTCGGGCATTTTAAAGGCTGGAGTCACCCACTAGGTCTTGGGCAGGAGAAGAGTTGGGGAAGCGTAAGGAGAATGGGTAAAGGAGGAAGAGGATCTCTCCACTCAGTCTCCCCCTCACCTTTAAGAATTTATGGAGGAGGAAGGCAAACCAGTTAGTCAACATCTTCTCAGCCACAGACTCGGTCCTAGAAAAAGACAAGAGGACATTTCATCATGTCTATTTAAAAAAACTCAAAACAAACGACTGCCCTTCACACCAGTGACCCCGCATCTCAATAGTGTGG
The DNA here is from genome assembly GCF_965140295.1 of Lepidochelys olivacea. NCBI lineage: Eukaryota > Metazoa > Chordata > Testudines > Cheloniidae > Lepidochelys > Lepidochelys olivacea. The sequence continues at coordinate 4,558,179 of NC_140431.1, read as the reverse complement.
GAGAGTTGGAAAGTTGAAAACCAACTATGGACAAAAGCAAAACCAACTGCTTGGCCTAGTCTCACCCTCTCAAACTGAGTGAGGTATCACAAGTTACAGACTCACAGCATCCCTTAGCAGGTAGGGCTGCACTTTTCCCACAGGCCTTTGGCCATGTGACCATCTTCTGATCACCATCTCTGAGTGAACAGTGCACATCTGGAGCACAAATTCAAAACAGCATTAAGACTCTGCACTGGAGGATCTGGCATCATGGTCCCTCAGCCCTGCCCCCTCCCACATTTAGCTGACAAGTGTATGTAGATTGTTCAGGAACAGAAAGGAATAAAGACCAGCTGACAGCCCGTCATGAGCCACTCTGACAGGGATGCCTGGTGGCACTTTAACTCCTTGCACGTGGTGCAAATTATACCCTATGGCTCAGTAAATCACTGGAATTTGCAGTGGTTGCTGGCAATCAGGGACAGCAGAGTGACAATGGCAAGGGAAATTGCAGCTTTCTCCGCAGCCCCACCCAGCATTCTCTCCCCACATTGTGCCCAAGATTATCTCTAATTTAAATACAATGGCTCCTAATGATAGTTTTTAATGCTGGCTCTGCAGGATTGCTGGTCTCTCTTTAAAGAAACACTGTTCCTTTTCTTGGAAGTGGGGAAATGCTTTTGAAAGCAGCACTGGACAGGTGACAGGATGAGGGGCCCCCTCATCTATGAGACCCTGAACTGTGCTGCCAATGTGTTCAGACATGGCTGTCAGGCAGGCTTCCAAGAAGTGGCTGTTGCTAGCATGGCTCTAGATCAGTGGACAAGGATGTTTCTTTTGTTGCCAGCTGTGCTAGCTGAGAATGTGTTGTAAATGAATCCCCGTCATTACTCTCAGGCTGCCCTTAGTGCTTGGGATTAGCCCCAATTTCAGCGATCGGGTAACAGCAACTGCTGGGCCTGAAACAAACTAGCAGCTGCCCTTCGAAGTGCCCACTCCATCTTGCAAAGCACGGCTTTCCTTGTCTAGACAGGGGGTGCGTGTCAGTGCAGCTGGTCACTCGCCGTAGCCTCAGGCTGTGTCTACAATAGCCACATTTCTGAAAAGTCTCCCACCCTTGCTTGGGGCGGCTAGTACAGAGAGTGCTCCAGGCAGCGAGGGGCATTTAATGCATCACAGCTCTGCTCTGAATGGGTCTGAGCAGCCCAGTGCATGACTAGCCTTGCCTAGACCAGTGCTATCAGCAGCAGAGCAGCACCGGTAATGAATTAGGGGCCCTATTTTTGCCAGTGTAAACAATGCTGCAGGTGCTGTTTAGAGCAGGGCATTAAAAACCAGTAGTGTGGAGTCATAACTAGAGACGCACCATAGTCTAGTCTTGTGGACGGGGAACTGAACTGAGACTCAGGAGACCTGGGTTCTGGTCCTATATCAAATGCTGATGGGGCTGCCGTGTGACCCTCTTTGGGTCACAGCTTCCTCTCCCTCATTCAGTCTGTCTAGTCAGACTGTGAGCCCTTTGGGTCAGACACTGCCTCTCACCATGTGTCTGTATAGTTCCCAGCACTCTCCAGCTCTTACTGTAAAACAGATGACACTACTAATGTAAGAGGGTTTGTGTTAACAGCAAAGCTTGTTGAATAATAAACAGAAGTTACAGTATTTCAGCCATCAAAAGCAATGAGTTCTATTTGCAAGGACACCAGGAGTTATATTATCATCAGTATATGACATCTGGAGGGTATTCATGAAAATGTCTGTAAATCCCCAAATAACTGAATCACAAATGATTAATTGTCTGAAAATTCATGCTGGAAAGTGCCACCATATTCATTGTTCTTCTGTTTAAAATTTTTCAGACATCCAATCAAAGAGGAGAAACAATAGCACGTGACTTAGGCAACAAACCACCAGCCACGAATAAAGAAGAGCCAGTAACAAACAGTCAAATCAAACAGCAGGAGAACACCACAGAACAGACAAGTATTCCTCCAGACTGTTTGGTGAATATTAACATGGGAGGAAAAAAACCAGGATCTATCTGGGAAATGTTTGCTCATTGGGAAAGGGCTAACTTCCTAATGAATATTATTAACATAGGGCATGACCAGTTCTTGTAAGTTACATTCTGCATTAAACTGAAATTAACACACCGTCCCTCTTGATGCTACAAAAATAAGCAGGTGAAAGAGCTGTGTGGCACAACTGTGTTATAACATGGTTTCTCCTTACCTGTGTGGACAGAACCTACCCCTTGTGCCATGCCATAGCCCTGTTAGGGAACCGTGTTCTAACCCTGGCAGATACACAACTATAATACTTCACGCTTATACAGTCAAAAAAATTGAGAACACACATTTCATTAACCCCTTAACTATTGCTGATGGTACCAGAATGTCCCAACATTCCACTGACTCGATAAAAGAAAAGGAGGACTTGTGGCACCTTGGAGACTAACCAATTTATTTGAGCATGAGCTTTCGTGAGCTACAGCTCACTTCATCAGATGTAGCTCACGAAAGCTCATGCTCAAATAAATTGGTTAGTCTCCAAGGTGCCACAAGTCCTCCTTTTCTTTTTGCGAATACAGACTAACAGGGCTGCTACTCTGAAACTGACTCGATAGTACACCTGTGGTACAGCCTTCATTGCAGAAGGTATCAACACTTAAAGAGTTAACATGCTCAAATTTTTTCCTTAGCTGAAGCAAAAAAGCCACTTCCTTCATCAAGGGGTCCAAGGAGCTGAAGAGTGCATAGCTCTTCACAAGCCTTAGCCTGTTGTGTATCTTTTCCCTGCCCTCATCTACCATGGTTAGTCTTTGAAATCTGATCTGGGCTGTAGGTCTCAGCAAGTCATTCTTTAAACTCAGTCTGCCGTGTTTTGGAGCGACCTCCCTTTCCCTCTGCTGCATCAGAAGAGGTCTGCTGAGCTGCAAAACCAGCTCCTTCAGAGTACTGCAACAGCCTCTCAGCAGGCATCATGTTTTACTCCATGGTCGGCCTGGTATCTGGAATGCTGTTATAGATCTGTCTCTGAAAATACAAAATAAGCTCCTGAAAATTAAGGCAGCAGGGGACAATCCCCAGACTCAGAGAAAACTCTTTTCATATTGACCACATAAATGAGGGCAAAGTACACTCCAGAGACAACTTTCCAAAAAAGCCTGACACCAGAAACCAAAGCCTCTGGCTGCTCCTCTGACTCACTGGGGTGCTGGGAATAAAACACAAAAAGGACCAGGAAAACCCCCAAATCAATATTTATGTTACTAATTTTCCCTTGCTTTGTCTCGTCTCTGAACTGCCATGTGCTCCCTGTGCCAGGGATGAGGACAGTCATTTGATTTAATATCAGCTTTCCTTCAGTCTCCCAGGAGGGGGAAGAGCAGAGAGGCGAAATAAAGAAAGAAGGAAAGAACTGAACACCAATTATTAAGCACTGCCAATAGACAGCTCAAAAGTAAAATAAAATAATTTCTCACTTTGTGGCTTCTCATTCATTATTAGCTTAGAACAAAATGTTCTGACTTGGAATGTTTTGCATACTAAACAATACCCAAGGAGCTCACAGATCCACAGGGCTGGAAGAGACCTCTACTTTGTAGGTTTCCAACTGAAACATCTGGATCTTCACACCGCAAAGCTGGCTTTCAAGTTTTTAGGCTTTGTTTCTTCTGGATCCTTTGCATTCTCACCTCTTTTAAATGACTGCTACATACTGCTAACCCTTTTGCTGCTGCTAGAATGTGTATGTGCCACATGGCCACCCTCCATCCCTCAATGCAGCACCAATCTAGATTGGTACGGCAGCAAAGGGGAAGCAGGTACTTTATAAATGTGCAGCAGGTGCTCCGTATCTCAGACAAAAGGGATGAGATGGAATAGACGTACAGAAAGGGGAAAAAGATAGGAGGGTACATGGTGCTGGAGAAGTTTCTTTTTTCCTACATGGAGACACCTTAGGGGACTAGGTGGATGATAGGAGCAATGAGTGGTTTGGTCTCTCCATAAATGCCAGACACTGATGTACCAGGCCCTGAGTCACACAAGCCAGAGGACAGAAATTCTGCAGAATCTCCATCTACAATGAGGATTTTTTGAAATTCTCCCACCACTGGTTTAGCCTCAGTGCAGCTCTGTCTGTGCTAGCAACAGGCTTCAGGGCTCCAGACCTTTTCTCCACCACCACGTTGCCTGGTGTTGCTCAGGGCATGTCCAGATGACATGGTGGTAAAAGTGCTGGTGGCTGGACTATGCTGGCACTTTCCTCACTGCAAGCCCTGGCGAAGCTGCACCAAGACTAGTGCAGTGGCTGAAGAATTTCAAAAAGTTCTCAGTGTTCATTCGGCCAGTGGGTTGGAAACCTGCGTTTCATCCCAAATGCTTCCAATTGAACCTGTAGCCACCCTCCGTGTTTGGGGCACCAGCAACGCAGGCAAGAAGGCTGGAATTTTCAAAGGAACACAGGTGCCGAAATCCCATTGAATTTCATCACAAGCTGGGCACCTAACTCTGTTGGGCTCCTCTGAAAATCCCAGCTCACGTGCTTAACAATAGGGGAAAGGAAATTGTCACTGAAGACAGTGGGACAAACCCCTTAAGTCTTTACAGAAAGTGCCATGGTGCCCTGTGATGGGTTTCTCTCTCACTTACAGCAGTATAACTCCTGATTTACGCTGATGTAACTGAAGGGAAAAACCGAGCCCTCAGTGTCAGTGCACAGCTATCAAGACATGTTCTATGGCTTTATGGTCTCAGCTGAAAGCCCCCCCCACGAGCGAAGTACCTAGAACTCAGACAGTCTGCCTCAGGAGGAGGAAGAGATTGGAACTTGGACCCATAGCTCCAAAGAGTGTAAGCAAGCATGTCACACATGAAGGTTGAATCTGTAAGGCATCCCTCCATGCTGCTCTTCCATCTCTTTCCGCTGTCTCCCTCAGCTATGCAACTATTTCCATTTGCAAAGACCCTGGTAATGCCCAGGAGTGAGAATGATCAAATTTAAACGGAGGATAATGAAGACTCTTTGGGTTCATTTGGTTTCCCTGCGTCACCTGCCATATCTGGGAGGATAATTCACAGAACTAAGCCACAGGTACTCAGTTCTGATTAAAGAGCGTCAATAATCAGCTTCTCCTGCCCCACTGTCAGCTCTCAAATGCCACTGCTCCTGCAGAGGAGACCCTGTCCCCCAGCTCCTTGTGTATGCACTGGAATGACACCATCTGCGCCAAGTACCAATACTATCTTGCATGTGGCTGGCTATGCTGAATGCAAGACATACTCGCCCGACACTCTGGCACGTGGGGGAGTAGGGGTTCAGGCAGTTCAACCCTCACTCTGCAAATGGAAACAAACAGGCCACATCATTATATCTCGACTATGAATTGGCTGTTTAATTCCACAGAGAAGAGCAGGAAAGTGCCGTCATGAGCCCATGCTTAAAGGGGTAACATTAATCCTGTGTTTACATGGCAAAGCAAAGACAGGAGATACGCTACAAGAGCCTTTTAAATGACCAAATGGGATTGATGGGTGAGAAATAACCCCATTCAGAACCATGCAGGGTGAGTATCTTTCCCCCAGTCTATTTACAAGCCCAAATGAGTTTTTACCAGGCAGCTGATGTTCACGGCAGCTAATGGAGACAGAAGCGTTTGACCGGGGAAATCTGAACCTGGATAGAATCCCAACCTTTCAGCAGGTGACTTGTCATCTTTTATATTAACACATTTAGCTTACAAGTTTGTGTTGGCACCAATGTACCACAAAGGATGAAAGGGGGACGTCAGTGCAGGGCTGCACCGAGGGGACTGAATGGCTTGGAGGATTGGAGACTTTCATATCTAGATCACTGGTTCAGGCTACTTTCAGGATGATGCACTTCTTCATAAAACTGCAGGTCAGACCACATTAGCTACCCCCAGCATTGAAAGTTCAACCCCCAGCCTCTGAGTGCCACAATAAGAGACACACAAAGGAGTGGCTGGGTTCTCTCTCTCTGAGCCTTCTTTAAGGAAGAAGAACATTTGCTCCTGGCTTAACTCCTTTCCTTGGCTGTACAGAGACTCTGGGTCTGAACTGCTCCCATGTCAGGACTGGATCCAACACAATCCCTCCAGCCTCTGAGTTTGAGAAACAAAGAAAAAAATCATACATGCTTCAAGCAGAAACTCAGAGAGTAATGGCTGGCCACACACAGTCCCTGTGGGTTTGGCCCTTTCTCTGAGTCTGGCTTTTCCATCTCTGGCAATTGGACTATGACATTGCTAGGCGGGCTCTGATGTGGTATGCTGTGTTATGAGCAAAACCTCCTCGTGGTGGTAATGGGGTGAGGGATGGGGGGGACAGGAGATGGGAGGGGGATAGTGCTGAGATCACCAGCCTTGTATTTTTAGAGCACCGTGAAAAGTCATTATTGATGGCTCAGGCTGAAGACGCTTTCACAGCGACTCATCAAACCACGGGGGAAATTAATGCAGCTTCCATTTCTGAGATGAGTTATTGCCTCTGCAAACATGGCCAGATTTAGAGCAATTTCCTGCCAAGTATATTCATTGTGGCTGGAGGAATCCCTGAAAACTCCCCCAAACTGTTAAATACTCCCTGTTGCTTTTGGCTGCTGGCTTCTTTGTGGCGATGGCTCCATTTGTGGACTGGCGGACAGTGGATGAGCACAGAGTGGGCCCTCTTCCTCCATCACACAGCAACCCATGGGGCAAAGCTCAGATACAGCGGGATAGAGCCAGGGTGACTCCTATGCAACAGGGCCCTGAAATGCTGTCAGCGTGAGCGCAGGGACATGGCCGGCTCAGGGGAGCAGGAATAGGAGGCAGCCTTTTGCCTCAGAGTCATGGGTGCCAATCTGACCTGGGTTACTAAATTTAATTTTTGTCTCATCTGCAGACTGTGTGTGTGACCTGAGATGAGTCACTTCAGCTGCCATTTATCTCAGCTCCCCAACAGTAAAATGGGGAAGTTCCTTCCTTATTGGATGAGGGGGCTGTGAGGATAAAATATATTAATGACTGTGAGGTGCACGGATACTGTGTAAGGATCAAGGTCAAGTAAGTACCTAGATAAACAGAACAAAAGCCCTTATATCATAGTGACACTGCAATTTTTGCTGTGCAGCATCATCAGAGGACATCATAGGACAGATTGGTCCACGGAGGCTGAACCCCTAGATGTGGTCCAGAGAAGATCTCAAGTTAGGTGGAGGTGTTTTACCACTGCCCTCTCCCTGTCAGCTCAGACTCTGGGTCTGTCACTTACCCTGTCCATCTAGACTTTTATGCCATGCTCATCTCATCTGGACCTGGCATGGCCGATGCTCAAAAGCGTGCAGTACTGTACAAACATGCAAGAAGGGAAGTCCCTGCTCTGATGAGCTTGCAGTCTAATGAAGCAATTTATAGACACAGGTGAAGAGATACAATCAGGTGCTTATAACTCTGGAACCTTTTTCCCCATACAATTCCCTCACATTTAAAATGGAAAAAAAAGGCATGAATGCCTAGGTTTTTCCCTTTCACTTTGATCTGGCACAGGCTGATTAGAAAAGCTCTGCACTCGAAAAGTGAACAGAGCAGCTCAAACGAGTTCATGCCTAATGGGGTCCCTGCAGTAGCGCTCTCCTAGGCCCTGCTTCAACCTCTGAAACAATAATTAAATGCAAACATGCAACTGGATGGCCAGTGTTTTATAGGCACAACAGCCACATTATGTCTCCAGTAACACTCACTCTCGTGCAGTATGTGTCCCTAAAAAAGTGATAGCCAGTGGGCTGTGATATGACCAGTGAGCTCAGTGGCATATTCCCCATATTTAGAATAAGATATTCCACAAATGCCACTGTCCAAATCAGACACTGCAGGCCAGTGAATACTGACGGGTGAGCGGTGCCCACTGTTGCACTTTGTATTACTCATGGGCAGTGTTTGCCTTTAAGATTTAGTGCCTCTGGGTTCAACTGATGTCTCCTGATGTGCATCACTTAGAGTAACATCAAAAGCTTCCCTTTCTTTTCCAAATCCCAAATTACCTGAATTAATTCCATGTTGCCCCCACTCTTTTTGGACAAGCAGGGCGCTACTCTACAGAAGAAATGTGGCAGAGATGCAAGAGCCTCCACAGCAAACTCTCTGTGTGCCTGTCTGCCCTAACGCCGCACTAAAATAGCCTTGAACAGGAGAAGAGCCGGGACTGGCAGCAGAATCAAACACACAGAGCAATGTAACATTCTAAGAAACACATTGTGTGCTTTTGTCTCAATGACTGTGGGGCCTTCACACACTCAGATCAGTTAGGGATGCAGGATACTGGCCAAGATTGCCCCAGATTGCTCTCCCTCCCGCCCCCACACCATTTCCAAATCCCAAGGGAATCCCTTTGCTTTTATTCTCACCCTTAACCCAGTTTCCTCCATCTGGCACCTGCTTCCCCTGCCAGCCCAGCTGGAAGATGGACTGAGGTGCAGGGGGAAGAGAAATGCTCTGACATTGAGATACCAGTGTAACCTCAGGGGTCACCTGGCACCAGTGAGACTGATGGTGCTGTCAGCCTTCATCCAATGATGGTGAGAGGAGGCCTCCAGTCCTGGCTCATCTCACTCCACTTCATGGGCTCCAGGACACCCCATTTGTCAAGCAGGACTCTCTAGGGGTGGAGGTGTTGGCGCATGTGAAGTTTCAGTCATGCTACATGGGCTGGTGGCAGAAAGAAAAATGCAGTGCTCCATTGGGAGCCTCCAAGAGTCCATCCGTTTCCCTTCCCTGTCTCTAGTAACACAGGGTTAACTCTATCATATGTTTTCATGGATGGCTGCACAGCATCTTAAACTTGATCCAAGAGAACTATGACCTCTCGTACCTCTCTCTTTCACTCATAATCCCCCAGCGTCCCCCTTGACCCCACTCATTCCTCCCTTCCTACTGCACAACAGAACAGGGCACTGATGAAAAGCCCATCAGTCCTGTCCCTTTTTGTCTTCCAGTTGCTTCCTCCATGGCCGAGAGCTTGGGGGGGCAAGGGGAAATTCTTGATTTAGAGAAAACCAACCCCACCCAAAACACCCAAAGACAAAAAGGAACCTGCTGGGCTGGGAATAAAAAACTGACATCTGGAAAACGTAGAGTAAAATTGCTAATATCCCTGAAGGTCAGGGGTCAGCCTGCCAATGATGAGTAATGCGTTTTAACTGTCAATCTGTCCGAACCTCCACCACGCACTCTTGCTTATTACTGTCAGCCGGGTCACCCAGGCTGGAGCCACTCTCCTTCTCAGAGCTCCCAGTGCAACGAGATGGAAAGATCAAACCTAGATCTCACCGCAACCCCTCAGTATCTGAGAGGCCAAGGAAAGCAGGAAAAGCAATGAATAAAAGCATGATGGGAGTTGCACATGGTGAGTTCTGCAATTTGAGGGTCTGTCTGAACTGGGGTTTCCTTGCTACCCACTGCCAGATCCTGCTATATGCAACTTTTCTTTGCTACTTGCCAGTGTGTGTGTGTTTTAGCCACTGGTGGCCATGTGGCTTTTGTTGGCTGCCCCAGCCAAGGCTCTTCCCTGGGTGGAGAGGGGACAGCAACTGCATGATGTTGATTCCTTTATCTGGGCATGTCCCTGCAGCTTCCTCCCTCTGCCACTCATCTTACCTACGCAGGAGCAGTTTGGGGTGATTCTTATTCTCCAGGTTCTTCTCAATCAGGTCTGAGAGTAGCTGCTTCAGCACGTCAGTTGCGTATTCCAGCTTTCCCTGGAGGCCCGTCATGATCAGGGAAGCCACATTGCCACGGTCACGCATGGAGAAGCTACGCTGAAGCTCCAGGGTCCGGATGAATGTCAGCAGAAACACCTTGTTGTTGATTAGCTGGGCAAAGAGCTTCAAGGCCTTCTCCACATTCTGCTGCCCGTTCCCTTGGACCTGTAAGCAGAGGACAACAATCTCAGCAAGCCACTGAAAGAAACAGTGCCCCTATCTCTAGCTCTAGTTGTCTTCACCATTGCTGTGAATCAGACTTGCTGAACACTAATTACTCTGCTTTGAGGCTGAAAGACCTACAAGGGACATACATTTTGTACTTGTTCTGCAAAAAGCAAAAAAAAAAAAAAGTGACACTCTCATAAGTAAATTAATTACTAATTTAGACTATTGCTTTATTATAGAGAAACAGTAAAAAATTAATTGAGGCTTTCAGCTAGTCCCGGTTTTAAGTAATTCATTATGAGTCAAAATGATAAACTACATTAAGCAATTCTTTACTAAACATCTTGGAGCCCTATATATTGGTTCTACGAACATTATATAATTAAATCAACTGTGTAATTGGCAACACATTTATCACTCCTGCAGTTCTATTTTTCATAAGTGAAACCAATAACAAGTGGCCACATTTGTTAGAAAATCAGCTTACTTGACAATTTAAATAATACACATCATATGTGGGACTGGAAAATTTTGGGGATTGGCAATGGGAGAAGCAGATTCAATTGCAGCCTGGCTGAGTTTAGTGCTTGAGTTGTGGCCAGCTGTTTGCTGTTAGAATTGTAATCTAATTCATTAATTTTAATTAGTTCTTTTATTAATATAATAATAATTTCTTATATTTCTACAATGCCTTTCATGTCAGAGGATCCCAAAGCATAACTTAATACAAATGATACCCAGGAATCCCTTCATCCACCAGTGAAATGCAGCCACCTCTAGAGTGATATACAGTGATTGATCAATAGCACACAGCACTGTTTGACCAAGAGCACATTCAACTGGAACCTGAAGGGGGGATTTATGGAAGCAGAATACAGTTACCCTTACTGGAATCTGGCCAGGATAGCAGGAGCAACACCTGCTCATGTCAACAATACCAGGGCAAATAGAATGACCAGAAGTGGTCCTCTCTTTTACATCTCATCCTAAAGACAGTGAGTCCTCAGCTGGTGTCAATCGGCATAGATCTATGGACCTCACTGCAACTATGACAATTTACAAGAGCTGAGAACTAGCCCAATACCTCCAGGGCCTTCTGATGCCATGGTGGGGCACCAGGTCAACACCAACTCAAAGGGAAGAGTGCTACATGATAATTGGTATTACTTCCTGAAGCACCAGTGTTTGCTTTGAAGATCTCCCATCGAGGTACTAACTCACCCCAATCCAGTGTTGTTTGCAGGACTCTGATGGGAACACAGCACAAGGCGGTGAGGACTAAAGTTAGCATTGACACTGAAATTTGAATGAATGGCTTATCTAAAAAAAATTGCGGGGGAAAATGAAAACTGCCAACCTACAGCAAATCCTGGGCCAGGTCATCCCAAGGTGAAAAGCTTATCCCTTGCAGGAGCACGGCAATAAATCAGGAGCACAGCGTAGCTCGATACCCTTTGCTTTTCTCTCCACAAAAAAGGGATTAATAGAGACTTTAAAAAGACACTGATAAGGAAGGCTGCCAGTTTGCTGCTGGGCTTGCAAACTCTATGGTGGTGCTTTAGTGATGAAAATAATAAAAAAAACAAAAACCAGCCCCAGCCCCAGAAGAGAGCAAGAGGAAGCAAGCCGTGTGTTAAAGAGACAAAATGCCGAGTCATTTGTTAAAATGAACTCTGTGCTTATTTCACTTACCCTAGCACTTCTAATAAGATTCAACGAGGGAGATGGGAAGGTGCTTCACAGCTCCATGAGTTTCAATCTAGCTTCCCAGACGGGACCAGGAAAATAGTCCCAGAAGCTATGTAAGCACTAGGAGCAGCAGAGAGAGGGAGAGTATGCACCCAGCCATTTCATTACCTCCAACTCACGCAGGACGGGGTGGTCCTCGATGCCAGGGAAAAGGACCCTCATGGCATATGTCCGATAATCAAGGTATGGGATCCCGGAGCGATCCAGGTCGCTGGTTAATTCATTGATGTCTGTCTGCAGCTCCGCAAAAGCTATTGGGGTGGGGAGAGGAAGGCCAGGAGGAGAGAGAAAAAGAAATGCAATCAAAGGGGACCAAGGGGAACTGAGTCTAAACAACAGGGGCTTGGGGAACAGCCAGCAGTCTGCCTTCCTGGCAGACAAATCCCGGACAGCAAATGGGCCATATTGGGAAGCTTGGTCACTGTAGGACCTCACTGTGTCACTCAGATGTGCTGTCATGGCTGGGAGACACTTTCACAGCAGCAGCAGAGAGAGGGAGTGTGAGTGTGCACAAGTACCTGCAAACACAGTGCAAAGAACAGATGTGGAGAAAAAAGATGTTTGCTAATTTGTATGCAGTTCACACCTTGTGTATAAGCACCTAAAATACCCTGAAAGGCTCCAGCTAGAAATAAGGATACTATTTTTAAGTTGTTGTGCCTACTACATTCTCCCTTTCTTTCTCTTTTCTACAAGTAACACCACTAACCTAATATCATGCTTCAGGGCCTAAAATGCAGGCTGCAGGGGTCAGGAAGGTATTTATCTGTCCATGTATGGTACAGCATAGACATAGATATTATGGAGGTCTGTGTGGTGGGGGGTAGAGGTGAGGTGAAACATAGGATGCTGGATGGAGTACTACATTTGATGGACTTATGCTTCCATCCATAGTTTCTAGGACTCCAGGTAGGCTCTCCTCAGCCATGAGTCCATATGTCTGTCCTACATGCATGTCATTCTTTGCCTTGCTTGCAAGGGCCTCATATTTTGTTTGGCTGTGTGTCCTGATGCAAATGTCAAGAACATGAATATAGATCATGCTCTGAAATTTGCTGCCTTTTGTTTATTTTTATTTTTTCCCCTTGATCCACCAAGCTTCCTTCAAACTAGATAAAACATCTTTTCTATGATGCATAACAGCAAACCTTCCCAGAATGTTTTTTTTTTTCTGTCGGAAGTCAGCCCCAGGTTAGCATGCTGCCGCTTGGCTTCCAGCAGGCATCATTTAAGTTCCATCTTTGTATCCCTGTTGGGACACCAAGCCCAGCCTGCCTTGTTGCTAGGGTCTAGATTCCTACACTTTGAAATTTGTAAGTGACAATTTCAACGAGTTAAAACAAGTACAAGGTTTCTCAAAAGCAAATCGAGAAGGAGATTCTTTCTATCCCAAAGGTCTGCTCTTGCTAGCTCAATGGCCATTGCTGGGAAGAGTTTATTTTTTCACCCACAGTTATGCTGTCAAGAGAGAAATGTGATTACTAACTGAGATTTTTATCTAGAGAGGTTATTTGTCTGAACTCCTCAATCTCTTTGATGCAGAGCATGCTGCATAGAAGACAACCTGGATCATACCCACATGCCCCCTCCTGTCCCCTTGGTACCTGCATGAATCCTCTCATATGCACCCCCCACCATAATTGCTCACTCTCTTCTGCAAAATGTGCAGACTCCCACTTCCTCTGAACCTACACACATACCATTTACAAATGCACAGATCCCTACGCCCTCAACACAGGCCTCTGAATGTGTATATACTGATTCACAGCCACCCCATGTACAAATTAGCTTCTATCCCTACCTTTCACCCCATGTAAACATGCACATCCCTGACACAGCCCCGCAATGCAGTACCTGCCCAATGCACTCACCCCCTACCTCTACCATCTCCCAGAATGTAACCTTTGACAGCAGGTTGGCAGGCAATGCCTGAGCACAGGAGAGCAGCCCTGCGGTGTTTGCACCTCTCTGCGCTACGCTTCCAGCCCATTTTCTCCTTGGTATCTAGGATGCCATGCTGGGCTCCCAGGGACAGGCTTCCAGCAGGTGCAGTGTGGGCTCTTTTCTCTCTTTGTGCGCCAGGAGAGGCACAGGATTATTCCACTTTCTAGTTCTGTCTCATTCCTCGTCAGAACCATACAACTCCTATGTGGTCAGAGTCCCCTTATGCCTATAAGAAACTCCTTCAGCAAGAGGCCATTAGAGAATGAGACACATTGACCAGGCACCCTGGAGCTTGAGCAGTTTCCACAATGCAATCTCGATGTGTCACTTAAGCAGAATCAAGCTTTAATCCTATTCTCTGCAGACTAGGCTGTGTCTGCATCCCATACACCTGTTATGGCCTTCCCTAGTTGTGGGGGCATACGTCCTTGCCTCGAAGGTGCAGAGACTCTCCTGCTCTCTGAACCCATGTGGGAGACACTGACCTAACCTTTGCTCTGAAGCTATGAACAGGCTCAGAAGGCCTTTGATTCAAACCAGTTCAAGCAACATGGGGTAAACAGGAGCTGGTTACCAGGGAAACTAGACCTGAGACTAGGTACTAGAGCTAGCATCAAATCAATGGAGCTCAATGAGAGGAAAACTCTGCTAGGCCATAAGAAGTTTCTCAGGAAAAGGGGTCAATTCATAAACTGATTGTCTGTCTACAGTTTTTCACCATGGTGATTTTTTTTTAAATATAACGTATCTGCCAACATGTAGAGGAGAAGACGATTAGCTATGCTGAGCAGGAAAGAGGAGAGGTAGAGAAATCTGCATATAACATGAACTCACCAAAGAACAGAGCTCACTTAAGGGCTGTAGAAAATTCAGAGCTACAATGCCACGATACAGAAAGTGTGTGGTGTCTATCTGTGTGTATGAGTGTGACTGTGTGTGTGTTCACGTGTCTGTGCAGGACTCTGCCTGTGTGTTTAACTATAACCCTGTCTACACTAGGGGATTTGAACAAAACATAACCACTGGTGCTCCCACTGGTTCAACTGCCTTGAAGCTGGGGAGGCCGTAGTGGAGACAAGGCTCTGGGGACTTCCGCAGGTTTTACCACTGTGCCGTTTAACTAGCTCGGAGCCAAAAATGCTCACACCTTCACTATTCGAGGGCTCCTTAACACTGAGGCAGCTGATCTTGTGGGAATTTCCCACTGAAATCCTGTAGGTCAGACCAGGCCTATGTGCGAACGCATGTCCAGGCATTTTGGTGAGTGAATGTGCCATTTCTAAATGTTCCTGCAAGTTAGTTGAAATGGATAAAAGGAGAAGAAGTGGATTTAGCATTTACCAGTGAGAGAGGCGGAGCAGTAGCAAAGCATATGTTCCTGACTGACACAAACAAGCCATGGGCTGTAGCTGCATTTCTTTCTGACATGACAGCACCTAGAAATCCTCAGAAGTCACCCTGTTCTAGTCATTTGTCGGTGCTGTGACTGTGTGAAGCCCTGGAATTCCCAAAGGGGGAGGCTCTGGTCTAGATTAGACCATTTTGCAATAAGCTGAAGGGACATAGCTCCATCCTTAACAGAGGCTTGTGAGAGGGAGGATCAGGAATCCAGGCAGAACTTGTCACAAACCCAGGATTCCTAAGGGAACTGCTTTCCAGGAGGATGTTTTTGCTTCTCCTCCATGACCTTAGATGGTAAAATCCAGGCACCTGCCTGTGTGGGCAGATTGAGGGAATCATTAGAAAGCCCGGCTTGATTTCTAAAGAAACCAACTACGCTGACACAGCAACCCGTTCAGAAAGCCCTCCCTGAGTCTGTCCTGCTCTGATAGCCCGGCAGACCCCAGGATATTTATAGTTCTCCCATCGCTGCCTCAGCCCTCCCCTTGGGTGGGGGAAAAAGGGGCTCCCATCTAAGTGGGGTGCTCAGCATCCACAGCTCCTCTGCAGATGCGATGGTGCCAATTGCAAAGTGGACACTCTTCCAGTAGGAAAAGAACTGAGCCGCCAGCTCGGGAGTGAGTGAGAACCTCTCCAGTTCAGACACTGGGGGAATTTTCAATTGGTAGGTCACATTTACCCAGTAAGGAAGTGGAAAACATTTCTTGCCAGGTCTATGAGATTTAGAGATGGCTCTGGGCAGTTCAAGGGGCCAGCCATTGTAAATGCCTGGGTGACGTGGGCAGGTTACGCAGACTCTCAGAACAGAGACCCCTACCTGGTATTTGGAGCTGCAGCTTTGGTCTCCCTGTAACTTCTGCTAATTGGCACCGCCCCACGTACGCTGGCTTCGGCGAACGCAGTCATGTCAAAGCCCATTCCCCTTTGCCCTGTCCTGAACACAACAACAACGGGGTACTGACCCTCCTTGCATTCCAGGGCCACCCGAGACTCCAGGTTGTCCATCTGCATCTGGAGCCTCTTGAGGGTGAGGTCGTTCTCCCGGGACTTGCGCTTGTAAGCGATGAGGACGATGATGACAATGATGAGAAGCAGGCTGCCTCCCGCCGCAATGCTGACAATGGCGGGCAAGGTCAGCAGGCTGTCCGAGATCACATTCACCGAGCCAGGGGAGAAGACGATGCCGCCCACGTGCACCTAGCCAAGCAAAACACAGGGGGGCTCAGCCAGCGGGCTTTGCCTGCTGTGACCAGATGAGGGGAGGGAGGGCAGTTACACCTGCTGGAGGTGGTATTTGGGTGAAGAACTGATCAGCCTTGAGAGTATCTCCACCCCTTTCAGGCAAAGCCAGTGTGCTTCCCATGCATTTGATACTCTCCATTAACAATGAGCTCTCCTGAGAAACACTGGGTCCCCCTTCCTAAATTCCTGTGTCACTTAGTCTGACTTCCCATTTCAGAGACATTGGGCTCTCCCCATCTATTCTAGCATGTGCTCTCTCTGTAACTCCCTTCACCACAGTGTGCTGGCACCCAGTTTCTTCCTGCTGCCCCAGGAGCTGTCTTGTTTGGTCAGGTTTCAGAGTAACAGCCGTGTTAGTCTGTATTCGCAAAAAGAACAGGAGGACTTGTGGCACCATAGAGACTAACAAATTTATATGAGCATAAGCTTTTGTGAGCTACAGCTCACTTCATTGGATGCATTCAGTGGATGAAGTGAGCTGTAGCTCATGAAAGCTTATGCTCAAATAAATTTGTTAGTCTCTAAGGTGCCACAAGTACTCCTTTTCTTCTTGTTTGGTCAGTTTCAGCTGCTGCATGACAAGACATACAAGTGCTGCGAAAGCAGGCTGGTGCTTTCTCCAACATCTCTGTCCCTGGGTTACGTTGTTCCTTACTGGTATCTGGTGGAAAATCTCTGGTCCTTGCTTATAAGCTGAAGAAATCTCTTCTCATTTACTCCCTAATGTTTTGGATGCTGGAGCAGAAAATGTCTCTCCATTTCAATCTCTCCTCTGTCATGCTGGAGGCTATGCTGTTCCTCTCTGGGTTTGGACTTTGCTTTCTCTCTCCCATTTCCCATGTCTAGCTTACAGTCACTCATGGTGCACTTGGTAAGACATTGACTTTGTTCCTCACCTTTCATTGTGGAGAGGTTTCTGCTACTATAATAGCTTTGACCTCTCATCACGAAGGACACTGGATTCACCCCCAGAACTACTACTGCTCACTCCTGACCCAATCCCAGCAGTGCTGCTGACCATACTGTTCTGCTCACTCACCTAAGCTGGGGACACTGTGATTTCTGCCCTTGTGGTTATCTTGGCAGGAGAGAAGAACCAGGGAGAGGAAACAGTGGCCTCTGAATAACTGGTGCTCACTCCTCCTGCTCAGATGGCGGATAGATTTTCTCTGCTCCCAAAGCCCCTTTCTTTATTGGTTAGGGAGATCATTCCCCAGTCTGCAAAGATGCTGTCAGAAGACATGGTAAACAGCCTGTCTCAGTTACAACTAAGACCATATGAACACTGGCTGTCTTCAAAAAAGAAAGGGCACAGCCTATTTGAAACACACAGATGGCTTCAGTTCATGATAAATACTTCAGCCTTTCACTATCTCAGGCTTTGTTCTTATTATCTGATGGCTCCATTTGACTTTCATTTCACAGGCTTTCAACTCCCTTTTGTAAACTGCGGACATTAGAGACAGAGTGACAATTCCACTGGCAAAGGAGTTCAAGGAAAACCAAGAACGCGGGCTGGGTGAGAAGAGAAAAGAGAAGAGGCTATATATGAAAGCTGTGGTATAAACAGACTGGGGGTTATAGTGGGTTAGGGTTTTCTCGAATGTGCCAAGGTCTCAGATATAAGCAACTATCAGCAGGGAAGCTCTCGTGTGAATTATACTGTGATATTTCAAATATGTTTTGGTTGCTGAACTTGAAGAAAAATAAATCACAATTAAAGCCTCATTTGAGCTCTACCCAGACACTTCAGCAGCTGCCCACTTGGTCTCTAACTGCATCAGAGAGGAGTAACACTGCCTAACGCTGCAGTAAATGAAAACACAGGAGCTGCCATGCTGGATCAGATGCTAGCCCATCAAATTTAGTACTCAGCAGTGGCCAATCTCTGATGCTTCAGGAAAAGCCAAAAGTCCCCCAATACACCTGGCCAATTGTACCATGCTGTCCACAGAAGCAAAATTCCTTCTTGACCCCTGCAAATGTTACAGGAAATTCACTCATGCCTTATAGAATGAACAACAAATAAAGAACGGTGAAAGAATATGATACCTGGTACTGATGTCCTGCTGACATAAATACTTGAGTTTCTTGGAATCTCTAACAAGCCTGGATAGTGGGAGGGCATCTCCAATGAGAGGATAGAGATTTCCTCCTTTCTAATCCACAGCAATGCTTAACTTCCTATTAAACAGCCATAAAGGGAGGTAAAACCTATCTGATTCCTGACAACGCTAGGAGAAATGGCACTCAGCTGCCTCAGTGAGCCATACAAAGAAGGAAGGAAGGAAGGAAAGATTAGATACATAGATATATAAGGTAGCCAGATGGTGTTTTGACCTCACCATAACTTTGTGCTGCCCGGTGAGGTTGGGGGGCTCACACAGCAGTTGGGTCTCAGACACAGTGACAGCACAGGGGGTATCTCCGATCAGGACAGTGTAGTTTAGCTTTGCTCCTCCGGAAGCTGGTGGGCACAGATTTTTGCCCTATTGACAAAGGTAGAGAAGACTGTATAAAGATTCAGCATGTTCCTTGGCCATTACTCATCTGCCTTTTATCCTCAGTCACAGCTTGCATGTGCTTTGAAAGGAAAGCCTGGTGTCACCCCTTTTCAATTTCTACTGGCTTCTCTCTCCAGTTGGCAGAACATTTCTATATCATTTACACCCTGGGTCCCAATAATGGAGGGTGGAGAAGACAGGCCTACAAGGGGTATTACTATCTCTAAAGCTATGTCTACACTGTGCACTTGACAACGGTGCGGTAAGGTGTGTGGCTGCTCTTTATCGCCGGGAGAGAGCGCTCCTGGCAACAAAATTAAAACCACCTCCAATGAGGGGTGGTAGCTTCATCGCCGGGAGCGCAGCTCCTGCTGACACCGGTGTTTTTCGTCGCTAAAACTTTTGTCGTTCAGGGGTGTGTTTTTTCACACCCCGAGCAACAAAAGTTTTAACGATGAAAGTGCCAGTGTAGACACAGACAAAGCCTGTTGTACTGCTGTGTCTCAGGCCCACTGGGTACTTTCAATTGGCACAACTATGTCAGATAGAGATGTGATTTTTTTTTAAACCAGTAAAAGCTATAATGTAGACACCGTTATACGAGTGTAAGATGGTGTGGCTTATTTTGCTTTACTAAACCAGAATAAGCTATACAGATATAATCACGTATATACTGGTATAACAGTGTCCACACTAGGTTTTTGGGAGGGTTTTTGCACGCCACTTTAACTATGCTGGCACAGTTAAAGCAACAAAACTTTTAAATGTAGACGAGGCTTCAGATTTGTGAGAGTCTCAAGCTAATAAAACTTTATGTGGTACTGTAGGGGCATGATTTTTTACGACACTACTATTCTGGAAAAAGCCCTAGTGAAAACACAGTTATACCAGCAAAAAAGTACTTTTGCCCATGTAGCTTATTTCATTCAGGGATATGGTATAAGCTATACCTGCAAAAGCACTCCTGCGTCTACACTAGGAGGGTGTGCCAAAACAGCATACCACAAACCTTTTTCTAGTGTAGGCTAGGCCTAAGAATGTGAGCAACTGAATTACCCAGACAAAGTTCCCTTGGGCTCGGGGATTTTCCCCACACTGTATAAGGTAAGGAGTTTTTACCTCCTCTTCCTTCTTCACTTAGAAGGTCATAAACTAATAGCACCCTACTTAATAAGAAATAGTTGATGTTGCCAGAATACTTTTCAACCCAAGGTGCTTACGCAGCACCACATAAACAGTGCCACATCTGGAGGGTGCCACACAATAGGGAAAAGGAGGAAAAGTTTGCTCTATAACACTAGAGCAAACCCCTGCTCACACAAAAAGTCCTGCAGGGGTCTTTAATGTTCATGCAGAGCTGGCAGTTTTTAAGGTCTACTCTGAGGTTCTTTCAGATGCAAATGCATTTACCTGCTTGGGAAAGGTGAAGGGCTGAGTCAATCTGTGATATCAGGGATCCTATATATTTCAAACCTTCCCCTCTCCTCACTGAGTTTGCCAGCTGACCAGCAGTTATGGGCTGTAGCCAAGCTGTTTTGCATTGCAGCTCTGTAACAAGGACTTGATCCACAGCCCTGTTCCTGGGGCTTAGACGTCACTCTTTCCCATGACACTCATTTTGCATTCCAGCGTACGCAGCTTTCTGAACGAAAGAGAGCAGCTGGACTGTGCAAACTACTGGAACTAATGTCTCCGGCATGCGTACCTTGAGGATGATGGGCGATCCCGGTTTCTGATCCAAAACCCCAGTAGGGCTCAGAAGCTCAAATGTTGGGTTTGGGTAGTAAATAAACTTAGTGTCATTATAGATCAGCAGGGATTGCACATTGTTAAAGAGAAAGCCAAATTCGTCCGGTCGCTCAACAGCATCCAAGCCAGGTCGGTACTCAAGAGTGAGAGGTGGAGCTAAGCAAGTCAGGGTAGTTGTGTTCACAATCTTACAGACCTGGACAGGAAAGGGAAACAAGAGAGGAAGATTAACACTTCGAATGAGAAATCTCTTTTACAGTCTGATCTTTGCCCAGATATAACATCCAGTGGCAAATTAACTGACTTCCATGCAGTTACACTCATTTAGGCTTTGTCTACTATACAGTTGCTAATTGTCTTTTAAAACCCTTACACCAGAGCTGAATTTGGCCCTTTCAGACTGGAAGATACACAAGACTCCAAATCTATCCCAGCTGAAACCGGCCATTGTCAGCAGACTTGTTTTGTTTACTGGCCTCTATCTGAAATAGCTGCAATGCTATTCCTAGTGAGACAGGTACCCACAGCATAAACGCTACCATTACAGTTGCTGGCCTCTGCAGAGGATATGGGAGGTGAATTTTCTTCTCAGTTTAGAGCCGGTCTTTCCAGGGCAGGCCAGAGACATGTGGTTAGAGGGACAGCATATGGGAAGCTGAAAAGGGTACAGAGGGGTATGTATTACACAGGAAGGACCATAGTTCTAACGCACTGGAAATAATGTGAACGTGTTACCAAAGCTCATCAGTGCAACACACACACACACACACACAGTTGCAAGATGTTAATAAAACCTCTTGCAAGCACTCTCTCTTGTGCTGATCTGAATCTGGCTGCAGTCATTGCTTTTAAAAGCATGGCACTCAGTAGCTGTGAAAGGGGTTTCAGCTGCATTTGTCTATCTTATGTCTCTTCCTCTGCAACTTGGCAAGTAGGAAAGAGGAGAGCAGAATAGAATTTGCCTTTATGCTGAGCCTGTGAACACCTGGTATCTTTTTAAACTTTACAGTGCAACGAGTTAGGGACTGAGGACCAAATTCAGAGGAGCTAACGCTTGTATAAGTGAGTGTGAGTGGGTGTTACTGACATGTCGTGGGTGGGTGGAAATGAAGGGCTGTAGCAGGAAAAACAGACAATAAGAGGCAAAAGTGGTGCTTATGGAAGTCAAATCATATCGCGCACACACACACACACACAGACAGGTTGAGATAATACAGTGAAGGGGATGTCAGCATTTTCTGAAGGAAACCTTATTTGAAATATTTGCATATAAACGTTACCCTTATGGGCTGAAAGCCAGCCAGAAGATTTTGGGAGGAGCAAGCTGAGGGAGAGGTTGCACCCCTGCAACTTAAAACCCAAAAAGATAGTCTGCATCCATAGCACCTGAGGCTGTGATGTTATTTGTCCTCACACTCTATTGAGCCTGGCCAGTACCTGAAGAGGGAAGGAATGCCCAAAGGCTATAGGCAGTTATGTGGATTCTACAGAATGTTGCAGTCTTCCTTCCAAATCAGTACTGAATTACCAGCACAGCACTAGAGAGGGTTACAGGAGTAATACAAAAAACAGGGTTCTAATCTCTCCTGGTCATTAATGTTACATGGACCCTTGTACGCTAGCTAAATTCTGGCTTGGCTAATTGCATTCTGCCTCTCTAAATTCCCTCTGCAGATTCTGATGGATTGGTATTTAGCCCGAATCATTTGCTTAAGCATGAATCATTATAGTCTCGTTTTTGGGAGAGTTTGTGTCCCCTCTAAACCAGCACAAGGACACAAGAGTGGAGCTAGAGATAGAGCTTCAAACTGAAAATGGCTTAAACAACTAAAGAATCACAAACCAGATTGCTAAGTACTTTTTTCTCTTCTGCTGCACTGTATTTGCCAAACATGCTTTTGAACTGGACCCATAATTAATGTCTAGTCTTGGCTACACATTTGTGATCAGAGACAATCTTTTAATACCGAAGAGACAGAAGAATAATCAACGGATACTGAAGGATTCTAGGTATAATGAAGGTCGACTCCTTCTGGGCTGAGGATGCCTATTGCTCCCCGCTTCCGTAGGGGGAAGAGTTTGTTTGGAGGCAGAGCATAGCTTTCTCTGCTAATTTATTTAGAAACCAGGCCCTATAAAGCTTCAGGGGATGTTTAATTTGGCGTCCCTCCACAAACAGAAGATTTAATTCCACTCAGATTTGTGTATTTAGAATTATCTTTGTAATAATAATAATAATAATAATAATAATAATTAAAAAAAAAAAGCAGAGTTCAGACCTGAGCATGGGGGGAAGGGAAAAGGCAGGTCTGCTAAGTAATTAACCCTTCCCAGGGTAGCACTCAACAAGTTCAGTCTTTTTGCAACACGGAAAGAGTATTCTCAGGTTCAGTTGGTGATGAATATTAAAGTGAGCATACATCTCATTACAGCATGCATGGACACTACCTAGATCCTTGCAAACCCGGGGTTCGCTTCAGCTCAGCTTCCTTGGGTGGAAAGTGCTAAATTAATATTAAGTGTTATTTCTGCAGCATCAGGAAGGACAGAGCACAGGACGGAGTCTCAAGAGATCTAGAGTAGCAGCCGTGTTAGTCTGTATTCGCAAAAAGAAAAGGAGGACTTGTGGCACCTTAGAGACTAACAAATTTATCTGAGCATAAGCTTTCATGAGCTACAGCTCACTTCTGTAGTGAGCTGTAGCTCATGAAAGCTTATGCTCAGATAAATTTGTTAGTCTCTAAGGTGCCACAAGTACTCCTTTTCTTTTTTCAAGATATCTAGATTCAGTCCCCAGCTCTGCTGCAGACCCCTGTGTGTCCTTGAGAGATTCACTTCACCTACGCTGTGCCTCAGCTCTCCATCTGTAAAATGGGGAGAATACTTCCTCACCTCACAGGGATCTTGAGATTTAGGTGCAAGTTCGGGGACGTACAGTTTCTTTTAATGGTTCTCACAGATTGAGAACCACTGCTCTATTGCTTAGTCTTATACCAATTCCACTAACCCCACTTCTATCATCTTAGCAGAGACACATTTCCTCCCCAACATGGTGGAATTCAAAAGACTCCTGAACCATTCAGAGAACACCTCAGCAAAAAGGGCCTGTTCTCTTCCCTACATCTGATATTCCTTCCACTATTCCCACAAAATCTGAAACACCTCCCTTCTTAAAATCAGTCTCTCAAGTGTGACCCGTAAGCTTCTCTGTGCTGAGCAGATCTAAAAAGTCATTTTGCTTCTGAGTGAAAGCAAAACTGTTTCCATGCAGAATGGCTCTTGAAAGTCATTAAATAATAATAATAAACTGGATTTTTACAGCATTCTGGGCGCCTCACATAACATCATTCAAGCTCATAAAACATCCAAATGCACAACAGCTCAAACAGATAAAACAGGACAAGATAAATGATAACCATCACTAATTAACGTCATAGCAGCACAAAGGCTGTCACCAGGGCTGGGTGACATTATTTGGACAAAATTTCCAGCTGCTGAAAAATGCAGAAATGTTTTGTTCAACCCAAAACAAAATATTTTCAACTTTTTCAGTTCAGCCAGAGAACTAGAAAAACAGACATCTGCAAGTGTGACAGCCTGGGACTAGAACTTTGCAGAAGCAAAGTAAGAGCTCTATCTGTGCTTTCCCTTGCAAGTTCTTAGGGATGAAAGCTCAGCTCAATTTGCTCTCAGGGAGGTCAAGAGAGGATAAAGGGCATCAGCAGCTCAGCCAGATACCAATGTGCTTCTGTGTGCAGCAGGCTGAAGGGTGGAGGTTTGACCAGTTTTTAGGGCAAAAGAAGGGAATGAAAGGGTCTAGCTAAAGAGCAGCACTGTGCACTTGGCACCCGTGCAGGGGCCTGGGTATGCTGCCAGCTGTTCTGCTGAGTGCGCCTGGGGAGAATGCAATTTACACAGTCTGGGCCCAAAGGGAAAAACATAGTTCTATTTATTGACTTTTTAACTTTCCATGGTGGTTTATGAAGTGTGGGACAAATGGTTTAAATAAGGGGCTCAGTTAGAGCTAACTAGGAGGGAGGCATAACAACAAGGATGAGGAAACACACACAGCCCCATGCACACAAGTCCTTAAAGAGCCACAGTCCAGCCCACGAAAGGGGTACCTTACTTTCTGCACACCAGCTCCCTTCCGCACGCAACAATCTGGGGCTTTGCAGGCACAGGGGCCACATGTGCATTTCTGTGTCATGCTGCAAAACTGGGACCAATGTAGCCACTAAAAGCAAGTGCTGTTAGTGACACCTACTGCAGTGGTACGAGCACCCGACGTCCAGCAAACCTCGTTGTTCTTGAACATCTGGTTGGCGTGACCTGCATGGTGCAGCTCCCTGCCTTCCTTTGTTCCCAGCAGTCTTTTCCCCTTGAACCAGCCCATGTGACTGGAATGCAACTCTTTCATTTCATACGATGGAAGGCATCTTAACAGGGAAGCAGCCTCTCAACTTATCTCATGACTTGATCATTGCAGCAAGAGGGAAAAAGCAGCTTGAAAGCTTTTTGTTCAGTGGCGGGTTCTCCCCCTCCAGCAAACCCCCCCCCCCCACCACGTGTGCTTGCTGGGCCCAGAGCTGCTATGATAGGAGCTGTATTTATGGCACGACAGATACAGAGGTTCTACTAAAAAACAACAAACCCCAAGCTGGCAATTTCTCATTCCAAACCTAGCTGTGGGCCTGCACAAAAGGAGCAAGGCAAAGTAAGCCTCTGCAGAACAGCCAGGAATTGATATCTGTTCTGTCTCTCCACTGAAGCATGCCTGTGGAGATGAGTCCGGGTGAGCCCCCATGGCTGCTGGGAGGAAGAAGGGCTCTCAGGCTAGGGTATGGGGATCCTGAGAGCATGGAAAAACCAAGGGCCATTTCAAAAAGAAAATGAATTTGCAAGGCCCAGGGGAGGGATTAGACATTGACCTTGAGGAGATGACCTAATAGGGCTCTTCCATGTCTAGCTTCTGAGACTTCCTGGCAGTTCTGTGCTGGCCCTGGGCAGTCCCTGTATCGTACAGCCACCCCTGGGTCACTGCAGAAGTCATTTCTCATTGTCCGTGTGTCAACCTCACTCTGTATACTCAGTGCCCTCCCCTGCTGTTGGTTTGTGTGTGTACCGGATGATATACAGCTGGGCCTCACAATGACACAAGCGCCATGCGCCTCAACGATTCCCGACTCCCTGCTGCTTCCCGTCACTATGGGCCTCCGCGGCTTGAAATACTAACTCCTCCTCAGCAGTCTCACCAACAACGCCCATTTGGAGCCGATCCACCTTGCTCCTCATAGGGCCACTCAGTAGCATGGGGCTGAAGTCACCCACTGCAGAACTCCCAGGCCCTTTGCTGACCTAGGGAGTAAGTAGTCAGGTGCAAAAGAATCCAAGCCCGGCCATGAAAGACAGTTTCCTCTCTTCTGGAGTGGCTGCCTAGGGGCCTCAGGGTCCGCGCTGGGGGTGTGGCTGGGGCAGCATGCAGGGTTTCATGCATTCAGCCAGCCTGCTTGCCAGACGGGGAACTCAGCTCAAAGGTTAAATCAGTGCTAGCACCTGGGGTCCCCAGCTGGTAAACACAACAAACACTGGAGGGTAAAGTTGATCTGAGCCCAGTCTCCCTCCCTTAATGACAGGCGAAAGGCCATATCAATTAATAACCTGTCCTGCCCACTCTCTTTATTACAGCAGCACTGGGACAAAGGCTCCATCGGCACTTTTGCTTTACAGTGCGCTGTCTCAGGCATTTCTACCTTCCCTGTGCAAATGAGTTCATCACTCAGATGCCCCGGTATATAGTATCTCAATCTCTGATCAAAGCTCCTTTTAGAAATCCAGTTAAACAAAACAAGCAAACAATTCAGCTGGGACAGTTATAAATGGCAGAAGCTTGAAAACACCTAAGAGGCCTTTCTGAGTTTGAGGTGCTTATATTTAATTAGAAAATTAGATTTGACGAGCGTTAACCAATAAGAGTCTTCCTGTTACCAAGCATTTATATAGTGCTGCCAGTGTACATGGTGTTTCTCAAAAATGGAGGGTGGATTTGATTAATTTTGGGTGGTTCTGAAAAGAATTCACAAAAAGCTATATAAAAACGTTGAACGCACGCACGCTCCAGGTGCTTCCCAATGGGATGCAGCAGCTGTGCCACAGAGTGTGTCAGAACAGGAAACACCTGGACTGCTGAGCAGGCCTGACTGGTTTAGGCAGAATGCACCTGTGCCGCTGTCCAGCCTATTAACACCTCACTGCTTTCAACAGGTAAAGGTGGGCCTGCTTATCTCAAGAGGGCTCAGGGGGAAGCCAGCTGCACTTCGATGACATCTACTTACATTGACAGACTCCTTGCCATTGTACTTCACACGGATCCTTGGCTCCTGAATCACATCCAGGTCGGACCCTGTGACGGTCAGCGGCGTGTGTCCGCTATAGAGAAGCAGTGAACACCACGTTAATGGAGTTTGGCAGGGAGAGCTGCAGCCGCGTCTAGCGACTGTGCTCCAGCAACACAGAGGCTTGTTGATCTCAGAAAGAGGTTTTCTGTGGACTCGACAGGAACTAGGTGACACTGTGGATTAATACACTATTGCGGAGTCTCTGGGGAGGGATGTCTCTCAAGTTAATTGGATTTTCTGGTCTCGGTTGTCCCCCAGCGGAGAGTCACCTCCTACATAACACTTTAAAGGCTCGGCACAAACAAAAGCAGCAGGATGAAAAAATAAACAATCGGGACCAAATAAATAAGGACAATAAATTATTCACAGTGTTTAACGATTTATATAGTGAGTCTTTCAAGTAACAGGGTGCTGCATGATGAATGGTATGGGCTATGAAGGGATGGTTATTTCTCCAGCCTCCAGATCGCAGGTCGGGCACAGCACAGACACCACCCACCACATGTAGCAGAGGTTTGGCAGGACAAGGATGACAAATAACCTGTCTGGTTAGCCACATGGGAATGTAGGGAAGCAGAATGTAATGAGCCATGTTAGAATATGGCCACGATTCTGGTGTGAATGCCTCCAAACGTTTGAAAAAAGCACCATGGGATCTTTTATTCTTTGCTTTTGCTTTATTTGCTGGACAGCATCTTCAGTAGCCCACCACCCCTACCTTTCTAAAGGAAATACCAGCTATGTCTCTTAGCATCTCTACCAGTGATTCATATGAGCCCACAAAACCCCTCTCACTCAAGACACCAACTCACCCTTGATTTCAGGCTGCAGGGAGGACATCACTTTTAACCTGCCTTGGTCTTTTCTCAGAGGAGACACTTATTTCTCCCACTGGCAATTTTTAAAAAAAATTACTGAATGTGAAATTAATGGGCCTGTTTCATCCTTTGTGCAGATTCATGGAGTTACAGCAGGGATAATTTTGGCCTCGCTTTTTAAGACTCCACACGTCAGAGTGATGCTGCAGCACCTGCCATTCTGTCCCTAGCAGTGAATCTTGGATAAATGGTGCATTTCGATTAGCATCAGCTTTTTTTTTTTTTTTTTGGTTGCTGCTGTTTTTTGTTTCATTCCAGACTCTCCAGAGCTACAAGAAGGAGACTTTAATGAGCAATTGTGCACTTTGTCAGCAGATGGGAGTGATCTTGGGGCTTTATTTGCTCTCCCAGAATCTCTGCACAGATTGAGACGGCTGTAATTGCCTTGGTAATTACAACTGGTTTAATAACTCAGGACCTGATTCTCTACCTCAGGAAATGTGGAGGTTGTAGATGTTTGGCAATGACTGATTCAGGACCCTGCATGGGAGACATGCTATTCAAATAGGTTCTCTTTTGTCCTTACCTGGTATATCCTGAGAGATGAGACTGAAGGCATGTCTACATTGCAATGTAAACCCAGGGTTCAAACTCAGGCTCAAGCCTAACCCCCCTTCCATTTACACACAAAATTGCGCTAACCCAGGATTGGACCCTGGGTCCCTGGGCCCCAAGGGGATGGAGGGTCTGAACCTGAGTCCAGCTGGAACCCAGGGTTCAAGCTTGTTGCTTTGGAGTGTAGATGCAGGCCCACTGAACTCATGCTATGGGAGTCCACTAAAAATATCCCATAGGCTGACTTTCTCTGTCCTCTGGACAGTCAAGTTTGGTGGACAGTCAAGTTTTCCTGCACTGAGCCACAAAGGGCTGGAGCATCCACGCTTTGGGAAGGCGCTAGGAAGTCTGGATATGGGTGGTTGGACTCAGGCACGCATAATGCAGCTGGAGATGCTGGTGCCCCAGGTTTGGACCCAGGGTTCAACAGTTCCTAACCTGGGGTTACAAATGAGTGTAGATGCTCAAGCCCTAGGTTAACAAACCCAGCGTCTGCTAACTTGAGTACTACTAACACTGGACTTACAATGCAGTGTAGACATACCCTGAGGTGCTTTAAAAAGGGTTTTCTGAGCCTCTGCAGCCACCATACAAGGATGCAGCTTCTAGACCTCACCCTGAAGCTGAACATCTCTAACACCCAGTGACTTTCAAGAGAGGGGAGGGTGTTCAGCTCCTTGCAGGATCAAGGCCTAATAGCAACGTCTTCAATATTTACACAGGTGAACTAACCCCTGGTCACCTGACACCAGCTGGATGTTGACAAAGGCAGCCAAACAAGCAAAGAGAATTCAAAAAGTATTCTCCCCAGGGGAGCAGGTTCTAGGACTCTGAGCTCTGAACCATGTTTTCTAGTAGGTGGGGGACCAGGAAGGAGCATAATAATTTTTAAAGTTAGTGTGGATCCCATGGCATGAGAGTTTCCAGTATGATTCCTAACATAGATGGAGGGCAAAGCAGGTCAGATGAAGGACCAAATGCCAACAGCTGCCTAAAATGCAATCAGTGCGGGTTTGAAAAAGATAAGTTTCCTCCCCTTTATGTTTTTTTTTTTTTTTTTTGCTGTAAGTGAGCACATCTGAATGCAGGTAAGCACAAGAGATGGATCCCAACTAGAACACTGGATCGCAGCTTGCTCAGATTATGGGGTAAATTTGGCTTAGGGGATCACCTCCATGTTTGCAAACTTATCCAAACAGTTGGAATCTGCAGGAATGGGCAGGCAACTGCATGGGTGTGTGTGTGGGGACGGGGTATGGGGGAGGGTGGGGTGGTCCTTCTCTACACTTCCTGCTTCCAAATGAACCAAGAACCTGGTTGGAAAGGCCTCCTGCCTGGTACTTCAATACTGCCTGCCTCTGGGTGGCATATGGGGAAGAGGGAATGAAAAAGAATGGACTCCCTTAAAGAACACTCCCTTTGAGTCCGGGGTGAAGGCCTAGACCAGTTCCCACAGAATCCAACCAGCTTGCGCGTCTCTAGTTCTATTATATCTGGTGAGTTAGCTTCTGTGCCCTGCATTCACTCCCACTGGGGAAGGAGATGTGATAGAAGCTGTAAGAGACTCTTGTTACCTGGCTATGCTCCACTCGGGTTCGATGCGCTGCACTCTGGGGTCATCAATGTATTCAAATTCCAGAGTGCTCTCTAATTGCGCCCGGTCCACACTCACAGAGACATGGATGGAGCCCAGGCCATGTGCTGACGGAGCAGAGACACACACAATCTCATTCATGGATCTCCTGTGAAAAAGAGAAACAGGAGAGCGGTTAGCCAGAGAGCATCTGTGCTACAGGAACGGGAACCCTCTTACGTTTCCGTAGTGCCGCTCCTCCAAGGGAAGGCTCTACATCCACTGCAATCTCGACTCCTACCACAAATGCAGCTGTTTCTGGGGTGGGATGTGGCAGCTGTTAATAGCCCAATAGCAATGCTGCCCACCAATTTAGGACAGGAAGCAAATAATGTGCTTTCCAAGTGGAAACTTGTAGGGAGTCAGGTACTCTTGACACTGAGAATTCATTAACATCACAGAGGAGCAATGAGGGATCCATGCAAGAGGAGACCCCTCCTGCCTATCCAAAGAGAAAGTCAGACTCCCTGAAATTACTCTGTGTGCCAAGCAGCAGCCTCTCACATCCTTCTGTGAACCTGCTGCCTTCTGCAGGCGTGTGAAAGCAGATGGCTGTTTTCCAAGTGAGATTTGTATGCTTATTCAAAAGCCAAATTCTTTTCCCCCAATGGCACACATGGACCTTGAAAAGCAGCCTGTCTCAACCTGAGAAGGGCCAGGCAGAACTAGAACATATCACTACTCTCTTTGCAGCTTTGTTTTCCTGTCCCCCTTGTGGAACAGGGAATGAACCTCAGGACCTGATGCCTGGTGGTTGGACAGACCAGACCATCTGCTTCTCTAAGCGCCCCAAAGAACTGCTACGTGGGCTGCTTAACAACATGCTTAAACAACAGAAAGGGATCAGTTAGTGGTTAGAGCAGGGGAATGAGAGCCAGGACACCTTGAGTTTGTCTCTCAACTCTGCTACTGATTCACTCTGACACCTTGGGCAAGTCACTTACCATCTCTGTGTCTTGATTAGTTCATTTCTGAGACGGGTCTAATAACACTTGTGTAGTTCATAAGTGTACTGTGAAGTTAGTGTTGGCATGAAAGGTGCCAGACTGACAGCCCTGGAGACCGAGTCCTATATTTATCCACAGATGGCACTGGCAGTGGTAAGACAACTCTGACTTGGAAAGTGGAGAGGACAAAAATGGGAGACCCTTAGTGCCAATCACAACAGAGCTCCCTTGAAAAAAGACTTTAAATCATTTGGATTATGTTTGGTTTGGAACCTTTGCCGACTTGACTAAACTGCTGTTCTCGCCTTGCCTCCCACTGTCTCTTCCATCTTCCTTTTAACCCTTTCCTCCCACATCTCCTCACTCTTCCAACTCGATCTATTTTAACAGAGAATACGTTCTTTATTGGCGGGGACTTGCAGGGTCTGTTTGGGGAGGGGTGGGCAAGAGCAATAATTCTTTGCCAACCGTTGTTGCGACAACTTGATTCCATGAAAAGGAGCCCTCTTTTCATTCCTTTCCTGCACTCGCCTCTCAAACGCTGGGAATGGCACCCCCGATAGTCACACAGCCAGCATTGCTCAGAAAGAGCTCATTGCACTTTCAGCTGCCTTTTATCTCCGGCATCCCCACATCCCAGTGGCCTGGCATTGGTGCTGATGCTCTAGTCTGCCAGAGATCAGAATTCACAGGGCCCTGCTTAGCCCTTCCATGAGATTTGAAGTGACGCATCATTGCTGGCAGAGTCACTCTGAGCTCCCTGTGATCAGTTAATTAGCTTTCTGTTCTATTATTATGTCATCATGGTGAATTTACCCACTCTTCCAAGAGACGGGAGAATGGCGGAAGCCGTAATTAGAGGGAATCTCATTAGAAACTGCTTCATCTAATCAGGCTCTCCCTCACCTCTACAACAATTCAAGTTCATTGCCACAAAGCAGGCCAAGGACAATACGGACCACAGTGTGCCAGAGGATGGCAAAACGGTGTAATTTATATACTGCTGTTTGCGGTGTTTAAGTTGCTGCTTGTCTGGTGTAATTAGAACATACAGATAATTTAAAGCATGGCAGGATTTTGCAGGTCAGAATTTGAAGGTGGCCTGAAAATAATCATGTATTTAAGGGATTAAAGTATGAGGCTAATTCTGCCCTTGAATGCACACATGCCAGTTCCTCTGATTTCAATTGCAGCGTGGCAGAGGAACTGATGATAAATAAATGATAATGTTTGGCCCTTAAGGAGTAGCTCACTTGCACAGGATGATCTCAAAGTGTTTTATACCCCATGAAGTGTGGCGCTCTAGATAAGCAATAGCGTTGTCCATTATAGAGATGGGGAAACTGAGGCACAGAGAAGGTGACTCTCCCAAGGTCAGGACGAATCAGCAGAACTGGGAACAGATGCCAACAGTCTTGATACAAAGCTCCATTCTAAACGTTCAGCCACAATCTACCTGATACGTGGATCCAACATGGAAGGAGGTGGGATACTGCCCCTTGCTCTAATCTGGCCTGGCAGGAAGCAGGATATTGGATTAGAGTTTATATCTAAAGTCTGTGGGTCAGGGACTGTTCCCTCCTATGTGTGATTGCCCAATGGGGCCCTGACCCTGACCAACAGTGAGGACCAATGGCCCCTGTGTGCCTAGTCGTTAGCTGAATTGACTCTTAGCAGACTGGCTGGTAGCAGCTCAGGGCTGTGTAAATGCTGCCACCCATCATGGGCCCTACAGGAGGACATCCCCCATCCCCCACAAAACTTGCCAGGGCTCTGCCCAAGCAGAGAGGAACCAGAAGAGAGAATCAACGGCAGAAAAGAATGAATTAAAATAGGCAGCAGAAATAATCACCAGCTTGAAGCAGGCTCCGTTTTCCTTTTTAACTGTTCCAGAGACATAAATGGGACCTTTTTGGGAAGAGCTGAGGAAGGTCATTAAATCCCCTCTTATTAACATGGTGTTCCTAAACCATCCCTTCCCAGTTCAACCATAAAGTGGGAACACAGACTCGGTTTTATCTTTTCCAAGGCTGAAGGGAGCAGTAATTACAGATATACAGCACTCTCATTGGCCTCCATAATATATCCTGGGACTAGATGGTATTACAGAATGTACTAGGAGGCTGAGGGGGAAGCGCAAATCTGGGTGGCTCCTCTTACCACATGCCTACCAATTCCAGCTGCACTCCAACTGGATTTGCAATTGGCAGTAGATCTAGGAGTCAGACTGGGCCACAATGGTAGTCAGGACTCCTGGGTTCCAATAATTCCCTCTGGTAGCTAGGCTAACCTACTTAAATTCTCTGATTAAGTTTCCCTCTGTAAAAGAAGGATTATTCTTTCCTCCCTTTCACTGGGAGTTGTGATGGTTAATTCAGAAATGTGCATAAAGTGCTCTGAGGTCCTCAGATTAAATGGGATGAGATGGATTCAGAATGATCATTGTTAACATTCCAATATGCACACATCCTTAGCTGAGATCCTCTCCATCTTCCAGCAGAGGAATCACACCTCCACAGTCTTCATATACCTCATCTATT
The DNA here is from genome assembly GCF_965140295.1 of Lepidochelys olivacea. NCBI lineage: Eukaryota > Metazoa > Chordata > Testudines > Cheloniidae > Lepidochelys > Lepidochelys olivacea. The sequence continues at coordinate 4,524,727 of NC_140431.1, read as the reverse complement.
CCCCCTGAGAGGCCTCATCCAGGACTTGAGCCCAGCATCTCCTCTCCTGTTGCCCAGCTGGGTTCAGGTTTCAGGCCATTATAGAGGCCTACAGGCTCCAAGGGAAGTTCTACCCCTGAAGTTATTAAATGTCCAGCATTTAAGTGGAGGGGAAAGGTTCCCAGAGACTGGCAAAAACCATCTCAGCAGCTGGCAGCCTCCGCCCAGAGTACAAGGGGGCAGAGTCAGACAGTCCCTTTCTCTCATGTGTCTCAACATTTTATAATGATATATCCCTGATTCTCCCATCCACTGCCCCTGAAGGGGCAATGGTCTGGAACAGGACTAAACACAAACTGTGTACATGAGCTGCCAGGTGCATACAGGATTACTGCATAAGACTCCCCTAGGCTCCTTCAGTGGGCGCAGAAGGGAGACATCCCCACTGCCCTGGAGGAGCCTCTAAGTGGATGAGCTCCTTCATCAAGTGGCATTTGTGGGCAGTTGGCCTGATTTCATGACCCCAGACAGAACATTTTTCTGAAAGAGCAGATTCTTCCTGTGTTCCCCCTCTCACCCTGTAATCCTACACACCCTGGGCGGAATATTCAAACGCACTCAGCGTTGGCCTGACTCTTCTCCCAGTGGGGTTAGTCAGGCTAATGCTGAGCACTTCTGAAAATCCCACCTGTGCTGTACAAGAGATATGAAGAGGTGTCCTGTTCCAGTGCATATATATTCCATGTACACTATGCAGTCACGTATGCACGGCCTGCTGTTGTCGTATGGAACGTATAGTATGTTTGGGCGGGATTACAGCTGCTCAGGACGGACTGGGTTGAGGACTGTTAAAAGGGATTCTACAATTGCTGTGATGTTTGTTTGGAATTTTTGGAGGGGACATCATTTTAATATGCAAATCATGGAATGGGATAAAATTAATGTACATAGAATCAACTAATTGCAATGGCAGATTCAACCGCTCTCACAGACAAGATGACATAATGGGATTAATGAGAGGACGGGAGTTTGCAGCTGGAATAGTTTAGAAGCTGCACTCGGGTGGGGTGAAGGGATCACAATACAGACACACTCTGCCCCTTCTTACCCATAGAATTCGCAGGTCTGGTTTCCCAGGAACACAGACACGCTGCTGCCGGCACCCAGGTAGTGGCCACTGATGGTCACCATGGTCCCTCCAGACTCCGGGCCACGGCTAGGGCTCAGGGAGCTCACCGCTGGATTCTTGAGAAGGAAAGGAAAGAAAAGAAGGTCACTGTTTTTGTCTGCTGGGATCAAGCCAGGATCAGAGCACGCCTGAGGGAATACTGAGACACAGCAGAGAGTCTCCTTATTCTCAGTTCATAGGCCTGGTGCCACAGCTGCCCTGATCAGCTGGGAGTAGCATATGTGGGGAAACTCACCTCAGCATCCACAACCCAATTCAGCTGCCAAATTCTAACAAGTCTCAACGGAGCATGTCCAAACTAGGATTTTTTTTTTACCCAAAGGCTTATAACTCAGCTAAATATGGGTGTTCTTCCCCACAGGGAAACAGCAAAAGGCAAACGCTTAACAGGGCAAACTTCCTGCCAAAGTCTTTACTCCAGTTGGTTAGAGTTTGGCAAAGTTATAATCAACAGAAAACAGGGTCTTATAATGGGAAGTGTTGGGCAACCTTAACTATATGTGGCACTATCAGCTCTGCCCATAATACACACAAACCAATAACAAGAATATTGCGGTTGGAGGGTCTATCTTCCATCAGTGACAGGAGGAGTTATCTGGGCATCCCTGGGAGTTTACACTCCTGTATCCTCTTTGACATCACATCAGTGTTTCCATTGTAACAATGCCAGTTTTTATACTGCTTGCATCAGCAATGGCTACTTATTCCTTTTAAGAGAATCTGCAGAAAGCAGGTACTTTTTTGTTTTCAGTGAGTGGATATAACCAAATTTTTTCACTATTGCTTCCACCTTACCACTTTATGACTCATCTGCAAACTGGCAGCATCCCATCTGCATTCTGTGGGTACTACCTGCTTCATAGTACAGAGTCCACACATTGGATCGGTGCTGTTTTTCCCCATTGCTTTCAAACCTCAGCATATGCTTACAGGTATCAAAGGAACTGCTAGACTGGATTAGACCAGTAGTCCATCTAGGGCAGTATTGTGGCTCTGAAAATGGCTGGTAGTAGATGGTCCATAGGGAAGCACAAGGAACCTCAGAATGGACAAATACGGAATAACCTGCCAAGAAGGGAAGACTCCTCCTCAAACAATTAATGGTTGGCTTATCTCTCTGACCCAATTTTTATCTTCTCTAATGACACCACCAATACAATATGGATTTGAACATTAAAAACAACATGATGTTTATCACTGGATTATAAATCTGAACCTCGGATACAGCAAAGAGACGCAATTCAGAACTGAATGGACATGCCAGCAGTTAAGCAATTGTTTAAATTTCCAACTTCAGAGTGGCTTTCGGTTAAACTTTCCTGGACAGTCCCAGAACTTAACTGAGCTGAAGCTTGACTGGCAAATTGATAGGGACCTGTAAGGATCCACAGTTCCATGCTGATATCAAGATCAACTTCCTAGAATAGTACAGTAATAGTAGAATTAATTTGTCACTGGCTGATAAGAATTTTAATTATTGTAATTTGGGAATTATTACTTCTAGATAAAGTAAGCACTTTGTGTTGAATTCATTCTGTTAAGCTTTTTAAGCACTACCATAAAACCATCTTTATTTTACTTCCTGCAATTTCTCTGTTTTTATCTTTAAAATTCTCTTGATTAATAAAGCTTAAAATTAAGAACTCCTGAGTGGGTGTACTTTAGCTATACAACCCCAAATTCATGAAAAATTACTTATCCGGTGTGTGCTTTATATTCTAATTACTGTAATGTTTTCTCATTGTGGTCACTCTTCTACATATATAAACCCTTTATGAATCCTACCAAGTGCCTGGGACCAGTAAATTGTGGCAAGGAGTTCCAGGGGCTAGCTGTGCATTATGTTAAAAAAAAATCCCTGTATCAGTTTTAAATGTGTCACCTTTTAATTGTATTGGGTGTTGCCTTGTTCAAGCATTACAAGACAGGGTAAAAGGTGTCTGAAAATTCAGGAAGCTTCCAAGAGGTAGCACTCTGAACAGAGTGTAGGTTCTACCCCCAAAAGGTCATTCTCTTAAACAAGTGAAAGGGGGAAGAGCAGGTGCTAGGAACATTAAAAAAAAAATTTCTATAACCTCCCCCTGGCCAAAATGCCAGGGCTGGGATTAGGCAACCAAATCGGATTTCCCCATTTCTATCTTGTATGATTCTATGTAAATTATGGGAGATTTACAGATAGGCTCCACCTCTCCAGGTAAAATGGGTGTCACAAAGATGACAGCATAGATCCTGAAGTGTATCAGTCCCCTAATGAGCTCACTAAGACATGAACCCTTTCAGAGTCAGAACAGAACCCTGTTTTAAGGTGCCAATCAATTTTATTACTGTATTTAATGGAGTTTGTGGCTGTGCTATGGGGTGGAAAAAGAACCCCAAATAACAAAAAGAAATTATGTACTTGAAGGTTTTGATGCCTGAGAAAAAGAAATGATAATAAAGGAAGTGCTGAAAAAAATGGACAATGCAAGGAGCAATAATGCTCAGCATATGTTTAATAGGGTGCTGCAAGGTATTACTCCAAGATTAATCTTTGCAATTACTTTCAGCTGAGCCCTGGTTATTATTTAACACAAACCATGAGAGAGTTCCTTCTGCATGGCTAGGGAATTTTCCTTTAAAAATTGGCAATCTGAGAAAGACCAATAAGATGCCCATTGCCTGTTACACTGGAAACTGGAATATTCAGGATAACCCAAGGAACTGCCAAGGAGCAGGGGTCTGCATGGCTAAGGGGTCTGGGAAAGGGACTCAGGGCTTTTCACTTTGAGGCTGCCAGATCATCCAACCCAGGTCCCTACTACAGAATACTATCTGGTAGCTGTTAGTGGTCTGTGGGAAGGGTGTCAGCTCTATTCCCAGTGGGCTGGTGTCTACATCATGGCAACTACTGCCACGCCTGGCAATAAACGAGACCTGTTGTTGGCAGTCACGGGAGAGGCACCAAGGACTCAGTGGGCAATGGAGACTGAACTTCCCTCTCAGCCCTACAGCTTGTGCCTCTAGGTTGAGCCACACTGTTGGGGAAGGTTGTGTTGGTGCATCTCATGTTACAAGAGCCCTGTGCATATACAGTAGGCTTAGTTGACCAGAGCTGAGAGCTTGGCTCCCTTCATTAGCAATGTATTCATACAAAATGTAATTGGGTAATGGGCAAACGTGTTTAAAGCCAGTCTTTATTCAGTAAAGGGCTTAAGCACAGGGTTAGATTTTAACATATGCTTAAGTGCTTGGCTGAACTGGAGCCTTGAATTCAAGTTTCCCTGCCCATAAAATGGAGGATTTTAAAATGTGCTTCTTTTGATAGCATGGAACCCTGATTTTATCATCACAACACTAAAGAAACCTCTTGTGTTTTTAAAGTTTGTAAACATGGAATGATGAGTTTTAATTAAAATTTGTAAAGTGCTTTAAGACTCTCAGGTAACTGGTGCTACAGGAATGGAGCGGACTGCCTTCCTTCTCATTGCCTTCTCTGGTTATACTGATGTTCAGACTCTCTCCTTCAGCAGACTGGTGGCACAATAATATTTTGCACCAGTGCAACATCGTTGAATAAATAAAATCCCAGGGCAATGTGGTGCTCACAACACTGAGAGACGGCAGGAGCTGGCCTCATTTATCTATCAATTAGTTTACAAATTGTGGACAATTGGTAAGTGCTAACGTTTCACTGCATGCACAGATTCCACTCAGCATAAAATCAATGTGGTTGGATAAAGTGCCCTGTGAAGGCAAAAATGGAGATACAAAAAACCCCAGGTGTGTCTCGCAAGTTTATGAATCAAAAGGCTACTAATTAAATAAAGGAAAGACGCGACAATCACTCAACAAACGGAAATCCACTACCCCAAAGAGTAGCTCTTGATTAAGTGCATGGATGGAATTGACACTGAATTAACATCCTTAGAGGAAGTCATTCGATATCAGGATGCAGAATTACTCCATTCCCAAGGTAGGTTGCAGGAGAAATTTAAATATGTAGAGACAGACAGTAAGTCAGATATATTTAGTATTCACGTGTGAATGATAAAAAATGGCTCGATCAGGCCTTCAGTATCTTAGTTTGACAAAGGTCCCCGGGTAGTGATAAATGGCTCAATGTCTAGGTGGCAGCCAGTATGAAACGGAGTACCCCAGGGGTCGGTCCTGGGGCTGGTTCTGTTCAACAGAACCAGCAGATCGAGGGAAGTGATTATTCCCCTCTATTTGGCACTGGTGAGGCCACATCTGGAGTACTGCATCCGGTTTTGGGTCCCCCACTACAGAAAGGATGTGGACAAATTGGAGAGAATCCAGCGGAGGGCAAAGAAAATTATCAAGGGGCTAGGGCACATGACTTACGAGGAAAGGCTGAGGGAACTGGGCTTGTTTAGTCTGCAGAAGAGAAGAGTGAGGAGGGATTTGATAGCAGCCTTCAACTACCTGAAGGGGGGTTCCAAAGAGGATGGAGCTTGGCTGTTCTCAGTGGTGGCAGATGACAGAACAAGGAGCAATGGTCTCAAGTTGCAGTGGGGGAGGTCTAGGTTGGATATTAGGAAACACTATTTCACTAGGAGGGTGGTGAAGCACTGGAATGGGTTACCTAGGAAGGTGGTGGAATCTCTATCCTTAGAGGCTTTTAAGGCCCGGCTTGACAAAGCCCTGGTTGTGATGATTTAGTTGGTGTTGGTCCTGCTTTGAGCAGGGGGCTAGACTAGATGATCTCCTGAGGTCCCTTCCAACCCTAATCTTCTATGATTCTGAATACGTACAGGGGAGAGCAGCAGGAAGCAACACAATAGATTTATCCCAGTAAATTAAATCCAAAAGTAATGTGTCTTCATTATTCTTCCCCTCCTGAGAAAGACAAAAATTGTGAGCAACATGACACCAGTTCCATGGCAGGATAGTACCTAGCTACAGGCCAAACTTACATTAACATGGTGCTTTTGCTCAGAGGATCTCAAGATACTTTACAAACAGGACCTAATCGAGCTCAACAATTCTGTGAAGCAGGTAAATAGTATCACCTTTTAACAGACAGGGAAAATAAAACAGAGATCTGGGGACATAAACTTAGGCCAGTGGAAGCCACGGGGGCTCAGCATGTCTGCAAAATCAGACCGCTTGATTAGATGTTTGGTCAACATCACAGAGAAGAGTCAGTGTTCGAGTCATAATTTGAACTCGGGACTTCCTGGCTTCACATCTCACACCCAAGCCACCAGTCCATCGAAAGCACACTCTCCTAGTATGTGTATCAGTCAAAATCAGAGAAGATGCTTTGGCTTGCCCATCCCTCCCAATGGTTTTGCCCAGGTACTCACCACAAACATGTACTGTTGTGAGGACGTGGCCATGAACTCAGGTTTGCACTCTCCGATGCAGAGGCGCACTGGACCGGAACTGATCCCTGGGAGTGCCTGCCCCATCTCGCACACAATTCTGAAAATATAAAACCCATAAATGAGACCCTAGTAGGTAGATGCAGCAGTGACTTACTCAGCTGGATGGTTCCTTTTCTCCCTTTATTTTGATGCCTGCTGCTCTCCCCTTTCGAAAGAGCTAATTACTGACTATTTTTCCCCCATGTAGTAATTTAAAAAAAAATCAAAATTAGACATAATTATTACAAGCTGTAAATTCCAGAGCAATGCAGAGCACTAATGGCAAATATATTAGCCGGAAGCAAAGTGAGTGTGAAGTCCTCAGAGTAATGAATGAGTTCATTAAGGGAACAGCTCACATTGTGGGTTCCTGTTTAATAAGAAGTGGAGACACTCACTTTAGGAGATGACAGACACAGGCCTTTGCATAGAAGGCAAGTTTGACTACTAGAGAATACTCCTTATACTAATGAAAGAAGGTTAGTGGAACTGAATTGTACGGATACAGTATTCTTCATCTAATCCAGATCAGTACCTGAGGATGTGCTCTCAGGCAGGGAAGGGGTAAAAAATTATGGCATTTTGAATGTGAACATAATATACTCAATAGAAATGTAATGGATCAGGATGGCGGCTCAGGAAGGCGGCAGGCCGGGAAAGAGGCAGGAAAGAAAGCGTGGCAAGGCACCCCTTCTGCCTCGCTGGACTTAGCGCTCCCTCCTCTTGCAGGGACAGGGCCTGGGGTAAATCAGCCCCACTCTGGAGAGTGTCTGTCTTCCTTCTTTGGGGTTTGTTTCTCAGAGCTTTCCCAGTAGGCCTCGGGGCAGGCCTGAGGAGTGCTGCTCTGCCAAACAAAGGGAAACAAATCTATAAGGCACTGAAACAAAAGGGGAATACCTTTCCCCGGCCCCCTCACTGGGGCAGGTATTGTCCTGTCGCTGGCCCCGGGGTGTCAGTCCTTCCCCTAAACAGGCACTGGGTTTGGGGTGTCTCCCCTATGGGGAGGGGCGCAGTCTCTCACACTGGAGAAGCCTATCTCCCTGCTGCCACCAGTCTTGCAAGTTTGTCCCCCCCTCCAGGTTTTAACAGGTTTCAGGCAGCCCTTAATTGGACTCAGGTGTCCCTAATTGACCTGAAATAACCCTTTCCCAGCTTGCAGGAGAAAGGGCCTTTAGCGTTCTAGGGCTAACATATCTGTTTCCCCAGACCCTCCTGCAGCTGTCTGGCCTGACTGTCACAAAAGGAAGAGCTTGATCCTGCCCTTGGTTGCATGACACAAATCTACCTCGGTCATGTGCAATACCTGATTTCACCAAGGTTTTGGTTTTCAAAGCGACCTCAGCTGGCATGGATCCTTAGCAATGCCTCAAAAGGGATGCTGCCGGGAGTCATTCCCACTGTGGTGTTGGAAACACAAAATACCAGAGCAGTTTGCTAAAGCCTGGTAAACAGAGAGACTAAAAGTGAACAGCCTAGTCTCACTGACCACACGGACAGGAGTGAGAAAGGTGAACAAAGAGGATCAACTGTGAAAAGCAGATTAAGCAGTAGGTAGGTAAGTGGATGGATAGATGGCATGGGATATATAAATATATTATAGATGGAAAACTCTGCTGCAGTAACTAACTGGTCCCTGGTGGTCAGTCCCAATAGAAAGGCCAAGGGCAGATGGTCCATAGATACTGAACTCCCTACCGGAGCAAGGTTGAAGATATAATGGCCAGGAGATTGTGGGGAAAAGCTTGTACTACTACTGCTTGAACTTATATAAACAGAAGTCTTCAGCCTCTGGAGCGATCATCTGAGCAGCTCTCACCCGTGTTAAACTCACTAGCGAATAAAAAGGATTAAAAAAAAAATCTGTAGACAAAACATTCAGCTGATGCTAGAAGGCTTAACAAAATACAAACATGCTAGCAAAGAGCCTGAATGTGAAAGCCGTTATCACTACACATCAAAATGGGTTTCCTATAGAGACGCTGCCTTTGGAGAACAGAGGCTGAAGTGTCTCTGCTGTGTGCCTAAATTTCCGCGCTTTGCTCTCTCTTCCCCTTTCAACTCAACGGAACTTCCTCCCCGGAGCATCATTTTGCTGCCGCTTCTCCATGAAGGCATGAGCAGCAAGAAGAAAGTACTGTTGTTCTGGCACTGGCTGTCTGTGGGAGATGGGGAATCATGACAGGCTGAGAAAGCGCTGTGTCCCTGTATCAGACAGGGCAGGGGCAAGGTGGTTGTGACTGGGAGATTGCTCCTTGGTGTTGCTGCAGTCTTGAGAGAGAGGATAGTCACTATTCCCTCCACCAGATGGGCAGCCAAAACCCAGGGACTAGTTGCAGAAGCTGCAAAGAAAGGGTGGTGGGATCCAGGTTTTATTCCAAACAGGGGAATAGGGGACACCAGTGCTGGATTTCAGCAAACTCAAGAAAAGATCAAATGACCAAATATTAGCCAGTAACGTGGACCTTTTCATTCCTTAGCTGCCCAAATAATACCTTTGAGTAGCTCCAGAACAAGTAATAGGGCACACGTAATTGCATATACCATCAGGCGTGTTGGGAATGAGGAATGGTGGCACAAGCTGCTATGGTACGTCTGATCTCCAATTCCTAATCCAGGCCAAAATCCCAGCAGGTACCCTCCTACAAAATGATGCACTCGACAGAGCTGTAGGGTGCTGATTACTGGGCTAAGTGGCCCTTTAACCAACATTAACCTAATTGCCAGGTGATAGATTGCATGGCTGGAACATATGGTGAGTCATTACAGTCTCGGAATTCAGTCTGCCCACAGAACCCTTCAGAGGGTCCTTTTATCCGGATTCATCTTTAAAAGGCAGATCTCATGCTAACACTTGCTGTTATCTGCCCAGGATAAATGTTTTAATGATGTTAACAAACTTCGAAAGCTTAAGAGCTTTAATTAGAATCGTCATTATAAAATCAGGGTTTCATACCATCAAAGGATGGTAATTTTATAATCCCCCACCCCTGATTTCAAAAATAAAATACTACAGTTTTATAGCACAACGGACAGACACCACAGTCTTACAATGGTATGAGTGCACCGCTTTGAGTCAGTGATATAATAAAACAAACAACAACACTAGTACTTTGCACTTCGGTAGCATCTTTCAACCAGCGAGCTGAAAGCACTTTACAAACGCTGCGGCTATGTCTACACTAAGAGCGAGGGGCGTGAACGTGCTGCTCGCATACACGTACTTAAGCTCGCGCTCATCAAGCTCGTGTGAGCATAAAAAAAGCAGCCTCGCCAGGGTAGCTCTGGTACTGGTGGCACAACGGAGCTGTGCCAAGTACAAACCCACCTGAACCTGTGGACACGCACTCGGCATGACTCGGCCACGCCGCCAACGCTGCCTCCCGGGCTACCGCAGCCAAACAGATATTGATACGCACATTAGCTTAATGAGAACCAGCGTGAGTACGCGTACGTCACGACCCGCGTGAGTATGCGTACATCAGGACCAGCGTGAGTATGCGTACGTCACGACCCGCGTGAGTATGCGTACGTCACGACCCTACTTCGAAGTCTAGACATAACCTTAGCTGCTCACAGTCCCCGCAGTAAGAACAGTAGCTAATGTTGTTATCCTTATTTTAGAGATGCGGAAACTGAGGTACAGAGTGATTAAAATTGGCCTAAACTGACACAGCAAATGAAGGGAAGACCTTGGAATAGAACTCAAAAATCCTGACTCGCAGTCTCCTGCTCAAACCACTGGACTATATTATTTAAAATAAGGGATCTTCCCAGCCTGAAATCTCTTCTGCTTACCTCCTGGGGTGACCGAAACCCCCATCTCAGTTTACAGTACCAGCATTGCTAACCTGAGCGGCAGGTAACTGAGATGGACTTCACTCAGTGTTTACAAATGCGTAGTCAGGGGAATATGATTGGGATTAAGCCTGACTATCCAAAGGGGAACTCAAACTGAATGTAATCCACCTGAGCTCCAAAGCAATTCTCCTTTGCCCTGGCCTTACAGACAAGTTTATCTTGCTGAGCAGTTCATTGTCCTTTCTGTAAAATCTGTATTTAGTCCACATGAAAGGAATCGAGTCCCCAGGAACAATGTACTTTAGCTAGAGACAGCACAGAAACAGCTCAGGGAGCGGCAGGGTCACCTCTAGGCACGAAATGGGAGCTCAGTCTTCATAGCCCCTCTGCTGGAACTGCCAGCAAGGGGGTGAATTAAAGCTTTTAGTGACAGACACGTCCTCTGCTTTGGGAACTAGACTGAGACCCACCAAACTCATTTCACTCAAGCCATCAAAGAACAACCACTTTCCGTGGCTACAGACCCATGGGCAGATCCATTCTCAGTCCCTTGTGTCTCTCCTCTCTCTCTCCGACTTGCTCTGACAGTGTATCTGTACTTGGCTGCCAGAGCACCTTGCCAGTGCAGCAAAGATTACTCAATAAAAGAAGTTGCTTAACATGTTCCATCTTGCCCACTCTGCATGAATGCATCCCCTGCTCTTGTAGGCATATTGGCACCTTGGCGAAAATAAAACAGAACTCCCCCCCCAAAAAAAACAAACAAACCCCAACCACCAACAAGAAAAACCTCCACCCCAACCCGAAATGGGGACATACGTTACTTTGGAAGGTTTATTTGCCTGTCCTCTGTTACACGCCTGTTTTCTAATTTTCGGCTGACATTTTTCTCAGTGAAATAAATGAATTGACTCCCGTGGAGGCCTATTCGGATTAAACTGCTGTCACCACCTCGCACGCCTAACAAATGGTTGCCTGCAGCCAGCAGCGTGGGATGCATTCCAACCACAGGAGGGGAGAGGTGGAAAAGCTGAGGGTAAACAGCAAGGTGCTCGTCAGAAAAGTTGCTTAGCAAAGCAGGAGCCGTGGCGCAGAAGGAAACAAAATGCTTAATAAACCTTTAAAAGGGTCGGTTAATCCCTGGGATGAAATCCAAGCACGTGATCCTTAGCTGGTGTAAACTGGCACAGTGCCATTTAAGTCAGGGGTGCTACATCAGTTTATAACCACTGAGGATCTGTCCCCCAAGGCATTACTGCAGCTCTGTAGAGCAGGGAGGAGAGAGGCAGGCAGTGACTGGAGCACGTCTCTGACTCATGGGCTGACTGTGCATTTGCTTTCATCACAAAGAACAGGCCTTCTAAAGGGCTGCTAGATTGGGTGCTGTACACCAAGACGCCAGGAAACCCAAGGCATCCACTACGAGTGAACTCTAAGAGCTGGGCCGAGTGCACTTACTGCTCTGCGATGACGTACTGCTCCTGCAGGGGAGTGCACTGCACCCCCGCCACCTGCACGTTGTGGGCAATCTCTGAGAAATCCAGCCCCAGGTTCACGCCATGGATCGTCACTCGCGTCCCCCCGTCTGGGGGCCCTGACACTGTCAGGATCTGGAGAGGAAACAACATACAGCATCTGCATTACTATTGTCTCTTGGCAGGTGCCTTGAGCCTGCTCATGTTGTGGCACTTTCTTTGCATCAGGTCTGGAGGGATCCCTTGAAGGGCTGGCAGCTGTAACCAACCGACCAGCAGCCTATTAATGCTGCAGACAGGAGGTGAGATCATCCTGCCAACTTCTCCTCACCGTTTCCCACCAGCAGAGGCTGAAGAGATGCAGTGTGGTAGGAAAGAGCTAATCCATTGTACTTCCTCACAGCAATTCTGCTCCTGCAGCAATGGGGATGCTGTGGGCCTGCATGCTGGTAAGTCAGCCCCTTGGCATGATCCCACAGCACTTACCCGCCAATGACTTACTGTGCCTACATGCACCATTAAGGGCTGCCATTCGCCTCTTCAGCCCATTGTGGGAGTAATGCCAATTAATTCATCAACACAGGGAGATAATGGGGAAATAACCCAGGGATCCTCTCAGACCCACTGGGCTTTGCAGATGGAGCTTATTTACAGCACAGTGGTTCATTCACACAAACACCTAGACTTTACCAGGTCAGGACCTGGGAGAGTCTTCAGATGGTTTCCCCACAAAGCCCAGTGCTTCCTTCACCTGCTTTGCTGTATAATGAATTTTATCGCGCAAGCTGAACACAAGCACCGAACACTGCAACCTACACCATTTCCACTGGGCTCCTCGGGGTGGCCAGAGACTCCCGTCATCATCCCCAGTCCAGCACACCTCTCTCACTTCCATGCCACATAGCACACACAGACATCTTGCAGTCATCATGGGAGCCAGTGTCTGTGCTTACTGAGTCGGAACCGAAGATGGCCGGAGTGCTGCAGCTGGCAGAGGCCTGAACAATATTAGCAGCAGAAAAGTCTGCTAGAAAGCTGGGGTCAGCTCCCTTTTTATAGACTTATATATAAGATCATAACCTTAAAGAAGTGGGCTGCTGCTTTGGAGAACTTCATTACATTCTGCCTTGGACGGTCTCTGAATTTTAATACCACATTTTATTAGTGAGTAAGGCAATGAGAAGCACTTCAAACAACTCTTTGAAATGCTAAAGGGTGAGGAGTACATTCTAAAGATGTCCATTTAGAGTGTACCTCAATCAGGATTGCCTCCGTTCCAACTGCAATAGGATTTCATTAAAGATCACTCTCCCTCCCCAGCCAGTGGCATGCACTAGGATAGTGTGAGGCCATGGGATTGGGACCCAAGAGTCCCAGGTTCTATTCCTGGCTTTTCCACTGGCTTGCTGTGAGGCCTTAGGAAAGTCTCTGTGCTTCAGGTCCTTGTCTGTAAAATGGGGATAAGGATAGAGACTCTCCATTTGTGAAGCACTTTGAGACGGATGGTGAAATCACTAGTTAAGACTAAAGGATTATTATTAATGCAAGATTGACTTAGATCGGTCTTAACCCCCAGCCTTCGGTTACCAGCTCCAGCTTTCTGACCCTCCCACCATCCTACCCAACTTTTCTGACCAGCTGCCCACTTCCCCCAGGATCTCCGAACAGCTTCGTAGGTGGGATCTGCACTGTTAATACATGGAAGGAGATGAAACGTAACACATAAACACTGATAAATCATTCATGTTAGCAAATACAGGCTATCCCACTGTTTCAGTGCCTCATCAAAGCAGCCCTCCTTAGAACCCCTGCATATCATGTTCTATTACATCCCCTTGCTATGGATTTAATTGGCATGTGCCCCACCCCGTGACCTCTATGGATGATCCCTTTTTAAACCTGTCATAAATATAAAGGGAAGGGTAAACACCTTTAAAATACCTCCTGGCCAGAGGAAAAACCCTTTCACCTGTAAAGGGTGAAGAAGCTAGGATAACCTCGCTAGCACCTGACCACAATGACCAATGAGGAGACCAGATGCTTTCAAAGCTGGAGGGGGGGAGAAACAAAGGGTCTGTGTCTGTCTGTATGATGCTTTTGCCGGGGACAGAACAGGAATGGAGGCTTAGAACTTAGTAAATAATCTAGCAGATATGCGTTAGATTCTGTTTGTTTAAATGGCTGAGAAAATAAGCTGTGCTGAATGGAATAGATATTCCTATCTTTGTGTAACTTAAGGTTTTTCCTGGAGGGATTCTCTATGTTTTGAATCTAATTATCCTGTAAGGTATTTACCATCCTGATTTTACAGAGGTGATTCTTTTTACTTTTTCTTCTATTAAAATTCTTCTTTTAAGAACCTGATTGCTTTTTCATTGTTCTTAAGATCCAAGGGTTTGGGTCTGTGTTCACCTATGCAAATTGGTGAGGATTTTTATCAAACCTTCCCCAGGAAGGGGGGTGCAAGGTTTTGGTGAGGATTTTGGGAGGAAAAGACGTTTCCAAACGGGCTCTTTCCTAATAAAATAAAACCGGTTAGACGTTTGGTGGTGGCAGCGAAAGTCCAAGGGCAAAAGGTAAAATAGTTTGTACCTTGGGGAAGTTTTAACCTAAGCTGGTAAAAGTAAGCTTAGGAGGTTTTCATGCAGGTCTCCACATCTGTACCCTAGAGTTCAGAGTGGGGAAGGAACCTTGACAAAACCCCTCCACTTACCTAACACTGGCCTCCTCACATATCCACTACCAGCAGTGCAGGAGCCTTCTCCGCAACATCTGCTGCCTCGAATAGCCTCCCTGTATCTTTCTACTCATCTTTCTGTTTCCCGTCTCCTTTCAAATTTCAGCTGAAACTATTTATTTTCTCCCTCACTTATGTTACTTAATTTCTCTCCCTTCACTTCTGCTCCTATTTATTAACAACTCTGAAGCTGTATTATTTAATTTGGCAAAATGTTCTGGGTTGCAACTTGCTATATAGACCATATAATATACAGCTGCATTGTGTTTTAAAATACTTTTTCTCTGCACTGCCTATGTCTCAATTTCTCTCTCTTTGCACTCTGGGCCTTATGACTGAAGGCTTTAATTTATTATCACTGTACAGTCTCTGTTGCACCGCTGCTTTCTGCAACTCATACCACATAGCATGTCTTGCACCATTTAGCTCTGTAAAGCACCGTGCTTCCAAAGAAGACACGATACAAAAATCAAGTTGTATTATATTGAACACTGAAAGTCTGGGCTGCTAATGTTTACACATCACCAAAACACAATTCTTGACAGCGTACTTTCCTTACAACTGTAAATTAATTTAAACCCGGTTTATTGCAGTATTTACACTACAGGATCCGTTGATTTATCACACATCCAAAAAACACCCCTGTGGCTTGCCATTTTTTGACCCAACTGCAACTGACAAAACCAGACTGTGTTACCAAACAAAACAACATTTTTTTTTATTTTGATAGTGTCCTGACCTGAAAAATGCCTGAACCAGAATTCCATTCGACCTAGATTTTAGGGGCTGCTAATTGAACAGTTTTGAAATAACTGTGCCAAAGAGCAGCCCCAGGGTTAGGACAGATGCATTCAATTAATTACAGCTGGGGAGATTCAGTCAAAATCACAGAAAGGAGCAAAGTCTTAGAGGTCCAGTTGTTTAGAACTTCGGTGACCTCCTCTGAGCAGAACTGGACCTGGCCTGTGCACTGTACGATGCATTTGCGGCTGCCATGTTGAGACGGCGGCGGCAGCTGGATTTTGGGTTTTTTTTACATGCAATGTTCAGGCCCTATACTTATGCGGATGCACAACCCAATTATGCACAGCAAGTCTGACCTGAGGCTGCTGCTGACATCACAGTTTCTCTTGAATTTCAGCGACAGCCAGTCACACTTGGAGGATGCATGAACTGGAGACAGGAGATTCTCGTTAAGAATAATCTCATTTTCTGTTCTGAGATGCAGAAGGAAACAGTTCCCATGTAACAAGACCATCTCATTCTATTTAATACCTCTTCCCATGTGTCTACGTTGTTATACTGTGCTCATCACCATGATATTTTAGGTTTCAGAGTAGCAGCCGTGTTAGTCTTTATTCGCAAAAAGAACAGGAGGACTTGTGGCACCTTAGACACTAACAAATTTATTTGAGCATAAGCTTTCGTGAGCTACAGCTCACTTCATTGGATGCATTCAGTGGACTGTCCGATGAAGTGAGCTGTAGCTCACGAAAGCTTATGCTCAAATAAATTTGTTAGTCTCTAAGGTGCCACAAGTACTCCTTTTCTTTTCATGATATTTTACTTATCTCTTGCTAAAACAAATCCAGACTGTCACAAGAACATCTGTTATCAATTAAAACGGGATTGGGAGTAAGCACTCCTGGGTTCTGTTCCCAGCTCTGCAACTGCCTCATTGTGTGGCCTGAGCAAGTCACTTCCCCACTCTCTGCCTTAGTTTCCCCATCTGTAAAATGGGACATTGATGCTGATCCTTTTGTGCAAAGTATACTGAGACTATTAGGTGAAAGTATGATGTTTTGCATTTGCACAGATCCTATCTTCATAAAAGTGCAGAAATATAACCAAAGTGACAGGAGAGATGATATTATAAAGCCTGGAGTAGCTGCACCAGTGCAAACTCCTACTGTACATAGGCAAAGCCGCTGTTCGTACTGGTGCTACTTACTCCAGCTTGGAACCAGGGTAAGCTGCAGCAAAGCAAATCACAGCTTACCCTGTTTGCACTGGTGTGGTGACACTGCAGCTGGAATCAGGGCAAATCCTCAGTGCAGGTCAGTGTGTTCTGCACTATCCAACCTTCTCCTGGGCAGTTCAGATATTAGAGGTCCATTACCCCTGTAAGGGGTCAATATTCAAGTTTACTATTTTAAATGGAGTTATCAAGCAGTTCAGTTTAAACACAACACTGGATTAGTTTATAATAAAAAAAATAAAACAAGATGAGAGAGAGTTTAAGTGAGAACAAGTATAAGGTATTAAAGTCAGAAATGGTTAAAAGAGAAATAAAGATAAACCATTTCTGGTAGCTAAAACTTAACAAGTTAGACTTAGTTCAAGGTAAAATCCTTACCACAGATCGCAGCAAAAGGGCTGACCAAATTCTCAGGTCAGGAACTCCCTTAAGTCAGAGGGCTGGTTCCTTTGTCATCTTAGGTAAAAGAGAGATGGGGAGAGAAAGCCTGGGGAGTTTTTGCCCCTCGGTTTTATAGTCCAGTCACCCTTTGAATTGCATTTTCTTGAGGGTTACCCTTGATAAAGTGCCTTCCAGCTGTGAGGACGGAGACATGGAATCTTATGGTGAAAGACGTTCCATGTTGTTTGCTAAAATGCAGATCGACCTGTTCCTGCCCCACTTTGTTGCCAAAGAATGGCCAATTGACCACTGACTACCAATTAACTTTGATGACACCCCAGTTCACCCCGTCCCCAGACTTGTCTGGTAAACACACAGTCGGCATAATTTCAGCTTATGTTCTTAACTCTTAATACAAATTACATACATACATCACACAAGCATATTGATGATCACTGTGTTATTAGTTTTTAAATGATACCTCACAAGATATATTGTGCACAAAGATTACAATAATGTGTAAGGTGTGAATACAGGGGTGCGCTGGGTCACAGATAGGTATTACTGAACCTATTTTATAGACAGGGAAACTGACACAGCGAGCAGCAGGGATTTATCTAGGGTCACCCCACAAATCAGTGGCAGAGCCAGGACAAACACCCAGAAGTTTTGACTCCCAGTCACCCCTACACGAACCATCAGACCCCATTCCCCTCTCAGAACAGGGAACAGAACCCAGGAATCCTGATTCCCAGCTCTCCCGCCCTTACCTACCATTAGAAAGTGTTCCCTCCCCTAAGGTAGAATCCAGTTTCTTTAGCATCATTAATGTTTCCTGTCACCCCAGTTGTATGGTTCACTATTTCCAATGTAAAACAACACAGAACTACAAAAAATAGGGTCTGCGTCTGGGATGGAGATGTGTCTTGCAGCTGATCCTAAGGATGTCTTTGCTAAAGTCAGAGGTGAGCCAGACAGTCCTGCAGTATAAGTGACTATGATACCATGTCACACTCAGCATCAAAGACACAATGAAAAGGGTAAGAGTCCCAGCCAAGCAAAGAGTGGCAAAAAAATTACCAAAGTGTCATTTACCTTCTTTCTTTTCTTTTTTTGTCCTTTTATTTTTATTATGATGTTCTAAGCTGGCTGGATCCCAGCTGTTGAGCCCAGCAGGTACCCAGCACATAAAGCATCCCTAGCTCCTCATCCCGGCATGATCCCTCCGTGTCTCTGTCTTAGCTGATAGCACATTCAGAACCTAATTGTTATCTCAGCAGAGCAACTCCATTATTCAGCCTGACACTACCCCCCTTTAGTTGTTTGTTGCAGTGATGTTATATTAATGAGGCCTGCAAATAAATGAATAGGAGATCAGAGAGTTGCTTGTTCTCAAGAAAACTGCTTTTTTATTTATTTATCACAGAGGCTGCAGACATTAGGGAAGTTTTATGCTGTTAAAGAAGGGACACTGCCGATGGAAGCAAGGGCATGAACTCAGGTCCTATAAATGGAAGGACTGTATGTTAACTATAATTCATTTCCTTTCGTTTCAGTGACAATATGGTTTCTCCTTGGCATTTACACATCCCCCCGTGATGCTGGGAACCTGGATGCAAGAGCACTGGGTTAGGGTATGAGAACAAGAGTGCTGAACTGACTGGAGAGAAGGAAGCTAACTGCAAACAGGATAAATGGTGAAGAGTCTTTCAGTGGGAATGATCCAAGAGCTTAGTTACACGGGCCAGTATAGGGGGCCAAACTTGGCGCTCTGTTCCACTGGTGCAACCCCGTTGGACCCTACACTAACGGTCTGTCTGTAGGCGCCCCTAAAACTCAGACCCCTGAAAATGGAACACATTGATTTGTCAGCACAAGCAGAACTGTATCGTCTGCTAGTGTCAAGCTCAGAGTCCACTTAGGTCAATCCCCTAAGATTCAAACCTTCCCTGGAGACACCCCTCGTGCCTCCGGCTTTGAAGGAGACACACAGGCCGGGTTATGGAGACAACCAATCTGCAATAACCACAGCTAAGCTATACTCTCTTTTTCTTGGACAGAGACCGCCAATATTACTTTCCAAGTTGGACAGCGATAAAATATTCTATGGCAGTGCCCAGCCCACAGCTAGCATGAACGCTGCAGGGATGGAATCTCCAGCTCAGATCCTGGGCAGCTTAGCTGCAAGTTGTTTTGTGGTTTTATTTCTCCTGCCTAACTCAAGGAGAAGAAAATAAGACTTCTTAAATGTTACAACTGTCTGAATCATTTAGTATGAGGGAAACTGCCGGCGGAGCCTATTTTGCTCCTGGCGTCTTGTAACCCAGCCTTGTGCAAACAGTACAAATGCTTGTTGGAAAGAAAGTTGTGTTGAAGGGGGAGAGGGGAGAAGTTTATTTATTGTTAAAAGATTGTTGAAAAATAAAAAAGGAAACAAAACACCTCTGAGATAACAGGTCTCTGATCCCATCAGGCTGGAATCATCGGGGTTAGCATCACATGGCATCAGATGGAAGCAAGCAGGCGGTGCTCTCAATTCAATGGCTACATAACCAAGGTGACATTCACCCCTGGGCAAAGGAGCAGCGCGCACAACCTCTGCACCACTTAAGTTCACCTTAAGCCTAAATTGAAGCATATGCTTAAGGGTTTTGCTGAATCAGGACCTAAGTAAACACAAGGGCCTTAAACCATGGTTCAGTGAGAGTTAAGAGCCACAGGGGCCTTGTGCTTTGTGCCCAGAGTGAAATTTGCACAGGGAGTGATCGTTGTCGGTGCCTTGAGAGGTTTTTGTTAATTCCCTGTATGCCCTTTTTATTTTAAATTAACAGACACTGCCTGTGGAAATTCTGCTGCCATGCCACCTGAGCCAAGGCTGCTGCAACTTAGAAAGACTTCCAAGCTGGCAGTGCCTCCTGGTTATTAGGAAAACAAGTCAAATGAGCTTGGGGACGTCTAAGTAGCCACACAAGGACATCTCACCCTAAGATCAAGCATGGAGCCCCTTACCTGGGTGATCCAGCTCCGGATCGACCAGTTCTAGATGACCAGAACAGGCCTTCACCCGTCAGGGGTAGGTAAGCAGAGTACCGTGCTGCTAGGTGAGGTGAATCTTTTGAGTAAGCCCTTACAAATTAAGGTTCAGTCTATTGAGGCACCTTTAATAATTAAAAGCCAGGGCTTTGTCCTTTGCCAATTTCCCCACTCCTCCCACCAATGTGTTTGTACACCAGCTGGTTGCCACAGGGGTGGCTGCATTTCATCAGCGGCAGTGCACATTCCGTACGGCGCTTTGAGATCAGTGATGCTGAAAAGGCATCATGGAAAAATAATACATTATTCAGTCGCCAGTGAAATCAACACGTCCCTGTAGACTGGGTAAGGTTATAGCACAACTTATTCCCTCACAATATCTGGGGCTCTCATGAGATAACCATTCTGGATTCCTGTCTGTGGACATGAGTATCTAACTCTATGGTGATAACTGGAAGAAGCATAAGCGCAGACACTGAGTCTGTACACGTGTGTGCATGTCCATGCATGCACCTGTTGGAGTGGCTGAGCTCCAGCAGAAGGGTGAGCTGGAGGAAAAATTAATGTTCAGAAGTTCAAATGTTAGATAAGGAGAATATTGCTAGATGAGAGACTTTCACTTGCCCATACTAGAATCTTATGTATTCACTTGACAAGGCCATACTCTGCTCTGCTACACCAGCGTAAACCCTGAGCAGCTCCACTGAAGTCAAAAGCGTGACTCCAGATTTGCAAAGGGAAGAATACAGCCTCTTCTCTCTTTCACTCTGCTGGAAAACGTAGCATTGCCTGAATCCTCCTTTTCTGTTGAGGTTAATGTTTCTCATGATCTTAAACTACAGGGAGTTAGTGAGCTTACATAGAGCTGGAGAAAGCATTAAATAGGAAACCAATGAAAACTTGTCACAATGGGTCAGGAGTCCTGTGGCACTTCAATTTGCCAAGGGTTTCCTTTTCTCTAGGTCGAGCTAACTATGAACTCAGATGCACCCTGGTGGCTGCTGTCAGGGACAGCCATCAGTGATTCCAAGGGGAATTTTATTACAGCAAAGGTGCTAGGGGAAAAAAGAGTGACTGATGAGCTCCTAACCCGGCTTTTATATAAATCAAGAGACTCTTGGACTGCTCCCTGTTGGGGGAGGCCTAGAACACACTCTCCTGGGGTGGATCTGTCAAAACCAAGCTACAGCCTGTAAAATAATCCGAAACTGAAGTTTGATTTAGGAGAGGCAGTAATCCCTGAACTCATTCCACCAAGCTCGGCTGCTTGATTTCTTAACCTGCTGATCTCTTTGCACAATCAGCACCGCCATTATCCTTGCTTTTCTACAGCCCTGCCAACCTAGTACATTTTAGTCTCTAAAAACCAGCAGTGGTGAAACTGTACAAGAGATAGGGATGCAAGATCTTTTCGGTTAAAAGCTGTGATTTGACTGGCTGGAAGGCATCTGGAGGGGGCCACATACCAGGCTCCAACAACAAAGGATGACATGATAGGGCCCAAGTATGAAAATCACCCGTGTTTTCATAAGACAGACAGGGTGGGGAGAGTCAGGGACGGGGGTTACTGAACTTGGGTGCCTAACCAGAGTCTCTGCCAGAGACACAACATCCATGCAGCTATTTTTAGTGCACTAGCTCAAACTCTGCTACCGCAAGTCAGTCTACCCAGGCTGGGAGACTCCCTTCCAGCTGCAGTGTAGACTTACCCACAGAGACCTGAGCACAGGACTGGCAGTTAGGATCTCCCCACCAACTCCCTCTGTGGCCTAGGACCAGTCAAACTCTTTGGGCCACATTCAGCCCTGGGGTGCAACCCCACAAATCTGCCCCAGTGCTTAATGCTTGTTTTCTCCCCTTCCTCTTGGTCAAAGGAGGATAATGATATTTACCCGTCTCACCAGGGGTTGTGACCATTAGCTAACGTCTGTGAAGTGTTCAGCAGAGGAACAGCATCACATAAATGGTAAATATTATTTTGTTTTTAGAAAAACCCTTGTGTCGGTTTCTTTCTCACAATTTGATGATGATGGAGTGAAATTAATCAGAACCTGACACCTTATAATAATAAGTGTCCTTTCTTGTCAAAAAGTAACAAATTGAAGCATGAACAACAACATTGAGAGCACAAGGAGGAAGTGGAATGATTTAAGGGGGAAGAGACGGAATGAGGAAAGTGAATCTGAGGAACAGCTTCCGAACCATCACAGGTGTTAGTCTGTAGAGTGTCCTCCAAAGGGCAGTAGTGAAAACACTGACTTGTGAGATGCACCTCACGTCTACACAGCAAAAGCTGTGCATAGGCAAACCTACACGACACAGCTGCAACAGCTGGATCCAAGCTAACAATAGCAGTGAAGACAGCGCAAGCTTTAAGGCAGGCTATGAGTGGAGACCATACCCAGGGTGTCTGCTGGACTTGTATTACCTGCGCTGAAGGCCGTGCCGTGGTGTCCTCACTGCTACTGTTACTCACACTAGCTGGATTCAAGCTAGTTTGGGTAGGCTAGCTTGTGAAAAGCTTCTGCTGTGTCGATATACCCCTAAAATCCTGGGATCAGAGAGAAAGCACCGCAGAATAGACTCTAGGGAACTACTATCCTGCAGGATTCATAAGAGGAGACGCCCTGATTTCAGTCAGGTGCTGATGTACCTGCACCCATGCAAACCCTCAGTGTAGACAGGCAACGGGCACTTGCCCTGGGGCAGCTTACTCCTAGTTAAAACCAAGCTAAGCTGCACGGTTACAAACGGCTGCTTGTAGCAGCTTGCCTTGTTTACATCAAGGGTTTGCACTGATGGCAGTAATGGCCAGAGCAGTAACCTCCCCTTCTAACTTCTATGAGTCTGTGAAAGAGGATCTCACATTTTAATTTGCTAGTAAGTTGAACCCAGCTCTGCAGACTAAACAGATATGCTTAGCCATCCATTTAATTAGAACATAAGAACATCCACACTGGGTCAGACCCAAGGTCCATCTAGTCCAGTATCCTGTCTTCCGACAGTGGCCAGTGCCTGGTGCCCCAGGGGGAATGAACAGAACAGGGAATCATCAAGTGATCCATCCCCTGTCGCCCATTCCCAGCTTCTGGCAAACAGAGGCTAGGGTCACTCTCCCTGCCCATCCTGGCTAACAGCCATTGATGGACCAATCCTCCATGAATGTATTTAGTTCTTTTTTGAGCGCTGTTATAGACTTGGCCTTCACAACATTCTCTAGCAAAGAGTTCCACAGGTTGACAGTGCGTTGTGTGAAGAAACACTTTCTTTTGTTTGTTTTAAACCTGCTGCCTAGTAATTTCATTTGGCGGCCCCTAGTTCTTCTGTAATGAGAAGGAGTCAATAACACTTCCTTATTTACTTTCTCCACACCAGTCATGATTTTATAGACCTCTATCATATTCTCCCCTTAGTTGTCTCTTTTCCAAGCTGAAAAGTCCCAGTCTTATTAATCTCTCCTCATACGGAAGCCGTTCCATGCCTCTAATCATTTTTGTTGCCCTTTTCTGAACCTTTTCTAATTCCAATTTTTATATATTTTGAGATGGGGTGACCATACCTACACGCAATATTCAAGATGTGGGCGTACCATGGATTTATGCACAGGCAATACAATTTCCATTCTAACCACTGAAATACACAAATACATGGCATTGTTCTATGAAGATCTGTATCAAAATTTAAACCCTGAGGGCTCAAGGCCTGATCCACACATAGAACTTGCACACCTAGATGTTCTAATGGTCCCCTCTAGCCTTAAACTCTATGATTCTAGGACAATGATTTATTTAAAGTAGTGCAAACCCCCTGTGTGAACAAACTTATTTTGGTGTTAACCAGACTAATATAGGTTTAGCTTAAGGCCACTATGAACAGCTCTCTGCTAAATGGAAAATAAGCCACTCAAACCATAATAATGAATTTGCAGGGTTTAACTAAACCTATTTAAAAACTGATTCAGGTTAAACTGGTGCAGATTGTGTGTAGACAAGGCCTGCATTAAATTGGTGCAAGTTTGTGCGCTGAGAAGGCCTGATTGTCCCTTGTGCAGCCATTCTGATTTGGTAACATTTTATGACCTCTTTACACGCATTTTGCACAGGGGCAAATGGCAACACATAGTGCAGGGCAATGGAGAATTAGACCCTAAATTTGTATTAGAAACCAGCAAAGCAAGAAATCAAAGGCTTCCTAGACTCAACACTCTGATCTGGCCCCGAGAGCCACCACCAACAGTACAAGCATCACCCCAACAACTGCTTTACAGTTAATAATTCCTCCAGGAGACACCTCATGTACAGTCTTAACTCCCTCGCAGGTGTGTAATCCAGAGAAGTCAATTATAGACTAATTACCTCCCTGGTTTAATTAGTATCCAAGGAGCAGGGCATGGTGGGCACCCCAGTGCTGAGGGCACATCCAGACAATGACAGAGGGAGTGGTCAGCAGCGAGGGTGTAACCCCTGGTCACATGCTAAGGAAGCAACACATTCATTCTGCGGGAAGCACTGGAGTGTGTTATTCATTCTTCTTCAGTGCAGAATGGAGGATATCTTGTATCTGGGCCAGAAGGGACGCAGCCAGGAACAGACAAATCAGTCTGTCATTTCAAGCATGATGAGGTTAAACAGAATGGGCCAGGGACAACAGCTCGGCGGACGATAGATAGGCGGATTCGCTGTGGCTGGATTCTCTTACCTCGGTGATGCGGGGATTGGAGCACTTGACGTTCCTGCTGGACCAGTCGAGCCAAGGGTGAATGGGGGAACTGCAGTGCTGCTGGAGGGTGCACTTGGCCTCTCCGCTGCACCAGCCGCATTCAAACTTCTGATCTGCTTTCAGGCACAGGCCGCAGCTCTCCCGCTGGGCTGAGCATTTGTACAGGTGAACTGTGGAGAAGGGAGAGGCGTGGACTGAGCACTGATCTGGAGATTAAATCTTCAGGACCAAAAGAGCTACATCTGCTTATAGTATCGGTAGAGATGAAGACAGCCCGCAATCCCCCTTGACTGATGAAGAGAAGAGACAACCTCATCGGGCAGTGGTGGAGATGCTTGAAAAAGATGTGTGTGTGTGTGGGGGGGGAATAGGCGCTGAAAGGTTGCTGACTGATATATCTGCCTTGTACCTAAATGGCTGTAAATATTCTGCACAGCTCGTGGGGTAGCGTCCCACACATTTGTTTTTGAACTAGCTGATCGGTCCCTGCCTCTCGCTCTCTAACTCAGCTGTTTCTGACCGCCCTGACCACCGCAGACGCCCAGGTGACTAGCACCAGCTGGGACATAAGCAGCACTGTTGCAAAGCTGGACAGCACAGTTGGAGAACCACAGGGAATGTTCGTCAGGCCCATCAGAGCCACGCACGGTTTTGTTGGCAGTGGAGCTCTTAAGCCTTCTCATTCCCACTTATCCTTTTTCCAGATGTTCTTAGACATTATTGCGCCGATGCTTACTTTGGAAGGCAGCTTTGAAAACTTCTTTGTTTAGTTTACTCCATTGACCTAAACCAAGAAAGAGCTCATTGAAACAATGTCTCCATTTCCAGGGAGCTTGGCAGGGTCTCCAACAGGACTCCAATGTATCAGGTTCCTCCGAAAATTTCAAAGCATTCAAAAGCAAAATATAGCTCCTACACGGACAAACAGGAACCTGTTAAATTGATGTCCCTGCTTCAGCAAAATGGGACTATTAACAGGTATTCTTTTCAGGGGGCTCATCTACTGCTTTCAGTCTATTTTGCTCTGCAATACACTAGATTTTGTCACACAGCCATTTATTCTGGTACCAGCTCTATTTTCCTATGGCATTCCTCCTATAGCTGGAAGTATAACAGGTTTCTTTCTTTATCAGGGCTTGGCTGCACTGGCTTGTTTCAGAGCAGGGCAAATGTAGATTTTCTACCGGCCAGATCTTTTAACAGGTCTTTTATAAAAGGAGTGTTGTGGCATCCAGAAGCAAAGTCCACATAATGAAATGTATCCATATGGACTACTGCTACATATAAGAAGTTACTGAGCATATAATAAGAGGTACATACAAAGCGCACACATGAATTTTCACAGGATCGGAGGTTTTAGACCTAATATCCTGGTTAAATCTACTTCCCTAAAATTATCACAGGCAATTGCGTTTGAGTGGTGGGCAAGTGGTATTCCCATGTACAACTTGTAAAACACTTGGGGATCTTACAGGGTGAAGGATGCTATATAAATACAGAGCTGTAGGGAGACCCAAGCTTGCTTGGGCCAAAGAGACTGAGCTACCCTTATTTTTAGAGGTGATGCTGCTAGGTTAGGGTTGATATGCCTTGGTAAGTCAGTGTATCAAGAGAAACTTGGACTGCGGCTGCCCATGTTGTGTGGAGAGACAGAGGGGCTTGCAGTCCGTGGGGCTGTCAAACTAGCATATTTCTGGAGAATTAAATATACTTAATTGAAAATAAAATCCAAAGGTGAAGTTGTTGCTGTTGCAGATTTCTAGTCACTTATTATTTACGCTGATTGCAAATTATTCTCTCTCCCTGCACTCCTATGCCTGTTAAGTTCATGCACCATTCCCCTTGTTGAACTATGCAGCACTATTGTACAAGTGTGTCCCTCTGGGATTCCCAGATTTCAGTGCCAAACCTGAAAACCTTTGCCACAACCCTGTGGATGCGAGTGCAGGAGGAGGTCATACTGACCGGTGACAGAGGGGTCTGAGGCAGCCGCATGTGGCAGAGATGTCTCTGAGCTGGCTGCTGGTCAATGTGTTTAGTAAAGGCTTCCTTTTTGCAGTGCACAGGCTGCTTTTACTAAGGGCCAATTCTGTAATGCTGAGGTTCTGGGCCATGGCTAACTGCGGGCTGGAAATCTGGGCAGAGTTCACACTGGGATCAGAATGGTGCTGGGTACAACGGTGGTATAACTTGGCTGTGACTAACAGAGTTCTAGCCCAGTCTTCCTGTGAATAGAAATTTCTTTTTCTAGAAATGGGCTTGACCACACACTCCCCCAAGCCCTTATCAGGTCCCCTCCACCTCATGACCCAAGGATAAGACCCTGCAGCAGTAAGCCGAGCACCCATTACCTTTCAAATTCTCTGGGTTGTCAATAATGAAGTTTCCATTCCACACCACAGCAAAATCCACTGCTAAGTTGCTTATGTCCATCCCATCATAGAGATACTAAGGAACAAGATAAGAAACACGTTTAGGGGATGTGGTCGGGAGGATGCGTCAGGAAGAGATACCATGAAGGAAATTTTTTTTTTTTTAATAACCATGACAACTTTTTGCTTAAAACACATGTGATGATGTCTGAGTGACCAACAATTCTAACTCTCAGCTCTAGGATCCTGCTTTGAGTCCACACAGTGAGACTCATTTCTCCTTGCCAGGGAAAGATAATTAAAATGAGTTGATGGATCCTGCAAAAGGTAATAGATTAATTATCCCAGACACACTGGTTTTTCTCATAAATACAGCCCCACTATTTAATGAGACCAGACTGAGGCTCTACACAGTGGCACTTCTGCCCAGGAGACAGATTGGGCCAACTTTCCGTCTAACCACCACACTCCCTCAATGGAATCAGGGATGTACAAATGTGCTGCAAAGATCTGACAACTTACTACAGAAATATTTCAGTCAATGTGCTCTATTCAGGGTGGAGAGGAGCTTTCTAAGTCACCAGCTCAAATCCAGATGAGGGTAGCACGGACTGGAATTCCTGACTCTCTGACGGATGCCCAGGGGCCATACAGATGAGTTTGGAGGTCTCAGACCATTCTCCTAGTGGACACTTCACAAGTGCCATAATCATAATTAGCACATATTGGGCCCTATGCTGGCAGTCTTTGCAGATAAACCAGTGAGTCCAATTATCCAACAAGGAAAATGTGGATGGGACTGTAAAAAGCAAGCATATTAAAGAAACTCCACCAAAACACTTGACTATGTAGTGTTCCCCCCGCACAGATAATTTATCCACATCTGTTCCACATCAGCCCTCATGCTGTCAAGCATGATGTGACCGGAATGGAATAAGTACAGGAGCAGACTCACGAGGTCCAGCGTTCTAATCCCCACTCTGACACTAGATCACTGTGTAGTCTTGGGCAATCACTTGTCGACACACAGAAGTTGCACTGGTTTAATGTAGATCTACTTATACTGGTTTAGCGTGCCCATATACATTTCCCAGTGTGAGCTAAATGATACAAGCCTGGATTAAACAGATATCAAAGTGGCCTCACCCACACAGAGTTGCTCGGGCTTAACTAAATCATTATAAAACCACACCTTTAATTATATTGGTACAACTCTGTGTGCAGACTAGCCCTTAACCGTCTGCCTCCAGTTTCCCATTTGTATAAAAGGATAATAGGATCTCCCTAAAGCAGGGCTGCTCTGAGTATTTGTTAGGTAATGTTTATAAATCACTTCGGATAGGAAAAGGGCTATTTAGTATTATTACATTTATTATCTACCCTGCTATGGGGCCTATAGAGAGCTAGTGCGGCACAAATATCCAGGGAAATTTAAGACAATTCAGAACCTCATTAATAAGTTCTGAGTATCTGCATGGATTGTTAAAGTAGATCCTGAAGTTTCTGGTTCCACCATCTAGAACCAAGCAACTGTAGCTATCTGTCCATCCACCTTTCTAAAACCCACACTGATACAGGAGATCAGAGACCCAAACTCCTTCACCCGGCCCTTTTTCCATTTGTAGGCTAGTGTCTTCTGCAAACAAACACAGAGGTCCTTCCTCTGCAGTTTGGAGAATGGCCTTTGTGAAGAGCTGAGATCTGCATTGTGTTGTGAATGCAGCAGAACCTGTGTTTTGTTCTCTATCATGTGCAAGGAAGACTGCAAGAAGTTAGAGCTTTCTCTCTAAGAAGTACGATGATATTCTCTGTTAATGGCTCCAATGGCATTCGTACAGCTTGAGAAGTTGCTGTAGAATCTCTTGGGCTTTACTTTCATGGGCTGTGCCACGCTGTCACAATGCAGACCAAGCTGCAGTCGTCCCCTGTGCGCACGTCTTTAGTGGTTTATTCAGAGAATTTGTATCACTCTGCGGTGCCACGTCTGCTCCCCCAGCTGAGTCCCATTCCCCTCTTTCCTGGCATCACACATTCCATTAAGCTGCTGAGACCTGGAATTTGACAGCTCTCTGATAAGAGGCCAATAATTCTCTCTCTCTCCAGCGGGAATTAGCTTGCCTTAACACCTTTGTTGTATTCTTCCCCCGACCTGTCCCTGCCCCACCTTCACTGACCCCCGACAGTCACTGACAGGAGCTGGCAGATAAAGGAACTTCACCCAGCCAGTATTATAATTAAACACCTCACATGCCTACAGCAGATTCCCATCTGAAATTCAGGATTAGTTTAACCCCTGGATTTTTTTATTCTTTCTGCCTCCCCATTCCCATTTTCCTTTCATCTTTTCCTCTTCTAGTTAAATTTGCCTTACTCACAGTGTCTCCTCGTTGATGTCAACATTGGGGTGATGGCTATGTTAGAGCTGGGATGGCTGGTTTAAATAAAATAAAGAGGCATCTCTGATATTGATAAGTGGAAGTATTGCCTAGTGGTTAGAACACAGTAATGGGAGCCGGGAACAACTCCTGATTCTAGGCCCAAGTCTAACACTGACTTCCTCTGTGGCCTTGGGCAAGTTATGTAACCTCACTTAGTTCCCCCATCTGGAAGTAAAGATAACAAAACTTACCTGCCTCACAGCATGTGGAAGGGTTAGTCAATGGTGCAAATTCACCTCAGGAGTAGGCTCTGCAGCTCCCAGATAACCTCAGCCATTCAACTCTAAAGCTTCTGCATTCCAGGACTCACTTGCAGCATGGCTGTTGGGCCCCCTTCGTCCTGCCCCTCTCCCATCACTGCAGCCGCTCCCCTCTCTCATTCCAACAATTCCTTCCCTTCTCCCACTTCAATCCCCGCAGCACCAGCCCCTTACCGAGCTGTTCTGGCACTGGACACTGGAGCTGTTGAAGCGCAGAGCTGGCACACGATGAATAACTCCTTGAATGTTGAGGACACATTCATACCCACGCTGGCCAGACTGGGGCTGGGGCAGGTTTCTGGCTTTCAGTGTGATGGGCTTCACCTCCCCCACTGGGATCAGAATCTCTTCCGTGGGAAACAGCTGTGGGCAGTCCTGGGAGGAGAAAACATGGAGACATAGGTGCTCCAGTTACTAGGGGGCCACTTACCTTTATATAAAGTCAGGTCTGAACACACCTGAACTCTAGGCATTTGGGACATTAACCTGGATCTAGATTGGATGGCTGTTTACCAGGAAGGGCAGCCAAACATCCCGCACTTAGAGTCAGCATGCACCCCAGTGTATTCGATCACAGATAATTCTCTTTGCACTCCTCAATCTGCCCGCAAGACAGAAGATTAAGTGCAGGGAAAAATAACCTTCAGCAATATTTTCTGCGCAGGATATTTTCATTGCAGCCACACAAGAGGGGATGTTATTATTCACGAAATATATTGAAGCATCATTGTTCCTCCTGGCTTGCTGTGGGTTATGCATTTTATCTCCGGAGACGCAAACCCCAAGAGTACCCCCCACTCCACTCTTCCCCCACAAGCTAGAGGCAATGCATTATCAATTGCTTCAGGTCCCCAATACCATCGAAGCCCGGTTTTACTGGGAGGTGGATTGGATCCTCCTAACTACACACTGAACACTCATTCTAGGTTTCATTTTTAATCAGGTTTCATTCCTGGGATGCACATCAGTGTCTGTTGCTTCAAAAACAGACTGATCGGTGGGATAGGTATAGGATATGCTTCCCTTTTGCGACCAGGTGCCACTTCTTTCTGTGTTTTATTTTAGCAAAATTATTTCAATATCCTATTAATTTCACAATCTGCAGCCCCAACCTCACAAACCTATTTCCCTCTTCTCTGTTACCCTACCCCATCATCCAAAACCTCTGGCTAGTCTCCAACTGCCCAGCTGGACCTGTATGCAGAAACAGAGATGAGAGGGAAATGGTTTTCTTGACCCATGAACATTTTTGAGATTTCAAATATGTTCCCATTCTGCATCCGGACAAAACACAGACCTTTCAAAAGTTTCCACAAAAAACCAGAGAGAGAGGGAGAGATTCACCCCTCCCAATATAGCCTATAGCCTGGTGGTTAAGGCACTGAGCTGGGATGTGGGAAAGCCAGGTCCAAGCCCTAATCACTGGACTAAAGGTTATTCTGGGGCGGGATCTTAATTCTCTCGTTTTGACTAGAAAGCCCATTCTGGGCCCAAGAAACCTTTCCAACCAGAGTTTCATCGACACCAATCCTTACCTGCAAAAAGTTTTTGTTTTGATTAATTGACATTTTCCAGTGAAAACTCCATGTATTGAGAAATTTCCAACTAGCTCTCTGCAGAAAGCCGAAGGTGTCACCAGTACTGATCCTCTCTTAGCTCAGTGATGCATGAGTGGGACTTCTGCCACCTGCAACTGGGCCCGGAAGGAAGCTGAAGGGCTGAGGTGCTGCTCCTGTATGTGAAGCCGCACCTTCCGCTCCCATCCACACTGATGGGAAGACAGAGGTGTCCAAACGCTCAGAGCTTTGGTTAAAATAAGCACCCTGAAGTTTAGGGCTGGGATTTTCAAGTAGACCCAAGGAAATTAACACCCAAATCCCAATGAATTTAAATGGGAGATGGACACTTAACTCCCTTAGGCTCTTTAGAAAATCCCACACTAGATGGTTCTATGAACTCATCTTGAGTCTGCAAAACTGGATCCCATCTCTAGAAACTGGTACAGACTGGGTAACTGTCCTGAAAGCCCTTCAGCAAATGCTAGCTGTAAAATAGATACCTGATTCAAAAAGGGTCCAATTCTGCAATGCTTCCTCGCATGGCATTCCCACTGAGCTCAGTGGCTATTCTGCGCGCTGAGAGCTAATGCGTGTAGGATGGGGCCCTCGCTGAGAGGGAAATGAGGAAACAAAATCAGGTTGCTCTATGCATAGCAATCCAAGTTTACACCGGTATGTGAGGGGGGTGAGTGGAAAGGCTGCACTCTTACAGTGGATGCTCCAAAGCTCTCAGCGTACTGTACAGACAGCAAAACTGCCCACAGGTATTTGCAGCTACATCCACAGATCTGTTGCAATCGTTCACTGGAGATATCTCACCATGCCAGATATAAAGCAAAGCTAGCTAAGGAGATGTCAGCTCTCTAAAAGGATGATCTTTGATGTCACTGGAAGCCAGGATGCTAACTCCCCTTCTTCCTCGCAATATCCTTTAGGCCTCAGGAACTTAAACCCCTAACTCTTCTGGAAATGGTCCCTTTAGACTTCCTAGAGCTTTTCAGATTAAGCCGGGAAACAGCAAACCTGGCCTGTCATCCTTCAAAATCCTTCTGTTTCATAAAGGGAACCTATGATCCTGACAGCAGGAGGGAAGGTGTTTCTCTGTGGCGGCTAAGTGATTCAAGCCAACGGACAGCACAAGCATTTCTCGATCCAGGTTCAAGATTCTATTCACCTTCGGGATGGAATCTGGAGCTGTGTCAAGAATAAAACTCTCCTAGTCAAATGCAAATGGTCAGACTGTTATAGACAAAGCCCTAAAGCACCATCCTCCTGCCAGGTCAAAGTTACAGCAATTAGAAAGGAAACCAAGAAACCAGAGGGGACTCACAGAGTGGGAAGGGGGCTGCTCAGCTGCAGCCCACAGGGTTGGAGAGGGACTACACAGAAATTCCACTGCAGGCCTTTCCTGCTGCAGTCTGGAGAAACACACATGGAATTGAAAAGGACAGAGCAGGGAATGGGCTCTTTTCACCAAAGGAACCGGCAGCCTGTCTCCTCAAGAGCTAACAGACTATGACAGATTCTGGGGAAGAGCCTAATATGGCCTGGGATTTAGAAATGGGCCCCCACTGTCTTGTATCAAAGAGTAAGGGAAATGGGTTCCTCTCCTGGAATGACAGAGATGAGGACTTCCTAACAGCTACCCAGAGAGTGGGAAATGACCCTGGATGCAGCACCACACAGCCAGGGCCAAACAGAGAGGCAGTCTCCACTGTCATTGAGTTTAATGCCCCATGGTAGGGAGGTAATGAACTCCTTCCTGAGCTGCAAAGGCTTCCAATACTGACCAGAGATCCGGACAATGAGAGGACTCAAATGAAGACAGACTTGAATCCTGGATCATTTCACAATCAAAGTAAGCTTTGGGGGTCCTCAGCTTGAGCCGGGAGAAGTGAAAGTTATTTAATCTTTGAAACGTGCTGGCTTTATGAAGCTGGAAACATTTTATTAAATTTTCCATCAAAAAACAGACAAAAATATTTTCTGGGCATTTGCATTAAATGAGTCAACAAAAAATCAAAATGCCACCAGGTCAAAAATTGTGAGTTTGGGAAAAGTGGCAGGAAAAGGTGATAGCCTCTGTTTAAGCACACGGCTGGTAGTCAAAGAAGTCCTCAGTTCTGTTCCCATCTCCTGTCCCTGCCTGGCCAGAATAGCATTATTTAACATGTGTATTGTGGTAGAACCTGGAGGTCCCTAGTCAGGGACCCGTTGTGCTAGCCGCTGGACATACACACAATGACAAGACAGCCCAGGCCTCAAAGGGCTTCCAATGCAAGTGTCTGACGAGAGACAACCGGTGATTACAACAAACAGATGAAAGTAACTAACAAAACTTCACACTTCTGGGCACCTAGAGATGTAGTTAAATAATTTAAATATGCAGGATATCACTGTACAAACAACATTTAGTAGTAAATATCATTACCCTCATTCTACAGATGGGCAAACAGATTCCATCAGGTGAAGTGATTCACACAAGGGAATATAAAACCAGGATTAAAAGCTAGGTCTCTAAATGCCGAGGCAGAATTACCTACAGTATTTACATGCGCCCTACTACTGCAATACCTGAGCAACTCTCAATCTCCAAAGTATTTGTCCTCACAATCTCCCTATGAAGCACTGATGGAGGACTGACGCCCAGGAACACCTAAGTGACTTGTTCTGTGTCACACAGGAAGTCTGTGTCACAGCAGGGCCCTGACCCAATGTGTCTGAGTGCCAGGCTAGTGCTTTAACCACTGGACCACTCTTTCTATCAATTAAACTAACTCAAGAGCTGTCACCACCAGGATCCGGCTCTTTCCATCTACGCAAGTCTCATTAGCAACCATTAGGCAGACTGAATGAATACCCTGCCCAGCTCAAAGGGATACTGACAGGATCTCATCTCTCCACTGACTCAGGCATGTTGTAAATGAGAAACAGACGCTGGCCAGTATGGGAGAGCCAGTAGCTTAAGCTACTGCCTCGTAAACTCTTTTTTCAATGGCACTTTTCCCTGTATATCTTTTATTTTATTTCTAACAGGCCTTCCACGGATTAACAGCCAAGAGTGATTTTAAACTCCAGCAGAGGGGAAGATGGCCATTCTGGGCGGGGGGGGAAGAATGACCATTCCTCTGAAGTAGTGGCTTTACAAGCGGGAAGGGAACGCTAACTGTTTTGAGCATCAACTCTGACAAACCTAATACTTGCGTATCACAAGTTCAAATCACAGCAGGGCTGATTCAACGTTTATATTGCTAAGAACCCTGCTGCAAGGGCTCTCTGAAGAGCTGTAGGCACCACCCTTAAGAGCTTGTGCAATTGTTTAAGACAGGGCTTTTCCCCAATGTCCTTGAACAAAAGTTCCTTCCTTGTCCTCTCTGTTGTGCATTATTAAGCAGAAGCCACCCTCCACCACAGAGATGACTGCATTTCAGTGGGTCTGTATTTAGCTGGAAAGGGGACCAATACCTAGTCTGGGCCTCTAACTCCTCTAGATCTCTTTGACAAGCCCTGCTTTGGAATCCCTTGCGATGAAAGGTGCTCCGGAACTGTAAAGTATTTATTTTTATTGTTGTTATAAATGTCACCCCCCCCCCCCGACAACCAAAACAAAACAACCTTTAACTGTGTCGCTGCGGGAGAATCTCAATATTTAGCCCTGAAAAAATGAGTATGTTATGGACCATTATCCTTCTTGGCAACAATCATTCACTAGACAAGCTGAGTGTTGAAGAAATTCTTTTTTCCTATAAAGGAGAAAAAAAAACAGAACTCACATTTTTCATATGATATTGGAGAGCTGAAATTGCTGGTAGCAAAAAATTTTCTACCATCATTAGAGGCAAGTAGGACATAATGGATTTTTTCTTTTAGCAAGGGTTTCACTAGAAGAAAAATGTCACATTGGGATACTGGGGAAAATAAAGAGTCAGTCAGACTACGCGTGCACTCTTCTCAGGGGACAAGGGAAAAAGTGCAGCCCCTATATGTTGTTTGACAGCTACAGTGATTGTATTAATAAGGGGACAAAGTTTGGAATGGAGGGATATTTACAGAGATTCCACATTACCAACAGAACAGGCACTTGTGGGGACCACATCGCTGCTGGCCATTTTTACTGAATTTATCAGATTGAAGCTACAAAACCTGCAGGGGCTCGGGGAGGGTGCTGAGTTTGCTCAGAAGTTGCATACATCACTGAAAGCACCATGGGGGCCCCTCCATTCCCTGTTTGTGCCAGTTCCTATCGCAATTCTCTGCTTTGCTTTCAGTTCTTTTTAAAAAAAATTGTCACAGCAATAATGCACAAGGTCATCTGTGCACACATGCATTTGCGTAGCCTATGCATGTGACGGAGCATATAGGTACGTGGCACCTGCGCATGTGTTCGTATGCTGTGTATACATGACTGGGTATTCAGGTATGGGTAGCTGTTTTTGTGCAGGTATGTAGATTTATATACAGTGTGTGTGCCTGTCCATATACAGTCTCTCCTAACTTATCCATTATGAGTGACTTTTTAATCACAATTATTTCGTTTGGGGTACATTGCACACCGTATGAATACCTTTTCTATTGTTAATCAACTTCAGATTTTTATCAGTGTTTTCCAGAAATTTCATAAGGAGGGGTGCATGCACGCCCATTCACATGCACACCGCTGCCCTCTACTGGTTGGAATAAAAAAAGCACAACCGGCACAAGCCCTGTACAGCTAATGGAGATGGTCCTTTAACTCAAATGGCAGGTGTCCGTGCTGCTGCTGCTGAGTTTTATCACTGCCGCCACTATGAAGTTCTGAGTGTCCCTTGAGTGCTCCATAAAAGAGAGAGAGAGATGCTGTCAGCGGAAGATGTGATTTGTTCCAGAATCAGTTTACTTTCTTTTCTCATTCATGAGAAGTAAATCCTGTAGTGAGTTAGAATAGGCATTAGTACCTCCACTCTCCAATGCAAGAGTGACACATATTATTATAGAATGTCCTGCCTGTGAAATAGATACACACACAGTTTACAGAGATGATCATATTTTATGCTTCGACCCCCAAAGATCCCAAAGGAACTATTCAAATTCCACACCAATGAAATGCAGCCATCTCTGCTGCTCTTACTCAGGCAAACTACCCTACCCTAGAATTCTGGGGCATTTCCCTTGAGTAAGGCACTTATTGAGAGCTTTCCATATGATGAGCATCAACAAATTATGCACAAAAGTTATAAGCATTAACCCATGCTAAAACACTCAGACCTAGATCGTGCTCTCGCTGGTGTAAATCAGGAGCTACTCCACTGATATCAGGGGCATTGCCCCAGATTTAACAGAATGGAAAAGAGAACAGAATTTGGCCCTCAGAAGTCAAGCATGGAAAGAAGAAACTGAACTGACTCCGTGGTAGATTCTCACTGGTAAATTCACTATGACATGACCTTTTGTCCTCTGTTTTGTGCTATATGAATTCAGTTGCAACCTGTGTCTTGGCCTGTATTTTGTAAAGTGTCGCATGTATTTACGGCACTGCGATAATTAATAATAAACTAAAAACCAGCAGTTTAGATCAGGTTATGTCTAAGCTGTCCGGGAGTGTAGATACTACACTGACGGAAGGGGTTTTCCTGGTGCTGTCATTAATTCACTTCTACGAGAGGCAGTAACTCGGCTGACAGAAGAATCCTTCTATTGACCTCGCTGTGTCTACACTGGGGATTGGGTTGACCTAAGTACAGTGCTCAGGCATGAAATGTTTCACAGCCCTGAGTGATGTAGCTAGGTCAACCTTTGTTTCAGGTGTAGACCAGGCCTCAAACTAGGTTTCTGTATTGAATGTATCCCTTTGCAACCCATACCTGAGGTGCACTCCTGCTCCCATTATAGTCAGCGGCAAAGCTCCCTTGACTTCAGTGGGAACTGGATCAAATCCCTGCACTTTATCTTGTTATCCCCTGTAGTTTCAGATCGGGCTCTCCCTCCCATCCCACTATCACTATTTCCTGTGCCCCTGCTCCCAAACAATGACGAGCACTCCAGGTTCCGGCTTATACAAATCTAACGATTGAAAAAAAAAAAGTTACCGATAAACCCAGAGTTTCAAAGCTGGGAAGAGTTAATCCTGCTTCATAAGGCTTTTCATTGCTACTCGTTCTTTTTCCTGCGTAATTGCCAAATATCTTCACCAAACTTCTCTCTCTAGGAGTCAGACCTGATCCAAAGCACACTGAAGTCAATGGAAAGACTGCCACTGACTTCAGATAAGGCCTCTAGTGTGCTCCTCCAGAGTGAACACATTCCAGCTCTTTGAGCCCACGCATTGAAAGGTCGGGATTTCAGTGTAAAAAAAAAATAAATAAAGGATGCTTCAGCTTTATATTATTTCTTGCAAGGAACTTTAAGCATCCCTGAAAGCACCAACAGGCACCATCAGTGGTAAAGACATCCCTCTAAAAGCAACAACTCAAACCTAAACCCGAAAGAGTCAGAATGGAAATGAAATTTGGCTCTCTGTAAGCTCTCAAAGCCTGAAACACTCCATCTCCCTGATTCAGCATCTCACGCATGGAAATGACATTATCAGCACACAGTGGACATCAAAGAGGGAATGGATCCCACATCCTGGGAAACTAATAGGATTTATTTGGTTCTCTCTCTCCACTGGGATGGGGCATAAGAATGTATTTATGTATCTACATCCCTCTCTGTCTGCATGTTTTATACATTTACACAGACATATTTTATACCCATAATCACCACACACACGCACAAAACCCCAACCTCCTCTCACACATTAAAATCATGTTATTGGTCCGATTTGAGTCTGCAGAAGTGGGGAAATTCAGGCTCAAGGCTCCATCTGTTTTGCCTTGGGGACTGAAGCCATATAAAGTGAGACAGTCAGTGCTATGAAATCCCTCTGCAGTCTCATCTCAGAAAGCCCTTGTTTCTGTGGATGCAGGTGGGCCCCAGGCCTCTGTATTTTCAGCACCTGGAGCAGGGATATTTAACTATGTGACTTGCACTGATAGTAATGAAAGTCATGTGGCTTAAAAAAACCTGCTGAGGAATAAAGTAGTTTGTTGCTTTAATTTTTAGAGAACTGGCCCCCTGGAATCTGTTTTCTAAGGGTCTTGATTGGCTGCAAGGAGATGCTCCACCTGGGATGAAGGGCAGTTTCTGGGAGACGAAAGATGTCATAAATCAGGATCAATCAGCTCCGCTTGGAAAAGTGGCTCTCTATTACTGTAATTGTGGGATTCCATGCTTATTGTGGCAATGACTCAAGATCAAATGTGCCTCGTTTATAAGCAATATGATTTTTTAACGGCTCAGTACCACAAAGTCAGCACGCTGAGTTCTTTTCCTTCTCATGCATCATCACCAGCAACAGAGGATTTGCTGGCCAAATTCCACCCCTCAGTGACACTGGGCCAACCCAACTGTCTTCAGATTAAGCTATCAGAGACACCTGTGCCAACTACCATCCCCCAAGCAGGCAAGATTGCACAGGTGTAGTTGCTTAACCCAGTAATCAGGTCAGAATAAACAATTCTGTGGATGGTGCAAATGGAGGAATAGCATCCAGATCACTCTCTTGTAGCTTTGTCAGTTCTGCAGGGTGAGCTGCAGGAAGAAGCAGCACAAGAGTACTTTAGTCATTATAGCCAGCAGATCTGACTCCTAGCAGGAAGGGGAAAAAAAATCACATCACTGGGGAGTAGCAAAAGCAAAGATTCTTCTCCCTCTTGCTCCCTTGAAAGGAAGCTACTTGGTTTTGTACCAGGAGGGTAAAGCTTTCACTTTGTCTCCAGGGTGGGAGTTTCTCCTCGGGCATCTTCACTCTCTGCTGCTTGAAACATTTCTCTGAGGTAAGTGCCTCCTCTTGTCAATTCTTGTAAGCGGCTGACAAAGGCGGCAGCACCTGTTCTCAATTACCTTCGCAGGTCTCTTCACCCTTGCTGATCCCCCGCTGATGTACACACACGTGTAACTCGTTTATGTTTCTTACTTTCTGTTACACGTCTTTTGGCATCATTTTAACCAGAAAGGCACATGGGTTGCTTTAGTCTTGCATTACTTGTTGATTTAGTGAGCAGCCCAATGAGCTTCTAAAAAGTGATAAAGGGAACTTTCATGGCTTAGTGTTCTGCTCTCTTCCCTCTCACTTCCTGAGCCATTTCATCCTGGTTTTCAGAAGTTCGCCCAATTCAAAGTATTTTAGCTTTAGAGGAGCCATAAATCAAGTAAAAGCTGGGAGCCCCAGTGGCCAGACTGACCTCAGGCAAGGCATTTTGTGGCCCTCTGTCCGAAGGACACTCCGTAAATGTGCCTGCTGCAGATGTTGTGAAGACACAGATACAGAAGCAGTAAAGGCATGGACCAAAAGCCTGCCAGAATGGCAGAGATCATCAGGACTGTTATTTCTAAAGGCAGCTGCAGCTGTGCTCAGCACCTCCCAAAATAGAAAGAAGATACGATCCTTGCAGAGGAGTTCACAAACTCAGAGCAGACACCACAACGGGCTGTGCAATGTCATTCTTCTGGCTAACAACCTGGCAGTGCGTGAGGCGTCTGCAGTGGAAGCAGCTGACAGCTGCTTTGTCCTGATCCCACAGAAGTGGGGCTATTTCTTTGTTTGAGGAGCAGAAACCCCAAATCAAACCATTATCCAGTCAGGTCACAGTCACAAAATTCAGACTTGGAAATGTAGCCCAGTCAATAGGCCACGGGGATTCCTCCTGCCAGCTAGGCAATTGACTTGCTTTGTGATTTTGGAAAAGCCACTGCAGCTCTGTGAGCCCCATATATAAAATGGGGTTAGTGATGCTCACCCACTTTTGAGATCCTTGGATGGATAGTACTAAGTGAGGGCTAATTATTAGTCAGTCTGCATGTAGCCAAACCTCAGAGATGGG
The DNA here is from genome assembly GCF_965140295.1 of Lepidochelys olivacea. Taxonomy (NCBI): domain Eukaryota; kingdom Metazoa; phylum Chordata; order Testudines; family Cheloniidae; genus Lepidochelys; species Lepidochelys olivacea. The sequence goes on along the minus strand of NC_140431.1, from coordinate 4,484,543 downwards.
ATCAACTCAGGCCCATCACTATTGTTAGATGACATTTTCCTGCTTTGTTCTTATTTGCTGCTGCCTCTGCCCATCTGGATAACAGCTAAGATCAGACCAAACACAGAGAAAAATGGGACAAGAGCACAGCTCTTTGCCAGAGAAACAGGAGAACCTCCTACAAATGTCAGATACACCAACCATATCACACACTGCTCCACAGAAGGGCCGGGTCAGCTCAGAACAGAAAGAGCCCAGTAAGAAAACATTTCCTAACCCAATCCCGATACCTCAGACACATTGATCCGTCCTTCCTGAAAGGAGCAAGTTGTGGGGTCATGAGTGCAAAGGTTCCGATATTTGCACCAATGGCAGCGGAAAGCACTGTTCACGCAAGACAGGCACCTGTAGAGCCGGAGACAGAAATAAGGTCTGTGTTACAGAGACGTATATCAGGAAATGAACTCTACATTGGAACAGACAGGACTATCCATCTGAATGTACGCAGGTTTATATATACGAAGATACGTTCCGGGCAGAAAACTAAGACAAAACCGCTAAAAAATCAGGGACCTAATAACCTGCAAGCCAAACACGGCCTCAATTATTTGCTCCTATTTCTGCATCCCTCAACAGTTTAATCTATTTAGACTGGAAGTTCTTTGGGGCAGGGGACAGTGTAATTATGTGTCTGTGAGGAGCCTCGCACACTTTTGGGCCCTACAGAGGTAACAGATGATAATGCAATGTTACGTTTAAGAAATCAAGCACTCAAAAGCCCAGGGTTCTGCCCCTCCTGTTCTAAAATACAGCCAGTCTTTACATGACTTACCAACACAAGCTGAAGCATCTTTTATGACGTGACATAAGGTACAAGAAAAAACGACACAGTGCAACCTTGACTGATTTGAAGCCTCAATGGTATCTACGAACAAGCCAGGTTTGAAGAAAATTGGCTCAGTTGTTTTAAAAAATTAGAAATATTTAAAGTCATCAACTGTAAACATTTCTATTGGGCCTTTTCCACTCCAATTCAAACTTGGAGCACATGAGATCGCTCGGGGGCATAGCAAGCATCTGTGCTTGATGTTGGATAAGGCCAATGGTGCAGGACATGGTTTTTGACATGGGATGAGCCTGCCAGTCAAGGAACTGGCTGGGTATTTACTTCCTCACACCTCCTAATCTGCTGAGAATGAGCTGGAAGGCTCATAACAATTGTTGGTATTCACAATAAAACTTCCTTTGGTCTCAGAAGCCGCTCTCCTATATGACAGGTTTCAGAGTAACAGCCATGTTAGTCTGTATTCGCAAAAAGAAAAGGAGTACTTGTGATAGGCCATTTCTTAGACCAGGTCTATACTAGGAAATTAGGTTGGTATAACTACATTGCTCAGGGGTGTGAAAAATCCACACCCCTGAGTGACACAGTTAAACCAACCTACCCCCGCCTGTAGACAGTGGCTAGGTTGACGGGAGGATTTTCCCGTCTCCCTAACTACCACCTCTTGGGGAGGTGGAGGACCTACGCGGCAGGAGAACCCCTCCGGTCAGTGTGGGTAGTATCTTCATCGAAGTGCTGTAGCGCACCATTGCAGCATTTTGTGAATAGACAAGCCCTTGGTGACGGTCCATCGTCAGCATTTCGTATGGTATCCGGGGGTCCTCAATTCACCCAAAGGCATGGACTTTGTGACTGAAGGGGAGATATGCACTCCTGTTTGTGCACTGGACAGACAGCCAATGGTCTGTTATTTTCTTTCTAAAGTTATTGTCACTAAAATGCATATTTAATGGCTTCTCCTTTTTACATCTGAGTTGCATTTTCCTTCTTAAGCATCCGTAGTGACCTTAATAGCTAAGGAAGCTTATTTTAATCATGAAAATGCAAATCTGGGTAGCAATATCTAGCGCCGTGAGCTTATTTAATTACTCCTTTATTTGACCCATTTCTGTCTCCATTTCGGTTTGCAGCACTTCTCCCCTCCCACCTTGGACCTGGCCTTTAGCTTTCCGATCTGGGGTAGAAGGGGCTCTCTGCTTGGCTTAGCATGGCTGAGATTACAGGGGAGGGTCATTCTGATGATCAAGCCTAACAGTTTGGTTAGGCGCCTGTCATTGTAATGTGTGGTTTTCTTGCTGCTGCCTCAGCTCCACTCTGTCTCAGCTGGGAAGGGGCAAAGGTTGGACAGGGAGTCGCAGACAAGTGACTTCTTGAAAGCTCATCCACAGTGAGTGCCTCGGCTCTTTCATGAGGAGCGTTTCTCACACAGTCGCTCCCTCACCCCAGCAAAGTCCCCTCAGAAAGCAGTTTCCATTAAAAAACCCCCTTTGCTTCTAAACCAGGAAGCATCCTTGCCCCACAGCATCTGGGAACCTCTCACTCTGAGAAAGGGTTTAGCCCCTCCTGGCTAGAAATGGGCCCCAAACCAGAACCATTCCCCAGCCCTCCCTTGAATTTTGTGGGAGCATTTGGATTAATGGAGCCCAGGTCCAAACCATCCCAGCTTTTAGGCTTGCAAAACAAGAACCCAACTAATGAGGGTTCGCAAAATCACTCCACCCCTACAGACTGCCCCTGTTCAACAATGTACTACACACAGCTGGACGTGCCACTTGTAAGAAACAGCAGAGTTCAGCACACTGCACCTTCCATACCCCAGAGAAGGGAAAGTCATTCCCGACGCTGCTATGCAGCCAGAGGGGGCAGAGGATCCTCCGCTCCCGAGGTTTGGCAATGGGCGCTAAGCCATTTCTAGGTCTGTCTCATCCAGGGGCTAAGGGTTGGCTTTCTCTCTCTCAACTTGATTGGTGAGCTTTCTTCCAGCATGCCTGACTCATGCCCCTGTGACCTCAGACAGCAGTGCAGGGCAGTGTGGATTTTATGGAAGACATGCTTTTAGCACTTTGCCTTTAAGAATTAGTCACTTATGCCATCTCTGACCCCTGGCGTAATTTCCTGTTGGAAAGGGATGGGGGCAGAGTAGATCTATTGCACCATCTGGTTCAAATCTCCACTCCCAGGTAAGGTTAGGAGGAGCAGGAAGTCCAGCCAGATCTCCTGAAGGGACATCCTTGTTCCAGCCAAACTGGTGGGAATTCAGGGAACAGCAGCAAGACTGAATAAGAGACTTGAAGGATGGATTTACAAGGAGGGGAAGAGAAAGTTATCTAAAATCCATTATGCTTGGCTTAGGGATGAGGAAGTGGGGACATCACTGTCTACAGGAATATGAAAGTACAGGGGTTGTTTGCGGTGGCAGGGGCGGGGGAGAGCATGTGGCATGGATTTGACGATGGGCTATAACTGGGAGTAATGAGACCCATCTATCGAGGGACTCATATGGGCACTATCTCTGTAGTGCCTGAACTGAAGTTAAAGGCAAAATGTAGGCTGAATGCCAGGAAAATGACATGAAAGCCAAGCCTATTAGACTGTGGAAGAATCTCCCAAAGGAGTGGGAAAAGCCCCATTACCTGGGACTTGAAAACTAGGCTGGACAAAGCAATGCTGAATAGAAAAGGAGACGATCCTGCTTGGACACTCCCTGGCCCCTACCAGCAGGATAAAGCAAGCAGGGCTAACAGAGCATTTCCAGCTCTAATTTCTACAATTCTGGAGCCAGCTGTCCAATCCCTGGCAGTAGGAGCTCCTTCCCCAGCAGAGCGGTTCAGGCCTGCCTTTCATTAGCTGATCTTTGGCACAGTATTCACTGTCTCCCGTGTCCTCCACATGTTTCACTCTGGTTGTGTGAGGTTCGGTTTGTCTGTTCCCACTGAGATATCTATAAACACTTAAGAAATTTTAACAAATGCCAGCCAGCAGCGTTCTGCCTCAAGGGCTTCCGGGGGAAAGGCTGCTGTGGGGAACACGCTGATGCACTGCTCAGCCATCTCAAGAGCAGATTGAGAGCCAAGAGGCACCGTGTCTACAGTCTGCCCTCCCTGAGGCTACTGACAGGGCTCTGCACTCGCCTGCTAGGATCTTTTAATGTGAAGCTGAAAGGAACTCAGAGCTTTGTGAGGCTTCTCTGGCCTGATCTTAGGGGAAGGAGACACAGCAAAGGCGTCATCTCTAGTAGAAACATTTTCTCCATGTGTGTCTGAAAAACAAGCTGAACAGCAAACCCCAGCCTAGTTCCCTTCACTTCACTCCTGTGCTCTCCTGCCACAACCACCCCTGTCCCTTTCCCCACACCTCTTGCTGTCCCAGCCCACTTTGTCTTCCTTTTGAGAGTCTACAACACAACACAGCCCTGCGCTGTCTTAGCCGTTTATGGAGGGAAAGGCCTCTGTCTCTCCTATAGGTACTTGGAGCGGCTTTATGGGGAACTCCCAGGCACTTTCTTCTCTCCCTTCCCCCCAGCTGCCTGTGAGTAAGGATGGAGTTGAGCTCACAGTTGCAGGATCACGCAGCTTGGGGGCACCAGCTGGTCAAGCTTCTTTAAGACACACTCATTCTCTGCTAAGGCAGATAAATCTCAGTGCTCTTGGAAAAGTTTCCACATGATGGGGATCTCTTGGTTTCTCTCTGTCGCTGACGACCCTGAAAGGTCAGATTGCCAGCATCAAGCCAGAACCTCCCCCAGCACACGACTGAAAATCTTATTCCTCTTCTGTTTTAACCCTCAATGCTGCTTCCTACACATTCGGCTGATGTCCATCTTGGTGGTGCAAGAAGGGCTCTAAGGCCATACACAACACACCTCAGAGCAGTTCTGTAATCTGGCATGGCACACTGGGTGTCCTGGGAGGAATCCTGGCTTCCTGGGGTGTGCATCAGCTGTGGCATTCAAGAGGTTAATAAAGAAACCCATTCCACTATGTACTTAGACAGCAGGCTCCATTCCGGGGGGAAGAACCAGGGGCCTGGGTCTGGGATGCTGGTGGGGAGGGAAAGTGGGAAAGGAGGGAGAGGGTGTCTTACAATTGGTGAGCACTGCAGTTATAGAATTTGAACTCCGTGCTGACGAACATCTTGCCTGTCTCCTTGGATTTCAGCTGGAGCTCCAACCCGAACCAATCTGCAAAGAGAGGAGGGGAGGAGGCGTTACACGAGAAATAACGGAGATTGCAATTGGCGAGGTACTGGTTTTCTTTCAAGGCAGGCTTGATGATTTGCTGAGCCCCCCCCACTTCTGGTGTGGTGCGGAGAAAACCAAGCACCTCTGGTCCCACTGGTGCACTAGGACACCAGGCTGCACGGGGTCTCTGAAAGCGAAGAGTCTCTGAGCAGCCAATAATCCACACTCTGTGTATCCTCCGGGGACATCAATGGAACATGCCATGCTGTTCCACGGCTAGCCAGTGGAAGCTGCTACAAGAGCATGACACCGCCTCTCCCAGAGCCCCTGGGAAGCTGAGCCAACTGGCTCCATGGACCACCCCCCACAAGTCAAATCACACCTAATGAGGGGGGAAAACACATTGGAGATTTAGGGTTTGCACGTCACCTTAGGTCACAAGTGAAACGAGTGTGGCGGTCTCATCACATTCCCTAGAGGAGGTTCAGCATAAACTCACAACAGGACTGGGGATAATTCACAGTCTATCCTGAAATGCAGCCCAGGAGGGGGTGTTGCAGGCAAGGATGGAGGGCACTAACAGAGCTAAGTAAGACGCTCACCACTGGAATAATCAAGAATAAACTGCACTGGCTGAGCTGTGCGAGGGAGGTTTGCTCTTCACTTTCCTAGCTCTCTCCAAACCCCTAACTTTCATGAGCACTCAAATTCAGCATAACATTTTACATATACGAAAATATCAGCAGGAAAGCACAGATGACACCTGGAAGCACGCCACGGAGAAAATGAGTTTAAAACAAGTAGCATTCTGGTTCTGGTGAGGGGGGTAGTGGGGAGAGGAGGAATATGACAGCAGTGACATTAATGAAGAAATAACCCAAAGATCAAAACCAAAAAATAGAAACCTCATCCACCTACTCCCAGCAACTGAGTCAGGCCTGAGTGCAGCAACCCCCACACTTTCACCTCCCACATCTGCCTAGCATGAAGGGTGAGTTCCCTGGTGAGATGAGAGACAAGAGGGTAGCTGGCTTGAAGATTCACCAGTTATTGGGGTTTCTTGGGTACAGCCTATATCCTGAGGATCTGGATTGTTACTGAATAGCCACCTCTGACCCCCTTCCTGGATGATTTGTCATCCCGCACAGCATCAGCGGGGTTCAGGCAGGATTGATATTCATCTGTGGTCTGCTCTGCTCTGCCAGGCAGCTAGATCTAGACCTGCTTAGCACTCGCTGGCTCCTCTCCCCCATAAGGTGAATTCACAGGTGAAACACAAGGCCACCAGGCAATACTGCAATAATTAAATCAGCTCACCTTGGTCCACAGGTATGGCGGGGACATCTTTAGGGGCTGGTGAAATGCAGACAACCTGGCTGCCAGAAACTTGGCCTTCCACCTCAGTGAGGTTTCCAAACAAACAGGTGATTCCAGCTGACAGGTCTGGAGCATCACTCACCAGCAGGCTGAGCTGGAACAAGGGAAAAGGAAAGAAAAAAAATACAATCAAGATCCCATTAGGGGTCAGAACTACCCAGAGTTTCCTTTAGATTTTCAGCACCTGCTGCTTCTCTGTGGAGCGTCAACCCTACACAGAGAAAAAGAGCAGATGCATAGCACCCAGCCACTCCTTTCACTGTAACCAGAGGAGGAAAGGTGGACAGTGTTGCAATTTTTTCTCCACTGACCTATGATGGTCAGACAGTCCCCTCTAGCCAGTCCCTGGGAAAAGGGTGGTAGGTGTTCTGGGAACAGCCAGCTGCTGGGCAATGCCTGTCCCAGTGCAGCACCTGGAACAGAATAGGTGGGGAGGGTGTGCAGCTGCTTAGAAAGGAATAGCTGGGAGCCTATAGGCAGCTAGATCCTCCCAGAGGGACAAGTAATGGCTGGGAAAACAGAAACTTTTCCTTCAATGTTTAATGGAGGTTGGCAGTTGCTCAGTGAAAATGTGGGCACTGGGGTTGGATTTGGGAATATGGGTGTCTGTGTGACCTCTGGCTCCTAAGGGATTGGAATATCCCTTCCCTTACCAACCCCTTCATGAACCTGAACTCCATGTTCATGGGAAAGTATCTGTAGAGAAAAAAATGGCTCTGTCACCATGAATCTGAGCCTGCGTGTCTGGAGCACTGTCTGTCACAACTGAGCTACCCTTGCCCATGGGACTGAGGGCCTGCGCACAGAATCGCCTGCCACCTGTACCTACCGGAAGGCTGTGCTCAGACACAGAGATGCTGCTGGGCTGCACAGTGACACTCATACACTGGTTGATGCTGGCTGCAAATCGGTACGGCTCATCTGCTCGCTCGCACTTGTCCTTCCGGGAGCACCTGATATACACACAAGCGTCAGTGCAAAGGGACACCTGATGAACTTATCTCTGTCTGTCAAACAGCAGGGGGTGCCACTGCTGGTCAGGACCATGGTGCATCAGCAGAGTGGTGGGAGGGAAGCCCAGCAATGGCTGGATAAGTGCAGCAACAGGGGGTAATAATGACCAGGACCAAGGTGCAGCGACAGAGCTCTGCGCACAGATTCCAGGGCCAGTATAGCAGGTGCAGAGGCTGCAGATCAGAAAAGAAATGCACTAGCAGAGACATCTGGGGTACGGGGGAGAAAAGAGCCCTGGGATGAAAACACCACTGAGTGCTGCTAGGAGACATGCACAGTCCTACCCAAACTGTGCCTGATTGTAGAGGTGTTGAGCACCCACAGACTTCAGGTGGATCTGTGGGAACTCAGCATTTCTGAAAACCAGACCCACTATATCTGGCTCAGATCAGCACTATGAGTGCCCCATTTCTGTCAGCAACAAACTCACAATCCACATGCTACCTTAAATAAAAAGCAATAAAAGACATTAACAAGACAGCATGTGCACATTAATTAAAAGGAAAACACGCGGCTAATAAATCTTCTCTTACAAAGCCATGGGTCTTGAAGTGCTGGAAGCTGTAATTTCTTATCCCAAGGCTGGAGACACTAGAGTTAAGTTCAGTTGTCATGCCCGAATCTCCCTGACTCTCCCCACCCTCCTTCCTCCTCGCAAAGAACCCATTAAGTGTGCCAAGCTGAATGATGAGTGCTGCTCCTGGAGTGTACAGTGTTCTGTGCTCATCGCCAAAGCCATTTCACTGAGTAGAACCTCAGTGTGGACTGAAATTCTGATTCACAATCAGAGCTGCTCTCCGAATCCGGAGAGGTGAAGTAAAGAGGGCTAATCAGTTCCCACCTCAGGACTCTGCCCCATGACTGGAAATTAAGGAGCCTTTCAACAAAACAGAGGGCTGAAAATGCTACCGCGCAGTATGTGGAGTCAAGCTGTGACACTCCCTGCAGGCAGGCAGGATATTGTAAAGCACGTTTATTACAGCAGTGCTTAGGGACCAATCCAGATTGGGGCCCCATTGTGCTAGGCACTGTACAAACACAGAAGAGTCAAAGGCTGCGGCTGGATTTTTAAAAGAGCTGCATAACTTTATGACCATCCGTATAATTGCAGTTACATAAGCTAATATAAAGGGGGCCAACGACAGCCAACTGTGGTGATGTGGACACCTGTCCACTAGGAACCGGATAGAGACTCTCCAACTTATTTTACACAGAGCAATGACCATTAAAGTAAGCATTACCAGCTGTCCCTGCATAGTGGTATCAGAGTAGTACACTGCTTTTCTATCCCATGGTACACAGGGAAAGCAGAGTCTTTCAGATTCCACTATACAGCCGTGGCTGGCATATGTTGAATTTTATTGGTGTCAATGAACAGTCATCAAATGATATCAACTTTCACTTACTGTTAACCTCCAAATGCCATTACCAGTCGCCTGAGACCCCCGCACCCATTTGAATGTATTTGTTACTTTACGCAGTAAAGTGCTGTTCTCCCACGTAGGACTGGTCAGTGGAACGAATACTCAACACAAAGTCAGGTTTTGCTCTTTTGTTTTCCTTGTGGCAGGGCTGGATGCGATCTTAGGTAAACATCTACATTAGCAGACACACTGACTGCTCCACAAAGAGTCTTAATCTCCCCGTGCCAAACCTCTCCTAAATGAGGTGACAAGAGCCTTGCAAAATTGAGACTCAAACAAAAAAAGGGAGCCATCTTCATTACTGAAAGGCTGTTTGCTTCTGAATAAGAAAAGCACTAAGAGGTGACCACTTTCCCTTTCCATACCGGGCAATTGATGTAGCTGTCCTCCTCACCTTCCCTGCTTTCCCTTTTTTTGAATAGAATAAGGGCATAGGCGGCAAGTTATATCTCCAAGTGGTGCCTTGGCACCAGCAATATTCAGAGCCCAGGGGCCCAGCTCCACCAATACTTGGGGCTGGGTGTCCCCCTGGCCCACCTACTGCCTCCCCCGCGCCTCCTACGAGTGCCCCCCAGCCCCCTCTTGCTGCCTCCCAGGGTCCTGGAGCAGAGCATCCCTGGCAGCCTCTTCCGAGCAGCTCCCTGCTGCCTCCCTGCAGCAACTGCTGCTGCAGAGTCCTTGTGCCCCCATCTCAACGGCCAGGGCAGACTGACTGAGCCTCTGCCCTTCCCCCTCAGACCCTGCCCTTCCCCGGCGGGACCCTCCACCCGCACAGGGGGCCCCCGCCCGCAGTCACCGCTCCTGCCCCACGCTGGGCAAGGGGCAGCCCCATCCCTCGCCCCCAGTGAGGCTACAGGCAGGGGCAACAGCAGGGGAGGAGGCGCACGTAGCTCCCCCCGGCACCCACCACGGGGGAGGCGAGGGAGATTCCTGGACCTGAGAGGGGCCCTCGGAGCACATGCAGGGACAGTGGTGGGGGTCAGTGTGCTGCTGGGGGGGGGCGGGAAAGGGGGGCTCCTCCCCGAGAGCTCGCTGCTGCCGGCAGGGAAAGGGCTGGGGGAGTCTTCCTCTCTGGCCCCTGTCCCAGAACAGCCTGTCTGCACCCCAAACTCATCTCCAGCCCTGCCCCACCCCAGAGCCCACACCCCCATCCACAGCTTTCACCCCCCCACCGCACCCTCAACCCTAGCCCTGAGCCTCTCCAACACCCCAAACACCTGAACCGCAGTCCCAGCCAGAGCCCTCACCCCCCTGCACCCCAACACCCTGCCTTAGCCCTGAGCCCCCTCCAACACCACACACCCCTCATCCCCCCACACCCCAACCCTCTGTCCCAGCCCTGAGCCCCCTCCAACACCACAAACCCCTCATCTCCAGCCCCAGCCAGAGCCCTCATCCCCCCACACCCTAACCCTCTGCCCGAGCCCCTCCAGCACCCCAAACACCTTATCCCCAGTCCCAGTGAGAGCCCTCATTCCCTTGCACTCCAACCCTCTGCCCCAGCTCTGAGCTTCTAACACCCCAAACCCCCCAGCCCCAGACAGAGCCCTCAACCCCCACACTCCTACTCTCATCCTGAGCCCCTCCCACACCCCACACCCCAAACCCCTCACCCCCACACCCCTACTCTTGCCCTGAGCCCCACCCACACCCCAAACTGCTCATCTGCAGCCACAGCCCTCACCCCACTGCCCTCACCTCTGCACCCCCTCCCACCCCCAAACCCCCTCCGAGAGCCTGCACCCTGCACCCCAGACCTCCTCCCCAACCCAAACTCCCTCCCAGAGCCTTGAATAGGTGCGGGGCGGAGTTTGCGGGGGGGAGTTTGGGCAGGGGCAGGTTCTGGGCACCACCGAAATTTCTACAAACCTGCCACCCCTGAATAATGGATCTAAATATGAATGCTGCTAAAGAAAAGAATTATTGAGGTTTAAGTGAATCTGGAAGATAGCTTTAAAGTGAGCTCTTGACTGGAGCCTTTATCTCACTGACTCACTGGAAAGACTCTTTTTTATCCTACTATTTATGGCAACAGCCCTAACAGAGATAAATAGGTCTGTAGACAATAACATACTTGCAGAGAGCAGCATATAGAGTGAGCCTTGCAGGCTGCAAATTCCAGTGGACCAAGGATACTCAATCTCCTTGAGGCCTCTGCCTACCTCCCAAAGAGCAGAACTGCTGGAGGAGGAGTAGTAAAAATTAACCTCTCTGTCTTGATTATGAAGTAAAAGAGAATGAATGGAGATCACACCCCAAGCTGGATCTTGGGAATACTGTACATGAGGCAGGTTGCTCATTCTTTTGGATGGCGGTGAACCAAGGAATCCGGGAAAAGGAAACATACCTTTCCCTTGGCCATTTCTTGTAAAGATTTTTGGAATCTCATGCTATGTCCCGGACTCCTGGAAGGCTTCTTAAATCAAGGTGCAACATAGTGTGTGCTGTGTCCTTCTCCAGTGGGAAGTCCCCTACCCTGCTACTGCTACCAAATAATGGATTTACTCCCTTAGATCAAATGTTAGTGGCCTGTGCCACGGTGCTGAAAATCTGTCCATAGAAAAATTACCACCACAATTAATGGGCAGCCTAAAAGGTCTTCAGGCCAGAGGTTGTCTTCCTGTTCAGCCCTGCAGGGCCTAAGGGTATGTCTACCCAGCAAGGGGCAGTCTGCAGTGGCAAGTCTTAGAGACCTGGTCTACAGACTCGAGCTCATGCTGTGGCGCTCCTCATAGCTGCACAGATGTTCGGGCTTGGGTTGGAGCTCAGACTCTGAAGTCTACGAGAGGGGGGTAGCCTGAGCCACAATATCTACCCAGCTGTTTTTGGCACTGCAGCATGAGTCCTGTGAGCCTGAGTCTGACAACCTGGGCTCTGAGACTGTTGCTGTGGGCTGCACATATGTACCCTGACACTGTAATGAACAACAGTTAAAGGGGAAAACCTGCATTGAAATACTTGCTTATGAACTACAGTGTGAAATCAGACTCAGCTAATCCCCAGTACGCCTCCACTGTATATTGGCCCAGACCACAGTCTCGTCTATTCCAATATTAAGTTCCATGTCTACCCCTTGCTTCTTCCGTCCCTACCCCAACCTGCCTCCCGACACCTCTGCTAGGGATTAAGTGTATGCAGAAGCTGTTAGTTCAGCTCATTTCACCGTTTTGGCTTTGATTTTTGTTCCTCTGTCTCACAGGCTTGTTGAGGTGAATGTATGTAAAGGCACCTCACCTAACACAGGGTTGCTCTTTGTCCTTCTCTAATAACTAGATGGACTATAGAGATTTGTTGTTCTGCTGCTGTGTGTAGCCTAATAGATCTGGCCCTTTTGCCCAAACACAAGCAGCTCCTGCTTTGAGATTCAGAGATCGTGAGTTTAATCCCCACAGATGATTTAACTAGGGGCATCATTACACTTAGATTATAAATTTATGCGTACACAGTGCCAATTACAAAGGGGCCCCAGTCCCTGACTGGGACCTCTAGGCACAACTGGAAGAGAAATATTAAATAATAATAATAATAATAACAGTACGCTGTAGTCACTCAGAATTTGAAGACAGCAGCAGGGATAGAACTCAGATCCTCCTGGTCACTTAGAGTTTTATGGCACCAGTGGATACAACTGAGATCCTCCTGCTCTAAAAGGGGCAGTTCAGAGCCTATGACACACAGTCCTGATTCCATCCAGCAGACGTCAGCGGTGTGTCTGTCTGTCTGTCTGACTCGCACACCAGTTCATGACCACTGTTATGATTTCAAGATCCAAAAGCTTTAGTTGCCTTGGTAGTCACTCAGAAATTTCTGGCTAAGCATCCACAAGTTCAGATGCTGATCCGAGCATCCCGAGTCTGCAAAATTGTCCCTAAATCCCACATGGATAAACTGTTTCACAGGCTCCCCAGCTCACCTTCCCTGCTTCTGGCTGGACCAGAAATACAGCGTTATGACAAAGAATGTCCGCAGTTGTTTTGATATTTCTCTCACCATCCAGGACCCGGAAGTGCAGAAGCAGACTCAAAACAGAAAAAAGGTGGGAAAAGCAGTTTGGTTTGAATCCTGGGCTAAGGCTCTCGGTTGGGTCTTACTGTATCTGAACTGGCTCAGGGATCCCTGATGGTCACTTTACTGTCACAAGGGCTTTGCCCCCTCCGCCCTCCCACACTCTGCCTTTCAGTTTCAATTTCCTCAGCCCCCTAAACCCTCTCTTTTGTGTCTCTTTTTGTCAGCCCTCTGTGAATGCAGCATGAACAGCACATCCTGACCTGAGACCTCCCCACCAAACACAGAAGCAGCTGGCCCATCTGGCAGGAGTGAAATGTAAAAATTAGAGGCGAGGGATGACAAATGAAATACAAACACGCCAGCATTGGGGGCTTCCAAACAAATATGACAACGGCTTCAGTAACAGCAAGATAAACTAAATTATTTACAGCTTCAGACAGGGGCTAAAAAATTATCATTACTCTGGAAAGGCAGTGGGAAGGCAGAGAAACTCCAAGGAAGGGTAGAAAAATACCAGCAGGAAAGAAGGTGCTGTAGTGGCCCGTGTACTGCAGGCTGTTGGCCAGATTTAGCCCTCTACCTCATTACATGGTCTGGATCCCCCAACCTTCCTGCTGTGCTCCCCTTTTATCTGAGCTCTGTATGCGCAACACTCCATGCCCCTGGCCTGACTTCTCTTCCGACAAGTTATCAGTCCCTATGTGGGGCAAGGGAAAGTCATTTAACGGTTAAAGGAGGGGACTGGGAGCACGAACTCCTGGGTTTTGCCTGCCCCACTACTGACGCTTTGTGTGACCTTGAGCAAGTCATCATCGTCATCATTTGTATTCAGTAGCACCTGGAGGCTCAAACTGAGATCAAGGTCCCATTGTGCGAGGTACTGTACATGCACTGAGAGACAGTCCCAAAATGCTTACAATCGACACAGTCATGACAGCCACAGGGCGTCAGAAACAAAGTCTCTTAATCTCTTCATGCCCTAGTTTTCTTCTCTGCAAAATGAGGATAACCATCCTCACCTTCCCCTTCCAGGGGAGTTGTGAGACTTAATTAATTAGTATTAGCAAAGGGCATAGTGATCCTTTCACCTTCCAGCTCTAATCACCAGACAAAGTGAGACTTGTAGTGGGAGGGTATAAACAAAAAGAGCCATAGCTTAAGCAGCAACTAGATGGAGAACAACCTGACTGGGAAGTCCGCCTGTTTATTAAGGTCCCCCGCAACACTTCCTGGTCCTGTCTGGTAACTGTGGAGCACCCAGAAGGCTACAGCCATTCCATAGGACCGAGACCGATTTCAAAGATTTGTAGGTCCTGTGATATCGCCATCAATGGACAGAGTCAATGAGGGGTTGGGTAGTCTGGTCTCAAAGGGAGAAGCAATGAAGGAGGAGGAAATAGACAAGCTAGTTAGGTAGGTAGCAGGGCCAGCTCTAGGCACCAGCAAAACAAGCAGGTGCTTGGGGTGGCACATTTCTAGGGGTGGCATTCTGGCGCCGGCCATCCTGCCCCTAGAAACGTGCCCCTGCTGCCCCAGCTCGCCTCCGCTCCGCCTGCTCCTCTGAGCGTGCCGCCGCCGCTCCGCTTCTCCCCCCTCCCTCCCAGGCTGGCCGCGCACCAAACAGCTGTTTTGCGTGGCCAGCCTGGGAGGGAGGGAGGAGAAGCCGAGCGGCGGCGCGCGCGGGGGAGGCAGCAGTGGTGGAGTGGAGGTGAGCTGGGGCGGGGAGCGGTTCCTCTACACCCCCCGTTACTTCCTGCGCTCCCCCCGCCACCCTCGCTCCCCTCCACTCCGCCTGCTCCCCTGAACGCGCTGCCTCTCCCTCGCCTGAGAGGGACGGGGGAGAAGCAGAGCGTTCAGGGGAGCAGGCGGAGCGGAGGGGAGCTAGCATGCCCGGGGGAGGAGGCAGAGCCAGAGATTTGGGGAAGGGCCGGGGCCGGGCACGAAAAAAAGTGGGGCAGCAAAAACCCTAGAGCCGGCCCTGGTAGGTAGCAGCAAGGCAGCAGAGCATCATGTCCTGTGACTACTGGTTATTCTCTGAAAGTTTCCCAGAATGCGGCGACTGTAATTCAACACACGGTTCCCCAAGCTGTGGGAGTGCAGATAGACCCCCGTGCATACAGGTCTCTAATCCAGCCCAGATTTTGTGTAGAAGCCTTTACAGCACTCCTTCTCGCGCCCTCCTAACACCTGCTGCTTCGGCATGTGGCCAAGTGCTATTGTGTGGGTCCCTGAACTCTGTCCCTCTGCCTCCGCCCCAATTTCCACTCATTTAATGGGAATGCTTTGGTGGCTGGCACAGAGCCAAAGGGCTTTCGATTCCTTTCTACCAGTGTGCTCCAGGTTTGTCCCCCTTCCGCTTTAGCAAGTGAACCCTATTGCCACAGACAAAGTGCAGAAACACCGCCTGAATTCAGAGACCCTGTTTCCTGAAGCTCCCTGGAAAAATCTTTAATTCCTTTGTCTCCACTGACATGAGTTAGAGCTGCTGGTCTCAAACCTAGCACAGAGCCCCAGCCTAACCCACAGTTTCCTTGCTTTGCTGGGTTTGACTCACTGCCTGAAGCACTCCGTTTTCTGACATTCCAAAGTAGTAGTTAAATAGTCTCCCCTCACCACCTGTAAAGAGCCAAATCCTCTGCTCAGGTGCACACTTGCAACCTTCCTGATGTCAGTAAGGTCATATAATCCACCCCATTATTAAAATCTCCCTCCAATTCGGAACCATTCGGGATTTAGGTAAATAACAAGGCTGTGTGAAACTAGTGGGCTTCCATTCCCGTCAATTTCAGTTCACCTGGTTTCATGCTCTTTGATATTCACTTCACATGCTGGATTTATTCCCCATCTCCTAAATCTAGGGAGTATATTTTCTTTTTTAACAGGACTTCAGTGATATTCAATAGCATTCACCCTGTAGTGCAGGGAATTCCCCTGTAGGAACAGAGGGATTGTAAAAGGCTGGTACTGTATTCATGTTTGGTTTTTTTTTAATATCCACATACAAGAAGAGTTCAGGTTTTTAAGGCTTCTCTTGCAATACTACCCATTAGCTCAAATCAAATAGCTGATGATGGACTTACATGTGATGAAGAGTGCACCAGCCACAGTGAGGGTCCCCTGAGCTCAGACATTCCCCACAGGTTGTGTATTGCTCACAGGATTCAACAGGAACCCTGGACACCTGGAAAGGAAGTAAATAAACAGGTTTATTGCATTTTCACTCCCCTTGTCTTCACAAAAAACAAACAAAACAGCAGCAACTAGCCCTTTTATAGAGACTTTTCTCTGATTGCAAAGCGATTCACAAACTTTAACTGAAGACTAAAAAAATCCTTGTGGGGTAAATCAATACTATGAAATATTATACCCGTTTTACAGACAAGAAAACCAAAGCATAGAGGTGCTGAGTAGGCCACACAGCAAGTCAGTGGCAGAGCTGAGAACAGAACCCAGTACCCTGTTCTAACGTGTTCGAGAAAACGACTCTCCATTTTCTTCCTACAGAAACGTACGGGTACGTACTCAACAACTAGCCCGAGGTGCAGCCCCTGCCGCAGAGGCTATACTGCTATTTTTAGCACGCTAGCTTGAGCAGACCTAGCATGTGTCTGTCCACTTGCAGTTGGAAGCACGCACCCCAGCTGCAGTGTAGCTGTATCCTGTGTTTCAAACAGGCTGCGGAAAAAGTTCTTAGCAGGAAGGTTAGGAGGAAATAAAATTCCCCAAGAGGATATGGAATGGCAGTGCACGTTTGAAGAGCAAATACTGCCATTTTGGTTTTGCTTTGCTTTCGTCCTTCAAATACTGTAATTGAATTTTGGGCCCAGTAATAACGTTTTCAGTGATGCATGGTTAAGATAAAACTGATCAAATTTCAAGCTTCCATCCCTAGGCTGGTAGCTACAGGGATCAGGAAGGAATTACTCCAGGTTATAGAGCACTGAAAATTGGTGAGATGTATTATAAGGGTCTTCATCTCCTTTAGCAGGATCAGGTATGGGTCCATACTGGCCCTGAAGGGCCAGTGGTCTGATAGAAGGGGATAGATAAATCCTAGACGTCGGTGTTTCATAGGTCTCCTGCTGGCCCTCGACATGGCCGTCGACACGGGTGAATTTCAGCCTGGGAGAGCTTCCTATGAGCACATCTGGATTCCATGAGAATCTCAGGGCAAGAGCAGACGGTTACTCTCGGATCCTCAGTGAAGTAAAGTACTCACAATACATAGCAGGACAAGCCATATTAAAATAAATGGCTGTAACCCTGTGCAGTCACAATTCCATTTCTCAGGATCACTGACAAGACTTCTTCAGATAAGGGAGTAAAAGTTTCTCGAGACCAAACAATGGGGCTGCCTGTCTCACAGGGGCAGGGGAGCAGGAGAGAAAAGAAAATGAAGAGGGGATGCCTCTGTCAGCAGGGACTTACAAAATCACCAGGAATCTGGCCATCAGGAAATAACCTCACACAGTAACCTTCACGAACAGAAAAGGTACATTTACACTGGTGAGATGTTACAAGGCCCTGTTAACTCCCCCCCGAGGTACTGCTTACAAGACGAGGGCTTTAACCCTAGTGTCATCGCCAGATTCCAATTATGCTTTGCCTCTTTGAATCTCCTCCCTGCAGCTTCAATGGGATGATGTATTTCTCTCCACTTCCTGTCCTAAAGCCATGGTATGGGCTCCTGCATAGTGTTCAATAGCTCTCGCTATTGAAGGTCGTGTGTTTCAGCACCGGACTCATTGCCACAAGACAGCACTGAGGGCAAGGACTTAACAGGATTCAGCACAAGGACTGGACATTTATCTGGATCACCGGAACATCCAGTCTCAAAATCAAACTAACAAGAGTTTGGGAAGGGACATAAACCCTCCTGCATCCTAATCTCTATCGAACAGGGCTAGAAGGAGACATTACCTAGGGGGAGGTTATCCCATCACTGCTTACTGTGAGGTTCTTTTACCTTTCTCGGAGGTGCTAACCACTATTAAGACAGTATACTGGACTAGACGGATCTCCGGTCAAATCCAATATGCCAATTCATATAAAGTGAGAGTAGTCTACATATATTTATTTTTAAAAATCTTATATACAGTCTATGAAGTGCTGTGGGATCCGTTGGGATGAAAGATGATGTGTACATGTTTTTGTTAATAAATAATAATAATTATTATTACTACCTATCATGTTGTATCAACAGCAGAGACACAAATGTACCATTTACAATAAATAGCAACATACAGTCAATCTTGCCTGGCAAAGAGGCCTAGCGGAGGGGGTGATCAGGGCTTAGCCTGTGCAGACAGATTGCACAGCAGTCTGGGGTGAGCACATCAGAGGCTCTTGCTGGTTTGTGTTAGTGAAATCTGTCTGCTAACACACAGGCAAATGCTCTCTTTGGCAGCCGGAAGGCAGAGTTCTAGTCCAAGGATCCAGTCCCAAAACCACCCCCACGCGCATACTTGTTTGGAGGCGTAAACATGTGCTGGGATGGTCCAGGACAGGACGTAGACTGCTGGCTTCCATATGGCTCACAGAAACAAATCTTGGAGGTACTGCTTGCAAGCTGGGACTTGCAAATCAGACTTCAGCAGGTCAGCAATCCACAGTGACACACAGCTTGTATAAATCATAAGGTTTTGACTGAGTTGGGAAGCAGAATTACACCCTCATGAAACCCTGTCCTCTCCACCCAAGAGGAAGCCATATTTTACCATAACCCTGCCAAACCTTCCCTTCCCAGGAGACCATACAAATGCACCCAGGAAGAGACCATACTGTGTCGTAACAAAACATCTCCTCTTTAGAGGTGACTGGCCCAGCCAATTCAGTACCGGCCCCCAGTAGGCAGGACGCCTCAAGTACTGTTAGTTATTTAGGTATTGAGCAATGGGTTTGGGTGGTAAAAGTCTGTATGCCTGTTTCTCACCGGCTCTGCATCTTGTGCAGCTGCGGACACCGGTGCAAACAGCCAGTGTTACCCAATACGGAATCTAAGTTGGCAGCATTTTATGCTGATTTTGCACAAGGTACAGGGCAGGGGAGAACCCTGTTCTGTGGGCCAGATTCACCACTACGTAACTGCAGTGTTACACCAGTGCAAGTTCCACGGACATCATTAGGGTCACAGCAGCACATAACTGGAGTAACACAATGGTGAATCAGGACCAGAGAGTCCATATCCATGGAGGGTGTGTATTCTTGGTTGTAATTTTTAATGTCTGTGCCAGTGCTGAGTGACAGAGTGAGGCATTTCACAACTTGAAATAAATACTAAAAACCACCTCCATCACCACACCTACCCCTCTACGCCCCCCCAAAAACCAACATTCCCCCCACCAGCTCTTGGCTTCTGATTTTGGCGTGTAATAAAAAGAAGAAAAAAAGATTGAAAGGCAAATATTCAAGAGAAAAGGAGCCCCTGTGGCAGAAATGAAAGTGAACAGAAAAAGGATCTTTTATGTTTAAAATGCTGCATGCTCAAGTAGGCGGGAGAAGAACATTTCTGATTCCTGTTCCAGTTCACCTCTCCCGTGGCAATTGCTCTCCGCCGTGCTCTGGTGTATCCGTTACACTAACCAATGGGCTCCCTTCCGCTCTGCCATCCAAACAGAGCCCTTGTGCAGAGATAACTAAAGCCAAGTGTGCGGCCTCTTTCCTTTGGTTTCTGGCTCCTTGTGAGTGATTTCTGCAACTGGCTGAAAATTAAAACAACTGTCTGCATTACATTCGCTCTGTCTGTCAAAACACGGTCTAGCTCTCAGCAGCTGGGAAGTCAGGGGCTGAAAGGAAGCAGTGTCTCTCTGAACAAAGGCCACTTTCACACTAAGTGTTGTTGATATAGTGAGAACCCAGTTCCTCTCTAAACATAAAACCAATAGGGCTGCTTTTCTTCTTGTTTCCTGGGCCCTACTTAGCAGCTTTAAAAAAATTATATTATATATGTAATTTATGTTGCGCCAAAACACTATGGAGCCATTTCGGCCTGGAATTATCCAGGGCAGCACTTATGGAGGCCTTTGGGTGAAATTCAGTGGTGATGTGAATCGCGATGAAAGGTACACGCCGTTTGTAAGAGCTGTGCACAACACTCACCCATTCGGGATCCCAAGGGCATGCAAGGGACTAACTTACACATGGAGAAGAGCGGTGTAAGAAAAGGAAACAACTGGAGGGTGTGATCAGGGACACAGGAGGTCTGGGTTCAGTTCCTGGCTCTACCATATGCTCTGTCTGTCCAAGTCTCTTGCTCTCTGTACCTCAGTTCCCAATCTGTAAAACGGCAATAATGATGTTTTCTCTCTCATCATTTGTCTGTCTGGTCAACCTAGTCTGTAAGGGGCTTTCTCTCGATAGGTGTCTGTACAGCTCCTAGCACAATGGGGCCCTGATCTCACAGGGCTAGTAACTGCTACTATAGCACAAATACAGGTTTCAGAGTAACAGCCGTGTTAGTTTGTATTCGCAAAAAGAAAAGGAGTACTTGTGGCACCTTAGAGACTAAACAATTTATTTGAGAATGAGCTTTCGTGAGCTATAGCTCACTTCATCGGATGCATACTGTGGAAACTGCAGAAGACATTATATACACAGAGACCATGAAACAATACCTCCTCCCACCCCACTCTCCTGCTGGTAATAGCTTATCTAAAGTGATCATCAAGTCGGGCCATTTCCAGCACAAATAGATGAGTATCCCTCTCTTTCTCTCCCTCTCATATACATACATACATACACACACACACAGACATACCCACTCGCCCCTATTCTGTCTGCAACGTTCCCAAGTTCAGCCCTACTGTCAGAGGACACCACACCCATTGTGGTTATCCAGGTACTTATAAGGTCCCCATCACCACTAATGGATTAAAAGTGCCTATTCTGAATTTTTGTACGTTTTGGAGGCAAAAGTTGTCATTTGATAGAATTTTCTTGTGACGTACAAGGAAGCCTGGTGAAAATTCAAGGCAAACAAGAGTGCACTGGCTGTCACCAAGCGGTTAAAATAGACTCCTTTTCAGCCTCCTAAAGAAAGGGCAGGGAGAGAGAATGGGACTTCCAGAGCCATGAAACTGTCCAGGAAACTAAGAATTTAATCTTATCCCAAAATTGGAATCGGCCTCCCTCTCTTGTTCAGGGTTCCAGGTTGGGACACCTGTCCCTGCAAACATCCAAGTCTCCTGATAGCAACATGGGAGCTGCTGTGAAAGGTTGTCTAGTGCTTGGTCAGCACTGGAGCATAAGGGAACATAGGCCTGTGTGCGTGAGAGAACAGTTGCCTCTACGACCAGTCTTCTGTTCCCCACGCTGGGGAGTTTCTGAGTCCCTGTGAAGATGGAAAGTCAGGTGGCTTCATGATTCTAAGGGCTAGTCTACACCAGAAGTGCTACAGCGGCACAGCTGTACTGATGCAATTGCATTGACGCAGCGCATCTGGTGAAGACGCTCTATGCCGACGGGAGAGAGCTCTCTCGTCCACGTCACAAACCCACCTCCGTAAGTGGCAGAAGCTATGCTGGTGGGAGAAGCTCTCCTAGCAACAGCGCTTATGTTGGTGTAACTTATGTCGCTCAGTGGGGTGGCTTACTCACACCCTTGAGCGACGTAAGTTATATTGACATGACTTGTACTGAAGACAAGCCCTAACCTTCTCCCCCTCTTCACCGGGGCTCTGAGCATTTTGTTCTCCTGATGCTGTTTAATTTTATTCTCAGAATTCCCGTCAGTCAGTGACATGGCTGCTCCTGACATCATCTGGTGTTTAATTAAACCAATTGTCATAAAACAACATGCAAGGGGGGGGAGATTTTCCTTTCTTTCTTTTTTGTTTCGTTTTGCAGTGGTAAAATGGGCTCCAACTCCCCTTAAAGGGGCCAGCCACCCTGGGTAAATACTGTTTTACAGGACCTGCCCTTATGAATCTACAATAAATTTAGATTAGGCTCCTTTTCACATTTTTCAAGTGGTGTGTACTCTTACAGTGCTATAGAAATAATAAATGCCAATAGCAATAATTATTACAGCAACAATTGTACAAATTTTGTACAATTTTTTGTCATGAATTTTGCCTTTTTTTCCTGCTTGTGGAACATCTGTGAGTAAATATCAATGTCAGCAAATGTATGTACTATTCAAAATTATTTGACAAATCTTTCCAAATTAGGTATTAATTTTGAACAGTTCATAGGTCAGATGGGACCACGAAGCCTTACCTGCACAACACAAGCTATGGAAGTTCAGCCAGTCATCCCTGCATTACACCCAACAACTTGTGTCTGACTGAAGTATAGCCTTTAGAAGAGATCTCAGCAAACTCTTCCACCTGCATTGGTTCACTATGATCAAGTCAATAAGTCACCTGTTATTGTTTCTGTTCCCTAATTGGAAGAGTGCATATACACTTCTGGAGTGAATTTCCCATTTGTACTCCACCACACAGCTTTAAAATCACTCCTTGCAAACAAACGTTCATGCTGGAAACTGATGAAATATGATGAAATATCCAAGGAGACATTCAGAGAAAGAAAACACAACAGGATTGTGAACACAGATGAAGCAAAGTCATTTAAACATTTGAGAGAATATTGGAGGAATGTTTTTTGCAACATCATATATTTGCCCAGCTCTCACAATTATCACACATAATCCACTATCCTTGTAATCTGAAATCCAAATACTAAGGATTCCAATGGACTGTATATAGAATGTCCTGAGTTTGGTGAGTAAGAACACCGAACTCCCATGAACAGTAGGCACGATCATGTACCCCTATCGCTAGAGCTCTGCATGGATACAAAATTAGTATCCACATCTGCTCCGCAAAAGTGGTCTGCAGATATCCACAACCCCATCCAAGTCAGTTGGCGTGAGGACAAATACTCAGTACCTATGGAAAATCAGCCCAAGGGGTCTCAAGGCACCCAGAATTAGTCTCCATTTCTAAAAATTTAAGCCTGTTTCTGTCAAAGACCATTGCTAAAAGAGCATAACTCTCTGAGGTCAGGCCTATGGTTGACAACTCCACTCTGCAGGCACAATGGAATTTTCCACCGTCAGGGTAAAGCTCACGTGTGCAGGCGACAGCCTGTCTGAGACCGCAGAACAAACTCCGCCAGGAACTAAGGCTTATCCTAAACCTCCCCACTTCTGCTCCCAGGGCCAGGGACACTGCTGTAGTCTGGGCCTGCCTTCTCTTATAGAAACATAGAGCAGCGTGGGCATCTAAAAAACAAAACCCTACCAAAAGAAACCACTCCCCTGCACACACAATTCTGCCCTTGGGGAGAGGATATGAGAGAGAATAAACCATATGTGACCGGTGTTAGTCACAGTGGTTAATATACAACTGGAAGGCGATCAGATATTACAATGATGAGTGTGACTTGCCCGGCGTGGGATGGGCTATGTGGACTCTAATGCTGCTGGGATCGAGTTTCAGGGTGCTGAGTAGCTACAACTCCCATTAATTTCAGCTGGTGGTTAGGTGCTCAAGCTTCTCTCTCCCCACCCCTGACCCCAGTGATAAGTTCTCTGGGTCTGTGACACTGCTCAGTACACGTGATGCAGCTTGTATAAGGGAGCTCTGTTTTTTCCCTGCTTCCCTCCTTCTGTTCTTTCCATTGGCTCATTGTGGACAGGTGCCAGTCAATCAGCCTTTTCACTAGTGTGTGAAGTGAACAGCTTTGGACTTCATTAGTTCTGCTGTGTCTGGTTACTGCTAGAAACGCCTTGCATTCCTCGCTAGTGCCACCTGTGGCCATAAAATCTGAAGAAGCTGTTCTTTTGATGCCTGCATTCCTGCCCCCCTCTCTGCATTCGCTGTGGAGAAGAGCTGCTTGTTGTGTGAGCTCCCACATTGCCCCCGAACCTGTCAGCCTGTCTCTGTCGGAGAGTGACTGGTCCGCATGCGGGAACAGGTGGAAGTGTATGTGCTAATAAGCATACTTGGAGGCTCGGGGAGGCACAGCAGTGCAGCTCCTTTGCTCCAATTGTCAGAAAACAATCTGTGTGTTGAAATGATATTTGACCACCATGGACACAGGCAGTTATGCTTCTAAACATGATGCTTTCACTGAGTGTCAATAGCTAGCGCTGTGATCCGCCAAAGAGGAGGCACTTACATCAGTCACTTGCTCTCATGTGTGTTTTTCTCTTTCCTTCTTCCATTCTCTCCTTTTCATTCCTTCTGATTTTCCCATTTACTCTCTCTCTCTCTCCCTCCTGCCTTTTCTCTTCATCTATTTTTATCTTTTAGACAACGCCTTCTGTCTTTCTTTTCTGTCTTTCAGTGGTCCCTGGCTGAGATGGAGGGAAAACAAACTAATGAACTTCAAGGCATTCTCTCCCAGCCCCTGCCAGTTTGGGAAGCCAAGAGCAGGCCCAGAAATCAAACCTTCATCTCTTGCAAAGCATTGTTATTTCCAGCTGGGCCGGTCCATTTCTTATGACTAATGTTCCTGCTTTCTTTCAGTTTTTGCCAGGATGTTGCTATCCTTTCATGGCAGTGTGAATTACATTCATTTGAATCCTTCATTTTTCTGTCTGATCTCATTGTTTCTTTGTTTTTGTTTTTTAAAATCAACTCCGATTCATGTTGTTTCTCCCTCAGCCTGCAGACAAGCTACATGGCTGAAACATGGTGTTCCTTATCTTCTCTCCCTAATGCAACATTTCATGCGCACAGACACTTCAGTTTCATAATGATAATTAGCCTGGCAGAGAACATTTTGAAAACAATTAAAACACAAGCAAGTATTTCCACCCTACTTTTGTAAGGAGCAAGGGAATCCCAGTTCTTCTGTCAGAGCTTCTGAGAGGGAAATAAGCTTTCAGAACTGCATGTGATGAGATAGGTAGAGCCCTGCAAATGTCTGAAGCTGGGTGCCCCAATAAAATGAAGGCCCCTAGAATTGGCCGCCAGTTTTCCAAATTTAGAACACGATCCTACAGCTGCAGAACATGATGCTCCAACTTCTTGCGCAAAGGTGGGTTGCTGAGCCCATGAAGAGGTCTGTGCGAGGGAGACAGTCCAACTCCGACTGCAGGACTTAGCCACAGGCTTTAGTTTCTCCGTCAGTCATTTCCCTCCCATTGATTAAAAAGGGGTTAATACCCACCCCACATGGGTGCCATGAGGATGGATCAGTGTGTGCAAGTGCTACAAGCATTAAGCACCACACCACAATGAGATGTATTAAGGACAATAGCTAAGAAGCCAACGCTCACGTGGCGTTTTCTCTCCTTTTCCAATGGGAGTCTCAGTACAACAGCGCGCCCTACCCTCCCTTTACTCGACATAGCAGCTTTGGTGCTGAATTTTTCCCTTCCCTAATTATGAACCTTGTTCCCTGTAATTAAACGATAAAAGACTCATTACTGCTTTCCTTGACTGTCTGACCTGTAACAAAATAAAATAAATTTAAAAAAAAATGGAGACTTTCCTAATCCTCTTAAACACCCCCCACCCCTGTTCCACAAGAACCTTAAAAATAAATAAAACAGTCTCGCTCCAATAAATAAATAAATAAGTAAAGTAGACGTTTCCACATTTTATGACTGCTACCAACACAAGCAGCTGACCTCTCTGACTAGGAGCCAGCCATGGGGCATCCTGTAAGTATGGTGTATTGCCTGGAGACCCATTGCGGGTAGTGAAGTTCAAATGGAAAATCTATTTTTAATGACTTCGGGGAGTGCTGTGGAGATGCTGAGTAATTCAATGTAATTAAAGCGATCTATCATTCAGTGAGTAGGAGCCGAAAGTTGATGAACTTTTCAATGAAATTTTTTCCCCCTTCATTCATAAAAACGTAGCCATGGCTCCAGCAGGAATCATAAAAGAAAAAAAACGGGAAGAACTCTCACCAGGTCCAGCTGTTCACGCGTCAGGGTGCCAGTATGGGATGAAGCTGGGGAAAAATAAAGAACAAACCAAACGTTCCCCTGGTATTTATGAAAAGTTTGACAAACTTTTTCTTTGACACTTCTGCTGCTGTCTCCTTGTCCCCAGCACGGCTCAAATATCGAGGCTCTCTGGGATATATTTCCAAGGCCAAGCTAAAAGCTTGGTCACCATATCGGGCTGAGAAGTACATTGTGTTCCTCATTTTAGAGATGGGCCAGAACCAAAACCTTGGGTCCCATGAGTCTTAAACTTTGGGAAAATTCAGATCCAGAGCTGAATTTTGTGTATGAGGCCCAAATAATGTTGATTTTTAATGCAGAACCCCACCATATGTAAAACTGACATCAACAATCACACATAAACATCAAGGAAGGAGGAGAAGCTACTCAGTGTGTTATATAGGGCAATAACTAGGACAAATGAGAGGAAAGCGAAAAGGGGACATTTAGACTGGATAGTGGGAGAAATGTCCCTACTGTAAAAAGAAAAGGAGAACTTGTGGCACCTTAGAGACTAACAAATTTATTTGAGCATAATCTTTCCTTGCAGTGACTTTGTGTGGTCTCCCTCCCTGGATGCATCAGATGAAGTGAGCTGTAGCTCACGAAAGCTTATGCTCAAATAAATTTTTGAGACTCTAAGGTGCCACAAGTCCTCCTTTTCTTTTTGCAGATACAGACTAACATGGCTGCTACTCTGAGACCTGTCCCTACTGTGATGTCTGTTACATTGTGGATTAGACTCTCAGGGTAAGCACTAGGAAAATCAGCTCCTGGGCCATTTTAAAATGAGACTGGACAAAGCGCTCACAAACACACTACAGGGACCAGTCTTTCTGGGGGATGTGATTTAATGAGTCTCCTTCCATCCCTCACATCCCTCATTGAGAATACCAGCATATTGCTTCTAGAGAGCAATCTTGGGTTACAAACAAAAGTTTAATTGTATCTGAATGCTCACGAAAGGGGCCCATCAGCAATGGTCAAAGCTAGTCAAAGGGAGAGCAAGATTCTCTTCTAACTGCCCCACTGCACCTCATTTTGACTTGAAGCATAGCCAGCTATTCCAGTAGTGGGTGCTCTTGCAGGGTTGATCAAAGCACCTCCAGACCAAACCTGCAGCACCCCAGGGTGTTTTGGACCTCTCCATCTGTATTACTGAACTAGGGTCTCGAGAGCACTCCTTACGATTCTCTCACTTTCATACCCATGCTGCCTGATTTGCAGCTATGTGCCCAGTGGGGAGGATCTGGAAAGCAGGAGAAGATTTCAGAACCAGAAAAAAAAACCTCCCACAAAAGTAATGCTTTGTTTGGTGAACATCAGAGAAAAGCATCATGGATGGGGAAGAGAATTGAACTGACTCAAGCCCCAGTGGAAAAATCCAGAGTGCAAAGTGGAGAGGTGACTCTCACACAGAGCGGTCTGTTTCTCCAAAGGGGGACTGTCAAAGTATGCACAAAGCCACACAAACACCTGCTGCAGGATGCTTATTCAAAATCATCTTAAAAGGCACGAACTGATTGTTTGCTCCGGTTCTTCATGAAAAGATTCTAAATCCGCCACTTCTTTCCCAAAAGGAAAGCCAGGGAGACCACACAAAGTCACTGCAAGGAACCATCTGTGCCTCGTCCTGACTCCTGAGCATGTTTGCCAACGTCCGCAGGAACTACACAGCTATTTTTAATGCACCCTTTACATAATGGATGAGATGCAAAGTGAGCTCTCCAATGGATGAGCCCTTGTGGAGGAACCTGCTCTACATGACGTGCCAAGCCTTCTGGATGGCTCTTCCACCAGCAGCTCTGGTGCTCTGTTACTTTGGAACAGACAAGCGCAAAAAGAGCCTGGCATGGATGCCAAACCCTGCCAAAGGTGCAGCATTTCAGAGCCAGAATCAGCGCTCATGCAGCCTATTCTTAAAGGCTTCACTAGTTGAAGAGAGCATGAGCTAAAACCCATAGTAATGCCTGGATAGTTTAAACCCACTACGTGCTTCTGTACAACCCCTCTCCCAAGGCTAGGGTTCCCATCTTGGAAGGGCAAGCCTTTTAGGTTCAGTAGAAAATTAGTATGTGCTAAGAGAGTCCCATCCAGGAGGCCATCCAAATACCCCGTTTTCAAAGCTGACTTTGCAAGGCAAGTTTTCAAACATCTATCCATCCAGCCCCTTATGCTGTCCCCATCTGAACAACAGACAAATAATACTCAAAAACATACAGATGTGGGCACAAAACAGCAAACTGCACATGCCAGCACCATGTGAAAAACATTTACTTGTGCATACAAAAGTGAGTGCATGTGCAAACCACACATTTGTGTGCACAAGTAGGTATTTTTCACATGTAACTGCCTATCTGCACGTGTGGTTGGTTGCTTTTGCACTTTGACAGCATGTTTTGTTGAGGCAGTCACACGATCACATGTGCGCACTCACTTTCCCCATCCGTATTAGGCAACAGAGTTTGAGAACGTGGCCATCAGTTCCAAGGAACCAGCACCACATTGTGTTTCACTGTAACTGATAGAAGTGCATGCGCCCAGGAAGGGGACAGATGAGGTGGGGGCTGCACTGACAGATAAGAGAAAGCAGCCATTAGAAAATAAAACCCTTTCTCCCCGACTCCTCCCCAGCTTAGCAGAGAAAATGTTACTCAAACGATCTGAAAGGCTGTCAGAAATTGAATCAGCAGCTGTAATTTTTGGAGGGGAAGCTAGGAGGAGGGAGCAGAGGCCATAGTTACAGACATTTCCATGACTACAAAGGGATTATTCAATTACAGCATTAGCAGGAGAGTGTAGAAGAAATGTCCCTAAAACTCTGGTCCATGCAACCTTTCTGATGAGTCTCTGGGCTTTTCTAAATGCACAGTTAGTGCTCAGCAAGCTGGGTTATCAAATATACAGTGCACTAGCTGGTTGCGTGGACCTTGCCACTGCACACTAGAAGTTCTGTAGTGCGCTTTGATCTACTGTGGTTTGAAACGGGAATAGATCAAAGTGCACTCCAAAACTTCTAGTGAACGGTAGGAGGGTCCACATGACCCGCTAGTGCATGGCAGACTAGTGTGCTGTAGATTTACACCTTAGTTTGCTGTGCACTAAAAGCTTGTCTAAACAAGCCCATAGTCTACTCTGCAAGTAAAAGCTCGTGGATGGCCCACCCCAGCTGTCTCGGGCTAAGGGGCTGTTTGATGGCAGTGTAGGCATTTGGGGTTGCCTGGGCGCTAGGACCCTGCAAGGTAGGATGGTCCCAGAGTTCAAGCTGCCAAGCCCAAATGGGAGCAGAGGCCATATTTACAGCCCCTTAGCCTGAGTCAGCTGGCAGAGGCCAGGTGAGGGTTTTTAACTGCAGTGTAGACAAACCTTTTCTGGCCAGAGGAACTATATTACCACCTTTCCAGGAAGAGCTGTATTTAAGTACCCTTGCCTTGCCAGCATGGCTTCCACAGCTGTAGAGGCAAAACTTCTGTGTGTGTGAAGTTTCTCTCCCCTGTGGATACTGCGCATTGGTCTCCCAGATGCAATAAAATACCTTATCGCTGCCCTTAACATAGCCCTGCCAGACTCCCAAGAGAGGGCCTGAAAAATAGAATGGCGCATCTCTCAGGAAAGCAAGGGATAGAGACAGAATGATACAGATCCCAACACATGGCTTTAAATCCTACTCGCCTCAAACCAAAGGTTCTCCCATCAAACCAAGGCCCAGCTGGCAGGGCTCAGGTTTGGAGTGGACTCTGTCTTGGCACACAAACAGAGCACAAATAGCTTCCTGTGGTTTACCACAACTCAAGTTAATCATTAGATCTGTGTGAGGTGTCAGAGAAAGATGTGCTGGAATAACAAGATACCAGGGAAGCTCTTTTCCTCATTCCCAGTGGAAATATATGCTTATATCAAATAAGAACTGCTCACAATCATTTACCCAACACTCCATCGATTCAACCTGCCAGCTTCTCCACTGCCCCAGGCAAGCGGTGCTTCAGTGGGCAGGATGTGGTGCAGACAAAGGGTATCACCTGCATTGCATCACCACAAATTCCCTGCCTCGCAGTGTTCCAGGTGGGCTGTGAACGTGCCGTGAGTCATTGCAGCTAAAGGTCTGCCGTAGCATATCTGACCACTGGGCCCATCTGATCTGGTGTCCTGTCTCTTGCCATACTGCCTTGGGCCCATTAGATCTGTCTAGTCCAGCAACCCCATTCAGGCTGTAGCTCAGCACCACAGGAGCCCTTTCATGGTCTCAATTGTACACACTACACATGTCGCAGCACTCTCCCAGCCACAACAGCTGCTGTCAAACCAGTCCAGGGACCTTGTGCAGTGAAAGCGGCTACCTAGAACAGTTCTAACAAACCCAGGTGGTCCAGATTTTCAGGTTCTGCTCAGTATTCACGTAGCTGTCAGTCAGACAGCTGACAGTGTCCTGCAGAGAACAGGAAAACCTCCTTCCCACCACCAACCTACAGGTCTTCTCTTTGCAACAACACTGTAAACATGAAGACATCACACACAGTGTTTTGAACATTTCAGACGGCACCCAGTCAGTCGTTCTCATGCCCACCAGCTGCCAAAGGTTAGCTCACTGCAAGCCAGCATGAGTGTGTGTGTGTGACAACCACTGACAGAAAACGGGCTGGTGGCATCCTCCAGGGCTGTTCACAAACATCCTGCAGCTGGAAAGCAGATCCTAGGCAGAGCCGAACAACGGTGAATCACATGCATGTGGCAGCGGGTACTCAGAAGCCTGAAGTGAGGTAGCGGAAGTTCATACATGGGATACATATGACATTAGGATGCACCTTTTTGTATTCAGTTAAAAAAAAAAATCACACAAAGTAATCAGACCAATTAATTTCCACACATTTCCGGAGTCAGTGAATGCAGCAAAAATATATTTATCATTATTATGACAAGTCTGACCATAGATTATGTGCACTCTATAAACATAGATAGCTTCTATAAACACCACCCCAGCATCACGACGGCTGCTTAACTCAAGTGCTGAAATCTCCCTTACAGTACACTGGGTTTGCCAGAGACATTGCCATATAAGCAGTCCTATGTGCCTCCTCCCGCCCCGATAAAGACCATTGCTGGGCTGACTCTTGTGTCATTACACCAGCAGTGGATCTGGCCCAGTGACGAAATTTATTGGACCAAATAAAGTATATTTATTGACAAAGAAAGAAAGAGGGAGAGACACACAGAGAAGCTAACTAGGAACGAGATGCTAAAACTGGGATCTCAGCAAACACTGACAAAATCATGTCAAAGTAAA
This sequence comes from Lepidochelys olivacea, assembly GCF_965140295.1. Lineage (NCBI taxonomy): Eukaryota > Metazoa > Chordata > Testudines > Cheloniidae > Lepidochelys > Lepidochelys olivacea. The sequence continues at coordinate 4,453,530 of NC_140431.1, read as the reverse complement.
TCTACATCTATTCTCATCTCGAAAACCACTAGCCCTTGTGACCACGTGATCCAGACCTCTCTCCTTGTATCCTAGGCTTTTCTCCCCAGATCATAGGTGCTGCATCCCTTGTTTAGGGGAAGGCAGCATGACACAACCCAGCACTTCTAGAAGAATCTGGCAACTAGGTGTAATTTTTTTAAATGGGGACAGCTGATTACAGATTCCCAAACTCCTGCATAACAACTTCCCTCTTTTGTGCAGCTTATAATGTAGCAAGTTACAATACCCCACAAGGGGAAAAAATAAAAACAGACCAGACCATACCACAAACAATTCCAGTGCTAAGAATAAGCACTTTGGCTGTTAATTCTGAAAATTGTGTTTGTTGTGTGTGTTTATTTTACACAATGGCCCTAAAATTACTGTCCTTGACCCCAAACAAAACAAAAATGCAAAGGGGGGGTTCTGCTGACAGAGTATTATACTCATTTTATCAGTGATTAGTACTGCAGTTATATATCTCAAATCTTGGGTGAATGGACCTCCACGGTGGCCCCAGACACTACACTGGGCTCAATCGGGGGCGGGGGGGTAATCTTAGTTGGTGCCCAAGTTGGTGTTTCAACTGAGGTACTCTGCATTGACATGAAATGAAGGTGAGAGGCGAATCAGGACGATGGAGGGAAGATAAATGTGGATGCCTGTGACGTTACCTTTACAGAGTCACTTTTTGGACTATGCCCCCAATCCTGTAGTGAGCTCCATCTGAGTCGAATCCTTCCCCTGTGCAGAGTTCATTTCAGGACTGTAGCCAAAGGCTGTCCTTCTCATTCATTTCCTAATACTGTAAGTGCCTTCAATTCCGTGGATGCAAGTGTGAATTCAGGGTGCTTGGCACGTTGCAATGTTGGGCCCTTCGTGATTTTAAGGGAATAGGTACAATGCTGTGTTCTGCAACTGGTGGAAGGGCAGGTTAAGACAGATGGCCTGGAAATGGAATGGAAGGTCCTTTCTTCACTCTCCTCCCGCGAAATGGCTGGGTATCAAATATGACTGCATCCCTCGCATTGCATTATTGCTTTTATTTGACGTGGCTTTCCTATAACATTGCAACAACTGGCAAGTTGCACAGCAAGACCACACACTCTGATGTGGCCCCCCAGACAATAAGACTCCTCCTTTGTGTGACACTGATTAGTCCCAAGCCTCAGAGGGACTAATTAATAAAGATAAAAGGGGAACAGCTTTTCAAAATTTCCAGACTCAGGTAGGGAACAATGCAACATAGTAAACTTTGATCTCAGATCAGTTCATGGCCTTTTTCATTTGCTGCTCTGATTTGCTGCCATGTACCTAAAACACATACCCAACAGCCATTTAAAAGTTTTAACAGGAGCTTAGAAAATTAATTAAGGTGAACAATTATCAAGTGTGTGTGTGTCTCTCTCTCTCTCTCTCTCGCTTTGCATGCGAGTGGCAAAAATAGGATTTTAAATAATTTTGGAGTTATAAGTGATGTCATTAGGTGTTCAGTGAACACTTACAATGAAGCAGTGCTTATTAAAATTACTGTTTTAATCAGAAGGTTGCTGGAGAATCATTAATAGATTTGATTCCCTGGAACTCTAATTAGACCTGGACTTCTTGCTACCCGGGGGAGCACCTGAACTGAATCTAGCTCAGCCTTGTGCTTAGCACTTCAGGTGATACATTCTCATTTCCATGCCTGTTGGGAGGAAGCTTCAGTGCTGTTATGCAGTGACCTCGCCAAAGCTTCCTTAATGCATCGCAGGCAGAGGAAGTTGAGATCTGTGCTGGAGAAAGTGTGTAAGCTACTGAAGAGGCATCTGAAAAACGAGGGAGGTGGGAAAGAACTGCCCTGAAATACAAAAGATCCCATCCTGCTTCCCCCAGGAGAGATTCAGAATCAAAGGTCCAGATAAGGTATTTGCTTTAGTCTGCAGTGCAGTTTCTTTGGCAGGATTGCAAAGGTCACCTCCAGGAAATGCATCTGTGGTTCTGTTGTCTCTTTCTGTGACCAGGGAGAGTCTCAGGCTGCTTTGAAGTATCTTCTTTAATTCTTCTGTACAATACTTTGTATGGCCATAGGCAGGGAAATTCTAGGTTTTTCTTAATTCTGTCTTCTAGCACTCCTGACTTGGTGCCACTAGTGGCCACAGTCTTTCTTGCACTGAATTTGGAGCACCCAAAAGGAACACACCTCCATTTATCCTCAGAACAAATACTGCATGATCCACAGCAGGGCACTCCTCCCTCTCCCTGACCTGCCCACATGCTCGAGGCCTGGAGTATATTTCTAGGGCCTTGTCTCCAATGGGATTTTAGCTACCCAGGTAGCAGCACTGGCAGAAACCCCTAGTGCAGACACAAATCAGATGTCAAGAATTATAACATTCATAAACCAGTCAGAGAACACTTCAATCTCTCTGGTCACGCGATTACAGACATGAAAGTTGCGATATTACAACAGAAAAACTTCAAATCCAGACTCCAGCGAGAAACTGTTGAATTGGAATTCATTTGCAAATTGGATACAATTAACTTAGGCTTGAATAGAGACTGGGAGTGGCTAAGTCATTATGCAAGGTAACCTATTTCCCCTTGTTTTTTCCTACCCCCTCCCCCAAGGCGCTCTTGTTAAACCCTGGATTTGTGCTGGAAATGGCCCACCTTGATTATCATACACATTGTAAGGCGAGTGGTCACTTTAGATAAGCTATTACCAGCAGGAGAGTGAGTTTGTGTGTGTTTGGGGGGTGGGGTGTGTGTGTGAGAAAACCTGGATTTGTGCTGGAAATAGCCCAACTTGATTATCATACACATTGTAAGGAGAGTGATCACTTTAGATAAGCTATTACCAGCAGGACAGTGGGGTGGGAGGAGGTATTGTTTCATGGTCTCTGTGTGTATATAATGTCTTCTGCAGTTTCCACAGTCTGCATCCGAGGAAATGAGCTGTAGCTCACGAAAGCTTATGCTCAAATAAATGTGTTAGTCTCTAAGGTGCCACAAGTACTCCTGTTCTTTTTGCGAATACAGACTAACACGGCTGTTACTCTGAAACTAGTGCAGACAGTGTACAGCAGTGCAGCTTACCCCAGCTTGAAACTTGGGTAAATCACAACTATCACAAGAGTTTGTCCTGGTACAGGTTTCAGAGTCCTGGTACAGCTGCTCTGGCACCTAAATTCGCTGAGTAGACACCCTAGCCATGAGAGTAGAATCCAGTTTCCATGCCTCTTTCGTTAATAGCTTATGAGTTTCAGAGTTGCTGAGAGCACACAGATCCCATTGACCTCAGTTGGAGCTGCTGCTCAGCACCTCTGAATATATAAACCCGGTATTTACCTAGGAGAGGAAGGATGGTCCAATGGTTAGGGTACTAGCCTAGGGCTTAGGAATCTGCTCTTCCATGGATTTCCTCAATGATCTTGGGCAAGTCACTTAGTCTCTCTCTGCCTTGATTCCCCATCTGCAAATTGGGAAAACAGCACTGCCCTACCGTATAGGGGTGTTGTGAGGACAAACACATTCATATACTAGAGAGGCAAGGCAGGGGAGGTAATATCTTTTATTGGACCAACTTCTGTTGGTGAGAGAGACAAGCTTCCAAGCTACACGGAGCTCTTCTTCATTCAAAGATTGTCAGGTGCTCGAATACTACTATGATGGAGGCCATATAAGTATCTATGAAAGATAGATCGAGCCCACTGGGAATTATCCCCCAGAGCGCTTCATAAACAATGGAGAAATTTTTCAGAATAAGGGGTCTGATTCTCACTGACATGAAGACCCCTTTGTACTGCTCCAGCGGTGCAAATGTATTCCCACTTTAGGACCCCTTTACGCTGCCAGAGTGGTGTTAAGAGGCCTTAGTGTCAACAAGAATTGGGCACTGGGTGTCTAGAATTAGGCATGTAAATTCATACTGAAACACCTAAATCCAAGGGCGTGCCTTCACGATGCCTTAGTCCCCAAAGGGTGTGAATTCTAGCTTACAGCAATGTGTCATGCACTAACGGGACTGTGTGGACCTTGCTGGTATACACCGAAAGTTCCCTAGTGCTTGTTAATGTACTACTGTTTGAAAATGGGACCATGTCAATGCGCACTAGAGAATTTTCACTGTGTGCCAGCAGGGTGCACGCTGGCCAGTTAGTGCGTGACACACTGTTTTGGACTACAATTCACACCCCACTAGTGCCAGCTAACACACTGTGTAGACAAGCCCTAACTGGCCTGATTTTCAGAGATTCTGAGCACCCGTGGCTCCCGTTGGCTTAATCCATCCCCTCTGTGATTGCACAGCTGCACAGTATCACTCTTCCTATAAATCATAGGCTGGACAGCACGGGTATCTTCCCCTAGCTCACCTAAAACTCCTGAGGTGCAGTTAAGGTGTTAAAAAGGATTGGGGCAGGATACGATTAAACGGAATAGTTTAAAATGACAGACTCTCAAAATGGGATTACAGTCTTAATGAAAACAGTAATGAATGAATGAGGCATCCAAACATTACCCATAAATATCAGACAAATAGATTAGATCCCTGGATACTGCATCTACAAACCACATAAAATGACTCCAGTTACTCTACATCGATAAATAACAAAGCTATATTTAACGTTAAAACGGATTCGCTCCCCCCGCTTCTTTTTGAATCTGGGTTTCTTGATTTGGATGCTGCTGCCCAGGGGGAAACAGTTCATTCAGAAGATAAAACATGCATCAGGGCTTCAAACCCCCCACCAAAAAACAACCAGCATTAAAAATCAATCATGTATGCCAAGACACATTATTAAAGCAGTCTAGTCGCACAAGCGGTGATTATTGTTATCAATACCCTCAGTTCAGCCTTTCCATTTCTGCCAGATAGCCCCACTTTCACTGCCAAGTCACTTCAAATCTGACAAGCACAGTATCCCTGTGAGCCCCTCCGGAGCTCACTCTGCCTCCATATGCTGATTGCTAAAACTGCCCAGACTCTTCCAATTGCCTGTTGCGTGTGGGGACAGTGGGATTAAACCCTATGCGAAACCAACCCTGATGAGTAGGAAGCTGGACAAATCTCCTCCTGGGTATGCTGACATTACATTATTGATGGCGAGGGTGGGGTGGGTCATGGCAATACTGACAACAAGATGTGCCAGGGGGAGGAGGATGAACCTGCATAGTGACACAGCACCAAACCCTTGTGGGTTTTAGCCAGCCATCTGGTCTGCTGGATCTCATGAGAGCCCCAGCGGGCACGATTATTCATGGCAGCACCACCTTCTCTTTGGAAATGCTGCAAAGAGTGCTTTCCATCTCTGCTGCCTTGGGGCTTTGTGGCTGTGGTAGCCCAATGGAAGACACTGCTATGTGATTAGTTTAACTCCAGCCCTTAGGGCCACTAGTCAGTAGACAAATCTGGACTACCTACCTGATACAGGTAGTGTTCTGTATCAGGCGCATGTGGTTATAACATCATTAATTCTTTGCCCTCGCCTATCACCCTGAATCTGAAATTGCCTTACAAACAATGACAAGCCCTCTGTGGGCTAGGTAAGTATTAGCCTCCTTATTTTACAGATGGAGAAACTGTGGAAGGGAAGGGTGAACTGACTTGCCCAATGGTGCAAAGTGAGTTGGTGGCAGAGCTAGGAATGGAATTCAAGTCCTGAGTCCCAGAACTGTGCTCCAGCCATTAGAGACAAGGCCTATTATATGGTACCAAACTGATCTTTAGTAATCAAACTCATTTTCCCCAGCCAGGATGTGTCCCATTGGGGAAATGAACAAGAATTGGTTGAACAGAACTCCCAGTCGCTTGATTTTAAATACAATGAAGTACCAAGGTTTCATTAAGTGCTGATGGGGGAGGGGAAGGGAATGTATGTACTTTTTAAATATAAATTAACTTTCCAGACAGGCAACAAGCCCAGTCCTTGTGCTTTCCCATCTGGAAACAATTGTTAAAGCAGACAAGTAAAAAGGGAAGAAGCAGCGCAGGCGACAGGTGACCTTTCCAATACTGTACTTGTATAAATCTTATATAATGAAATAAAAAAATAATTAATAAATGAAGGTTAAATCACTCGCCACAGCAGATTTATACCAAGAGCGACGTCTGTGCAGACAGCGGGCCAGTTTACACGACAGGCTTTTAACTTCCCTTTCCTAAACACGAGGGTGACTCCTGACTGGCCAACCACCAGCTGAGGGATAGGAGCTCTTGAAACCAGGGCAACTTGCCAAAGTGAAGGCAGGAGAAGTCGTGCTCGCCTGTGGTTTATTTTAAACACACAATTAAGGTTTTCAGTGGGTCTGACCATTCCACAAGTCACAACACGGTGGTTTTAGCCATCAGACCTTCTCCCAAAAACACTCCCAACCTTCCAGAACTTGACTTCAATTCTTGATCCCACCAGCAAGTCAGCACTTGAAACTCTCTCTCGTCCTCTTCTCTTGCACACCGCAAAGCAAATATTGGTGCTTGAGGTTTGGAAGTGCCTCTGGGAACCAGGGGAAAGGACAGACGAAGGCCTCCGACTGGCCTAAATAAAAGCACAAACAGCAGCCAGAGCCATGGAAGGGCTGGTCAAGGGATTCAGCTGCGGGCTCACTTGTGGCCAGTCAGGTTAGGGGATCTGTACCTGCCTTTCCTCAAGCACTGTTGCCACATCGGAGATCCAGAATCAGAGCAATCCTGGGGCTATGGCAAAGCCTGGAGGAGACCCAGTGTTTCACAGAGGGCTTGTGTAGCTGGCAATAGGGGGAATTAGAAGCTGAGATTTTTGTTGAATTCACAGGGCCTCCTGCTAGCCATCACCAAGCTCCTTCTGTACAGATTGCAGAGAGCCAGCAGGCCATGGTTGGGGTGAAAGCAAGATGGTCTTTCTTCGTGTGTACACAGACTCCTACGTCCTTGCTCGATGCCCTCTAGGGGCTGCTCCACACAATCACACAGCACAACATCTCACTTTCTGAGAAGGGGAGAGTGATAAAACCTTCATCCAGACTTCACGTTCACCACCACCACCTCCTCGCAGGAATGAAACAGCAACACAAAAGAAGAACAAACAGCTCTAGGAAGGACAGGGTGCCCTGCCTGAACCTTCAGCCCTTATGTCACGGATTTATTCTGTCCTTTTAAGACATTAAGCTCCTAATCCTCTGACTTGCTTGAATTCTCAGCGTTTTACTGGGTTCTAGCCCATGAAAGATTATGCCCAAATAAATTTGTTAGTTTCTGAGGTGCCACAAGGACTCCTTTTTGGGTTTGCTGATACAGACTAACACGGCTACCCCTCTGAAACCTGTCAGCGTTTTATGTAATCCTCTAGGAATGAAGAAGGCTGACTTTCTCTGGTTGCATCTCTCTTTGCCACAAGAGGATCTGAAGGACATACCGGCAGTTCTATGTGGAGAGCTAGAGTGTTGTTCACAGATGCTGTCAAGGTTCCTCCCCCAATCTGAACTCTAGGGTACAGATGTGGGGATCTGCATGAAAACCCCCTAAGCTTATTTTTACCAGCTTAGGTTAAAACTTCCCCAAGGTACAAACTATTTTACCTTTTGCCCTTGGACTTTATTGCTGCCACCACTAAGCGTCTAACAAATATATAACAGGGAAAGAGCCTGCTTGGAAACGTCTTTCCCCCCCAAATCCTCCCCAAACCCTACACCTCCCTTCCTGGAGAACATTTGATAAAAATCCTCACCAATTTGCATAGGTGAACACGGACCCAAACCCTTGGATCTTAAGAACAATGAAAAAGCAATCAGGTTCTTAAAAGAAGAATTTTAATTGAAGAAAAAAAAGTAAAACAATCACCTCTGTAAAATCAGGATGGTAAATACCTTACAGGGTAATCAGATTCAAAACATAAAGAATCCCTCTAGGCAAAACCTTAAGTTACAAAAAGACACAAAAACAGGAATATACATTCCATTAAGCACAGCTTATTTTCTCAGCCATTTAAACAAAACAGAATCTAATGTAGATCTAGCTAGATTACTTACTAAGTTCTAAGACTCCATTCCTTTTCTGTTCCCGGCAAAAGCATCACACAGACAGAGAGAGCCTTTGTTTCTCCCCCCCTCCAGCTTTGAAAGTATCTTGTCTCCTCATTGGTCATTTTGGTCAGGTGCCAGCGAGGTTACCCCAGCTTCTTAACCCTTTACAGGTGAAAGGGTTTTTCCTCTGGCCAGGAGGGATTTTAAAGGTGTTTACCCTTCCCTTTATATTTATGACAGATGCAATCTCAGGTAGCAATTAGGGCGTATTAGAGGTCCACCCGGTGACACAACGACACCGGTTCCAATGGATGATTCCTGCTGGCACCCTAACCAAGTAGGGATTGAGGTGTCCTGGCATATCCCTACGTTGTCTACTTTTCTTGACACTCCTTTTCACCCAAACGTGATCTCCTGGATTCAGTATTCTCAAGGATTTGCGTCTTTATGTCACCTGTCAAAGTCCTTCTTCTGGCAGTTTTATATTCAATCCCATTCTGACACCGTGAAGAGACTGCAGAGACCCAGCACCACATGGTTGGGGTGAATGCAATACTGTCTTTGTTTCCTGTTTAACCAGACTCTCAACTCCTTGCTGTATACCCCCTAGAGCCTTCCCTAGACATTCACTAACACCACACCTTTGACTTCAGCCATGTCGCCATCTTGACACAAAACCAAAATGGTGGCACTTTCGGTGAGAAGACAGAGCCATAGGACAGGTCTGTGTCACTGCAATGCTGAGGAGCATCTACATGCATCTCAGTGTGTTCCAGTGGCGGCAGCAGCATTGGGAGGGACCGCCTTTCCTGACCTCCAGACTGAAGGAAAGTGGTCACAGCTATAGAGATTTAGTGGGACTAGGGCAAGGGAAGAAATGAAAGCTCCAAGATAAACTGGTGAGGGGTAGAACTAAGAATGAGCAAACTGATTCAAACTGAATCAGAATCAAGAAGATTAAATTTCCACACAGATTGGAAACAGGATAGAGGAGTTTCAGAGTAACAGCCGTGTTAGTCTGTATTCGCAAAAAGAAAAGGAGTACTTGTGGCACCTTAGAGACTAACCAATTTATTTGAGCACAAGCTTTCGTGAGCTACAGCTCACTTCATCGGATGCATACTGTGGAAAATACAGAAGAAGATGTTTTTATACACACAAACCATGAAAAAATGGGTGTTTATCACTACAAAAGGTTTTCACTCTCCTTACAGTGTGTATGATAATCAAGGTGGGCCATTTCAGGACAAATCCAGGGTTTAACAAGAACGTCTGAGCTTGACAGAGATCTTGTAGGTGTTTGTCTCTGTCTGAAGGGTTGGAGCAGATGTGGTTGTATCGCAGAGCTTGGCTGTAGACAATGGATCGTGTGGTGTGCTCAGGGTGAAAGCTGGAGGCATGTAGGTAGGAATAGCGGTCAGTAGGTTTCCGGTATAGGGTGGTGTTTATGTGACCATCGTTTATTAGCACTGTAGTGTCCAGGAAGTGGATCTCTTGTGTGGACTGGACCAGGCTGAGTTTGATGGTGGGATGGAAATTGTTGAAATCATGGTGGAATTCCTCAAGGGCTTCTTTTCCATGGGTCCAGATGTTGAAGATGTCATCAATATAGCGCAAGTAGAGTAGGGGCGTTAGGGGACGAGAGCTGAGGAAGCGTTGCTCTAAAAATGTTGGCATACTGTGGGGCCATGCGGGTACCCATAGCAGTGCCGCTGATTTTAAGGTATACATTGTCCCCAAATGTAAAATAGTTATGGGTAAGGACAAAGTCACAAAGTTCAGCCACCAGGTTAGCCGTGACATTATCGGGGATATGTTCTTGATGGCTTGTAGTCCATCTTTGTGTGGACTGTTGGTGTAGAGGGCTTCTACATCCATAGTGGCCAGGATGGCGATACCAGGAAGATCACCTGTGGATTGTAGTTTCCTCAGGAAGTCAGTGGTGTCTCGAAGGTAGCTGGGAGTGCTGGTAGAGTAGGGCCTGAGGAGGGAGTCTACATAGCCAGACAATCCTGCTGTCAGGGTGCCAATGCCTGAGATGATGGGGCACCCAGAATTTCCAGGTTTATGGATCTTGGGTAGTAGATAGAATATCCCAGTTCGGGGTTCCAGGGGTGTGTCTGTGCGGATTTGATCTTGTGCTTTTTCAGGGAGTTTCTTGAGCAAATGCTGTAGTTTCTTTTGGTAACTCTCAGTGGGATCAGAGGGTAATGGCTTGTAGAAAGTGGTGTTGGAGAGCTGCCGAGCAGCCTCTTGTTCATATTCCGACCTATTCATGATGACAACAGCACCTCCTTTGTCAGCCTTTTTGATTATGATGTCAGAGTTGTTTCTGAGGCTGTGGATGGCATTGTGTTCCGCACGGCTGAGGTTGTGGGGCAAGTGATGCTGCTTTTCCACAGTTTCAGCCCGTGCACGTCGGCGGAAGCACTCTATGTAGAAGTCCAGTCTGCTGTCTTGAAATGAGCTGTAGCTCACGAAAGCTTATGCTCAAATAAATTGGTTAGTCTCTGAGGATAGAGGAGGACTCTCATGAAAGAGCCTGTTCCAGAGCGATTTCCAGGCCACATTTGCAGTCTCAAGCTATTGAGTTAGTTCAGGTCAGAGTGATGGGCTTGATCTGGGGAGTTTGGGCAGAGAACCAAACCTCCCCAAATCTCCATGCAACTTGAGAGGTCCAGAACCGGTGTCTCAGTTTAGAACCTCTTAGAGACACAGAGTTGGCTCTGGTGTTCTGGTCTGAACCTATTTCTAACTTGGAGAGTCATCTGAGCTGAACCTCTGGATCTTTTGAGTTCACGCAACATTAGGAAAAGGTGGAAAGAGCTGGTGCACCTTTCCTAGGGGAAGTCAAGAAGAGATAAAGTAAAGACTAGGGAAAGCAGAGGATGCAGGGCTACGGTCAGGGGATGGTGAGCGGAGAGATTGGGCCCAAATGACTCCCTCAGTTTGGGGAAAACAAGCACATAAAATTAGAACAGTAATTATTTTATAACAACCTAACCTGCACACCCCAACTCAGAGCCCTTTACACTTCACAATTGCTGTATTTCCCCCTGTGAATAGCAAGAGGACTGACAATGGAAGCAGAGCAGCATGTGTCTAATGGATGGTGTGGACAGGAGTGGAGCTTTGCTTTCCCTCAGCTGCCCTCCTGGTGAAAGCCTGAATGGCAGCAGCTGGTGCAGGCATGGTTCTCTGCAGGACAGCTTGCTAGGGATGGGGTTAATAGGCCTGCCCCATGTGTGACCTCTCCTTCCTCACTCTGAGAGCCTCTAATTACCAGGCAACAGGAAAAGAGACAACCTGCAGAGCAGGCCCACCCGACCATCCCAGCTCCGCCCCCAACAATCGATCCATCCATCACAACCTGTGGTGTTGAAGGAAGGAATTTTCCCTCCTCTGGAGCATCACGGGTCCAAGAGAACCAGCTTCTCCCATCCCACCCACATGCTGAGCAAACTAAATAAGGCAAAACAAGCTCTGGAGAAAAGGGACACACCCGCAGGCACCCTCCTCCAAAACACAGAGTAGCTAGGGAGAGCTATAAATAAGTAGCACTGCTAACGAAAGAAGGCCTGCACAGCTAAGATGGCGTGGGGTAAGGAGACAGATTACTCTATTTCTGATGCACCGACAGCCTGACAATTGGCAAATCAACCTCCACGGTTATCTGTTTCCCCTCTTTATTCTTCTCTCATAAAACTGGCAGGAACAGGGATAGCAAAGAGACGCAGGCAGCAGCCGAGTTGAGTATGAAAAATGAGCAGCATATGCATCAGAGGCAGCCAGAGCAGAGAGCTCACTATGGAGCCAGGGACCTCGGCAGCCTTCCTCACGCTCCCCTAGCATCTTCAGGAGTTCACTTCAGGTGGGTTATTTTCTTCAGCTGAATTATTAACTCCCTGCATGCCTTACTGTAGCATGTGCTATGGGGAGGCTCGTATAATTAAGTAAGAAACTGAGGCTATGCGCTACCCATGACTGGCATGAGTCATGGACTGAAGATTGGGGGAGGGTGTCTATTATCTGTATTGCAGATGCACCTAGATACCTTAACTGAGATCACTGCCCAGTTGTGCTGTGCACTCACACACATAAGAGACCATCACCCTCTCATGGAGCTTACAGACTAGACAGACAAAACATTAATTATTCCTATTTCACAGGTGAGGAACTGAGGCAGATAGAGATTATGTAACTTGTCCAAGACTGCACAGTGGAGTCTGAGTCAGAGCTGGGACTTAAACATAGTTCTCCAGTACCTTAACCATAAGATCCTCCATTCTCCACTATTATTTTTTCATGCCATTAGCACAGATTTTGAGCCATCCCTGAGGTATGGCTGAGACCCACCTCTCCCTCACCAAGTTCCAGGGGTGCAAACACCAAGACAAAAATGCCACATTTTGTCTAAATCCATTGTTCAGATGAAAACCCAGAATTGCTGAGGAGGAAATGCCCTGCCGCTCATGCTGAAAAGGATCCCACATGGCTAACTGGCAGTGGGCAGAGCACAGCAGGGAACCTTGCATCTGCCTCTCCAGAAGAGACCGGCAGGCTGTGCTCTGCAACAATGTGGGCTTTGTTTTCTGGTCTGGCACTTCCCATGGTGTCAATGACACTGAAAAGGTTTGATTAGCTCCTTCTGTCGGTTTCCTTGGCACACATGAATATAATTTAAATAACCCAACCTCAGCACTGTCCTTCTGTACCTTGTTTGTTACTGCCATAATCACTTAATGGATGCTCTGTCCAGACGACGGTACTAGTGGAAATCAACAGCTTCCAAATCCTGTTTACCTCTGTTCCTAGTTGGCCTGCAGCTGCAGCACCTCCACCTGGGAACTCATCTCACAAGCTGAGCAGGACTGAGACCTGTCAGAACTCCCCATGGGGAACTGGTGCTAGGAAAAACTATGGCAAGCAGTGCACTGAAGTGCTACATTAGATGGTACTTGTCCCTCTGAGTCAGTATAGAAGCAATGCTACAGGGTGGTGCTGAAGGGTGTTATGCTTCTGAAAGTGCTACTCTCAGGTGAATTGCAAAACTGAAGTCCTGAGCATACTATAGATTTTGGAGCTAGAAGGGACTTGTGTTCATCTTGTCTGACCTCCTGCATAACAGAGGCCAGAGAATTCCACCCAGTGATTCCTTTTGGCCATTGCAGCTCCTAGGAGACTGTGTGTTAGCCCATGTCTTCTGGACCAGTTCTAATGCGGAGACTGGCTATCTAAATTCCCCTTGCAGATACTTCTTGTCCCAAATGGTCAGGCTGTGCTCTCGTGCGTCATTAAACAACTACTGTGTTCAACTCTAGAGATGGCTGTATTTCCGAAGTGGTGAAATGATCCTTGTCTCTAGTGTCTTTAAAATGTTTCAAGGTTCTTCAGGATAAGTGTGACAGAAATGTAGGAAGAAATTTACAAAGCTGCCCAGTGGATCTAGATGCACAACTCCATTTAATTTCAATGGCAATTGTTCATTGAAATCTCTGATGCAGTTTTTAAGATCTCAGCTCCATATTAGTAATGTGTTCGTAGTCTGACCATTGACCCACCAGTCATTTGATGCAGGAAGACTATTGTAGTCCAGATACCCTTTGTAGTATTGTTTTCTAACTAGTTCATTTTGTCCTTGCTAGTCAATCTTCTGCCCCTCTGTCTGTCATTCTACCCATTTGTATATCAGCCCATCAAGCTGTCAAAAGTAATTTAGGAACCTGACCACCAATGTGAAAAATGAACCCTCCTAAGATATCTAACACCTTGTAATTCTGACACAAAATGAACCGTAAGCCTTTCCCTCCAATGGCGAAAACCATAGCCTTGTGGCAGTCATCACACACAGGTACCCCTTGGAACCAGATTAGTGGATGTTCAATTACAACAGTACACCAGAGACAAATGTTACAGTACAATATATCTGCACAGAAAACAGCTCAATGTAGATATACTGAAATCTCATCTGGGACATGCTGCAGGACACCATATTGAAAGGAAATGTAAACCGAATGCTGTTGAGCATTTGGTGTATTCAGCTTGCGTTGCACACAAAGGTAACAGGAGAACTTGGGGCTCCGTTTCTATAGAGTAGCACATCAGCACTTTGATAGTACAGGCACCTGCCACTCTTTCACCCCAAGTGCAACAACATTGTCTTTGCTGTCAGAATAAAGGTAACATTTGTTTGGAGCAACTTAGGCCTTGTCTTCCTCTGTTGTCTCTTGTTTTATACCTAGATTGTAAGGTCTTTGGGGCAGGGTCTGTCTCTCTGATCTACGTTTGTATAGTGTCTATGGCTGGTGCTGCTAGGAGCTATGATAATACAAATGATAATTAACAACAAGAAGTCTCGGAGTAACATACTGAAGATAATACACTTTAGTTTTACCATGAGGAAAACTAGGCTAACTCAGCACTGTGCTGTAACTTGGGGCTTGACTTTACTTAGTTTATCTGTGTTTTTACCTCGAGATAGCTCCCATGTGTTAGTTACCCCATGGTAAAAAATACACCCTTTTTTTTTTTTTTTAAAGCAGTGAAGACAAAGCCTTAGGAGAAGGATAATGGTGAAACCTTGAGAAATTCCCTCTCCAATTCCACTTTTAACTTTCTTATTGCTTAAAAACTCTTTCCTGGGCTTGACTTGGCTTTCACTTAGTCTATCCAAGGTTCTTATACAAAGCCCATCTCCATGGTATCAAAATTTCTAGCTTGTTGACTATTCAGGGAAGTTCCTGAATTTTGTATTCTCTCCATTTTATTTTTATAAAATAAAAGCAGTTGAACTCAGTATCAGGGAAGTGGCTGCAGGTTGCAAGGCTGGATGAGACCTTATGGGCCACGTGCTTCTTTCCTTCTTCTTTTGCTTTAGCACAGGGGAAGGACATTTTGGGGGGAGTTGCCAAGGATGAGGCATTGTATGAGAGGAAGGATGAGTCAATGTTAGGGCATTAGCCTGGGACTCCAGAGACCTAGCAATTCCCTATGACCTTGGGCAAGAACTCTGCTTCACTTCCCATTCTCTAAATTAATTAGCTGTTTCATTATGGCGACTGGCCAGAAGTCACGCTAGAAACAAAAAGCTCTAAGATTCAGATCAAACTACTCCATCCTTTGTGAGCTCGATGGGGTAGAAAAGACAGGTTGGGTTGTTTATAGCCAGGGGTTACAACGAAGGTTATCACTAATGAAATAGTAGTAGATATTATAGCAGTAATGATACTTTTCACCCCCACAGCACCGAGGCCTTAAAGTCATTCACATACACTCACTCATGGAGCTAGTCAGTATTTCCCAAATTTCAATTTTATTTTTAAATTAAAATTTTGTGAAAAATGGAAAGGACTGAAATTTTTAAATATAATTGTCCTCCCATTACTTGCCCAGGTCTATTGATTAAGCCTAAACACTCTGAAGAGGCAGACAAATGCTATTTCCATTTTACATAAGGGAAAACTGTGGCAGAGACAGGTTAAATGACTTGGTCAAGGTCACACACTGCATCAGTGGTCAAGTCTGGTATGGGACCTTGGGGCCCTAATTCAATGCCCCTCCCCCACCCCCCAGCCTAACCAACATCCACTGCTTCCTCTCATAATGGAAGGGCTTGGCAGTCTGCTCTGGTCCCACAGCACTGCACACTGTATTGCTGCCCTTGGCTTCATGCTTGCACAAATCTTTGGAGTCTTCTTTGCATTTCATTCTCTGCTAATACAGGGTTTGAGGATTCTCCTTCAATCTTGGTTTCGGAATGTTTGCTTGAATAGCCCAGTCCTATAAGCTGTTTTGAATGCAATTCCCAATAAATATACTGTCTTCCAGAGTCAAAGGAGAGCATCCTTAAATGAGAAGCAGCCTAGCAGCTGAGACACAAGGGGAAATGTACCTCTTAGCTGATGGGAACAACTTTTCTACTGAGTGCCATCAATTCAGTGGTCTGGTTCTCCCTTGATTAACAGCACCCTGGAGCTTACTAGCCCCTTTGTCTTCCTAGTACTGGGTATTTCCTTGGCTACTGTTTGTTAGACTATTTCCTTGGTTACCTCCACGCTTATTGTTCTCTGGGGCATTAGCTGTGTATCTTGCTGATGCTCACTCCTTCAGTAACAGTGCAGTATACCTCCTCAGGCTACTGTCCACCATGAGCTGGATCAGCATACGGGAGACCTATGAAGAGCAACAAGGTACTGTATTGTAGGCAGCAATGCTGGTCATTCAGCAAGAGGTCTAAGTCCAGTCCACACCATCAACACTCTCTAGGGCTAGGGGGCGCTGCATGGCTGGAAGGGCAATCAAGATGAGGAAAACCAAGATTGTGAACACTTGTGGTCACTGAAGATTTTCCTGAGGGTGGGGGTATTCAATCTGGTGTCTCAAGACCACATCTCTATTTAGGAGA
The DNA here is from genome assembly GCF_965140295.1 of Lepidochelys olivacea. Classification (NCBI taxonomy): domain Eukaryota; kingdom Metazoa; phylum Chordata; order Testudines; family Cheloniidae; genus Lepidochelys; species Lepidochelys olivacea. Next base: position 4,437,125 of record NC_140431.1, on the reverse strand, counting down.
GCATTTCAGCATGTGTTCAAGCCTGATCATGAGTCAAGGACTACATTAAAACCCACATAATTACATTTCGACTCCCTAAATTCCCCATTCAGTTTCAATTACATCCAGTATTATTCATCCATTCCTGCCCTCAGCAGGTGTTTATCTAGGTGCTTTTAAAATTGCTAATCGCTGTAGTATATGAGTGCAATTGCATTGGTGTGTGGTCACTTCCTAGCCCAGAAGTGGCTGCATTTCAGTAGTGGGGGAAGTGATCCTTGTGTACAGCTTGTAGATTGGTTTGTAAATGGCATATGGATGAAAGACGCAGTAGTATAAGCACTTTGCTAATATACTGGTAGATGTTACACAAAATTTCTGATAGGTAAATGAAAGGCTATTCATAATAAAGCAGCTCCTCTTAATTTCAAAATCTTTGTGTTTACACTTTTATTCTCCTAAAGGACAGGGATAAAATGATTTTTGAAAGCTTCCATGAAGCTCCAAGATGACTTCTTTCCAGTGCCCATGTCACACTAAGCTAGGAGCCAAGGGCAAACTTTATGACTATTTCTGTGAAAAGTTTTTAGCCAGTGAGGAACTTCCTTCGGTTTTTCCAACATAAAATAAAAATGAATGAATTCCCCACTTGACCTTTATTTGAATGTCTTGTTCCTAGCAAAGATCCCTACCTGATTTACTGGAGGTGGAGGAAAAAAAACATACAGGAAATCTAACAGGGATGAAGTAAAGGCCTTTAAATGTCTGCCTGGTGGCTGTGTTCCTGCCTTCTCGAAGCACACTAACTGTGCTCCCATGAAACAGTAACTGAGCTTCAGGGATGGTGTCCCATCCCCCTGAAATTACCAGATTGTGTTACATCACCCAGAAACGGGGGCGGCTCCCTGACTCATCATAGACAGATGAGTCTGCTGGAGAAGTGTGGTCCCTGCTATGCTATAGCCATGCTTTGGTGCTGTCAATGCAGCACCCTCCACCAGCACTACAAATCTACCCTGAACAATCATACATACAAAAGTAACGCTCTTTATACAACAGACATGGCAGGGACACACTTGCCTCATTTTCGTCTCTGTTACTGCTGCTGTAATTTCTCCCAGCACACTTGGGAATCTGAGGGATGAATTCGCTGCTGGTATAATGCTCCACACATTTCAATGTGACAGGAATGAATCTGGCCCCACGTCTTCATATTTCACCACACTCCTAGTAATCAGCAATGGAAATAATTTGTTGTTTGGCTGTTCTGATGTTGCCATCTTTTGTGCATATCGAAATGACAAAGACATCAGGGTCCTCAAAGTCCGATTGAAGAATAATTAGAAATCCAAAGTGGCATTAAATGTTATTTTCAAACTAAAACACATTCAGTTACAGAACATGAGACTGTAAAGCATTATGAAAGATTCGTTAGTGTTTTTAAAAAGATGTATTAAAACCTTCAGAGCCTTCATTATAGGCAAAGGATACCCTGCATTCACTGGGACAAACAGGAGATAAAGAGAATGCAAACAATGCAAATATTCCAGCAGCCCCTGCTATCCCAGAAGGGCCTGGATGCATTTTCTGTAGTGGATTTTTATCTGAGCTGTCACATTTAGTTTTGTTCTGGCACATGGAAAGCTTATATATTTTTCCTTTTTATATGGCTGGCAAGCAAAACCAGCTATACTTCCACCAACCACCATTTGCCACTCACACAAGTTTCTAGACTTATATTTAGATGTAACTAGTTTTCCTTATTAAAAAATACAACAGCATTCTATAGTAATGGTCTGAAATGCTCCAATAACTCAGTTATAATCTTGTGCGTTGAATCCTTCCTGCAGATTAATACAATATTTCCTTCATGTAGGGGTTGTGTAAGTGAAAGAGAAAGCATGTCACAAGGATCAGCTAAAACACCACTCTGCAGCTATTTTGATGACAATATGACCCTTAGATATTGTGACGTTGGGCTCCCTGACTCTTCCTAGCAATCTACAGAGCATGTCTTTGTGTGTGGTCTGGATCTGAAAGCAAGTGTTCATAGTTGTTCATTATGAATTATATTAATAAGACCAACAATGCAACATATGTACACACAAACTTCAGCTACCACCTCAATGGACTCAGAAAAACAAAGGCCACAGTCAATCCTACTTTACACAATAGGAGCTGGTAAATCAGGGCTTATCAACAACGTAGGATCCAACTAAACGCAACCTTGAGTGGGATCTGATTCTACAGCAGGCACATTCGCAGCCTACACAGGTAATGAAAGATGAGATGCATTTATCTAGTATACTTTGTTTCAAATGGTTTTCTTAACAGCTCTGGTCCCTTGAATTTATACATAGTACCAAGTGAATTGTGGTGATGGTTTACATGATGTGACTTCATTCATTTATTTATTTAGTTAGCTAGTAATGCTTTAAAATCAGACCGGGTGAGACTTTTTTTTTCTAGTCTTTTGTTTTAAAAGAGAAATAAACTGTTTGCCACTTTAATCTGCTCAGGAGTGTACCCGATGAATTACTGACCTGAAGCTGATCTCAAAGAACAATGACACCATCTCGGATTCACCAATAAATAAAAGCATGTGATGGGGGAGAGAAGAGAGCAGCTTACACAACCGAAGATGGATTTATCCCAGCCTCTGCTATAAGGCTGAGGGCTGGGAAGCCAAATCCCTCTCTCCCAGGGTTTCATTAGCTAGGAATGGCTTTCTAACGAGATTTACACAATCTAGCCTGGAGCCTACACATCTCGTTCTGAACCCAGAGACAATAACATCAGGGAGCTAAGGAGATGCCTTCTTTCTCTCTGGTCACCCATAATTCAAGAATGTTACACTGCTGCCATCAATATGATTACACTGAGTGCAAAACAAAATAAAACCTGGACTTCTGTTGCATTAAGGATCCTATTTCAAATGACCTAAGCCAGAACAATTTATAGTTTTAGGGACCCAACCAGCTTTAATTCAGGCCATTAAGAAAAAATATGAATTCACCAACTAGGGTTGGAATGACACTGTCACCTCTCCTTTCAGGGACACTGAACCCGGACTTTGCTGAACTGTATTATTGCTGTACGGCGCTGGAGCCTTAAAATTCCATGTGGAACAGGAACTCAACGTGATTCAATGGGACCCACCCTACAGAACAGGTGGGATTTTGGGGCTTCAAGGCTGTAGTTACACTGAACTTCTGTAAAGCAATAGGACAACTAAAGTAAGCATGTGCTTAAGTACTGTGCTGGATGAGGACCTTAATGTTGTTTGTAATGGCTTTGTCTGCTTCCTCTGGAATGTCTGCATCCTCTGCTGAAACACTAACCCGAAACTCTATATTGGATCAAAACCGGATCCCCCATACCACAATGATATATCAGGGGGACACCTTCTCCAAATTCCCTACTACCTACAGAGTCCTGCCCATTTAAAACACAGGTCTAAATGTGGAGAAATCAAAACAAAGATAGGAGAGTGCCCATTCCTCTCTGTACTGTCAAAGGAATGATGTTTCTAGTACAGTTTCTCTAAATGCATGATATTCCTGTGTGGTCAGCCCTTTCTGAAAGGAAGGGGTTTAAGTGAATTCATTTTGTGGGTAGGAATGTTTGCCTGCTCTCACACAGTCCCAGACATAGGAGGAGTTATTTTTTTAACCCCACATAAAAATATTTATCATCATGTTCTTATGAGGATACTAATATCACCCAAGACACTGGGACAAGTTGCCTTTCTATGAGTCACCTCTTAAAGTTGGGGGGGTGGAGGGAGGGGGAGGGGAGGAAACAGTCAACCAGCATTTTGTAGAGAAGAAAATGAAAATATCGTTCATTAACGAGAATGCTAAAGGCTCGCCATATTGCTGCATCTTAGATCAGCAGTGGTGCTCAAACTGAAGCAGTATACAACACCAAGTGTTCTTCCAGGGGGTTGACCCACCAGGGACTGGATTTGCTAATTTCAAAGGCATGCTGCAAACCACACCATTTCTCTGGGCATTGGTCACTGGAAGATGGTAGGGTGCAGCAGGCTGGCTCAGGGCTTTCTGTTATTGCCAGCATCACTGATTTGTTAGTGTAAGTAGAACAGGGCTTTATGGGCAAATAGTTTACTCTGGCCACTTTGTAGGTCATATAATTATGATTTAATCATTTGTATGGCAGTAGCATCTAGCAGTCACAGTCCTGGATCAGGGCACCATAGTGCTAGGCCCTGTCCAAACAGAACAAATAGCCAGCACCTGCCCCAAACAGTCTTTAATGTTGTAAAGTACCTAGGGCTCAAATAAAGCAGAGCTAGGAAGCCCACTAAAACTGTATCCAGATCTAAGTTTTTAAATCTTCCTCCCACTGCCCCCTATGTTTGAGGTTTGTTCCATTCTTGGCTTCTGATTCGGCGCTGATATGTACTTCTGAATCCGGACACTTACTCTTGGGGATTTTGAACGGTTCTTTTAATTCAATTATTTCACAAAGCATCTCAGTTCATTTGGAAAACCTAATTTGGACTCCTCCAAATCTTTCACTGCCATGCATGACAGAACAGCAGGCACCCATCCCGCCCATGTGATGTGCTAATAATGCAAGTCACTTCAGCTTTCTGAAGACTTCACTTGATTTCCATTTGAAGGGAACATGAATACTAATTAACAGACAGAAGGGCATGGAACAGGGAAATATGTGTTGCAAGAGAAACTGGATAGACAAACCCTGAAGAAGAGCCAAAGAGAAAGAGGATGTGTGATTGTCTTTGGTGGCACATCTTTGATATTACCTTTAAATATCATATAAACCAGACCAGGCTCCTAAAGCCTGTGTGTGTTTTGGACTCCCTTTAGGGCCTGACAATCTCCTACCTCCTGTTTTGAGACACACAGGAGCACTTTGGTGTCAGTAATAAAAATATAAAGTAATATTTTGCTCGACAAAGACTGTATAAAGCAGCATTTATGTTGGGAGCCGCCTAACATACTCTGAAATGCTTGTAGTGACTCCTCCACAGTTGAGTGCCCCGATAAATTCGCTTTTGGGCTGGCAATCCTCAGAGTATGAAGATAACCATAACCTGAAGCATAATCTTTTCTCTGCTGTCTCCTGGATTTAAAGAAATCACCCATTTCCATCAAACAAAGAGAGCCGAGCAATCACGGCAGGAAGATTGGATTTTAGATGGTGGCCCTGCCCAATTACATAGCCCTCTGTGAGCATGGAAAATCAACCCTGCCGGCTCTCAGGGTCCGAATCAATGCCTAAAAGAGTCACTGCACTGCCAGTGTCACAATCTTGTTGCTCTGCACAGTGCTTTGGAATATCTGAGTTATGAAAGGTGCTGAATATAGCTGGGACAGGTCAAAAAGGCCAGGTTTTGGCTTTGCGAATCATAGAATATCAGGGTTGGAAGGGACCTCAGGAGGTCATCTAGTCCAACCCCCTGCTCAAAAGCAGGACCAATCCCCAACTAAATCATCCCAGCCAGGGCTTTGTCAAGCCTGACCTTATAAATATCTAAGGAAGGAGATTCCACCACCTCCCTAGGTAACGCATTCCAGTGTTTCACCACCCTCCTAGTGAAAAAGTTTTTCCTAATATCCAACCTAAACCTCCCCCACTGCAACTTGAGACCATTACTCCTTGTCCTGTCCTCTTCTACCACTGAGAATAGTCTAGAACCATCCTCTCTGGAACCACCTCTCAGGTAGTTGAAAGCAGCTATCAAATCCCCCCTCATTCTTCTCTTCTGCAGACTAAACAATCCCAGTTCCCTCAGCCTCTCCTCATAAATCATGTGTTCCAGACCCCTAATCATTTTTGTTGCCCTTCGCTGGACTCTTTCCAATTTATCCACATCCTTCTTGTAGTGTGGGGCCCAAAACTGGACACAGTACTCCAGATGAGGCCTCACCAATGTCGAATAGAGGGGAACGATCACGTCCCTCGATCTGCTCGCTATGCCCCTACTTATACATCCCAAAATGCCATTGGCCTTCTTGGCAACAAGGGCACACTGCTGACTCATATCCAGATTCTCATCCACTGTCACCCCTTGGTCCTTTTCCGCAGAACTGCTGCCTAGCCATTCGGTCCCTAGTCTGTAGCTGTGCATTGGGTTCTTCCGTCCTAAGTGCAGGACCCTGCACTTATCCTTATTGAACCTCATCAGATTTCTTTTGGCCCAATCCTCCAATTTGTCTAGGTCCCTCTGTATCCTATCCCTGCCCTCCAGCGTATCTACCACTCCTTCCAGTTTAGTATCATCCGCAAATTTGCTGAGAGTGCAATCCACACCATCCTCCAGATCATTTATGAAGATATTGAACAAAACCGGCCGACCCCTGGGGCACTCCACTTGATACCGGCTGCCAACTAGACATGGAGCCATTGATCACTACCCGTTGAGCCCGACAATCTAGCCAACTTTCTACCCACCTTATAGTGCATTCATCCAGCCCATACTTCTTTAACTTGCTGACAAGAATACTGTGGGAGACCGTGTCAAAAGCTTTGCTAAAGTCAAGAAACAATACATCCACTGCTTTCCCTTCATCCACAGAACCAGTAATCTCATCATAGAAGGCGATTAGATTAGTCAGGCATGACCTTCCCTTGGTGAATCCATGCTGACTGTTCCTAATCACTTTCCTCTCATGTAAGTGCTTCAGGATTGATTCTTTGAGGACCTGCTCCATGATTTTTCCGGGGACTGAGGTGAGGCTGACTGGCCTGTAGTTCCCAGGATCCTCCTTCTTCCCTTTTTTAAAGATTGGCACTACATTAGCCTTTTTCCAGTCATCCGGGACTTCCCCCGTTCACCACAAGTTTTCAAAAATAATGGCCAATGGCTCTGCAATCACAGCCGCCAATTCCTTTAGCACTCTCGGATGCAACTCGTCCGGCCCCATGGACTTGTGCACGTCCAGCTTTTCTAAATAGTCCCTAACCACCTCTTTCTCCACAGAGGGCTGGCCGTCTATTCCCCATGTTGCGAAACCTCAGCCCATTGGAGTTTTGGCTTCTCAACAGAAAAACAAGGGGAGGTTTGGGTCCAGGCTCCAGCTAAAGTTCAAGGAGGTTTGGAAAAACTATTTTAGTTTAGGCTCTAATTAAAAAAAAAACCAAAACCTATTACAATCAAAGATACAACCTGGCAGCAGTGATGCATACAAAATCTCACTTGAAATATTGGGGTTGCCATACTGGATCCTAACATTGCTCAGTCAAGCCTGGTACCAGGCCCCTGGCAGCGGCCCGTTCCAGATGTTGTAGAGAAAAGAGAACATACAAGCTGTAGTGCTTGTGCATCTGGCCAGTTGCACAACGCTCTATTCCCTTTCACACCAGCTTCCTATTTGTGTGCGTGTGATTCACTGCACTTGCTTCTTTAGATGGGAGAGAGGGAATAAGAAAAACTGGAGAAAGATGTACCAACTCACTTGAAATTGGACTGAGCTGATGAATTTTTAACCTGTGCAAAGGAAGTTGGAAAGTTTGAAATTTTTCAAAAAAGGTTTAAAAATTCTCCCCAAGCTTTCCACTGGAGATAGAGAAAGAAACCATTTCTGGAAGCACTTTCCATATGTGACGCACAGTTTGGGATTAGTTGAAGATTAAATGTTTTCAAAGTGATTTTGTAGGCTGGAATCACTAGTTTATGAAGGGTTTATTTTTTAAAAAGAACCACATTTTTAAAGGCTGTGTATAAATGACTATGCATCTGGGGAGGCCGTGCTCACACACGACCAAGGTGTTGTAAGCTATTCCCCATAACAAACCTTCGCACATTCCCTTCTGTCCTCAAAACACAGCTCTTCATCACTGTGGAATACTGCAGTATGTTTTTGCTAAGACTGGAAGGGTGGTCCAATGGTTAGAACATTAGCTTGGGAGTTGGGAGACCTGGGTTCAATTTCCTCCTATGCTACAGACTTCCTGTGTGACCTTGGACAAGACACTTAGCGTCTCTCTGCCTGAGTTTCCCCATCTGTAAAATGATGGGACTTCCCTACCTCATAGGGCTGCTGTGTGGCTAGACACATTAAAAGACTGTGAGGTGCTCAGATATTATGGTGCTGGGGGCCATATAAGTACCAAAGATAGATAAGGGTGGGACAGCCATGACAGCTGGAGAAATCGTGTGTATGTTCCTTTCTCAACCAGCAGCTAAGCACAGATACAGAGAGAGAAAGCAAAGGAAAGGAAAAGAAAAAAATGTGTGTGTGAAGAGCACTTTCTAAGCCAAGTCTCACTCAGCATGACTAAGGGGAAGGAATCCTGGGGGTCTCTTTTAGCCTGGTCACACTCAGCATCTTCCAAGTCTTCCCCAGACTGTGCTGCTACATCACAGCACCCCCCCCCCCCCTTATCGCCGCGTGCTTGTTTCCTTTTAACCTTTGTTTTGCAGTAAAAATAGAATCATCAGGTTGCTCCACTTTCTGCTTTTGCAGAAAAGCCAAGCTGGAAAAGGTGGTGGAACTGCCAGTCTCCAGCTGCTGGCTGGTTTAAAGCTGGTGGGCTGGGAAAGAGTCAGGGCCCTCTGAGCAGGGATATAAATTCCATGAGACATTTTTACCAGACCTAGAAACCGCTGTGCACTCCTTCCACAAGTTACACAAATAGGAATGTTCGACTTATGGTTACAGCACAGGGCTGGGACTCAGGAGACCTAGGTTGAATTCTTGGCTCTGACACAGATTCCCTGTGTAACCTTGAGCAATTTGACTCAATTCCCCACCTGTAAAACAGATATTGTAACACTCCCTACCTCACAGGGGTATTGTGAGAATAAATTCATGAGGGACTATGAGACACTCAGATACGACAGGGATTTAAGTAGTTAGATGGGGCTGACGGTCCTTTGCTCAGCTACACCACCTTGCAGAAACACATCTCAACACATCTCAACGCCGTATAGAGGGGAGTGAGTTTGGTCTCACAACACAAGAATGAATCAGGTAAGCTTTCTCTCTCTTTTACAGGGGATAAACTGAGACACAGAGAGGTTAAGTGAGCAGCCCCATGAGCCCAGAACAGAACACTGAAGTCCTGACTTCCAGCCATCCTGTTCTAACCACTACAGAACCTCACCAAAGCGTTCAGGATAAAATGAGTGTAAAACCCCAATGCTCGGAGCTGGGGATGTGGGTGTCTCCCCACAGGAATTCCGAAGGGACCTCTGCCTACTTCCCATCATACATTCACCCTCCAGGTCTGCTGAACACTGTGTTCCTGATCTGTCTGGACACTAACAAACTTGGCAGGTTCAAAGCCCCTGACTTAGCACTGGGCACTACTGTTACTGGCATGGTGCCTTCCCCCTCCCCTGCTCCCTCAAGCCTCGAGGTGGAGAAGGGAAGCCAGAATGTTTAGTCTACCTGGCACATTCCTGAATTTCTAGAATAAATAGAAGATTATTAATGGAGCTGCTTTTCCTCGGCAGGATAGCCCGGATATGCCAGTTATCTAACAGCCACCGAAGAATGTCGGAGAATGTGGGGCTTGAGCTCGAGCAACTCCTTATGTGAGTAAAGATTCTTGCTTTAGAAGAGACCTGGACACAGGGCTGCACTGAGTTTATAACCTAGGACAGATATAGTTTGAATGTCAAAAGGCTCTGGGTTTCCAGTACAGAAACCTCCAAAGGTTTGGACGCAGAGCTGAGCTTACCTATCCAAAGCCCTTGAGATCTCATAACCGAATTCCCACACTCTTCTCTATACACATACATATTTCTGGCACACTAGCTCGAGCTAATCTGCAAATTTCCATTAAAAATACGTTTTGATGGGAAAAAACAGTGTCACAAACAATTTTTTCCCCCGTTTTCCAACCAACTCCAACATTTACGTTTAGTACCAACTGCAAACACTGCCATAGCCACCTCCCCTGGGGTTTGTCAACGATTTCATTGCCCAGCTGGAGCCTGCAGAAACTTTCCCCTGAACATTTCAGAACCTTAAAAAGAGTCTGTTTGGAACTGGATTCTCACCATTATGGGGTGTATGTGTGTGTGTGTGTGTGTGTGTGTGTGTTACAGTAGCAACAAAAAGACCCAGCTGCGATTAGGGCCCTGTAGTGCAAGGTGCCGTATATACACATAGTGAGACATTTCCTTTCCCAAAAAGTTTATAATCTAAATGGGTGAGGGTCCAGGGTTTCTCTTATTTTGAATTCCAATTGTATTCTTACATTAGAACTGCTCGTACCGTCACTATTTAAAATTTTGCATCCTATTCCCCCTCTGTGGTCCTCTTGCTACCCTCGGCACTCTGTTAGAGTGATATTTCCTTATCAGGGCAAGCAGGAGTTACTTACAAGACACATTCATGTTAGTAGGAGTGACTTTTGGTACCCCCATTCCCAGATCAATTATGCAGAGTGACATAATGATCATGTTAGGGAATTTCGCTCCTTTCATTCAAGAAGGAAAGACTCATACAGGACAAATGTTCATTCTATTGCTTGATGCATGCCTAGAAGGCAATCATGTGCTACAGAATCATAGAAATGTAGGCCCGAAAGGAACCTCAAGAAGTCATCAAGTCCAGCCACCTAGTAAACAGAGACCCATCCCTGACAGGTGTTTGTCCAACCTGTTCTTAAAAACCTCCACTAATGGGGACTCCACAACCCCCCTTAAAAGCCCATTTCAGAGTTTAACTATCTTTATAACTATTTTATAGTGAGAATGTTTTTCCTCATATCTAACCTAAAGCGCTCTTGCTGCAGATTAAGCCCATTACTTCTTGTCCTACTTTCAGTGGACAGGGAGAACAATTGATTCTCTCCAATTTCTCCATATCTTTGCTAAAGTGTGGCACCCAGAATTGGACACCGCACACCAGCCGAGGCCTCACCAGTGCAGAGTAGAGAAGGACAATTACCCCATTTTTTAAATACGACTCTCCTGATAGTACAACCCAGGATGGCATTAGCCTTTTTTGCAGCTGCATCACACTGTTAAGTCATTCAATGTGTGATTCACTATAATCTCCAGATCCTTTTCAGCAGCACGACCACCTAGCCAGTTATTCCCCATTTTGTAGCTGTACATTTGATTTTTTCTTCCCTAAAGTGCAGGACTTTTCATCCACCTTCATTGAATTTCATCTGGTTGACTTCAGACCAATTCTCCAATTTGTCATGGTTAGTTTGAATTCTAATCCTCTCCTCTAAAGTGCTTGCAACTCCTCCCAGCTTGGTATCATCTTCTTATAAAATGTACATACTCTCCACTCCATTATCCAAGTCATTAATGAAAATATTTAATAGTTCCAGACCTAGGACTATGGGGAATGGTGCAGTATAAGAACTTGAAAAGAACAGAATCCCCAACCCATTTTGGGGAAGAAGGATGTCAGTTGGGGTTGTTTCTCCTCCCAGAACTTCATTCTGCAGGAGGATCCTAGGGCCACACTGGGTTAAATTCACCTAGTGATTTAGGCTAGAAATCAGGCTAGATTTTCTTGTCGTCCTTCATGTCAGAATTACCGCAGGAAATGATGCTTATTGCTTTGTTTTTCTCCTTCCAATCTGGATGGGAACCAGCAAGTGTCGAGACTTAACTGAGTCAAAACCAGCCTATCCACCACATTTTGCTGAACTTTTCAGAAGCTCAAGAAAAACAGAAGTTTGCTTAGAGTTTTATTTTAAAAGTTCAGATGGATCTGAATTGGTTTCAGACCTTTCAATCTCCTTTTAGCCATACATTTCAGCCATGTAGTACAAAGCTGGAATTGGATGGAGTCCAAGCAAGATCAGGGAACTGAGATGTTGTCAGGGTGAGACAAGTGGTAGACTGGGTTGTAGTTTTCTCCCACTCTGGTACTGCTACCAAGTAGGAAGGATGCAAGATGTCAATTTGAGGCAGGGCAGGACCTTAAAGGCCCTAAGCTGCCACTTGCACAGCGCATGTCTATGGCTAGCGCTGCATGAAATGACTTGCCACCCATCCCTGACAAATCCTCATGTCTGTGTTCAGAGGAAGACACCTCAGTAGGGGAAGGGTCTCTGTGTCTTCTACATTTTCTTCCCGCAATCTTCATAATAATAAAGTGATACTCTATACCGTATCCCTTTTTCCATTTCATCCTTCACTGGATCATTTTATGCATCTATTCCCATTGCTAATTCAAACTAATTAAAGTATAAAATAGAATAATTTGTGCAATTTCAGAACTCCTCCATATTGTGAGTTATGTTTCTTTTTTCTTAGCACCCAGCGTGAACAATTCCCCTCATCGCCGGCTGAGTAGCTGCCAAACTCATTTGCTGAGAAGCCTCTGTTACAGCAGCACAGGATGGGGGGAAAAAAGCCCTGATAGAGAAAGAGGAATTTGAGGTTTGCTTTTAAATTTCATAGCTGAGCACTTTCTGAAATGGACAATGTGAAATTGCAGATGTCTCCTTTAAGTAATTATCCAACTAGGGAATACAATTTCCTCTCTCATTATTCTTATTACAGGGTGAAACCCTGACAGAGACTTGTCTGACTGCCTGCCTTCAAACTGGAACCAGGGGGTCCCAAGAGCCTCCCACCACTTTCTGAATACCAAGGCTGAGATTTTTCAGAATCACATAGTGATTTTAGTGGTCTCCTTTTGTGGATCCCGACTTCAGACACCATAAAGGTGTCTCAAGTCTGAGACCCAGAATCACTAGCCACTTTTCAAAATTGTGGTCCAAGGTTCTATGTTATCTGAATGATTACATTTGGGGTAAAACCCTGGCCGCAGTGAAGTGAATGGCAGTTTTGCTGCTGACTTCAATGGGACCAGGGTTTCCCCAAGGTGCGTAGAACCCATCAGAAGCCAGTAGCGGAAAGGGTTCTTTGCAGCTTCATTCAGACAGTGGAGGCACCAGCCCCAGCTTGTCACTTTAGCTTGTTAATACTGGATTGGAGGTTTAGGAGGACAAGAGGCAGGCTGGGTGGTGCAGGGAGTTACCATGCTGCTAGCCCTTTCACCTCTGCAGACCCAAGTATAAATCTTAGCTCGGGTCACATGTGAGAACAAGCTGGGTGGTGTCTGCCAAGTCCATTTATATTGCAAGAGAGTAGGCCATGGTTGCAACAGCAGTGCAGGGCAGAGCTGGGTGGGAGGAGATGGCAAGAGCCCTGGTGCCAACACTTGTGTGCGCACAGAGTTCACCCACAAAACAGAAACGAGGTAGGTGAGGTAATATTTCCTCTCCCTAAAATCCTGGGACCAACAAAGCTACAACACTGCCTACCCACGAAACAGTTACTTCCCCTTGGAACAAGCAAAACACTGAACAGCAAAAACATATTCATTAAAATGTCAGGGCGACAACATATCCCTTTTACAGAGGGAGAAACTGAGGCAGAGAGAGGCTGCAAACTGCCCGGGGTCACACAGGAAGTCAATGGCAGAGCCGGAAATAGAACCCAGGAGTCCTGTGACTCCCAGTCCTCTGTTCCAATCGTTGGACTAAGCAGATAATGTATGAAGAGCTATTTTGTAACATCCTGGGCTTGGGGTCGGCAAGGAACAGATTCCCATGCTGATAAAAAAAAAAGAAAGATTCGTTCTATACATTTAAAGCCATTTGACTTACATGGAAAGAAATGGACTGATACATCGGTAGGGTTCCCAGTACCCCGCACGCATGCCTCTGGATATGAGCATCTTAAATGGAGAAAAATGTATTTGCATCCACAATTTGCTTTTAAAAAACAAGCCCTGGAGGCTAATGTTTTGCATGTTGGTCAGTCATCAGTTCTGCACCTGTGAAGCAACACGCACATACAGAAACCAAGGCACAAGACAAATTCAATATTTACTAAGCCTGGATAATAGGAGACCTGCCATCTGCAATCAAAAGCAGCTAGATTAGTAAAGCAGCAGTGGCAGTTTGAGTTGAAATGTATAACATTGGATTAAATTTCCTTGTTCTCATTCTGGCACAGAAAGAGAGAGACCAAAGCACTGCCAGCAAGTAGACCAATCATGAGCATGACACAGGCTAGTATTGGGGAACAACTCATCGAGAGTGATTTTAAACCTTTCCCCACTATGAAGAAACTGTCGTCTATCCCCCTTGCCAAATTCTTGTGCATTAGTGCTTTGTGAACGTGTGTATGTATATGTGGAAGCATGTGTATAGCGAGGGAGCTCTGGAAGCACTTCAGGGCTGTGGCTGCCTGTCTGAAAAGTAAACAATGGGTCTGGGGAGCAGGAGAAATTGGAAAGGGAAGCAAACGCAGAGGCCAGTGCATGCTGGGGGCCCTGTGGCCGTGCCTGGCAGGGGAAAAATAGATACACAAAAAGAAAAGAAAAAAATCAAACCCTGAGAGCAAATGTAGGGAATGCATAAAAGGAAGAACCGTGTGAACAATGCTTAGAATATGCCACATTTAGATAAACTTGCTGACTATCTGAAGTTGAATGTTGATGCTGGGATGGGTGATTTTTAACCCTCTTTCTGTTCTATGAAAGCTCATCATATAAGAGACTGATCCCGCAAAGACTTACACACTGAACGTTGCACCAGTGAAAGCAATGACACTCCTCATGTGCCTAAGTCCATGCAGGATCGGAGCCTTAGAAACACCATGAAATTGACCCAGACAAGGACAAATTAAGGACCACTGCTCTGCATATTAACTGTCTACAGGGGAGAAAAACGAGACAATATGTTGTCCCACCTGCCTGTTTTTTTTAAAAGATTAATTAATGCTAGTTAACACATCCTGCTTGCGAGGTCGTTTTTCTTAATGACCGATTAATTTTAATTTGATTTTTTAATTACTTCTAATTGTCTACAGAAAACAAAAAACAAGCTGGATATTTAGGCTGAAGGTAGTCTAACGTGACCAGGTCATTGGGGAACACACCAACAATGTGCTGTTGAAAGCATCTCTCTGAGCCACGCCCCTAAGTCAAGGAGTCTCCATCCTTTTCATCCTGCAGACCACACTCTACTAGAGAGACTTTTATGGAGATCTGTCCTTTTCCATTTCCTGTTCTGCATTCCTGTTACCCAGCAGCACCTCCTGCTCACCTGCCCCCACTTGTCCTCCCATTCATGACTGTGTAGCACCCTTAAGGCAACTTCAGCAGTTATTTATGTAGAAAATTAAAAAATAGGGAAGTATTTTTAGACATCTCAAAGTGGAAATAAGGAGGAAACAGCATCATGTGACCAACCAGCTATCCATAGATCAATCTAAGAATCACTGCCCTACTCATGTTTAACAGAGTTGGTCAAAAAAATGGCCTTTTTAGAAAATGAAGCACTTACCGGAAGTTGTTTGTTTTTTTACCCAAAAGATTCATTTTTCACAAAAAGGATTCATTACTTCTACCATCCAAATGCTCTTTTTCCTGAAGGTTTTGAGTTTTTTTAAACACAAATGTTGATAAATTGGAATAAAAATTTTGTGAAAAAAATTGAATAATGGGTATGCTGAGAAACCTGCAAAATGGAAACAACTTCAAAATGTTAGATGCATTTATTTTCACATTTTCTGACCCACTCCAATCTTTAACTCAACACCAACAATATTTGGAGGGCGAGAAGAATCTAAATGTTTTGTGGGGATGTTTCTGCTAATGTGTGAAAAAGATGGCAAGAGTTCAAGAGATTAGATGCCCTGACTCCACTTACTCTCACGGTGAATTGTCAGCCCAGCGCAACTTGGCCTTAGATGGGTCAGGATTTACTACCCAACTGGAAGGCTGGACGTGAAGTGAGAAGGCGTAATGGTACCATGGGAAGCCTAGCTGGCTACTTCAACAGGCTTTTTAACTACAAGTTATTCCTTGTAGAAGAAAAAAGGGTATTCAACTTCATTAGTAGTTTGCTTTAAGCACAGGGGAGAGCATTACTTTGCATTTGGGGTAAGATTTTTCACAAGCACTTTAATGACTTAGGAGCTCAATGCCCAGTGATTTTCAATGGGACATGTGCTCCTAAATCACATTTGAAAATCTCACTCTGTCATTAAAACTGTGTATTTCTCCTGGAGAATAGAGCGACGCAAAATATGGTGGGTGTGGTCCACAGGCAGTTCATCCAAAACACTCTAGTATCTCACCTGTAGGTGTGTTCATGAACACTCCTTTCTACAGCTGGTTGGAAAGTTTTCCATCATAACAGTTTTCTGTCAGGAAATGCCATTTGGAATTTTTTTGCAAAACCATATTGATTTTGATGAAATTTCATGTAGGGAAAAATATTGGCATTAGATCAAAACCCAGAGAGTTTTGGCACAGATTACACTCTGAACCAAGCATTGGCCCATATCTATCCAGAAAGGCTGTGTGACCCCCAAACCTATCCAGCAATTTGGGGCCATTCCTACCCTAGCAAGAAAGAAAAGCGCCCACTCCTGTCTTGCAGATTTTTTGGCAAACTTGTGGGGAATTTTGGGTTTGTAATCAACTGTCTAAGGTGGACAAGCTGCACATGAGACGTGATAAGTCCTACCTTACCCAGCATTTACGAGCACAGAAACTGCAGCTTTGCAAACTGGATGCTTGGTTCAATTTGAGAGGAACAGTGAATCTTTAGGTAAATTGGATTCTGAGTGCGTGTACCTGAATCCAACCAGGCCAGTCTCCCTGCTTTACTGGACTGAACATTGCTAAGATTATGCCCAGTGAACTAGCTGTTCAGCAAACAGATAATAGAGTTAAAATTTTAATCAGTTTGTTGTCCCCCCTTTATGACTCCAGATTTTTTATTAATCTTGTGCATTTTTATTGAGTTTTCTTCAGGACACCTGCAGTATTTATGGCCTCTCTGTCGAGGATTGATGTTACGTCCTTGTTTTTCTCAGTCCCCGCTCCAATTCCAAACTCTTTTAAATCATCTAGGCATCTTCTGCCCTCCTCCCCCTCCATTCAGTTCAAAGCAAAGAGCTTATCACAGGATCTATATGTCTTGGAGTTACAGGATGGAGAGTTATATCACAAATTATTCCCAGAGACTCCTGCCGGTCTGCAGCTCCTGACATGGGATATTTGCTAGGCAAATATTTCACAGCTAACAGAAGAGACACAGACCGTTTCTTCACATAAAGCCCTAATGGGCTATCGTGCAGTTGCACTATGTTTTATTCCTATTCTGCAAATAAACAGGGCAGTAAGCAATTGCCTGATGTAACCTTGCTTATGAGAGTTTGCAATCCTCTCCCCCCATTCTATTGCAACTGATCTGTAAAGCATTATAATGGTAGGGAGGAGGCTGGATAGCAGAGGGGGTTAGCTCACTTGCCCTTTAACCCCAAATTCATACACACACATGTATGTACATATATACACCCCATGAGTGCACTGGTCCATCTCTCAGTGTGGCTCAGTGACAGAACTCCAGCTTTGTGTTGTGATTAATGGCAGCTTTTGTATTTCTATGGTGCCTTCTGGCATTAAAGTGGTCTGCAAACTAACTAATCCTTGGAGCACCCTGGTAAGCTAGTACTTTCCACAGTTTGTGGATGGGGAAATTGAGGCAAAGAAAGGGCGAGTGTTTGGCCCAATAACATGCACAGTGGCAGAGATGAGAATAAAATCTGGGAGTTCTTGTCTTCTAGTTCCATGCCCAGTGTGCTGCCTTTTGCATGCACCTTGATTAAGGTAACTGAAGGTAAGTATCTGGACTTCACTCATTGAGACAGGCAGAGAAAGAGAGAGCGAGCGCGCGCGCGTGCAAGGAATATATAAGCAAGTGGCCGCAAACTATAAAGGAACAGAAATTAGAATAAACCTGGGTACTGATTAGAAAACCACCTACTCCCTAATCTCCTTCCTTTTACAGCTGCCTATTCTGGAACAAGAGACCTGAGACAAGCCCCCTAGAGCAGATGTTAATTAACTGCTACCGGTCAAACCTACCTGGCATGTGCATATTGTAACCCATTACAGCTTCAGATGAGGTTGAGAGGAAATCTCTGTTGGCACATAAAACAGCTCTCTCCTCCCCTTTCATTCAAATAACCTTCAAGAATCAATCTCTCCACCTCCCTGGCTCTTCCATGGCAGAGTTCACCTGCCTCCCACTGGCTCTGAGGGAGAAGGCCCATCATTTATATGGGCAGGCAGGGGCTCAGTCCGTTCTCTTCTTTGACTGCCTTGCCCTTCTTGTTGGGACGTGAGGGGAATCTATAGGGGCTGGCATTAATCTTTTCCACCTCCCACCAGGTAGCGGGAGGGAGTGCAGCTCTGCTCATAATATTCTGCATAAGGGTCTCTGAACTACATCAAACTAGTATAAAAATGTCACATAAGCCATGAGAAATCACTCATGTGCTCTGTTGCTCCCCCCACCCCTTTAAAATTATTTCTAAAGGTAAAATTGGGATACCCACCAGCGATTCCCAAGCAGGTAAGGATGAAAGGGCATGATGCAGGATTTGGGAACCACAGAGGCCAGACTCTCATTTACATAAAAGTCCCTTTACTCTGCTCAGGTGGTGCCAAGAAGCCCTAATGGAGTTTTACACCCACTTGCACTTCCAGATGTGAAAAGGGCAGTGTATCTCCATCTATGGCATTTCCATGACTCTTGTCACTGAATATCTGAGCCTCACAGTCATTCATGGATTTTATGCTCCCTCGAATGGATGATTTTTATTTCTATTATGGTAGTGCCTAGGAGCTCCAGGTCCTTGTCCCAAAGAACTTCCAAACTAACTAACCAACCAACCAAGGATGAGTTTGCTGGCAGGAATGTTCATGGAGGCAACAAAGTTTACATGGATATTGAAGAATGTTTATGGGAGATAAATTTTGGATTTGGAAAGGCAAGTATTCTTCCTAGAAATCTCATTCTAAAAGTTATACTCCTCCAATCAGGGAAGAGAAACATATATCAAGTGACCTATGCATCCGATCAAAATATGAACAAGCTACAAATCAAGAGTTATTCAAAGAAACTGTTCAGAAAATAACAAAGCACAAATAAACTGGAGGAAAAAGCACAATCTGTTCACAGACAGGAAGAAGGAGGTGAAGTCCAAAGAAATTACTTGCTATGATTTGTTCATCTTTCTCTGTTTACAGGTCAAGATCCTTCTAACTGCTGCTGTTGCACACTATACGTAGTGTCTGGCAAACTATCACTAATAAATAATAATTAATAACAGTAATAATACCACCGCCACCACCGCCTAGTTCTTGTCGAGCACTTTTTCATCAGTAGATCTGAAAGCGCTTCACAATCTTTAATACATTTATCCTCACAGCACCTCTGTGTCAGGGCAGTGCTATTATCCCCTTTGTGCAGATGTGAAACTGAGGCACAGAGAGGCTAAGTGACTTGCTGAAGGTCTCAAAGGAAGCCTGGGTCACTAATTACACAGTTTCTGCAGTCAGAATTTAGCTGACAGCTTTTATATAAATTAGAAAGAGGAAAGACCTAGTAAGCCCCATTTCCCCTGACTAGTTCAGGATTATCCTCTACAACCAACTGCAGTATTGTGCTCAGCCCTTTATAAAATATCTCATCAAGCCTCATCTCACTAGACTGTAAGCTTCTTGGACCAGGGGTTGTCTTTTGCTCTGTGATTGTACAGCACCCAGCACACTCTTGGTCAGGGATCTATTTGCTACTGTAATAGAAATAATAATATTAGCTCTGCATGACGAACAGGAAGCAGAGCATCTGTGGGCCTGGTTATCCTGATGCTTACATCACTTTCACACCAGTCTACGTCCATTCATTTCAATAGTTGCTCATGATTTACACAGATGTAAGTGGGGGCACAATCAAAGTTGCTGTTTATAAAAGTGCAGCTTTGACTCAAAGGTGGACAGAAAGCAGACATATTGAGTAAGAAGGGGTTACAACCTTGCAGTCATAAAATTTCTCCTGCCCTGCAGGGTAAATTTAATTGAAAAGCTCTGAGTTTCATTTATAAAAAGGTGATTCCCTTCATGACAGGTGGAAAATTAAGGCTCCAGGACTGCATTTTTATAAAGCCTCTTTACTAACTATAACTATCACTTTAAGGGTGTTCCCAGCAAACCGCAGTCAGATCCTCTCCGAAGAGGAGGAAACCTCGGAGCCTTCCTTACACATGCAGACACTGTCGGTGTTGGGTTTATGATAGATTTACCACTCGAAAGAAAAGTCTTTAATTCAGAAGCTCGTGGCAGATCCCAGACATTTATGACTGCTCTGCTCTCCCAGTGTCATTGACCCCTCAACTGCGGCTTAATCATTGCAGACACATCCAAGGTGGAACACGTCCACATATGCTGCTGAATGTACAAGGTGCATCCTTCTGCCTCGTTGATTTCAGCAGGAGTCAGTGAAGCAGGCGGAAGGGCCAGCAGCAGCAAGGACCTCAAATTCAGAATTGTATTTCATTAAAAAAAACCCTGCTAATTGAATTTAGGTGCCTGTAAAAAATGAGAGGCAGTTTATGCTGGGCACAGAGCTAAAACTGGCATTCCCTCACCACAGATGTGCCAATGCATCTTAGTCTTGATCTGCAACACCTCCTGCTATTCCAGTCCTGAAACACCACATAATTCTGCCAATGCATCTCAACCCTAACCTACAGCACCTCCTGCTATTCCAGTCTTTGGACATTGCATATGTGCCCATGCATCTCAGTCCTGATCCGCAACCACTGGAGTTACTCCAGTACTGGCTCCCGACAGAGCTCTGCTAATACAGTTTGCCTCCTCCTGCTATTTAAGTCCTGTGCAGCCTGTTAGCGGAAACACTGCTTGGTGGAACGGTGCTGAATTTTGGGGGATTGAATTTCTGCTATAGACACACTTCTCTTATAACCTAAGAGCTATTTAGAGCAAAGTGTACAGAGGACGAAGGCTGCACCCCACGTAACACACCCTAATAATAATTTCTAAAGCATACATTTGACAGTACCCTGAAGACAGCCCTCAAAATGGAGTTTCTCTTTCCTTGTGTGCCTTTAAACTGGGCTGTGGAGTCGTTGGTGCTGCTCCTTTACTGTTAAAAGACGTGAGAGAAATCAAAGAGTCTGCACTGGAAAAAGCTGGTGACAGAACATGACAGGTGCACATGTGGACTGTAGCTAAATTGGAGTGAACTGCCACCACTGGGAAGTGTGGGGGTGGGGCAATGAGACAAAAGCCGTTGTGAAGGTGGAACCACCATACATCCGATGGCACTCCAGGCTCTCAGATTAGATACCTGTTCTTTCCAATTCATTTAAGCGTAAACCTGATACCAGCCACCTTTAAATGTGCAAGAAGATGAGCTTTTTGCTGGAAAATATCCCCACTTTGATATGGCTTCTTGATTCTGTGTAATACTGACCCAACACAGATTCTTTTATTTCACTCCTAGTTTGCTCTAGTATCATCAGGGGTGTTGGTGAAGACACACAACTCAAAGAACAGCTGAACAAGCAGGAGAGCGCATGTGTTTTGGTGGACCCTACGAAAATGGTGGCGTTTAAAAAGTTGGTTACAGAGAGATGCTAAATATCTGTTTAAAAGGGGAAAGAGTAACATGCATCACAGAATCTGGATGACCTTCCCCACCAGATTAATAAATAATTTCTGGCAGCTCTACTTCAAGGTTAAACTACCTGTCCATGTCCCTTTAACTTGGGTAGAAATTTCACAGTGTTTTCCTCTGGGACTCAAGACCTTTAAAGACATTTTTATTGTGCATTTTCAGTTCTTTTAAAGGCATTTCCCGCTATTTACAGCCTCACAGCTTTGGCAATTGATGGGCCTTTCTGCTTTTCTCAGTACTGACCCCTTTTAAATCACTGGGCACCTTTTCTGCACAGGATTCAAGGAAAAAAATATTACCCAGCATATTTTGCTGAACTATCACATCACCAGGATATAGGGATGCAGGGTCATAAGGAGATAGACTGCTGGAGAATTCCATATAGAATGATGTCCTATGATCTCTAATACCAAATCACGAACCTTTACCACTTGGGCTAAGGGAGTAAGGGCTCCCCCTCTCCCCCAGTGTAAATTAGGAGACTAAATACTTTTGGGGATTTGGGCCTAAGTCAGGTAAGTAACCGGGAACGCAGCAGGCCTCTATCATTACTGGATTACTAACATAGGAGACACATAACAGCCATTGCCAGTGCAATGCACACACATCTACAGCTCAAAATGGAATTTACGCTCCAGGTATGTTTCATTATTTACTAATTCTCTCCACATCATTTTGCTTCACAATTAAGCAAATTAGAAACTTTGATGAATATTTAGGCCCTCTCACCTCATAAGAGATGAGTTGGAGGCATCCATGCTGGATTTCCCTTGGAAACCTATTTCAAACTCAAGTTGTTTTTTCTCCCGTCTATGGGTGTGCGTGAGAGATGTTGTGGCCCCAGGAAAATGATCGCAGCATCCATGTTTCAAACTGGGGCATTCAATTTTAGAAAAGTCACACAGCTCCTTGCAATATTTAGTTTCTCTGCCTGGGCATAGCATCATGGACTCAGTGCCAAATAAAATAAACGGAATAAATTGTCTAATCCAGTGGCCTAGTGCATTCTGGGAAGAAGTCCTAAATTTGTAGCTCTTTATAGTAGTTTCTATTACTAAGTTGCTATAATTAGATGACTTAATTAACTACAGGGATGTTCTTTTTAGGGAGAAAAATTCCCTGCTCATTCTATAAACCATTTATTCTCTGGCATTAAATAACTTTCGAGCTAGAGAGTATATTTTCCTCCCGCCTCCTTCTTTGCTCTGACCTGGTTCACAGATGATCTTTTGCAAATGACAATGAACTAGCTAGTGTGACTATAATACTACTACCTAGCTGTTATACAACACTTTTCCTCTCTAGATCTTAAAACACTTTACAAAGGAGGTCAGTAACATTATCCCCATTTTACAGATGGGGAAAATGAGGCACACAGAGAGAAATCAACTTATCCAGAGTCACTCAGCAGCCCAGTGGCAGAACCAGGAACAGAACCCAGGTCTTTTGAATCCCAGTCCAGTGCTCTGTCTACTAAGCAACATTGCCTGTTGTGTCACTGCCTTCTAGTGGATGGACATGGAATGGCTCACATATGTATCATGGGCTCTATAATGTAAACAGTTCATGGAGATTCACCTTTAACTGAAGTGGAAGTGGCCTGTGTTTTTACTGTAGGAGGATCTGGGTTCTATCACTGAGGTGCTCTGAGTGGCCATGATGTGTAGCATGGTGTAGGATAGCACAAAGCACATAGGTGATTATACATTTGCTACAGTGTTGATTTAAAACCTCAAGACCTTTTGTAATACCTCCCACTCTCCTTCTTGTTGGGGAATTTCATAGGCATACTACAACATGGCGGGCTGCAGCCATGGATTTGAAAAAACCACATTCTGACAAGTAACCTGACTCTTCTAAGTTGCTGTGGTCCCAAGTGATAAGGATGTGATTGTGATCCCTAGTACAGCCACCTTCTAGCGGTGCCATTCAGATGTAAGGCTCTGAATAATTCCAGGAGGAGGCTGAGAAGGTCAGAAGGAATTCAGCTGCGAAGGAAACGCAGGTGCCCTTCCTTCTCGTTGCAGAAGCTGTGGACATCTCCTGTTCTAACGGTACGGGACTCAAACTGACTTCCCATTCACCACAGAAACGAGATTAGGGCCTTCGGGTGTGCTGCAATATTAAAACAAGAACACACCCCATGTCATACATCTGAGACAAGCTCCCAACCCGACTTAGGGTAATGAGTCTTTCGTTACCACCTTTTCAAGCAGGGTGGATGGGGTGGGGGCGGCAGCGCATTTCTGTGCTAACAGGTGCAGAAAGCTCCACATTCAGTATTGTGCCTCACAGCGACGATGGGGTTAACTCAACATGGAAAAATCCATTGACATCTGGACCTCTTCAGATGTAACCTCCCACCCTCCCCCACTCACAAAGCACCAGCTCTATTAATCTGTATTATATCGTTGTGAGTGATGGCCACTAAAATGCTTAACGGAGTCAGTGAACCCAAGAGCCTGGCTTAGCGGTTGGGACCGCTTGTGTTTCCTCATCTCAGAGAGGAATGGCTCGCACAGCTCTGTTACAGTTGAGGTCCTGTATTATTAACACTGTGTTGGCTCCCTTAAGCAACAGACTCCAGTGGACTGCAGGCCATAAATTTCCGTCATAATCATTTTAGTCTTGCTTTGTACAGTCTGGTCCCTCTTTTCAGAGGGGTAGTTTATCATGCTCGTAAACAGGTTCAGAGGAAAGGCCCTGCAGACAGTAAATATTGATGAATCTTAGAGGAGCTGACACAGCCAGGAGGCAATGACTCAGGCGCTGACTTTCTCTCTCTCTATCTCTACTTGAAATCTCACTTTGGTTTGGAGTGAGTTAATACCCTGACCTCTGATCTGGGCTCACAAGTGAGATGAGTTTTAACTTTGTCAGACTAGTCTTCTGTGGTGTGAAACAGTCCCCAGGAAATTCTGCCTCATTTATCACAACAAGCTTTTTCTGTTCCAGGGGGTACGGTGGGTCAGGACTGAGGAGCACTGACGGAGCTGAGGGCCTGGGAAGATGCAAGTTAGGACTAAAGTGCATTAGCAGAGCTCTAAGAGTGTAGATAAAGGACTGTGTGTGTATCTAACTAAGTACTTAGATGACCCCCGTCGTATCAGAAATAACCATTAATAGATATATCCTCACAACACCCCCGTAAGATAGGAAAATATCCCTATTTTAGAGATAGGGAACTGAGGTAAAGACTACATGACTTGCCCATGATCACACAGGAAGCCTGTGGCAGAGCCAGGAATAGACAGCAGTTCTCCTGAATGTCAGTCCAGTGCCTGAACACTTAGTTGCATTGGAAGACCTTGCTTGCACAGCATATGCCTGTAGCAGGTCCTGGCTCCAGCCCTGTTTGCAACAATCACTTGTGTTCATAAGCATTTTAAAAAAAATCTCACTCAATCCAGAAAACAAAACAAAAAATCATAACAGGCATTCCAGCAAAGCTATGCAAAATCAGCCTCCTGCCAAACTTGCTGAGGGGAATGAATGGGTGAGGCTTGTGCTTGGGACATATTTTCCTAGTAGACCAAGATCCAAATCCCCAAACCATATTTCACTGATGGCAACTCAACCCAATCTCCATTTCTTACAGACAATAGCTTGCTAGCATGGAGGGAAGTTCTTTCACCCCTCAAGCACAGATGGCTGTCTCTGGTCAATTAAGCCTCTTTGGCACTGTACCTACCTGTACTGACCCCTGAACTGTGCTCAGGTACAGTGCACAGGAGTAAAGCTGCAGCCATGGAGGTGTAGAAGAGCACTGCTTACCTGTCTTTCTGACATGACATACAGATACTTCTGGTCGATGGAGAAGGCCATGTCTCGAAGGATCGGGCTCCCGTCCTTGAAAACTGGGACCATTTCATACTGAATTCCACCATGGGGTGGGCCATCTGCTCGGATCTGAAAAAAGGACAGGCAGATGACAGGTTATGTCACTACAGCTGAATGTGCAAAAGCACGGGCAGGCTAGACACGAAATGCAGAATCAGTGTTTGTGATAAGGCAAGGAACGCTCATAACCAACACGAGGGAGCACGAGTTAAAGTCGAGGAGCTTTCTACATCTCAGTGCAACATTACTTCCACATGCTATGAGAAATCGTGAGACTTCCAGCCAGGAAATGTGGAAGAACTGGGAAGCTGGCATGGTGAAACGGGAACTTCACAGGCTGATCACAATTGTCTCACTCTTACTTTGCTCGCTTCCCACCTGGCTGTTGGATTCAGATGTTGCCTTTTGTCTGAAGCTTAGAATGCAACATCTTTGGGGCAGGGACATTGATCTTTGTATGTACAGTGCATGGCACAGTTGGACCCTGGTCTCTGAGTGCTTCCACAATAACAATGACAAATAATAAAGAAAACCTTTCCAGATCCTCAGCTGATATAATTTGTGTCATTCCATTGACTTTATGACTCTACTGAACCTTGGGGAAAAGGAAAAAGAGATTCAGAAAGAAATGGTCTTTCACCATATGTCTCCTACTGAATCAGAGAAGAGCAATAATACACCCTGGACAATGGAAAAACAAAATCAAACAAACAGGTACTCCACTATTACTTTTAGGCCTGCCCTATACACAGACACTTGGAGCTGGATGTCCAAAAGTGCTGAGCATGCAACATGCACTCAGTGTGAGTTGAGTTCTTTTGAAAATCTGACCACTAAATGCTTGAATGGGAGCTGAGCTCTTCGGAAATCTGATCCGGATTGTGGATGATAAGGCTGTGTGAAAATTTTGCCCATGGATTCTGATTCTGATCTGATTTATACTAGTATAAGTCCATTGACTTCAGTGAAGTTACTCCTGATTTGTACTGGTGTGAGAGAGGAATCAAGGTCTTTATGTTTATACAGTAACTTTGGGAATATGAGTTATAATACTAAGCCATTTAAAATTATTGACCATCTATGACTTCCCATTTTCCCACAACCCCAAATTCAATATTCCATCTGCCAAAACAGGGGAGCGAATAGTTTTTAGGAGTATGATTGGTAAATATTGCATATTTATTTAGAGACAGAAGCTGGATCTGATCTGATTTACAGTGGCCACTCTTCTATTCTAGTCAGGTTCCTATACTGCTCATCACCATGGTATCGGAGCTCTTTTCAGAAGTGCATTAAGTGAAATGACTATCATTTGTCACACACACGCTTCTCTCTGTTTTCCTTTCTTCTCTGACTCAGGGACAAAACTGTGTGTGAATTGAAACACACACACACACACTCACAAACTTTGGATGTGATTTTCAAAAGCATCTCATTCTAAGTGACTCCAGATCACACGTCCTTTTGAAATGGGACTTGTGCCTGTACAATCACTTGTTTGAAATTCACCCTTTGGTTACAGTGGAGCTACCCCCAATGCATCCTGGGTTTGAGAGCAGAACCAGCCCCAAAGTTTCGTGCTATAACAGCATCCAAGAAGAGGACTGACTCATGCTGACTACCATACCCCCTCCCCAGTGGGGAAGTCCTTTAAAATGTTAAGACACTAAGGCCTGAATCTGCCATGTTCTGAGATGATATGGTCCTCTGAGATAATATGCCAGATTCACAGGTTCCAGCAAGAAACATCTAGCCAAAGCACAAGCTGCCAAGTGGATGGATAAATAGCTCAGTGGTCACATGGCTTGTTCCATTCAAAGGTCTCCTAGTCTTTTGGCATGGTGATTTGAAGCTGGATGATATAAATCCCTCTCCCTGCAGGAAAACCCTACGCAAGTTATAATCAACCCCACTGCTGGTGAAAGGCATGCCGCTGCTGAGATCATACCACCTCTTCCAAAAATTAATAATTTATGACCTTGGGGGCTGGGAGGAGAATAAAACAAACAATTTACATTGTGTCTTTCCTACCAGGATTTGCATATTTAAATAGCCATTTGATTACAACACGGTGTCTACATAACACCAAGCTGAAAACACTGGCAATCGTCAGGCTGGGAGATTAGACCAGCCATGCGAGCCAGTGTCTCCATGGTGCCCACTGATGGCCCAGTGGCTCTCAGTGACAGAGACACTGTTACATGCTGGCCAGCAAACCATAGCATGCACCAGGCACTTTTAAAGCATGTGCACACTGCCCTGCTAGGAAAGGAAAGCACAGGGGGACTAGAGTCTTGTAAAAACCTCATCGCTAAGAAGCCATCTGCTGCAGACTCGTGCTGGGCTGTCTTGCTGGATCCCAGCCTGCTGCTCAATTACTCCGTGCCTGACTGCTGGAGCTGAGGCATAAAGAATTCAGCTTTGGAGGAGGCTGAATCTTCAGGAAAGGCGATGGGGCTTGTGGAGGAGGCATGAAACAATTCTCATTTATCTCACAGGCAGCGTGCATGGGGGGCGGAATCCCTGTCTAGGGATGAGAACTCAGAACTGGGAACCAGGAGAGCCTGGGATCTAATCCTTGACTCTGCTACGAACTCACTGTATAGCCGCTTGTCAAGTCACTGCAGGGGGGATTGTGGGTGGCTCAGCACCCGTGGAAAAATCAGGCCGTGTGTCTGAGCCTCAGTTTCCCTGCCTGTAAAATGGGGACAATAACCCTGATCCTCCTTTGTTAAACACTTAAGATATGGTGACCAGATGTCCTGATTTTATAGGAACAGTCCTGATATTTGGGGCTTTTTCTGATATAGGCACCTATTACCCCCACTTCCTGTCCTGATTTTTCACACTTGCTATCTGGTCACCCTAACCTAAGACCTGTTTGCAAAAGATGCCATGCCAGTGTGAGATGCCATTATCAGACTCATAGAAAAGGGAAGTCACCCGCATCCCTTCACTAAATACAGCAACTTGTTTGGAAGAGCCATGGGTACCTCCCTGCCAGACCAGAACAGCGAGTTGCGTTTGCATGTCCTGACACGTTTATTTTCTGGGTATCTCTCCCGTCTCTTCACCTTTTTAATTTTTTCTTACTAATGAGCAGAAAAGGAACCAAACTGAATCTGAGAATAAGAGAGAAGGAGTTTGAAATCTGCACCTAAACCCAGATCTGAATTCCATTATTACAGATTCTTTAGCAAACTGCCCCAGACTTTAAGAGTGGGAAAGTTGGATGAAGACAGAGGAGGAAATCCTGTTGTGAATTACAGTGGTGTAAAGATACTCCACTGCCTTCATGAAGTGCAGAGAGATAAGGGCAGACTTTCATCTTGAATTTCCCAGGGACAATGTATAATGTAATGGACTTCCATGGATTGACTCTAGCATTATGCTGCTGTATCTGAGAACAGAGCTGAACCCTTTGTCTCTCTGGAGTTCACCGGTAGAGGTGGGTGGGAAATGGATTTTCCATCTCACAAGAACGTTTGTGATTTCCTGTTCTTCACTGGGATGAAACTGAGACCTTTCAAAATTTGTCATGAAAAACCAGAGAGAAAAAGAGGAGAGCAAGTGAGAACCGCCCCACCCACCCCGGAACCAGTGGTCATGGCACTAATGTGAGAAATGGGAAAACCAAGTTCAGGTCCTTGCTCTGCCTGATTTATGATGGCAAGTCCCTGCTCATGCATGTGCTTTCTCTCTGCTTTTGAGCAGAAATTCCATCCTGGCCCTGAGAAAACCCATCTGATAAAATCCCCTTTTGTGGGGCAAGTTTGGAGTTTGATCCAACAGCCTTTTCTGATGAAAAACTGTTTATTCCAAAAAATTCCCGACAAGCTATATTCACCCAGTCCCACTGCATAGTTACTGCAAGCAAGCTTCTCTGTATGCCATCACAGCTATTTAAACAGCAACCAGCACTGAGGTCCCAAGCAGAGCACTGTGAAATCACACGAGGAATAAACAGCAGGAAGCGAATCTCACAGGCTAGAAACGTTTCCATGAAAATATCTGATTAAAGGCAAAATGAGGGGGGAGGGGAATACAACACATGAAGGAGCAGAAAACTTTCTAAAACACAACTGTTTTACAAAGTTCGCCCCTGGGGTTTGAGCAGCTCTTTATGTTGCTCCTCTCTCTAGCAATGAGGTCAGACAGGATTAATAAAAAGAGATGCCACCGGACAAACCTAGTGCAGTCAATTGTTGGTTGTTGCAAATCAAATTACAATTAAGGGTGGATTTGGCACTATGTTTATGAGTCTGCCCTTTTAAACTAGACAGAGTGGTGTCTAGTCAACGGACCAGAGCATTGGGACTCAGGATTGCTGGATTCTAATCCTGACTCTGTCACTGGCTTGGTGCGGGACATTGGGCTTCCCCTTAACTGTGCCTCATCTGCGCAAATGGAGATGAGAATATTGACCTCCCTCAAAGAAGTGGCCAAAGGCTGACTAGTGTTTGTGAAGTGTTTGGAGATTGCTGGATGAAAGGGGAAGAGCCACAGTATATTGCATGGATGATGAATGTGGAGAACATGCCCCATAAACACTATCAGCCACATGCACCTGATACATTATCGGCTCTTATTCATTTGGGCGGGTACTTTCTACAATACTGATGATTATCCTGCTCTGGAAGGGATGGCAGTGCTGGGATAGTGCTATCAGCCACAATGGTGATGGATTCACCATTATTCACTCTACTTTCTGTTGACACTTGAAACAGACCAAAGAAAGAATTTAAGGCTTGTGGAAGAGCAAGAGTCCCATGATGCTTTGCAGTTAAGCTAACTTCAAGGAATGGAATTTTTCTAAGTAACAACCTTTAGAAATTGCTGCAACAGATATCATAGGAATATTAACCACAAATATGCGTCAAAGGTATGAAGAACTGAACAAACCATGTGACCACTGAGCTATATATCCATCTGCTTGGCAGCTTGTGCTTTGGCTAGATGTTTCTTGCTGGAACCTGTGAATTTGGCATATCATCTCAGAGGGCCATATCATCTCAGAACGTGACAGACTCAGTTGTTAGTGTCTTAACAACATAACCCCGCAACAGGAAATATGCAATGACTAACTAGATGGTATGGAGGCAGCGGCAAAGCTGCAAGGGAACAGAGGACTTAGAAAATAACCTGTGATAAGAAGTATATACTAAAATGAGGAAGTGGATAATGGTTGGAGTGATGTGCAATAATAAGGGTATACTTGCCCTAAGCAAACAGGAGGAAGTAGAGACCATTTGAAGTCTGAATGCAGGCTGTCAGTGGACTACAGGGCAGTTCCTTCACAGGTGTTGGGAACTGTATGTCTCTCTGTATATGTGCTATCTGTACTCTTAATCAATACAAGCAATCAAGTGATGAATATGAGGTTTCTTATTATTAAACCAATCTGGACTTGAGAGAACCCCTCTCAATAAACATACACTCACAATTAAATCAGTATTTATCAACTAATTGGTTATCAATTGGTCATCGATTGACAAATTATTAATAATCAGTTATTAACATTTGTGTTCACTATAGCACGTTAGTGGGACATACAAAAAGGCATGGTATCATGAATCACAGAGCCCCTCCAGTGTATGGCTGGTATGAAATAGGCACACGGTCCTTCAGGCTTCCTATTGCCATCTTTCTTGTTGAAAGTTTCCTGCTCTGCAGGGTGAATTCCACTGAACAACACTGAGTTCCTGTTAAATCAACAGCCCAAAATCACACTTTCCCTTCCCTCAGGTAATGTCCAAAACGTCAGCTCTTTCTGACCTTAGCGCAGGGGAAAGTTGAAGATTCCAGGACTGTACCTCAGTCATTTAAACTGAGGTGCAAAATCAATCCCACACTGCTCCTTTCCTCCTGGAGTCCTTGCATCAACACAAGCTGCCAGGAGCCATGCAATTGATCTAGTGCCCTCTATAAACTCCCTACTCAGTTAGTGACTTGCCTTTACCAGCTGCTATGTCTCCAAGCCTAAAATGTTCTCTCAGCATCTATCTTCCTCCATCTCTCTCTCTCCATCCACCCATCATTAAACTAGCTGTTTAAAGCTGTTTCCACGGCAACTGTCTCTCAAGTCCCTCTGTAAAAACGTCTGATTGTAATTTGTGGTGCATTTACTGGCAGCTGCCAGGCCTGCTGGGGTGGCAACTTTCACTCACAGAGACACAGCCTGACTGGAGTCTACGAAGAGGACACACTGTCATTTCCCACTGTTCTCCCATTTCCTTGACCAATAGACATGCCTCTTCCTAGTCATCCTAGAGACAGGGAGGCCTCATGGATAAGGCACTGGACTGGGACTCAGGAGATCTGTGCTTAGTTCCAGCATTGCCACGCACTCCCTGTGTGACCTCAGGCAAGACACTTAATCTGTGCCTCAGTTCCTCCTCTATAAAATGGGGATAACAACTCCTCCTCCCTTTCCCCGCGCTTTTTTCTCAGCAAGCCACAAACTCTGTGGTTTGTGGTCTCTTACCATGTGTATGGACAGAACCTAATAGTGGCATTTCGCAAGACTACTCGCCAAATGAATGGTTAGGGCATGGAGTATATGCAGTTCACATCGACTCAGTCTAGCAATATCAGTAGAATAAATGCATGCATATGAGAGAGAGAGAGAGAGAGAAAGCTCTGTAGTATCTAAAGGGTTAAAACTGCAAAGGGGTTTAGGAGGGGAGGTAACCAGCCAGATGAGCTGTGTGGCACTCACACAGCTGGTTGCTTTTAATCTGCCCTCTGAGCTGCTATTCGTCTGTAGAGAGTCAGTTATATTAAACTCTGTGCCTTGAGCAAGATTTGTCAGCTCAGGTACAAGAGCTCTGAGAGTGGTTACAAGAGGCTGTGGGGGGCTGGGCAGGGAGTGCACTAACTGCAATGGCTGAGAGTGAAGCAGCTGCAAGCAGGATGTGTGGTCCGAGTTCATGTGGGCTTGGGCTGCTGGAGAGAAACACCATAAATATTCACCACCTTTCAAAAGGGAGCCTGCTCTCCTAGGGAAGAGGCATTCACTTCAGCTCCATTTCTCTCTGTAGCTGGCTCCTCCTTTGTGCTGTTGTTACATGCACTAAACTGCCGCCCTTCACCTCTCCCAGAATCTGGGCTGTGGTTCCTCCTGTGATATTTCAGGCCCTGAGTGAAAAAAAAAAATCACCCTATATATAAATTCCCAGGGATCGTTCACCCCAATACGCCCCTTCGGAGGATACTCACGCACCAGCTAAAACTGCTTCTCTCCTTTCTGATTGGCCACAGAGGGCCACTCTCCTCCCTCCAGCTGAGAGACCTGAGAAGCCGTTTCGTTCTTAGGGTGTCCAGTAGCTCAGACTTCTCTGGCAATTGTCCCTGCCCCCAGAACCAAGCACAAAATCTCTGAACTCCAGCTGCCTGCCTTGTGTCACGAGAGCCCTTCCCTCATTCTTCTCACAGGACAACCCCAAAACCAGGTGTCTCGTGCCACAACACCCAACCACGCAGTGGAAGATGCATCCATTAGACAGAACACTCTCCTCCTGACAGTTTGGTTTCCTTGGCAACAAATCATGATGTCACAATGGAAAATATGATGACTTCAGTGAATGGGGAAGGAGAAAAAGGGATCAACTCCATGGCAAGAAGCTTTTGTTGATATTTGGAGTGAAATAATTTCCCGAGCCAACTTATGAGCATTCGTGCTGTAGCACGAGCCTTTCCAGTGTCTGGCAACTGTGTCAATAAACACAATGCCACAGACACCAGGAAGAGGAGACCTAGTTTAGTGTAACACCTGGAGCCCAGGAATGCAAGGCACAAACTCCAAAGCCTGAGCATGCAACAATGGCCTTTCTGCATGTTCAGCAAAAATCTCTTTCCTATTACTCTGCCTGTGCATCGCAGCACTGATTGCGAATGAAACACTACGACCTTGTCCAAATTCACAAAGCGAGGCTGCGCCTGATCAGTACCCAGGTCAGAGACCTCTAGGGGGCTCCCAAGCGGTCATGGTGTTGATTCAGGATGTGGTGCTTGCAATATTTACTCAAGCTCTTCGGGGAACAGAAGAGAGGAGGAGGATGAGGATGGAGCAGAGGCTCTGGGATTTGGCTGCGAATCAGAGGAGTCACCTGGGATGGATATAGCTCTTTCCTCAATCACTCTTGATGTGTGTTTGCAAATATGCTTGAAAAGCGCCAAACAACACACTCTGCAAACCCAAATATCAGTGCTGGCTCAGAGTACACAGGGCCAGCAAAACGCGCACACACGATGAAACAGAATGCATTTCAATTCAGAAATTGCAGTTCTTCAAAAGGCATTGTGGAGATTTATGTGGCTAATACCCCTACAATACAGACTGCAGGCATAAGCTCTGCATTATCTTAAGAGATTAGCAAAATATTATATTGTGTCATGTATATGTTGCAGTGTAGCACCCCCGGTGACAGTGTATGATCCATTTAGGGCTCTAATATGACATGAAGCTCCTACTTGCCTATTACATCAATGCTTCCGCTATGTATTTTGCCTGGCGTTACAACGATTACTGTACCAAAGCGAAGATTCATCTGGATCTCCTTCCAGTTCCTCCCAGCAGGCTCCCATTAAAGGGCATTGACACTCTTTGTGGGAACTTCCTATGATTAAATTACTTGTCTCTTTTCATTATGAGTTTTTCAATTAGACTGAATCTCCTGGTTAAGAGCTCAGTGCCAGAGAAACATCAGCATCAGTCTCTGTCCACGAGGACGGACTTCCTGCCTCAGATCTAAAGAGCAACGCAAGGCCAGTCGATGTTCACTTTTCAAGAGTTGCAGCTACTTTTTCAGGTGCACGGGCACACAAGAGGAAATGGACTCAAAGGCATCTGTATTGTTAGCTACCTACTGTAGGTGTGACATGCCCTGGAGAGACTCTGTATGTGCACAAAAGGTATGCTGCTGAAATGACTCTCCAGGTAAGGAGGCGAGGGGCACTGGGTGTGTCACTTGCTCCTCTGCTATTTGCATATAACAGTGGCAAAGTAAAAAGCACCAGCAGCCCTGGAGCCTTCCCTGCCGGGGTTTCTAGCCCTGCGGGGTGAATTCCATTGAACAGTGCTACGTTTCTGTAAAATGGATATCCCTGACGGGGTTTTAGAGGTTTTGGAACTGCACACCAGTGTGTCACTGCATCTATTACTGGAAATGAAAAACAAAGCAGCACAGAAATGCCTTCTGCTCCTGATGCCTGTCTTTGCAGAATTAATATGACGACTTATTCTGTACTTTCAGCTGTATGAGGCCGCTCTCATGACGTCTTGCTTTGGTGATGGGAAAACCTTCCATGGAGAACAACATGATTCTGGCTGGAGCAAGCAAAGGCCTACAATCCTACCAGGCCTTTCCCACCCCACATTCGCTCCAATTCTGTGGACTTTTCCCTGCCTAGTCCTGGTGCTGAACGAGGATTCTGCGAACAAGGGGTTCAGCAATGCAAGCACTCCCCAAAGACAGGATGAAATAAACAAACATCAGCCAGAGACCTCCTGTGTGTGGCTCTTTCAAACAATCTCTGCAGAGGGTATTTACGTTTGCTAATCCAATGTAATTAAACGGGGCAGTTCTGCAATCATATCAAGCTTAAAAAGGAGGTGAGATGCACATGGTGATAGAGTATTTTTGCCCTCCAGTGAACTCGCTTTTTCAGTCCCATTTTCCTATTTAAAGGTAACCCAGGCTGGGGGGTTGCATATTATCAGTGCTCCCATATCATCTGCCTTTACAATGCCACTGAGACATTAAATGCAGCATTCTGAAGTACTGGCGATTCTGGCACCCTAATACAGTGGGCTAAATCTGTACAATGCAACCCACAGCTCCCCATACCGCTCACAGGGAAGCATGGCCCAGAGAGATTACAAGTTGCTTCATAAAATACTCCAACAGCTCTTTGGACCCAGTTCAGAATTATCCTGTGGAGACAAAACCTGACTCAGCTGTCACTGAAGTCAGTGGCAAATCTCCATCAACCAATTAATCCCCCCAACATTGCTGTGAGCTAGGTTAGTACCTTTTTACAGGTGACTATGAGGAGGCATAATAAGGTCAAGTGACTTGGACAGAGTCATAAGACAAATCAGTGGCAGAGCTGGAAACACAACCCTGGAATGTCAACTCTTAGGTGCCCCAGTTCAACTGCTAGATGACATTCCTCTCCATTTATACCCTAGACTTTATGGGACTGAGATGATAAATGGGGCAAAACCCAACCCTAAAGAATTTGGGCCTCAATTCCCCATCTAACCCTTTGTTCTGACATAGGAAGGAACAATAGTGGTGTGATTAAATACCCAGTCCTCTGCGTGGGAAGTTTCCCTCTTGAAATTAAAGTGAAACAGTAATCCTATTAAGTGTCTTTCCTTTAAATCATAGAGATGTCCGTGAGGAAATTAATGACAACCTGTTATGCACACATTCAATTCAAATCAGTGTATCCAATTACCTCCATTACCTGGAGGCCCCCTCATATCCCCGTCTCTTTCGCTCCTGTCATATTTTCTCTATTTAGCCCTAAATTATGGTAGAATAGAGTCATTCTTGGTGGCTTCTTCTCCATTTCTCCCCCCGAAGATGTTATTGGGTAGGCATCAATATGGGGTTCATTTCTAAAGGTCACCAATTTGCCATGCTTAATGGCTAGTAGAGAAAGAGACCCTCAAGAGCAAAATGAGCAGCAAAGTTCCCCTCTCCAAAGCATGAGAAAAATCCATCAACTGCAGAGCCACCTTGTTGTGCTAGAGATTAATTCCCTGCAGGTTTCCCTTTTTGAACCTTTAGAGGATCACCTGGGAAGGAGTCAGTACTGTTAAGAGCCCCATGCAAAAAGCTCTGCAGATGAAGCCATTTGCAGCACACAAGTGGTTACATTGGACCTACAAAACCCAGCAACTATGCTACATGTTCTTGAGCCCCATCTACTAGCAACTTATCTATTAGTTATATTTACACAGAGACATAGACATAAAGCACTCTTGTAACAAGTACCATAGGGAGGTCCATAGGTAGGGCTAACGCAGAGTAGCAAGGCTCCCAACGTGAGAGAGCGCAGTAGAGCATTCGGCTGTGGGGCGAAGGGGCTATGTCTCTCTCAGCGTCCAGATCAGTGGCAGAACCTCCGTGCTGCATGTAAGTGTCAATCAGACAGCTGCAGAGCCAGGATTGAAAACCTGCAGTGGCTCTCAGGGCTCAGTGCCAGCCACACTCACTCCCCTTCAGAATGAAATCAAATATAGAGAAAGGGGTCTGTACTGCTGCAATAATCCCATCGTGCTACAGTACGTATCACTGCAGTGTCTGAGCACGTCACAGAGCCAAACTGAACAGCTCCATGGGTAAGGAGGTGTTATCCCCATTTTGCTGATGAGGAAACTGAGGCACAGGGAAGGGAAGTGACTTACTAAGGTCACCAAATTAATTTTACTGCTTGTTTTACACAGCAAGTGATTGGGTCAGCTGAGAACAGAACCCAGATGTCGTGACTCCCAGCCCTTAATCAGATCCTTCATCATCTTCAGATACTGCCGAGTCTTCAGCTCCACGCCAGTGGCTATGGTTCTTTGGGATGCCGTCATTCCTCTCAAGACAAAACAGAAGCAGTTGGTAGGTCCAGGGGCCCTTTGATATGAGGAGTCATAACTATCCTGACCAAAAGCACCATGAAGGCTGATGAGTCTTTACTTGCTTCCTGCGGCTTTCCAACACAAGCGTATAACGACAGCAATTGTCAGGGTGCTTGCTTTACCCTGGCAGTCTGAAACAACAGCAGCAATTGACATGAAAGCTTTGAGTCAAACATGCCGCCAAACAGAGATGGTTGAGGTTGGGCTGAAAATCCAGCCTGACATATCAGCTCTTCTTCCTTCACGCTGCTGGGCACCAGGCAAACTAAGCAACAAGCCAGTGTGAAGCCAGGAGAGTCTGACTGTTTGGATTTTCCAATCCCAAACATTTTCCTACCCTATCCTCTCCCCTTATTTAAGGGACGTTCCAGGCATGTGCAGATGAACTTCCACTACCCTTGTTTCATTAGGATGCCGGATTTCCTTGTGGACTGAATCGAGGTTCCTCTCTAATATGGTACAATCCTTATTTCTGGGGACTGCCAACTACATTTGTTTGTGTGAATCGGCATGTGCATTTATATCTTTAAAAGACATAGGGAGGTGGATAGGGAAGTAAGACAGCCATGAAGCAGATTAGAATAAACTGGAGAGTAAGTGAGTAAGTTGCTGTGTCTATAGCTGTTCACTGGGTGCTTAGAGCAGGAGTAAGAGAAAGAGGACTCAAGCCTGAGTTTATTTTTTGGGGGGTCCATGACCCAAATTATTTATAGATCCCAGGCTTTTGTAACTTCAATACTCATGTCAAAAATCTCTCTCTGAGACACACACACACACGCTTCCCAACCCCATAGCTCTGGCAGCGTTAGCTAAACGATCAAAGTCACAACCCAGGGACGTGGAGTTCCCTGGAGAAAGACTCTCAGTCTGTCCATAACTGCTGCGATAATTGGAGAGCAGCACAGAAAACTGGAACTGCCTCCCTCTGCTGCCACCTCTCCTTCCTGCCACTCTGCTGAACTGGGGCAGCAATAGGAGACACCGAGCAAGCGGGCAGGGCAGGACAGGACTTCATTTCTATTATTTGGAGCAATTGCACCAGCAAGTGCCACCAACCACAGAAATACCAACCAAGCAAATGCACCCAAATTAACTCTCACTCGCAGCCATTTCAGCACCAGGGGGTTGAACAATCTGCATTTGACTCTGAGGTTCCCATTTAAAACTATTGCTTTTCCCACTTGTTTTCTAAGCTTCCTCCATATGCCTTTTGTCCAGCACAGGGGGAATGCAATTAGCACAGAGTGCATAAAAATGGAGAGAGATTTGCCTGCTTTAAATCTCTTCCCATTGTACAGGCCAAGAACATCCAAGGGCATTTTGGACAAGGAGGGAGAACGAGGAAGGAGAACTGGCACTGCAGTCAGATAGATGTCATGCCAAGGGAAGCACAGATCTCTTCTGTTTCAGCAGAAGCCCGCATATCCCCTGGCACATGACAGCTAGTTGTGACGCTGATGCTCAATCTACCGCTTTGCAAGTGCGCCTATGAGGCTGCTTCAAAGAGGCTCAGATAACCTACTGCAGAAAAGGGGTCAGTCAATTCAGCCTCTCTTACTTGCAGGTTTGAAAGAAGTCGGGAAGTGGAACCAATTCCCTGAGCAAATGCTTCACCACCCCCCGTCCTGCATGCATGTGCACACACTGGATGCATCCGATGAAGCGAGCTGTAGCTCACGAAAGCTCATGCTCAAATAAATGGGTTAGTCTCTAAGGTGCCACAAGTCCTCCTGTTCTTTCTGCGAATACAGACTAACACGGCTGCTCCTCTGAAACCTGGTTTATGTAGAGTAGTTGTAGCTGTGTCGGTCCCAGAAGTAGAGAGACAAGGTGGGTGAGGTGTGCTAAACAATCTGCTCCACCTTGCTTTTAGCAGTGGTGCTCGAAGTACCTTTCCACACCTGAAGAGGTGCTGTGTGTGGCTTGAAAGCTAGTCTCTCACCACCAGGAGTTGGTCCCATAAAAGATATTATTGTACCCACCTTCTTTCACACACTGGTGAGCTATTGTAACATCTCTCCTGTGTGCTGCTGGGCCGTGCATGCTGGTTTGTTATTGTGTACGTTACCGAGCACGGCCAACACGCACTGTGCCATTGGAAGTGGAAGACATCTTGCTTTTAACAAGGTTTGCTTGTGAGCAGTGGCGCTGGGCATACTGGTTTGTTATTGCAGGGTTGCTTGTGAAAGCTGGAGCTGTGAAATCTGATTTGCAAAGGGAGAATTATTTACAAGTGCTGGCACTGTGTATACGGTTAAGTTATTGTAGGGTTGTGGATGATCATTGGCCATGTTTATTGGGCATGTTGCCGGTAATTTATTTTTACAAAAAAAGGACCAGAATCTAGAGCAGAGCCTATACAAAAAGGTAAAGCCCAGAAACCGAACAGCCTTTTCCAACCCTGTACATAAACACAGACTTCCATTATCTCAAAAAACGGTTTGACTAACGGACAACTCAGATGCTTTGGCTGAGCTGAGGGCAAGAAACTCATCTCACACCATCCCAGGAGCTATACTTAAGCATCCTAAAATAAAAAGTACTCACTAGTCCCCCCGGGCTGCTCTTTATGGCAGCAGCTGCAGCACAGATCCAGTGAGTGAAACACAAAGGAAAAGCAGAGAGAAGCAGCTCTGATGACAAAGCCAAAGCAAGTGAAAGGCGATTGCACTGCAGTGCTAGGTGCTCCACGACACGGGAGAATACATCACACTAGCAATAGAGCCAATTTTTCCAGTTCAGCAAAATTTGAGGGGGAAAAAATTCAAGCCATTCACTGAAAGTTCTGCATAATTAAAGCAACAAAAAGGACGGTTTTTCTTCTCTTTAAATATTTTAAAGACCTTTTAGAGATAGGTGTCTTTCATGGTTTCCTTTTTATGTCCTTCCAGCATCTACATGTATAAAGTACAGGTGAGGCTGGGCTCTCTCTTTTCCTACAACAGTCTTCCCACACTCCGCAAAGCCCCTTGGAATAGGTGGCTCGTTTGTCTTCCTGCTTGTGTGTTAGGTACTAAAACTCTTAGGCAGTGGCCCACTGGCTGCTGTGATCTCACCTGGTAAGCAGGGTGTATCTCTCTCTCCTCCCACATCATTCCCCGCCTCTCCCGGTCATACCAGAGCGCCCCACTGTATTTACCCTCAACACCACTGTGAGGTCAGGCAGTGAGGTTGTCCCAGTTGTACAGACTGGGAACAGAGGCACAGAGAGACTAAGACCTTGTCTGCACTTAAAAGTTTTGCTGCTTTAACTGTGGAGGCATAATAAAAGCAGCCACCCTCCCCAGTATAGACACAGTTATACTGGTATGCAGGTACTTGTGCCCACATAGCTTTTTCTGGTTTGGCTAAGCGAAATAAGCTGTACATGTATTAAGCATCTTATACCAATAGAA
Source organism: Lepidochelys olivacea (assembly GCF_965140295.1). Classification (NCBI taxonomy): domain Eukaryota; kingdom Metazoa; phylum Chordata; order Testudines; family Cheloniidae; genus Lepidochelys; species Lepidochelys olivacea. Next base: position 4,396,787 of record NC_140431.1, on the reverse strand, counting down.
TTGCATCTGCTCTAAATTGCATTTACTGGCATAACTATGTTGGTGGAAAAAAACAAACCACAACCACCTCACCCTCCCTGCCCGCCCCCAACATGCTGGTAGAATTTTTGATTGTGGATCAGGCCTAGGAGACTTTCCCAAGGCCACAGTGGAAGTCTGTGGCAGGGCAGAGAAGTGAACCTAGGACTTCCACATTCCAGGCTAGTGTCCTAACCACAAGGTTGGGTCAGTATTCAGATAGGAGCATGTAGGTGGTGCTAGGTTCATGGGCTAGGAACTGCTCCCCCCTCTCCCCCTCCAGTGTCCTGACTGAACATCACCATGGCCCAGGTGATGCTAGGGGGTGTTGTGCAGCTGGAGGTACAGCCTTTCTGATGGTCATTAAATCAAGCTGCTGCCCATCTGGGGGCCATTGAAGATTGCATGGCACCTTTCTGCTGGAGACTCATGCTCTCAAGTTTGGCAGTTTTTTCATTGACTTCAATGGGATTTGGATGAAGCCCCTTCTGGGTTCAAACTCCAACTCCAACACCATGGCAACAGGTGCCAGCAGAAAACCTTAAGAGAGATAGAATAGTGCAGCTTAGGCATCCCTCTCTCCCTTACATCTTCCCTCATTTCCATTCTCTTCCTCCCATCTCCCCCCTCCTTCTTCTGGAGGGAAGATCTTCCAAGATAAAACAGGGAGGGATGTAAGGAGGCACCACAGAGACTAATCAGCAGCCCCAGCACCTTTAATTTATTACTGCGTGAGAGGCTTGTTGAGAACAAAGCCGGCAGTTCGGAAGATTGTTCCTTTAAAAGATTTTTTATTTGAAAAGCTGTCAGCTCGCACCTTGTCACATCCCTACTCACAGGAGAGGAACTTTAATAATGTGTCACCTCATGCAAATGAGCTCCTAATTAATTAAGTACTATTCTTCCAGGGATGGATTCATTAGAATCAAATTTGGGCAGATGGGTTGGTTAGGTTAGGGCTGTATTGTGTTCTACTTTAAATCATATGGCTTTGGAGTTTGGGCATGGGAGATGGCCCCAACGGGCAAAGCACACAATTCCTACAAAGTTCTCACTTATTACCACCTTCTTGTGGAAGCAATGCCAGTTCTATGGATACATCTCTCTTTCCTCCAGACTTGTCTCACATTTTGAAGGATTTCACTCATTTCAGACTCTAGGTTATCTACGTTCCACATAATTCTGACATACCCTTCTGTTGTTAAAAAGAATTTACTTCAGAAATAAAGAATTGGGGAACTGAGTCATAGATTTTAAGACCAGAAGGAAGTTTTAGATCATCTAGTCTGACCTCCTGCATAATACAGGCCATAGGATTTGATCCTGTTATTTGAGCCCAATAAGCTGTTTGGCTAATGCACCTTTCAGACAGGCACAGTGTCTTGATTTGGAGACATCAAGAGGAGGAGAATCCATCCCTTCCCTTGGTAGTTTGTTTCAATAGTTAATCACTGAGGGTACAGAGACAGCTCTTTTCCCTGAAGGGACTTTTCACACCCCCAGCGTTTTTCATGTTTATATGTGGGCACGACTTCTTCTGGGTCTTTGTAAAGCACTAGGACCCACATTTGGGCTGGATTAGGTTGATAAGGAAATCTCAAAACCTAACAAGTTCATAAACAATCTGCCCTTAACATGTGAAGAAATGGAAGGGTCAAAACTAAAGCTGCCTGAGAAAACAAACTTTTCAACAACACGATTTCATTTAACTTTTTTGGTTTTCTAAACAGACAACTGAATTTTATAAATTTTAACCAGCCCTTAATATGACCCCATGAGGTGCATCATCTCAGACACAAGCAGAGTAGGCCAAACAATGGAGGGGAAATTCTTCTCCCCCCTCCTTTGTTTTTTTAATTGCGAGAGTATCAATGAAAATTTTCAAAGAAATTTCAAGAGTCAGAAGTTTTCCACCAGCCCTCAACACAAACCCTTTTTGCTGCCACCTCTTTCCCCATGTCTGGTATTTACACAGGGCAGCAAAGGGTTAATATGAAGCACTGCGGAGATCTGACCAGCTGCATGCCATGTCCCCATTTTGCTGACAATCTTAGCAGAAAGACCAATGGCCGAATCCAGTAGGTCACAGAATCCAGATGGCCCTTTCACCTGTCCAGAGAAGTCTTCATAGAACTGAACAATAGAGGGGAGGGGATAGCTCAGTAGTTTGAGCATTGGCCTGCTAAACCCACGGTTGTGAGTTCAATCCTTGAGGGGGCCATTTAGGGATTGGGGCAAAAATAAAAAAAAAATTGGGGATTGTGCCTGCTTTGAGCAGGGGGTTGGACTAGATGATCTCCTGAGGTCCCTTCCAACTCTGATATTCTATGATTCCCTAAACTTAGGACCTGATAAACCCAGCAAAGTCAATGCAAGTCTTTCCACTGATCTCAATGGACTTTAGATCAGGCCCATAGTCGGGGGAAGGGGTGGGCATGGCTCCTCAGCTCCTATAACAACTCTTCTCTCCCCCCCAAAGCCCCTTTGGAACAGTCATTGTGAGGAGGGAACATTACCCGGCTGCTGCCTGCCTGGCACAATTTCTGCAGGTACAGGACTTGGGCTCCAGGGCCGTCAATCTGACATCTTCCACCCGTATCCAAGTCCCTTATGAGTTACCCATTGAACATGCAACCACTTGAGAGCATCCGGCATATTATTCACTGAGAGAGGAGACAGCTCAGGGCATGTCTGCTGAGCATTAAAAACCAACCCGCCCCAAATTTGTTCCTTAATAGAGACCCCGAAGTTGCATTGACTTCCTTTTTCTTTTGTCAGACATTAAGCGCCTTTTCCCCCTCCACCGTCTATTATTATTTTTAAAGCGAGGGCTCTGCGCTTCTTTGGGGAATAGGAATCATTACGGGAACAGCACTTGGCTGCACACAGGCTTTACGTTTTGGCATTGAGCAAGGGAAACCATCAACCAGACTAAGAACTGGTCTCTGAGAGTAGGGAATCGGGTAGGTGTTCCTATATCATCAGGCCCACATGCTGACCCTTTCTGTAATTCTCTCCCCTCGCCCCCCCATTGCTCTTTTCTTGACCCAGCTCTGCTGCTCGTGCTTAGTGATGCTCTTACCTGACTCTTTCTGCTCAGAGTTGAAGTGTAAATGCTAAGAGAAGGACATGGCTGCCACAGCACAAGGCATTTCTTTTAAACACCCTCTGTCCTGTCTGTGGCACACACGCTGGCCCTGCCTCACGAACAGATGCTAAACAAAGGCTGCTCGTGTGTGCAATGCAAGCCCCGACATCTGCCTTGCAAAATCCTGATGAGAATGGACTGACACAGCTCTCCATGCAACCCAGACTAGCCCAATGCCTGGGTCACGTGCTGGCTTGTTTCCTTTTTTCCACACCCCGTCTCCCCTTTGCCTTCGCCTCAAGGCTGCCGGGAGTTGGCAGACGTCCACTTGGAACTTGTGAACTCTCTGAGGACAAACAGGAGCCATCACGCCTCGTTTTGCTTGATGCCCACAACTTGCAATTAGAGATGGAAATGTTCTGGGCTGTGCAGGTGGATTTCTTTTTATTTGTTTTTGGAAGCTGGGCAGCACGCACATGTGCTGAGCCTCGGTACAAAGGTCACTGCTCAGGTGCTTTCCAAGTAAACTAGTTTAGAGTAACTGAATGAAATAATCATGGCAGACAGACAGGTACCAGAAGAGGCAGAAATAATGAACACGCACACATAGACAGACAGACACACACGCACTCCCCAACAGACAACAGTGATTAGGTTCTGCCAGCTGCCCGGAGGAACTGCAGGCACAGGAAGAGTTGGCAAGGGAGAGGGGGTCAGATCAGATGCCTTTGTAGCTGGTTGTATTGCAATGCATCATGGAAAGGAGATGATTTCCCTGGGACATGGGGGCAGGGCACAGCTATACAGTTCAAGCTTTTTAAATCCTTTGCTTAAAAGAAAAAAGAAGCGTGTGCATGAACTCAGTGCTTCAGGACTGGCAACCACTGTGTGTCCAGGAGAGGGCCAGCCTCACCTTTCACTACCATGCCAATGTGACTCAGTCCTCGCCGGAAGGGAACTCCTCTAGGGTGAGTGAGGGAAGCCAGTCAGTCAGGCCGCAGTGCCCATTCAATCCTTGGCCTCCCTGCTGAGACTGCTGACAAGGGGCCCAGGCACCAACTCTAGTGTTGGCTTTTGCCATATAGATGCCCATTTACTGGGAACGGAACTGAGACCTCAAGCAATTAAGATCTATGCTTCCTAAACTTGGCTTCGGAGACCCAACAGAAAGCCTTTTCCTATGCACCTCAACTAACTACCTGCCCCCGGTTTCTTTCGATGAAGGGTACGTACTCCAAGATACTCATTTTTGCTATGTCAGGATTTGCATGCAGGACTGACAGCCAAGGCCTCCCCCACGCTCCCAATCCCCGCTCTGCTTGTTAACATGCCACAATGTGATCTTGCTGGGAGAATTCAGGGGTGTAGGGCACTTGCTTGCCCAGATTCTGCAATACACACTGAACTGCCAATAAGGGATTTGTTCCAGAGTCACCCCAGAAACCATAATACCCAGCTCTTCTATAACCCTTTTCATCACTCGATCTCAAAGCACTTTACAAAGGACGATTATGGTATCATTATCCCTGTTTCACAGATGGAGAAACTGAGGCCTGGGGAGGTTACTTACCCAAGATCAAGCTGAGGCCAACACTTTCTACCTACTTTACAGGAGAAAGAGGGGTTGTAGTGCTTAACCTTTATAAAGTGCTTTTTGATTCCTGGATGGAAGGTGCAATAGGGAGGCAAAGAGTTGGTATTATTCCTGGCTGTGGGTAAGTAGGGAGACCAGGTGTCATGCTTAAAACAGGTTGTCACATCCCATTTGTGGCTCTTCACTGGAAAATCCCCAAATAGAGCCCTATCACTGTTCTCCATTCACACCTCACCTGTGCCCAGCCAGCCGAACAATCTTCTGACACTTGGTCTCAAGATCTCCCTCCCTACATATCGTCTTACGGCAATACATTTCACTGCTGAGGGGATGGTCTGCTGGTCTCGGGTGACGATGTAACATGGAATAAAAAGCTACACACAAGGCTATTTAATGTTGGGTTAAGTTGGAGCCAGTAGCAGCTGGCAATCCCTCCCAGAGGAAGAGCCAAATGACTGTCCTGGACTGTCAGATGATTAGCAAAGTCCCTCTGTTTCTCTAGCTACTCAGCCAGGAGTCAGAAAAAGTTCCTGGGGGAATATGCTTCCCCTTCTTCATGAAATGGAGCTTCTAAAATGCAGACTTTTAAAGGACACCAGACCATATCCTGGAGAATACACAGCAGGGCACACTGCCGCATGAGGCCCCAGGGCATACCGATGGATCAGGCAGTGTTGCAATTCTAGTGGTCACAATATTTGGATCTTTTTATTAAAGCCCCAGCTCCAGGAGTCATGCTATTAAGAGAGAATCTCCTCTTTTGAAAAATACAAAGCAAGTTTCTAACTCATAATTCCAGGGAACAGCTTGAAAATGTGACTTCTGAGGTTCAAAGCCCTAAAGGCGAATAATAAAACCCTTTCTCTCTAATGAAATTGGCTTGTCATTACATATATTTATTGAGGGGTGACTCATGGTTTTTTAATGCTAGTAGTTGGCAATACAGATCAGGTGACCTAGCAGGCCTGCCCTGCATATGAGAGATAAACACCGAGCTGTGGTGGGAGAATCAATAGTTTTAACCTCTGCTGGGCCACAGGATGTTAGTCTATTACAGAGCCTGGCTGTTCAGCTCAAGCTGTACAACCTTATGCCTCCAGCTTTTGGAGGTAGCCACTTCAATCCCATGTGTTGGCCAAGATGGCTGCTGTCACACAGGCTAAATCCATTAAAAGAAAAGGAGTACTTGTGGCACCTTAGAGACTAACCAATTTATTAGAGCATAAGCTTTCGTGAGCTACAGCTCACTTCCTCAGATGCATATCGTGGAAACTGTAGCAGGCTTGAGCCACGATATGCATCTGAGGAAGTGAGCTGTAGCTCACGAAAGCTTATGCTCTAATAAATTGGTTAGTCTCTAAGGTGCCACAAGTACTCCTTTTCTTTTTGCGAATACAGACTAACACGGCTGTTACGCTAAATCCATTGTGAGCTGCAAGTAACCGGGAAGCTAACAGAGTTGTGAGTATTTATGACAGGATCTCTCTCTCTCTGGCTATGAAGTGGATCCACAGAAAGCAAAAGTCAGAAACCCCAGAGACAGACTGTGGTGGCAAAGCTGCTTCTATTGATCTTGAGTTTTACTGAAGTTTTATTAAGTGAGGTCCTTGAACAACAAGACGCAATCACCGCCATACTGGTCTCTGGAGAGTCCAAGGCAGAAGTGGTGCAACCCAGCAGCACAGAGCTGTGGCAGTATGTGTCAGTAGCCAAGTAACCAAGCTCCCTGCTGTCTCTTATGAGGAGAGGCTTATGAGGAGAGGCTGAGGGAGCTGGGATTGTTTAGCCTGCAGAAGAGAAGAATGAGGGGGGATTTGATAGCTGCTTTCAACTACCTGAAAGGGGGTTCCAAAGAGGATGGATCTAGTCTGTTCTCAGTGGTGGTAGATGACAGAACAAGGAGTAATGGTCTCAAGTTGCAGTGGGGGAGGTTTAGGTTGGATATTAGGAAAAACTTTTTCACTAAGAGGGTGGTGAAACACTGGAATGCGTTACCTAGGGAGGTGGTAGAATCTCCTTCCTTAGAGGTTTTTAAGGTCAGGCTTGACAAAGCCCTGGCTGGGATGATTTAACTGGGAATTGGTCCTGCTTCGAGCAGGGGGTTGGACTAGATGACCTTCTGGGGTCCCTTCCAACCCTGATATTCTATGATTCTATGATTCTCTCCCCATCCCCTGTGCACCGACCTACGCTGGAGTTCAGCTCATCTTTATTTAATAACCCAACAGGGGTTACATGATGTGCCAAGGTTGCTCCTGCTCATAAGCAGACATCTGGGATCCAGACCAAGTCTGAGTTAACCAGGACAGGCAGAGTTCAGAACGGACACACACAATGAGCACTTGAGCTGGAACTCTCCTCACTGGAAGTTTGTTTATTTCGGACCCAATCCTGGAAGAGTGAAAGCTTCCTCTGAAGCATGAAGAGAGATTCAGCTCCCATTGATTGGATCAGTTCATAGCCTGTGTTCTTAAGTGCAGTCACAGCAACTGAATCCCCCAGCTGTCAGTGACTGGCAGCCCCAGTCAAGTTCATGCTCCCAGTATGACTGGTTCTGGGCAAACACAGAGAAAGAGAGTCCCTGCCCCAGTGAGCTTCTCTTGAAACTCAGAATTTCAAGGCAAGTGCCTCACTGTTTACCCCTTTTTCCAGATCATTTATGAATATGTTAAATAGGACTGTGCCCAATACAGATCCCTGGGGGACATCACTATTTACCTCTCTCCATTCAGGATGTTCAGAGCTTTGCTGCTGTCTCTCGTTCCATTTTAAACTAAGCCCCAAAGAGGTTATGTGACTTGCCCATGGCCACACACAATCACTCAGGCAGACAGTGCTTTGGCTCTCGTCCACACCCCAGAATCCTTATTGCTGAAGCCCCAGCATCTTCTTTCTAGAGCTTGGGAGCAGCTGATGGAAAGGAAACAAATGCCACAAAAGGTGCCAGCTCAAATGTGGGCTCAGCCAGTAATCAGAATGAGCCTGGATATAGACTCTTGAGGGTGTAACATGAGATGCTTCTCTCTGTGCAAGCCTTCCCTAGGTGTGCTTCCTGGAAAAAAAGGTACAGATCCTAAGCAGACTAAACTCCATGGAACAACACCTCTTGACTCCAGCGGCTTTGGGTCAGCCCTAGAGTGAGAACAACACACTTACCTCTCTGTCATCTAAGCACTTAGATCCCCCCACCACCACCACCGTAGTGTCTCAGCATCTAACCTGACTCTAGGGACATAAACAGTAAAAGAATCAACAGTATGATCCCCAGTTACCTGATGATGAATGTATTAAAAAATCTACAGACAAGCAATAAACTGAAGTGCAGTAGGTGTGTTCGGCTTCTCCAAACTGGAGAGAGGGCTAGAAAAGTTAGGAGGAGCATGTCATGCAAGGCTAAGAAGCGTCATAACCTAGTAATAATACCACCTAACAACTTTTCATCATGACCTCCATTTAACAGTTGAGGAAACTGAGACACGGGGAAGGGGCGTGACTTACTCAAGATCACCAGCAGGCCAGTGGCAGAGCCAGGAATAGAACCTGGGTCTCCTGTGTCTCAGTCCAGTGCTGTGTTCACTCCTAAGACCAACCCAAAAAGCAGGGAACACAACCTCTCACCATGTAAAGATGCAGAGTGAGATTTTCCCTGGCGCTCAGCGTTAGTTTTACTCTGCTCCCTCTGAAGTCAGTGGGAATGTTACTGGCGAGGACAATGGGAACAGTTAGGCTAACATGGGATAAATGTTTACCCATAGTTTCTCCAGGTACGGCTTTGCTTTGTGAGGACAACGCACGCTGTGAGACAAGGGGAAAGAGTTCTGTACCAGGCCTGTGAGAAGCCTCCCTAGAAGAGAGCTGGCTCCTCTTTCCCTGTGCCCTAAAATGCCTGCTCGCCTGTAAGCACGCATCCAGCCAGTTGTGCTAATCCTTCCCCCTGCCCATGGCCCAGAATCAACATCGCTGCACACGTTCCGGCAAGGGTCCATGGGCAGGAGAGACAAAGCTGCACCACATTAGTGCTTTCACTTCCATAATTGACCTGTAGATAAACACAAGGCTTCCGCCTTAATCCCCCTGCAGCCTCATGAACATCAGCCCCACTAAATTTTTCATGTAATTAAGAGAAAAACCCTAATCCAGTGTAATTAGCTCCCTGATTGCCAACATGCGGCAGAAAACCACTGTTTGAACAGCAATTCAGGTCTAGCTGGTTAGGCAAATACAGTATGTGTGGTTCAGTAATTTAACGCTGAGACAATCCCCTCCCCACTGTCCTTGTAGGCTTGTTTTTCTAACTGTCACTAAACGGTTTCATGACTGTAATAGGCCCAACAGCCCTGGAACTGCAGCTCCACTTGTTTCCTCAGGAGGAAGGGATTCTCATCAGATCCCTGTAGGGTTAGCCATAGAGCGGGCAGAATAATTCCGAGAGTGATAGTGGTTGCTAATTTTGACATGCCCCTGGCTCCATCTGTATCCTAAACTGCAAATCATCAGACTACTTGGGCCAGTGTTTTCATACCTCACTGCCTACATTTCAGCTCTTACATCCATATTTAGACCTCCCAAGAAAAGTGTCTTGATTCTGAGAAGTGCCGAGCATCTGTAACTCCCATGGAAACCAACGGGAGCTGCGGGTGCTCAGACTTCTCAGGTCAATTCAGTTCAAAGGCTGAGATATGGATTTAGGAGCCTAACTTTAGGCAGCCAAGTGTGAAAATGTTGGCTTAAGAGAAGTGAATCTCTTGGACCAAAAATGAGCCTTTACAACCTTTTTGTGATTTGTTACTTTGTCCATCATATTCATTCTTGAAAAATTTAAAGGGTGCCAGGTTAATGTTGGGCTGGGCAGTGTGGATCAGCTGGGGGCACAAGTGAGGGGTGAAGGGTTATATGACAATGGTGAGCTGGCTGTATCCTTCAGCTCCCCATTTCCAAACTCTTTAATGTCTGGGGCTTCCCTGAAGCAGAGCTTTTGAAAAGGAAGTATTTTTGGAGGCATTAGCTGAGCCATTTAAACAGACTGTCAACCTTCACTTTCTTTGTATTGAAGTTTTTTGTTTGGGAATAAAATGTTATTCTCATCTCTCCTTGTCTGGGTTAATAGCCATGTTGAGACCAGATCCCCAAGCCTAGAAGACCACAAAATAGCTAATCCACTTTCTGTAGAAAGGAAGTTGAAGTCCATGTTAACAGTTCCAGCTTTGCTCATACATAGCCTGAGCTAACCTCTGAGGAATATTCGTTTACATGCTCTGGGATGAGAGACCTAAACAGATCTGTTTTCAAACCTCTCACTCTTATTCTACCTCTTCTGACAGTGGACTCTCTCTGGAAGGCAGGCTAAAAGGTTAATAGCATGAATGGGTGAAAACAGGGGTTCTGCCTGGATAGATCCATGTTTGGGCTCAAGGCTCTAACATTCTCAGCATCATCCTCCTTCTGCTCATTACATGGGAGTTCTATAAACATGCCAGCACCGAGAAGCCAGAGTCCCCCTTCTTGTTAAAGGCTGGGATATTTGTTTATACAAAAATACAATGGTAATTTCTCAACGTGAAGGCTCCAGTTAAAGAGAAGCCCCTGAGGAGAGCAAGCATGCAGGCTTGTTTGCATTGCAGAAGTTAAGCCAATTCCTCCTCCCCCACCCACCCCAAGCTGAATTTTTCACACAAGAAGGCATTGCAGACAAAGTATTGATTGCAACCAGAGTCTCCTGGTTTGATGGCAAAACATCAATAAGAACGTGTGTGTCTGACGATATGTAACAATTTGCTGCTGTGCCATAATTCCCCTCCCAAGACAACAGCTCTTAAAAAGAGAGTCAAATATGTCTCAGAGTAACAGCCGTGTTAGTCTGTCTTCGCAAAAAGAAAAGGAGGACTTGTGGCACCTTAGAGCATAACCAATTTATTTGAGCATAAGCTTTCGTGAGCTACAGCTCACTTCATCGGATGTCTCAGAGGAGCATCAACCTATTCAGCTAGTGAATCCGAGTCCCATGTTCTCTCTTCCCTAGCACCCCCTGCAGGCTGATGCAGACAGCACCACCGGCACTTGACTGCCATGTACATGAGAATATACGAATTGCCAAACTGCATTAGAACCATGGTCCGTCTAGTCCAGCACCAGATGTTTCAGAAGAAAATACAAGAACTCTGCATGCACCACTCCCCTACCCTCTGTACAGGGGATACAGGCTGTACAGGGGATACAATAGCTGGTAGGAAAAGGAAGGTTTGCTCCAGGATCCAGACGTTCCAAGGATATCACAGACAAAGATCTATGATTAGACTGGAAACACCAATCTGTGCTGGGGAATGAGTTAGCAGGAGCATACCAAAAACAAGGTATGAGCTGACTCAGAACTTTGGTCCAAACTCAAAACTGGTTTTTGGTTTTTTTTTTTGAGTCGGGGGGGGGGAAATCACTTGATTTTTTTTTCTACCTCCTCCCTCTTTTTCCATTTTCACAGCTGCCTCCGCCCTTCTGCATCCTGCCTGGATTAGCCAAAACACTGTAAGAAACAACTGTTTGAGAGTATTTCTAGCCTGACTGTAAGCAGGAAGGTAGCAGAAATCTCATATGAAAACCTAAAAAGAAAAGGAGTACTTGTGGCACCTTAGAGACTAACCAATTTATCTGAGCATGAGCTTTCGTGAGCTACAGCTCACTTCATCAGATGCATACCGTGGAAACTGCAGAAGACATTATATACACGCAGAGACCATGAAACAATACCTCCTCCCACCCCACTCTCCTGCTGGTAATAGCTTATCTAAAGTGATCATCAAGTTGGGCCACTTCCAGCACAAATCCAGGTTTTCTCACCCTCCACCCCCGCACACACAAACTCACTCTCCTGCTGGTAATAGCCCATCCAAAATGACCACTCTCTTCGCAATGTGTATGATAATCAAGGTGGGCCATTTCCTGCACAAATCCAGGTTCTCTCACCCCCTCACCCCCCTCCAAAAACCACACACACAAACTCACTCTCCTGCTGGTAATAGCTTATCCGAAGTTACCACTCTCCCTACAATGTGTATGATAATCAAGGTGGGCCATTTCCTGCACAAATCCAGGTTCTCTCACCCCCCTCCAAAAACCACACACACAAACTCACTCTCCTGCTGGTAATAGCTCATCCAAAGTGACCACTCTCCCTACAATGTGCATGGTAATCAAGGTGGGCCATTTCCAGCACAAATCCAGGCTCTCTCACCCCCCCCCCCCGCCCTTTTCCGGGGACACACACACACACACACACACACACAGAAACTCACTCTCCTGCTGGCAATAGCTCATCTGCTATTCCCAGCTTAACTGGGAATTGGTCCTGCTTCGAGCAGGGGGTTGGACTAGATGACCTTCAGGGGTCCCTTCCAACCCTGATATTCTATGATTCTATGATTCATCCAAACTGACCACTCTCCAAGTTTAAATCCAAGTTTAACCAGAATGTCTGGGGGTGGGGGGGTAGGAAAAAACAAGGGGAAATAGGCTACCTTGCATAATGACCTAGCCACTCCCAGTCTCTATTTAAGCCTAAATTAATAGTATCCAATTTGCAAATGAATTCCAATTCAGCAGTTTCTCGCTGGAGTCTGGATTTGAAGTTTTTTTGTTTTAAGATAGCGACCTTCATGTCTGTATTGCGTGACCAGAGAGATTGAAGTGTTCTCCGACTGGTTTATGAATGTTATAATTCTTGACATCTGATTTGTGTCCATTTATTCTTTTACGTAGAGGCTGTCCAGTTTGACCAATGTAAATGGCAGAGGGGCATTGCTGGCACATGATGGCATATATCACATTGGTGGATGTGCAGGTGAACGAGCCTCTGATAGTGTGGCTGATGTTATTAGGCCCTGTGATGGTGTCCCCTGAATAGATATGTGGGCACAGTTGGCAACGGGCTTTGTTGCAAGGATAAGTTCCTGGGTTAGTGATTCTGTTGTGTGGTATGTGGTTGTTGGTGAGTATTTCCTTCAGGCTGCGGGGCTGTCTGTAGGCAAGGACTGGCCTGTCTCCCAAGATTTGTGAGAGTATTGGGTCATCCTTCAGGATAGGTTGTAGATCCTTAATAATGCGTTGGAGGGGTTTTAGTTGGGGGCTGAAGGTGACGGCTAGTGGCGTTCTGTTATTTTCTTTGTTAGGCCTGTCCTGTAGTAGGTGACTTCTGGGAACTCTTCTGGCTCTATCAATCTGTTTCTTCACTTCCACAGGTGGGTATTGTAGTTGTAAGAAAGCTTGACAGAGATCTTGTAGGTGTTTGTCTCTGTCTGAGGGGTTGGAGCAAATGCGGTTGTATCGCAAAGCTTGGCTGTAGACGATGGATCGTGTGGTGTGGTCAGGGTGAAAGCTAGAGGCATGTAGGTAGGAATAGCGGTCAGTAGGTTTCCGGTATAGGGTGGTGTTTATGTGACCATTGTTTATTAGCACTGTAGTGTCCAGGAAGTGGATCTCTTGTGTGGACTGGACCAGGCTGAGGTTGATGGTGGGATGGAACAAGTACTCCTTTTCTTTTTGCGAATACAGACTAACACGGCTGTTACTCTGAAACCTGAAATATGGAAACCTGTCCGTGTGTGAGGATTTGCAGGGCTGAAGAGAGGTGGATACTGTTTGGACAAACTTCTGCTCATTTAAATCAAACTGCTTGAGATTTGACTGGCATCAGTCGGGGACATACCAAGTGCCTCTTCAGACCACTTGGTGCAGGACAGCAGATGAAATCTGAGTGGGGTTAGACACTGAGAAAAACACCTGTCCTTGTCAGGAGGAGATCAGTTCACTCCCTTTTACTGCCATCCTCAGTGAGTTGGGAGGGATTCTCATAAGCTTCTGGCTGACTTTGAAGGTTTTCTTGGAATCCTTCCCCTACGTCTGTTACAGAGCTTCTCTCTCCCCTCAACAGAAGCTGGTCCAATAAAAGATATTACCTCACCCACCTTGTGTCTCTAACATCCTGGGATGACACAACTACAGCTACACTGCATACAGAGCACAGGTGACATTTCAGCAGCCCTCACCAAGGGCTGGTAGCAGAACCCATTGAAAAACTGGAATGAGAGTGTATTCATTCCTGAGATGACCTGCTGTCTGAAATCCAGGATAGCTCAATGTGTCGTTAACCCCCCGAGTTCCAGTGCATGGTGAACTAGCCACCAGAGGTTCTCCAGATTTCAGAAACATGCAGATGTATGAACCACGGCCCATAGGGCAGCTCTGTAGGATGAAAAGTATGAGGCCCTTGGTATGTAGCCAGTTCCCAGGGCCTCCATTTTCTCTGACTCCTAGTTCATTAAACTAATTCAGGGCAGCTCCTTCCACTTGCATAAATTTGTGAAAACAGAAAACATGGAGAGGGCACCCTCAGACTGCTTCTTAGGCACCTCTGGCATTTCAGGCACAGTTTCCACACAGCCTGAACTGAGTTTGTTCTCACAGTTCCTGCACTAAGCAAAACACAGTGACGGGGACTCATTTGCGAATGAATTCCAGACGGGATATCAAGTTTACACATTGTGGTAGAAGTGGTCTCAGGGACAGTGTTTTGTTTTTCTGCCTCATTACAGTTATTCCAGCTTCTATTTGGCTTCAGAGAAATCAGTCCTGCCAGAAAACCCACCACGGAATGCTAATGAAACACGAGTCTGCCTCTCCACTAGTTTTTGGTCTCCTTTCCTGAGATCTAGCACTAAGTCCCCTCCCCATCTCTCTCGTCTTTAGAAAGTGACATTTCTAAGGTCTGCAGAGAGCAGCTTTGAATGCGAAGAGCTTAGCATGGCTCCGTCCAGTACATTCGGGGTCAGTCTACCTTTTGGTTCACTTGCGCCAGGAAGGTCTCAGTGATAGGAGCAGTGAGAATCTTAATTCCGAGTCTACTCGCCACATGGCGAGGAATGGGAGAGATTCTGCTTGCAGGCTATGACTATTCCAGCATGTTGTGCTACCAGTTGGCAGGTGATAAAGCAGCACTCAGATCAGTTCAATAATTTTTCAACAGCCTTTTAAATATCCAGAGGATGGTGGAGGTGTTGCAAAACACAACTGGGAGTTGATTTAAGTGCTTGATTTATGAACCAAGTAAAACTGTATCTAAAGTCAAGTCCTAGGGATGGTAAAACAACAGATTGCGGCTGCCTTTCAAATCACACTTCAAATGCTGCAAGGTTAGTGACGGCCACACAACTGTCTTGATATGTGACTGTTTAAATATTAAGTGAAGTAGTGATTCCAAGGAAGGTAAAATATAAATGAGAGTGCTACATACTTATCACTTCTCTGCCTGGATTCCAAGCCCAATCAGACACTGCTAGTCTCTGAGGAGAGGTAGGGTCATGAGTACAGTGGGGCGGAAAATGGTTTTCCCATCTTGTGAATGTTTTCAACATTTTAGAAATGTTCCTGTCCCACATTGGGACTCAACTGAGACCTTTCAACACATTTCATGAAAAACCAGAGAGAGAGATCCCAGAACAGCCAAGAGGTCCGGGCACTCACCAGGTTCTGGCGGAGCGGGTCCTAGACTATTCTTGGTTTGACTATTCGCAGCCTCTCTCTCTACACCTATATCCTGGACCTGAGGAACCACTGCAATTAAAGTTTCATTAGAACTGACCATTTCCCACAAAAAGGTGGGATTTTAACAAATTGTCATTTTCTGACTAAAAAACATTTTGTTGAAAAATTCCAGATGAACTGACATTTAGCAGGAGAACTCCTGACCAGTTCTAGTCATGAGATTCTCAGCTAAAAAGGCCTGATTTAAATATCCACTGCAGACCATGGGAGTCTTTCCACTGACATCATTGGGCTTTGGATCAGAGCCGTTAGGGGGATTTAAAGGTGGGCCAGGGCGAAGCAAATTTTGTTGAGGGGCTGGGGAGGGAACAGAACCTTAAATCTTCACCTCTGTTGAACTTAAATTTAAACTCCTGAAGTGTGGACAGATCACTTGCAAGCCACTGGACTCTGAGGTCAACTCCCTGAGATACTAGCTTCTCTCTCCCCACTTCCCCCCATTTGAAGCACAAAGGATACTAGAGTTTATTTTCATTTCTCCCCCCAAAGAATGAGAGGAAAAGGCTCTGCCTTGGAAATTCTTAAAGCTTTTCGAAAGAGAGCTATAGCTTTAGCCAAAAATCTAATACAGCCAGAATTGCTATGAAAAAAATACCATATGGATCAGATTTTCCAAAGAACTTAGCACCCATAATTGGGCCAGACTCTCACAATAGCCCAGTACATTGGGTGCTCAGCTCTTTCAAAAATCTGTTCCCACATGTGGGGAAGGATTAGCAACTGTTAGCATACAAATAATTGCTACCCACTCACTTCCGTGACACCTCACAGCTCCACTCCACCATAGTGAGTGGTATTTTTCATTTATTTATTTTACAGGTGATGGTCTTACCGGATGCTGCTCCCAACATACCCATAGGGCTGGAGCAGCCATGAATACTGAGTCCCACACCACCACTCCAGCCTCAGCTTCCTTAGCTCTCTCTAATGGAGGGAGCACATTGCAGAAAGACATTGCTAGCGGCTAAGACGCAGCATTGGATTGTGTCAGTTTTGACAGAGCTGCCAAGCTACCATCCTGTCCCCAGTGCACAGGGAATTTAGGGAGGACAGGACATGGTTCACACGTGAATTAGGTTAGGAATCTGGGGTTAATCTCTGCACTCTCAGAAGTGTGTTGTGGGACTGTTAGTGATCACAGAGCTCATGATGACATTGGTTTAATGTCTCCTCTGACAGATATAAGACCCCTTCATAAGATGCTGGGGGACTGGCACAGTACTGCATCCCTCTCCCGCCCCCCCATCACCGACACTACCTCCCTGCCACATGCTGAGTCTTCCTTGGCAGTTTCACATCCTCGTACTGACCTGACCCTACCCTGCTCATTCATTGCTACTCATTTGCTAGTCTCTTTCTGGACCCAGTTCCATTTAGATGTTTTTGCCATTGGCAGCAGAGCATCTCCGCAACCTCACCACCCTCGGAGAGGAAGAGTCACCAGCATTCTCTCTGCAGCTGCTGTGTCCTTATTTTGCACTCTGAATCCTAGGGTTTATCATTAGTTCAAAGAGATCATCTCCAACGACACCATGTCTCCCCTTCACCATCTTTGCAAACTTCAATCGTAACCTCTCTGAATCTCCTTTCCTCTTGAACATTAGCTGAAGGAGCCAGTCTGCACCACTCCAGCCAACCTCTTTGCAGTTAGCGGGACTCTGCTATTTGCTGTTAATTGTCAGGAGAGCAGAACTGTTTTGTGCCTCTCCCTATCAGCCTTTCCCTCCTATCACACCAACATAAAAAAGCCAACATCTGCATAATGACTTGCAGGCCTGACATTTTGTTGGTGTCATATTTTATTAGTCATGTCGTGGTTTGCATTCAGCTTCAGAGAACTCTCTGGGAGACTGAAACCACAGGACTGCCACTTTGCCAGTCTCCAATTCCTAGGACTGGTAATTTGAATGAACCAAGGAGCCCGTTCTTTCTCTCTCTATTTCTGTTAATTTAAAGAGCTAGCTGCACAGAACAGCACTTGGTATTTAGAGTAGTTTGCGGCAGAGCCAAGAACTGAACCCAGCTTTTGAGTCTCACTCCAATGCCTTAACCACAGGGTGAACTTGCCTCAAAGGGCTCTTCCACTCAGATCCTTTCTGTTCCGAAAGTTTTCAGGAAAGCGCCATTTGAGACTGTTCTCCTATATTCTTCTAACTGCTACAGCCAATGACAAACAGGAGTAAGTCGTTGTTAGGATCTGTCTGCGCTACGGAAACAATTCCAGTATCGCTATGTTGCAGTAGCTATGCCAACATAGCCCTGTAGCATAGCGGCAGTGGACAGAGAGAGTTTTTCTGTCGGGGTGAGAACACCACCTCCCTGAATGTTCGCAACGTTGGTGGAAGTCCTGTTCTCTGTCAGCATCGCTGCGTTTACACTTGAGGTTTTGCCAACACAGCTATTGTCAGTCAGGGTGTGTTTTTTTCAGGCCACTGACCATCATAGCTATGCCAATATAACCTTTCAATGTAGACCAAGCCTGAGTGTGTCTGTCTTGCATATAAAAGCAGTCCTATGCCCTGGCTCTCTGCTCACCTCTTTGGTCTCTCTCTGCCTTTAGCCAATACTCTGTTTCTGCAGCCCTGAGGGGCAAGCCAGAACACTGAAAAAATGCAAACTGGAAGCACACAGTACCCATCCACTTTAGTGTCTCACTCCCCTGGCTTTCTCCCTGTCAAAGCTCCCTCCTTGGACTGTGTTATTCACTCCATGTAGTTAATTTCAGACAAGCAAAATACAAACAAGAGTCTCAGCTTCCTGAGGCCTCCCTTTCCAAATCAAAGTCACAGCCAACTCCAGCTTCAGCAAAGGAATGTAAGCTGCCGTCTGCTCTCTTGTGCCTTTGGATGCCAACCAGCCAGCATAGGAGTCTCGCCTCTGTCTCGCTCTTTTCTCCCGAGGAGTCAACACTTCCATTAGAACAATAGGCTCTGCCTGGTAAGAACACAGCTGCCCCTTTATGCCACAATCAAAGTAGCAGGAGGCAGGTCCCTTGACAACCTTCTCTCTAGTCTGACAGCTGCACGAGGGGCTGCATGTTCTGCTTTGTGAAAGAGGGTCTGAGTGAGCTAAGGTCCACAAAGCCTCTATGAGCTCCAAAGGGCATCTATACCCCATTATGTTCCCCTTGGTCACCTCAGCTTCTCCCCTCCTTTCACACCATGCTTGGAACAGCCTCTCCACTTCCCACATCCCAAGCGCCCTCCCTCTCCTCTAGCCCCATTTCTAAATCTTGCAGTGTCTCTCTCATTGCCAGTGAGGTCACTGCACCTTCTGTAGTGGGGCCAGCATCTCCTAAGCCCGTTGGTCGGCAGAGATGTAACTCCTTGGGGCAGGAATCTTGTGTGGTAAAAGCATCATGCGCACTACAAAGGAGGGAAAGTAATTAGCAGCCAGGCAGAAAGTCGGCCCCTCGAGAGTCATCTTAGGTGGCATAGGACTTGGGAGTGCAGCGGCTTTCAGGGTTGTTGGGTTTGACTTGATTAGTTTAACTGATTCCGACATGCATTTAACAGTTTATTAGTGGTATGAATCCATCCTGACCTTATGAGCCTATTGGATTTTGCCAGGGTTAGTTTGAGTGGCATGTGTGTAGGTGGGCAGTTCTTTATGATGCTCTCCTCTAGGGAGCTAATTTGCTTCAGTGCTTCCCCCCACAGGATGCCAGCAGAAAGCCTGCTGCACCCAGTGCACACCTGATGCTCATATCTGGAGAGTGGCACCAACACAAAACATGTGAGCAGGATATGGGTTTCTAATGGGCCAGCTGCAAACCTGGCGCTTTCTTTAAATTAGCAGAAGGTGCTGCCACCATTTATGAGCTGTGTTGGGCAATGATTTCAAATGAAAATCTGTATTTTATTAATTAGGTGTCTGCTTTGCTGCTGAACTCTTTAACACATTTCCCAGCTGTATCAATCCATAGCTGTGAAGGAAGCCATTACATCTGAATGCATGTAACATTTCTGCTAAGATGCATTCATCACAGGAAGTTAGT